>NC_138202.1:173113372-173713372 GCF_964194415.1 Vipera berus
TAGGATTTTGGTGAGCCTTCGGGAGACGATGCTCCCTCATTCACTTGTGTGCCTGTTACACTTTGTGAAGAGCAGCCCCTAGCTTCTCCTATTTCTTTGGGTGCTGATTTCCCCTATTTTATTTTATTTTTGAAATACAATTAAGTGATCACATTTGGGACAATTGGGATTCCGCTATATGTTCTACGTGGATTCATCATTCTCTTCCACTGGAGTCCAGTCTCATTTAAATGTGTACTTGTTAGAGGGCATAAATGTTACTTGTATCTTAAAATGCTGTCACTGTGTGACATCCCATATTGATCACACTGCACTGAATCAGCTGTGATGATGATTGGTTAAAAAATGCTGTAGCATCCTAGGATGCAGTGTGACTTCTTTCCTTAACGGTTGAAACAATGTGATTATGGTCCTGAAATATATTTGAGATACAGCTTTTGGAAATGGGTGGGGTGGTGTTTTGATTTGTTACAATAAAATCCATATATATATATATATATATATATATATATATATATATATATATATATATATATATATATATATATATATATATATGAATGATGAAATGCTGTTTTTGTCCATTGTCAACAGTGTTGTGTTAATGTCTGTTCCTTATTCACAAGGAACATAAGAAAATAAAATTATTGAATAAACAATTATGCAGACTTGCTTTTTACCCTCAAGAACTTTTTATTATTTCATTCAACTTATTCTAATTTTTTTTTACAACTTAAAAGATGCAAATAAAGTGTATTTAAAAGTTTTGAAACATTTGAATTTCTTTAGAAAAAAAGGGATAAAAAAGCTACTGAATGTGGCAGGATGGCCCATTAGCCCCTCTTTCCCCGGTGGCTTGCCTTTAGGCTAGGAGTTGAGCTGGCATAACAGGGCCACCCCTCGGCCAATCCAGTGTTCCTCTGGCCTGTCGGAAGGCAAAATCATTGAAATCACAAAATTGGTAGAGTGGCCCGTAGTGGACAAAGTTCCTCGTCTTTCGCTTGTCTTGTACACCGGAGCCAAATAACTGGGCCTGTTGGGAATGTCTGACCTTCGGCAAGGCTTGAGCCACATCTGTAGCAAGTAGAAGGAGACAATTAAGATGCAAGCGGATTACAATGTTCTTCCCTTTATCTGGGTGAGGGCGGATTATCTTTGTGAATCTCTGAACCAAATCAGGCCAATCAGCATAGTGGCACAATCAAATGCAATTACAGCACAAAGTGGGATATATAGTTACATACGTTACTTGAGTTACTTATACACAAAACTAATGTGCATGTTTAAATCCCCATCAAGGAACTATCGCATCCATGCTTGTTTCAACCCAGGTCAATGGATACAGAATAGCTGTCAATGCCGCAAGCATTGACAAGCTCTACAGATCACTAGTGGGTAAAATCATATTTAGCAGGAAATACTAACCACTGGCATATTATCGTAAAGGATTTTGGGGTAAGATTCCCCCAATTTCTTCGTCTTCCTGTTCCAACGAGCTCCATCTAAGAATAATCCATGAATGTAGACTCCTGTTTTTTATTAGAAAAAGAAAAAGGACATGTTGCCATAAAATGATGTGTGGAATTTTATTTTGTAAGTGAACTTTACATTGGATTATGAATTTTTGATAATTCCCATTAGGGAAGCCCATACCTATAAATGGATTCTATACAGCTTGCATAGACAAGTCTAAAACAATGATTATTTCTGCATACAGAAATAAACAGATAGGATATAGGTTGCAGCTTTGCCCTGGATTAGTTTCTAGGCCCATTGAAAAGTATGACGTGTTATTTCCTACTCAAGCAGGGTTTTCTGTGTTGAACATGTGGCCATAACAAATAATTAGGCCACAATCTACCCTCTTGATCTTTGTGATAATCTCAAGGAATTTACTATGACCAATTTTCCTGATGTGAATTTTTAATTCAATTAAACTAGTAACGGAATATAAAGAAAATGTTATGCAGAGGATCAAGTGGACAAAGGGTAAGGAGGGGGCTATGATGCACCTCTCTGCTTAGCATACGGGCGTTCAAATAGCTTCAGCCTAACTTCCTAATGATTTTGAAAAGCTTAAATTCAATTTCCTCAATTTTCCACCCTGAGCGTCTTGGATGAATAGATGAGTAGAAATGGGCTCATTAAAATAAAATTTCTCCAAATTATAGGACTGTTAATCTGACTAGATTCACCATCTTCCGGGCCATGTTTGTATTCCTTGTCTTCCAGAACTTCATAATCAAATCCCAGCAGATCAATTGGGATGGTGTATTTCCGGGCAAAATTCTGTTGGGCACCAGTTAAGAAGGCTTGTGTGAAGAAAAATCCAGAAAGCCAGAACATTGGGGGAGTTCCATTTTCAAACCATGTCTGCAATGACAGGACAAGGAGGAAATTCAGGTTTAATATTAACAAATGAATTCTCTAGGTTGTATCAGGATGTATCAATGGAATGCAACCTGCTCACTGCTTTCCCCACCACCACCACCACTGCACTCTTTAGAAATGGGCAAGCCTTACTAAATGTGCCACGAATGGCAAAGGAAAACCAGATTTTTGCAAATTCTGGGGGCAGATTGCCTCAAGTTTGTGCAAAGCTCTTTTAGGATGACAATGGATCCCACGGTGTGCCAGATCTTGGACTCGGTTAACCCCAATCAATGTAACCAGGGACTGTAATTACCATACAATATTAGAATGCCACATTTCCTACCTCAAGTCTAAATGGTAGCACAACAAGAAAACCCTAAGCAGCTAAAGATGGTGATAAAAGATGATAAAATTGTCTTGTAACCCCCCTTCAAAATTTGCTAAATACCCTCAGCATGTTTAAGAGAGTTACATTTCCTGTGCTCCTTTTTGTCAAGGATGGCAAACCATGTTTCCTTTCCCTATGAATTCAGTCCTAAATCTTATGCCAATATGCTGCTCACCAAATTGTTACCATGGCATAATGGTAAGATGAATCTCCAGCACTTAAAAATTTATGTACTTCACTTTGAACTGACTTCTGAAGTGCAGGCATTCAGTAATGGGAAAAGTCAGTATTCTATTGTCAGTGGCACAACTTGAATAAGCAGCCTTTGTACTAAGTTATATAACCTATGCCCTAATACTCAAATCATTGTAAACAACATGCACCCAGAATCTGAAATAATGCTTTGGATATTAATTATACCTACTTCAGGCAGCATGTGACTTGTAGCATTTAAAGCTATATGCACATACAAAGAAATGGTACAGCTTTTCTTATTAAACATGCTAGGATGATGAATGTAGTTACATATATCTAAAGTGCACCCGGAATCAAAAATTTTAAGTGAAAAGCTCACCTGTAGGACCTTCAATCTGGCAAGAAAATCATTTACATAGCTACCAAGAGGTTTGAGGCTTGGATAAGACTTACTCATCCACATGCCTGGAATTTTTCCTTTCAAAATACTATTTACTACTTCTTCCAGATCTGCAGACATCACCACTAGACCCTGTTTGAGATACAGGGGAGAAAAAGACATATAAGTGGATTTTTCCCTCTCCGTATCATAGCTTTACCAAATTTTGTCTCTAGGGAGTAGCTGAGCTTAGTAATTTAGTCTCTGTGCAGTGGTAACTCAAAATCTGTCATGTTACCATACAAGCTTGTACTCTTGAGCAGGGGTCCCCAATCCCTGGATTGTGGCCCTTTCTGAACCGGGCCAAGCGAGTGGCTGGCCAGCACACACGTGTGCAGCTCAACAGCTCATAAAGATTGGGGACTGCTGCTCTTGAATTGAGCTGATATGTGATTGCAGCATATACAGTGAGCCCCTGGTCGGTTTACATGCCTGCGCTTACTGTTAGGATTGATAACATTTCATATTTTTGCTACACAGTTCAGTTGTGGAAGGGCAGATATACAATGAGCAAACATG
The DNA here is from genome assembly GCF_964194415.1 of Vipera berus. NCBI lineage: Eukaryota > Metazoa > Chordata > Lepidosauria > Squamata > Viperidae > Vipera > Vipera berus. Next base: position 173,117,287 of record NC_138202.1, read on the forward strand.
ACAAGATGGGTGCATTATCTTTGAAATGTAAAGATTTTATTTCACTAGCACTATTTGAGCTATACAATATGTTGCCCAATATTGGAATCAGGCAGCATACAAATTTAATCAAATGTTATTACTGTCAATAATTGCATTAGGTATGTTCTATCGGAGATCATGAAAAGATGAATTTATTAGTTGGTCCTTCCCATACAGTGCCCAAATAATCTTCACGGCAGCCACGTAAGATGTGTATTCTGTACTGTATTGGACTGTGTGCTTGGACACACAGGTACTGTACTGTACTGTACTTGTGTCCAATCACACTTGGCCAATAAAGCTATTCTATTCTGTTCTGTTCTATTCTATTCTATTCTATTCTATTCTATTCTATTCTATTCTATTCTATTCTATTCTATTCTATTCTATTCTATTCTATTCTATTCTATTCTATTCTATTCTATTCCATTAGGGGGAAAGGGTTAAAATGGAAAGACCATGTTAGGTTTCTAGCAGAGGAAAGAGTTGAAAAGAGAATTTCCTAGTTCATTGCTCAGTTTGGGTCACTATGACATTTGAGCATATTTTTTTGGACAATCTTTCCAGCTGCATAGCAGGCCACTAGCTTAGGTTGATGTCTTCAAAATATATTTCCACTGGTTTTCATCCTCTGCTTCATCCCCACTGCTAGATTTATGAAACAGCAGCGATGCATAATCCCGAGCATGTTAGAAGAACTGTACCTCCCAAGCATTAGTGAAAGGCAGAGCTCAGGGATTATTTCAACTCTTCAGACTAAAAGGACTATTGGGCAAATCCTCAAAGACTCCAGTGAAACTAATGGGAACTGGCAGCTACTCTTTCCAGCCTATTCAAACTAAATACGTTTTCTTGTCAGCTCATCTTACCTTGATTGCTTTCTGAATGTTGATGCAGGAATCTCGTATAGTTTGCAATAATTTGTTAAATCGGCCCATCTCTTGGACCAGCACAGTGTTCATGCTCTGGGTGTAGGTTGTTGGGTATCTCCTCATTGCTATTTCAATGTTAAAGTCAGAGGGAAGTTTACTTTGGATGTCACTTGCCACCTCGCGAACAATTTCATCAGAGGACTTGGCGCCAGCACCTGTTGCACGAGACTGTTTACAAAACCAAGAGAAAGAGAGTGGTGAAATGCTGCAAAGAGCACCTGATACTTCAGCTCAGCAGGAGGAACTTTTACTGGGGACTTAAACTTGGACAGAAAGTGGCCTGTTGATGTCATTTAATTCACATGCAAAAATTGTTGTTTCTTACATTAGAAAGTCTGGGCTTGGAGCCATTTGTGCTTTTTGAGGCATCTTGGACCACAGAGGATTAAATATAGCTGGCTACTACTATTATCAGTGATGGCAAACCTTTTAGAGACCGAGTGCCCAAACTGCAACCCAAAACCCACTTAGGTATCGTTGGGTGCCTGGTGGGCGTGGCCCATTGGGTGGGTGTGGCCAATTGGGTGGGCGTGGCCAATTGGGTAGGCGTGGCTGCGGTGGTTAACGGCAGCTGGGTGGGACTAAAAAGTTCAATCAATCAATTCTAACTTTGCGAGATCTTTTTTTTCCCCGCGAGAAGTTGATTGATTCATTGAACCTTTCTTTTTTTTGCACGCGGTGGCAGAGGCCTAAAGCAAAAAAGGTTTTACAAAACCCAGCTGAAGGCCTAGGACTGGGGCGATGGCGCATGTGCCCACAGAGATAGCTCTGTGTGCCACCTGTGGCACACGTGCCATAGGTTCGCCACCACGGTTATAAAGTAGTGTCTCAAGGGCAGCAAAGTAAGCTTGGTCATCCTCAGAAGCGCAATCCACTTGAAACAGCTCTCATATTAGGGCAGTATTGAAATCAGCAGGAATAAAGTGTTAACCTGCTCCCAGCCCATTGCTTCCAATCTGACCAACTATGAAGTAGCCAGCTGAATGATCCTAAGTATGGACCAAACAATTTTAAGATGGTGTGGCTTTTAGGGTGCACCTAAAGGTAAGCAATCTGGAGAGCTTTAAGAATACTCAAATCTGCATTTACCACATAAATTTCTAATTGCATTGAGACCCAGGCCTTTCTCACGTATAGTCTAGACTCTAGATGGGTGGACCTGTTCCTCTTGCTTCACAATCAAGCCCTTGCGCAATGTCAAAACCTTGGACCATTAAGCATCCTGTGTGGAAGGACACTGCGTGGCTTGAAGATTTATGTGTGCCTCCCTGTTGTTGTTGTTACTTAGTTCCCAATTTGCCTGTGTTTCCCTATGGAATGGAAATATTTTCATCCTTGGGGAGAATGAAATTGTACAGTAGATCTCCTTGTATTAATGTTATGTTTGAGAAATAGAAGTAAAAATAGAACTAAAAATAGCAAAGCATTAGAGGCTTGTAGGCCAGGATTACTTCGTAAAATACTGCAGACATCTTTGTACATACCCATTATTGCCAGTGGAATTTCCAGAAGAATACCCATACTGGAATTTACTGGAATTTATTGAAGATACTTTTACAGCACTCAGGCAATTCAGCACTCCTTTTGAATTCTCCTCAATTTATCTTTCTGCATGCAATTTAGAAGCTAAAACCTAATTGCAGTATTTCATAGTCTAATATGCCAGATAATTCAGAAAGATTACAGGGCCACCACAGGGAAGAAAAAGCTGATTTTCTGCACTTCAAATACTATCCCCCAAAGTGAATAAAACCATTGGTTGTAGTGGTGGTAGGTAGGTTCTTAGTTTTTGAACTGAAAATGAACACACCTGTGTGAGAAGAATATTATCAAACAGCAACTGTGTTTCAGCTTGATCCTTGGTGATATCGGCATTGGAGTTCATCCCAAAGATCTCTGGGGCAGGATTCAGAGGAAGAGTCTTCGTGTATTCAATGTAACTTTGATACTGAAAATGATTAAGAACAGTGATCTATTAGTAAATTGATCCTGAATTGCAGGGAGCTATAAGTCTGCCTAAAGCCAGTGTGTTGTGACAACTAGAAATCAACAGATGTAAATTTTAGTCCCATCTTAAAGCATGAAAGCCCACTGGGTGACTTGGACCAGTCTCTCTCTCTCCCTCTCTCACTAAGGTGGCATAAAATATTTTTTAAAAATCTAATCAAATGAACAGATTCCCAGTCTGATTTCATTGACCATCAATGTCTTGCTATGAAAAAAGATTACAGATTCACTGAAGACTTGACCCCCTCAGAAGAACCAGATAATATTGAAGTTTTAAAAAGGTAAAGGTGTCCCTGTGGATTTTACTCGGCTAGTCGTTGTCTACTACAAGGGACGGTGCTCATCTCCGCTTCAAGGCCATTGAGCCAAACCACTCCATAGACATTTCCGCTGTCATATGGCCAGCATGATGTCACAGCACACTGTTACCTTCCCACCAAAGTGGTACTTATTTATCTACTCACTTCTGCATGCTTTCGAACTGCTAGATTGACAGGAGCTGGAGCGAGGACAGGAGCTCACCCCATCCTGTGGCACTTGGGTCTTGAACCTGGGCTACCAGCTTTCCAGCCAATAAGCCCAGTGTCTTAACCGTGAGCCACCATGCCTCCCTCCCCCTATTGAAGGTAAGTGAAGCTTTTATCTTAGGCAAATGTGGCTCTTAAGTGGGCATCTGGATGCACCCTAGACCAGAGGTCCCCAACCTTTTGGGCACCAGGGACCAGTTCCATGAAGAGAGTTTTTCCGTGGACTGGAGGGGGCATGGTTTCATGTACTGCCTGCATCCTGCAAATCGGGCTTGTTTGCATGGCCCGGTTTCTGGCATGCCACAGCCTAGTGCTGATCCACAGATCGGGAGTTGGGGACCCCTGCTCTAGACCAGACATGTTAAACACAAGGCCCGGGGGTCAGATCCGGCCTGCGAAGTGGTTTCATGTGGCCCCCAAAGCTATCCTGGAAACTGAGGGAACGGTCCCCGCTGCCTTGGCCCTGGCCCAGAGACCCTCCTTCTGCCAGAGACCCCCAGATCTGTCCCACTCCTGCCCAGGCCCCCATAGGCACCCTTGATTCCAATGATGTAGAGCTGGCCATGCCCACCCAGTAGACCATACGCACTCCAGCTGCGCCCACCCAGTAGGCCACGCCCACCCTGGCCATACCCACCCGGCCCGCCGAGGGCAACCACAATGCTGATGTGGCCCTCAATGAAATTGAGTTTGACACTCCTGCTCTAGACCATTACATGCCCTTTGGGATTACAGTCAGGAGCTAGGTCACAAAAGGTAAGTGGAGCAGTGAAGAAGTGTGACACACACACAAATCATTCCTCCTCCAATGTTATGCCTTCCTGAAGCTGAATAATGGTAGACACTAGAATTTATTGTCACTTTAATATAGAGATATCGGTCAACCTGAATGGCTTTAAAAGGGGATTAGATCAATTTGTGGAGAAGCCTCTCACAGGTTGGAGTTCTGATGGCTATATATTCCCTCCATTGAAGGCAATTTTGCTTTTAATACTAGAGAGGTCTGAGCAGGCACAGGAAGAGAGACTCTTTTACAGCTCTTTTTTACAGCTGCCTCTGTCTGAACCACCACTGCTTTCCTTCTGGTTTGTTGTTGTTGTTTCCTAGCAAGAGGGGATTTGGCATTCTCTGATGGATGGGAATTAGATCTTCTCTGTGAAGTGACATATAACATTCCCCAGCTGCTCAATATCACCTGATATCTACTTATGAAGCCCAATGGGAACATTGAATCTTGGACATGCTGAAGAACGCAGCGATAGCACAAAGAGGTTTTTAAAGTACAGGTTGATGGCTACACCTGAGCCATCTCATTTGACCCCAGAAAATGACCAACCCCCCCCCCCAAACATTATTTTGCTGTGCAGGAAAGGCTATCTGTGTTGATACATCTTATTCATTAAGTATGCCAGAAAAAAAGAAATAAAGAGTTCCTCTGATATTTGTTAAGCCATTTGTAGACGCTGATCTTTAGCATCAGCCATTCTCCTTCCATTCAATGGGATTTGGTCATAAAAACTTCCTATCATTATGTTTGGTGAGAAAAAACTTCCTGTTGTATCATTATGGTCCAACACTGCTCTAACACTGGAAGTTTTTAAGAAGAGACTGGACAGCCGTTTGTCTGAAATAGTATAGGGTTTTCTGCCTGAGCAGGGGGGTGGACTAGATGACCTCCAATGTCCCTTCCAACTTTATTATTATTGATCATCGCACAAGTCAGCCAGCTGTTCAGACTGGATTTGGCATTTTTGTCTCCCTATCGAGTCCTTACTAAGGACCTGGGATAGGCAGATGTGGATGTTTGATGGTATTACAGATATCGTCACAGGATGGAAGCAGTTTCTAGTAAGGCTGCCTTTTGCAATTGACTAATGGCGAATTTGTCAATGCCAATGGTGTTCAAGTGGTGCTCCAGTTGTTTTGGGATTGCACTCAAGGCATCTATTATTATTGGTACTACCCTTGCTTGCCTTTGCCACAGTCTTTCTATTTCTATTTGTAGGTCTTTGTATATTGTTATCTTCTCCACTTCTTTCTCATCTATTCTGCTGTCTCCAGGCACTGCCACATCCATTATCCAGACTTTTTTGTCTTTCTTATCAACAATTGTTAACTCCGGGGTGTTATGTTGCAGGTGCTTGTCTGTTTGAATTCTGAAGTCCCAGAGCAGTTTAACATTATTATTATTATTATTATTATTATTATTATTATTATTATTATTATTATTATTATTATTATTATGTTGTTGTTCAGGTGCTTACGTCTCCTTCAGGAGGAGCATAATAATTGCCACTGGTATCAAATTTGTAGTTGGAATCCATCACAATAATCGGATTATAGAATTTGTTTAGAATGGTGCGCAATGTGCGCCGATCCCAGTCATCGGTAACTCTGCCTCCATAATTACATTCGCCCGTCATGTAGCGGAGAGCATCAAATGGCAAGTCCTGAAAACAAAGAAACAAAAAAAGTCACAATGTTTCCAAATCAAATCTTTATTATAGTCAAAGACAAGCATAAGAAGAGCAGGGCTATGTCGATTAAAAAGCACAGGAAACACATCAGGATCTGAAAATTATTATTATGAAGGCTAAGAAATATAAAATAAAAAGTAGATATAGAAAAAAACAGAAATTTAAAAGGAATCTAAAAGGAGAGGGAGCAGCATTAGCTGAGTGGAGGGGTGTTTTGGAAACAGGATGTAGTAATACTCAGAAAAGACAGTGGACTCTCTCTGCTGAAAATATATACTTTTAACAAAATTAGGTTGGTCTTTAGCATCCATTTCCAACCCCCTAAATTAAACATCCTTGCCTTATGGCTCCCCAAGATCCTGAAAATAAACCATAACCGCCTCCAACAGCATCAGAGAGAAATCCCCCATTTCCCTAGCGAAGAAAGTTTATTTATTTAGTTATTTTTGAACGAACATATAAACAAGCAGTTAACTGCAGATAAACAAGCAGTTAACTGCAGACAGCTCGTTCAGCAATGGAGAGAACAAAGCTGACATTATTTTGGAATTGTTCAGTACCTCATACTGATTGATGAACATATTCAGCTGCTGCACGCTGATCCGCAGGTCAGTTTCATTGAACTCGTAGGGAATATTCCAACCCAACGGCCCAAATTTCCGTCTCTCTTGGACCAGGGCGTGAAAGAAACAGAGGCCGTACAGGAGCTTCTTGAATTCAGCCTTTGGAAAAGGAGAAAAAGGAAAGGCTTATCCAGGCCGTTCTTCTGCCTACTGATTCTCAGTTGTGCTACTGTGGTTAATTCAGTGATTACTTTCTTTCGTATTATGCTACCTGCTTCCCCCCCCCCCACAAGGAGTTCCCGGCAGTTAACATCAACCTTCTTTCTAGATCCATTCTCTAGCACGGAGGCAATTTGGAACTGCTTAACTTCAACTGGAGAGCTACATCATGTGCTCCAAGGCAATCTTTGAAGCTCAAGCTAAACAGACCAGTATTTCTAATTTACAGGTGCCCCCGGCAGCCCTGGAACACCCTCCAAACACAACTGCTGACAATGGGGAGCATGGAACAAGCCCCGATGTAAGCTAAGTGTTCCCTTAAAAATATTAAGTTTAAGAAATCTAAATAATTAAAACATTCGATTCTTCAGCTGCAAACTTAGGAGAAACCAAACCAGAAAAAAAATGTCTGATTTTGTCCATTTGCAACATCACCCGATCCAAAGGCTATGCGTGACCCCAGAAGTTGTCCATGGTTGTCTTATATGGGCAGTGGGAAAGGGAGGAATAGCAAGTGATGCCCTTTGGTTCATTGTGCCGTTGTTTATCCCTTCGTGGCATGTCTGGCATCCTGCCCCACCTCACCTTTATTTTAAGAAAGCTTCTTTTAATCCAAACAATTCAATGCAAGCATCCGCCTTCTAGCATTATCTTTATTCCTAAAGCAGAGGAAGTACAGTTGCAAGAAAAAGTATGTGAACCCTTTGGGATTACGTGGAGTTTTGCATGAATTGGCCATAAAATGCGCTCTAAACGTCATGTAAGTCACAACAATAGAAAAACACAGTCTGCTTAAAATAATACTACGCAAACATTAGCTGTTGTCATGTTTTAATTGAACATAAGATGGAAACATTCACGTAATAACGTAATCCACGTAATCCCAAAGGGTTCACATACTTTTTCTTGCAACTGTATATTCCGCTCTATTCTACATGAATCAGCACCACCTCCTTCTGGCCTGTACAATATTGTGTCCAATAGATAACCATTTCAAAAGTATACAGCATGTGGGATCTATATTTTAGAAAAGCTTCACAGAAAGCAAAACAGAAGGACAATCGGGAGGATCAGACAAATAGAAAGGTTGTTGTGTGACCAAACACACCATATGGGAATTGGATTACCTGTTAGAAAAAAAGTACGGAATGTAAATATTATAGCATTTTTTTTTAAAATACCTGCAGGATTTCCACACAAAAGTTAAGGCCTGTTCTCTAGCATCCCAGCGTGTAAGAGTGATTTTTTTTTTTTAAAAAAAAGGGGGGATTGAGATTGGCAGAATTTAGCCAAAGTGCAGAACAAACTTCCTAACTGGAATAAAAGTTGGACAATGGAGCTAATGATCTAGAAGCGTGGTGGGATCCCTTTGTCGGCTCGGTTCAAGCAGAAGCTAGAAAGCCATACAGCAGGGAAGCTTTATCCTGGATTCTCTCCCTGAGCAGGAGCTCGAACTGGATGGTTCTTCCAAATATTTAATTTCCTGAATGCCATTGGGGCAGAGGTCTGCTTAGGGCTTTGTTGGAAGTCTCCCATTTGTCCACAGGAAAGATAAATGTACTCTGATAAATGCGGGGCTAGGAAAGGTAATGGGGGACTTATGAACGGATGCTTTGTGAACGCCATAACCATCACGTTACCAATTAGCACACAGGAACGTCTCCGTGGCAGCTGTTCTACGTGGCTCTACATGACATGTTCTCAAAAGCCAATGTGTCCACTAGCTCCAAATTCCCTGTTAAGAGTGGTATTTCTTGCAAGCAGAGCTGATCTCATGCCCAACTTTTGTGTCTATGTGTGTGTGTGTGTACGCGCGCACGTGTGCCTTGCATCCTCTCCAGATGCTTTCCTCCCAATCAGGCAACTGCAGATGGGGCCAACTCGAAAACTAAGCTGAATTTAAAACACAGTGTTAACTTAATTAAATGATACTGATCTGCCCAAGTACTGAACTCCTGCTGCTATGTTAGAAAGCTGGCGCGATGGTCACCCAAAGCTACTGAAGGGCGCATGAAGAACCTCGGAACCAGGGCTTTTTTTTTGTCATAGAACGCTCAGAACGGAGTTCCGGCACCTTATTTGGATGGAACCTTGTAATTTAATTTAATTTAATTTATTATCATTTCTATACCGCAAGGCGGTATAGAAGCAAGGGTAAGCAAGGCGGGTTGTATGACGTGTGTGAGTTCCAGCACCTTTTTCTTTTACAAAAAAAGCACTGCTCGGAACTATGGGTCAAAGTGTACGGGAGGAATAAAGGGGGACCAGCTAGTCTGCAGTGGGAGCGATCTACGCTGAACCTGAAGAAAAGAAAAGAAAAATCAAGCTGCTCCCTTTTAAAAGGGGTTTTGGGAATCAGATGGGAGATAGAAGTTTGAAAACTGTGGTTTTTCTTTTCCCATTTATAAACTTTCTATGAAAAGGTCGGAAAGTCTCCTGTGACCTTCTTTCAAGAAAACTGAGCCTTGGGTAAGCAAAAGCAGCCCAGAAATTTACTCAATTATGAAGTGAGCTGCTTTTTTAGCAACTAAATGCTTATGAGTGATGTATTTAAAACCGGCGTCCTAAATGCTCACTCTTGCTTCTTTTGTTTCTTTCAGTATGTTTGCATTTTTAAAAACGTTTTTAAAAGTTTCAGAGTTTGTTTTTTTAATTGCCAGGCAGGCAGATCAACATAATCATCTCGGTTTAAGCACAACAATCTCCTCTTCTTAATTACGACACCGATCATGGAAATTATCTTGGGTCAAGCGCCTTCGCTCTCTGAAACCTAATTACGAAAACAGCAGGTGGCTCCTCACTCGAAGCTGTTACCCTAAAGAAGGTAGTGATGAGTGCCATCCATCAACTCATACAGCCGTTTTCGTCCTCCCAGTTCTATGAAACTAGCATTTTAATGCTTTCGATTAAAGAAGGTTGGATTCTCAGCAGGGCAATACTCAGCTTATCTTCGGCTGCAAAAATTTCTCCCTTGCTTTGCGGATTTGCGTCGGGAAACTGCTTCCTCCTGACTTCTTTAACAATGGGCACACAGTATTATTAATGGCACACCACCGACGCTGGATGGAAGAGGAATAAAGCTTGGCGGTAAAATAAAAATACAATTTTAATAAAGCCTGCTATTGACTGCATCCCAGGAGGCAGCCATAAAGGCACGTTTCCGTGTGTGGAAGGGCTATTTCATTCGGTAGGTCTTAAAACCAGCAAAAACACAATCTCCCAGCCGTAAGAGTCTGCTTGAGCTGGTTTTACAAGAAGGGGGGGAAAAAATAAGACTAATCATGGAATACTAACAGGCTTTTTGCAGCTGTTGAAAAACTCCACATCTGAGATGGGGTCCATCAGATATGACCTGATCACGTTTGCCCGTAGACCTTTAGGAGCCTCATTGGTCATCTTCACTCCATTCTGGAGCACAGAAACAGGGAAGTTGGGAGATGGGTAGCTTGTGAGCCACATACGGAAATCTGGATGTGTTGTATCTGGATTCAGTTCCTAATGGAGGAAAAGAAAAAAATCTCAGTAAGGACAAGAGATCATAAGGCTGATGTTATAAATCAAGTGTTTCTTCTGAAGGCCAACACACATTCAAATATATTTACGTCCAATGACTGTTTTTATAAATGGGAACAGGAAACTTGTGATGTGTATTCATCTTTAGTCAGAAATCTTGTATTGTCGAGATTGTTAACTTGATGCTGGCCAGATATTTTAATTTATTCCTATAATTCTAGGCCATCTTGTTTGGCATTTACTACAAGGATAGTTGTAGTTCAATAAATGCAGAAAACGCCAGATAACTGCTTCCCTTTATTGGAAGTACTGCTCCTCCATATTTGTTCTTTACTTTCAAGCACAGCTGAGATATTATGCCATATGTTATATGGGCAAATGTGCGAGATCTATTTTATCTTTTAGTAGCATCCATCAATCAATGTCTGATACAATGGCTATATACTCCAATTTAAAAACTAATTCTCACCATTGTAATCTAAGAGAGATTTCTGTGTGCCTCTATAATTGAACTTCTGGGACAGCCAGTGCCAATTTAGGCCTATCTAATTTAACCCCCCCCCCCCAAAATCCATCTTCACAAAACTATTGAAATTTGATTTAAAAGCCAATATATCAAGTTTTTAAAAAAATCAGATGATACAGTCTAATTCAATATTAGAAATAAATGCAGCCTGCAGGCCAAACCTAAGCATACATGCTGAAAGTTGAATTCAATGAAAGCTACTACTCACGTTTGGAGCCCCAAGGTATGGTACTTTCCCAATAATACATTTTATGAAGAGTTTATTCAAGATAAGTATTCAAGGATTAAGTTAATTCTGAAACTCCCAAACAAGTAAAAATTACTATTTATGTCTTGCGGGGGGGGGGGGGGTTTGCTGATTGCTCCAACCATTTCACCCTGCTCATGTAATAATACACCCTCAAAAATTCAATAGTTATGGAAATGGAAATGGCAATGATGAGGCTTAAATAGAAGAAATATTAGCTAACGTGATGGGTTGGCAATAGCGTTACCACTTCCTTTGCTGAGACACTGTACAGAACTAGCTGATTTCAGTCAGAAGAGCAAGCTGGCTAGTATAGCTTCCTTCAGCCTTCCCCTCCTAAATACAGGAGCATCTGCTCATTAACATTTCCCCTTGCAGAAGCCCAAGTGGGCAAACCAGAAGGGGAACAAGCCACGCATGGAGCGGGAAAGGCTGATTGACAAAAGGATTGTTCTCCAGCCTTTCCAAGTTGCCCACTCTTGAATTTGCCAAGCAACCTATTGGCGAAACCTCTTTTATTTATTGATGACCCAAAGGTATACTTACAGGCTCAAGCCAACCTGATGCAATTACATTAACAGGTAAGCTGAGAAATCCAAATCTCTAGTAGGATTCAACAAATAATTAGTGGGGTTTTTTAAAAAAATCATTTCGCTATCATTTAGTAATCATGTTCAGCCCAGATTTAGTAGGCCTGCCTCCTACCTCAGCCACACATTCCTACTCCTGGTTTTATGCATTTTATCTTATTGCCTTCAGTCTGATTGTAATTTTTTCCCATCATCGCTTTCCAGATCCACTGATTCCTCAAATGTTCTCTTTGTTCACAATGTCACTCGTGACTTGGCAGCTGTTACCCTCCTTCTGCTACCTTCCTTATGAGCCAATCTGAGTACCGTCATCTATACCCAGCTCTGGTTCCTTTACCTTTGTTCTGCCCGTCTCACCCACAAAATTAGCCTATGACTTACGACTCCTCTTTTTTCTACTGTACATGACATCAATGCCTAGAACCTTGGGTTCCCCAAAAAAAGAAACAGTTGTCACAATAGTTTAAGCTTCTACTTGTACTTGCCTCACAGACTTTCTCCAGTGTGGGCATCCATGAGGTGGCAAGATGGCAGTTCTGCAGAACTACCCAGCTGCCTTCTTTTACTGCCTTCTCAATCATGCGCATAGCAATGGGGCCTTGGCCTTGGCCCAGGGACAGAGAAGTGAGTTTTGATGCACCAAAGCCCTGTACATATAAAAAAAAATCCATGGGGAAAAAAGAGAAGGAAAAAAAATCATCAAATGTTGCAGTAGCACAGCGAGGGTAAGGTTGCATTCAACATTTAGAATCCTAAAGAAAGTCTTGCTGAAGTCACATTAAGTTGTTAAGCTCCATGTATGAAACAAATGCAATTGACAACGATCCTCTAGCAGGCTCCTTCCTTGCCTTTCTTTTATTGAGATGAGAGAGGTTACTAACAAGATTCATCAAGGCTTATTTCACGTAGGTTCTTCTTACCGATTCCTACAACCCTTGATAACTGCTGAGTGGTAGCGTCCTGATTTCATACCTCAGGAGATATTAAGTAAAGGGATTGATGAAACCCTTCAATCTACCCTGTCAACATCACCAGCCAGCAAGGAAAGCCGCCCATCTGTCACCACTGCATTACTATGGTTTTAACAGATAGCTTGATCATCAACTTTCACCATTTGCCAGAATTTGCTTCCTTTACCTTGAGCAGACAAGGCAAGGCGAGTTTAAAGGGCTAAAAATTGCTGGCATTCTCCCGGAGTGTGCATGGTTAAGGCCATGTCAGAACTTCCCGTGCCTGGGAAAGCTAATGGCTAAAAACCACCAGTTTTTCCTCTTCTTCATCTCTTCTTGCAGCTAAGGGTACAGTAGCTGATTGCCAGGATAGAGAAGTAACAGGGTAAGTGGGAAGAGTTTGGCTCTTAATCTACTGGATCAACTAATCCTTGGGACTGAAACCCATTCCTTCTACTGAAATTAATATGTACCAAGGCTTGCAGTTAAAGGACACTATAAGTTACTTTAATGGATACAGATTCAACCAGGGACTCAGAAAAGTGAGTAATCATAAATAGTGCAGCCTGTATTCATTCAACTACTAGTATGTGTTATTCACGCTGCATTCCATAAAAGGATAAAAACAACTACAGGAAGAGTGTTGTCCTCCTACAATCCCCTGGATACCAGCATATAAACCTCACATATGGTAGAAAGCAAAGTAATGTTATGAGCACTGTGGCACAAGCTCTGTCCCTTTTGTATGTGTGTGTTGTGATATTGCACACGTATATGTAAACATGGCAACAACAGATGTGTCATTCTGTCAAAACCATTACTTTCTGAGATGAACCCATTGGGCTTCATCTATGTAAATCAGATCAAGCCTGTAAAATTATTTCATTTGATGTTCCCAGCAACCCTGAAGCCTTTTGCTCATATATCACCCCATCGAGCCAGTAAGCACTCCATGTTTTAGGCCTCATATCCACAGAGAATGAAATAGTCACCCACATACCTGGTCGTCAGCAAATTTAAGAAGAGCCGCCATGGGATCTGCACCCGGAGACAGCACAAAAATTAGTGGAGCACAGCAGTGGCTATCACCAAATGCTTTGTTTAAGTCAAAAGGAGGAGGCTCAATAAACAGACGGCCCAAGTTGTTAATGATAAATTCTTGCACCATGGGAATAACCTAGAAAGTCAAGAAGGCAAAAAACTATGAGATGGTTTTCCTTAAAAACCATATATATAAGGGACGCGGTGGCTCAGTGGGTTAGGACGCTGAGCTTGTCGATCAGAAGGTCGGCAGTTTGGCGGGTCGAATCCCGAGTGCCGCGTAACAGAGTGAGCGCCTGTTACTCGTCCCAGCTTCTGCCAACCTAGCAGTTCGAAAGCACGTAAAAATGCAAGTAGAAAAATAGAGACCACTGCGGTGGGAAGGTAACAGCGTTCCGTGCGCCTTTGGCATCTAGTCATGCCGGCCACATGACCACAGAGATGTCCTCAGACAAGCACTGGCTCTTTGGCTTTGAAACGGAGATGAGCACCGGCCCCTAGAGTCGGAAATGACTAGCACGCATGTGCGGGGGAACCTTTACCTTTACGATAGATAGATAGATAGATAGATAGATAGATAGATAGATAGATAGATAGATAGATAGATAGATAGATAGATGATAGATAGATAGAGATATATGATTGACTTGTGCTGTTTAATAAAAACATGCGCTAATTACAGAGTTTCAAATGTTGTCCTTTTACTTCTAACTCTCTTTGAAAAATGAAAAGGAATAATTTTGGTGCAAGGAAGAAAGGAAAAAGTAGAAAGGAAAAATTATCTTGTTAGGTAAACTTCTAGAGCATTAACTATGGGTGTTACGTTCATATTTGATGCTATGTCCCAATCCATCTTTCTCCAAGCTGGCACGCTCTAAATGAGTATATCTTAAACTTTTTTTCTCTCATGAGGCCTTCCCATTTTTAAAAAATTATGGAGGACCCCCCAAAGGGCTTTTATTTGTATGAGTTGTATTTATTCATATTTACCATATTAAAAATTAAAACTAATCCATTCACTGCTATTGCTTGATGAGATTTTAAAAATGTATTATTTTTCAACATAGGCTAGGTCACACTTTAAGAAACACTGTTCTAAATGATAGTAGACTGTGATATCTATCATCCCTTGAGGAGGTATAGCAATTCTGTGTTCATAATATTTGCTCTTATCCAAATCTTTAGGGGCAGGGATAAGCAATATGTAGCATATTGGGCCAACAGATTCTTCTCTTGATGTCCACTATTCTACATATACACACATGAAGAGAGAGAGAAAGAACATATAATATTGGCATACAATGACAAACAGCATGAGACATTGCCACCTTTATTTATAAGAATGCCTCCAGCTTCACTGCAGAAAATAAAAATTGTGACGATCTGGTTTACCTCAGACTGCCATAAATCAGCTGCAAAAATATACAACCACTGGATGGCAGAAAAGAGATGGACTGTCGCTGCCACCTAGTGTCTGTACAGATGTCTGCAGCCTTACTATGCCTCAAAAAAAAGAAGAGAGAGAGAGAGAGAGAGAGAGAGAGAGAGAGAGAGAGAGAGAGAGAGAGAGAGAGAGAGAGAGAGAGAGGTAAAGATATATTGGGGGAGTGGAAGGCAGAAAGCAACCTGAGTGGAAGGGGTAAATGATCTAATCAGTTTGCCTTCTGAAAAATGGGTCGTTTAATAAGTTGTCATAGCTACCCCTGCAGTCATTTTGTTTGATTGTTAACAACTTAGGATCAGAAGAGTAGGCAGCATATACTTTGGGGGAAATAAAATACTTTAAAAAAATGCTTTGAAAATTCATATGCACCCACCAGCTCCAAAAAATAATCTACCTCTCTCACTTTGGGCCACATCTTACATCAGAGAAGTTGGGTCCCAATGCCAGCTCAAGCAGGGACATAGCAAACCATTGTTCTGTGTTATTAGGGTGGTGAGCAGCCTGGATTGATAACTCTCAAGAATTTAGGCAAATGCAGCTTTAGATGACAAGAGCAAGAAAAGCAACACCTGCTTCAGGTAGTTATCTGCAGAATTAAAGGGAAAGGAGCATCCCAAGGAATAAGATGTCAAGTTATAGTAACCAATCTCTATAAAGGTCTTTTTTTAAAAAAGTATTTTATTGTTTTTACTTTTTGGCATTGCTGTAATGTTTATTTTATTTAGCATTTTCTAAAATATTTTAATGTAGACGTATTTTTTGAATTAGTGTTTTAACTGTAAAGACTTTTGAGCTTCACCTTTAAGAGGAAAAGGTGATTTAGATAAACTACCCATGTTTATTTATAGTTTATTCATCTTTTCCGCCCAACTTTTAAAGGTTGATTAACAGGTGACATCAATTGAGACAGCTAAGGAAATGCCTTTAAATGTGAAGCCAGAAGCCACACATGCACGTGACTTTCAAAGAAAGTGCAGTGAGAACAGGTGATCGGCAACATCCGTAGCCTAAATGGAGGCTTTCCTGAGAGAAATCTTTTCCACTTTCAACAACCTACTTGAATTCAGGGAAATGTATGAATATCAAAATCGCCTGCAGACCTTAACTGCCTGGCCTTTTAAGGACAATTGCAAATGTTCTCCTGACAATGTAAGTCTAAGAGAAGTTCTGGGAAATTTTTAGAAAGAGTCTCCTTTTTTTAAAAAAAAAAGAATGACTTGTATTCGTTCAAAGTAGAGTTCAGCAAGTCTTTTTCTGTATAAATATAGTTCTACCTTGAATAATACTTTCAATTGCTCTTTAAAATTGAGGGTTTTTTCCCCTCTTCCTGGGAGCCAAGCTATAAATTACTTTCTAATAAACCTCCAGAAGGAAAAGCCTGCTGCTAAATCATTCCTTGTTTGTTTTTTTAACATTTCAGAAGAGGGGAAAAAGTCTACTCCCTCTGTCCCAAATCTGCAGGTTTTATTTCTCAGTTGTTTTACAAGCCTCTCTAGTTTTTAAAAGAAGCGCAGGCTGGCTCCCATATTTTTTTCCCTAGAAATCATAGGGGGAAGTTCTCATAGGTGTATCTTTAAGGTGGGACAACTGTTGCTACAACCATCTTAGGAATTCTCTCCTAGGGAAAACTAGCAAATCCAGTTAAGGGATAGTTCACTTTCACATCTCTCTTTAAAATCTGCCCTTCTTTCTTGGCTCTGAGTCATCTTTGCTTTAGTAAAATTAAGCTGTCTGAGATGGCTCTGTAAAAAATGGAATATGCAGGACAAAGGAGATGCAACCTTTGTTGTAAGCTCAACAAAGTTTCCTTTTTTTGGATTGCTTGGCTCTGGGATCTGCTGCAAACAGGGCGTGTTTGATAGTTGAGAGGGGGGGGAAGAGTGGGACATCAGGCAGCCTAAGCAATTGTATAGACTGCAGAAATTTAGACTAATTCCAGATGCAGTACATTTTTCAGTATAAGTGAGAGAAAATGGTAACGTGTTCTGAACTATGTTAGGTAGATGACCATGGCCTAACTGGTTGGGTTGGCAATATATATAAACTATGACTGTATTGTTGTAACAGAAACTGTATTGTATCACTTTAAATGTGTGATGATTGGCCAACGCTGTTTTTCCAATGGCCATAAGAGGGAGCTAGAGACATAGCTTCTTTCTCTCTGTTATTCTCTCTGTTACATTTTGCTGTTGCTTGCTGATTATTGTGGTTTGTGGGTTTGCTACTGTTTGCTAAACCTGAAGAACTGTGTTTTGACTTATGGACTGGTAAGAAGACCCTGTATTGGATAATCCTTGGACTATTGTTATTTGCTATCATCTCTTTACTTGTGTATGACCTGGACTGTTTTATTTTGGACTGTGCTATTGTATTATTCCACAAGTAAAATTGTTTACACACCTCAGTGTATCTGTGTGGTTGCTGCGTAAACTTGACTATGCAGAACTTTCAGATGTAAGCCAGAATCCAACCACCTGCAGCTAGCTTAGAGTATTATGTTAGGCCAGCTCCTGTTACCGATTCATTATTTGAGAAATAATAGCTTAACCTTGCTTTATGTGAACACAGCCATTGGTAAAGATCCAGCTGATAGCAAACATTATGCCAGGAAGCACAAAAGTTCTCCCTCGGTCTTCAAGGTGTCCTTATCTTCTCCTTATGTAGATGGCCAAGGCTGGCTTCATCCGCCATGCAGAGGAACCCGAGGTGGCCAAGTGCTTCTTCTGCTTGATCGAATTAGAGGGCTGGGAGTCCAATCACGATCCCTGGTAGGTATGGTCTGATTGCTGATCTTCTGCCTTGAGGCAGCTCAGACTAAGAATGTTGTTATCCGAGCGCTGGTAGAGGAGGTTAGAAAACCATTCCTTGGCTGGAGCAGAATTACTTTCCCCAATTTCTGATAGGTATCTCTCCGCCATCTTTAGTGGAATTTCATCCTGTTTCAGCTCCCAAGTGAGGAAACAACAACTCAACCATCCTAGATAACTTACTACTTTCCAAAGGTATATGTGCTGATAGTAACTTAGTAACTTGTTGCGTAACCTTACTCTATGACCGAATCACACTGGAAGATGTGTATGATGGGCAACTGCTTACATGGAAAATGTTTACATTTCTAACTGTACTACTAAGCTGTGTTCCAGAATGTTTCTTCTACTTTTCCTGGCTCATTTCTACTTCTTGCCAATGGCCTTTTTCTGTGGCAGGTTGGAGCACTCCAAGCGTAGTCAAGACTCGTGTGGGTTCTTGTCCCTTTCGAAGAATTTTGACGATCTGACAATAGAGGAATACTATGAACTAGAGATGGAAAGGGTCAGAAATTTTCTCGTAAGTAATAGAACTGACATCAGGAGAGCTGAGGTGACCTGAGCAATCTGAACTTAATGTTGAACTTAAGGCAACTTCTGACCCTACCCACTCCCTAGCAAATGTGTCTTTTTCATGGGTCAATGTGAAACAAGGTGGTGGCTTCTGTTTCTAAAAATTTTGCTTTGTTGCTGCAAGAAGCTGTTGACGTACATACGACTTGACAGCTACCATTTTTCTCCCTATTTTTTTTTTTCCTCTTTGACAAGCATTGACAAAGTTTTAGTTTTTTCACTCACAGTAGCCTAAAATCACGCTGGGCTATGAACGTGGATCCCAAATGGGCAACTGAGGTTGGAAACAATTACTGTCAAAGGTGTGGATGCTTTCTTAAAAAGGGGAAAGCTATTAATATATTCTGCAGTATCCCTTGTAGACATGTCCATGCTGTCTATCATCTAAAAATTGTGGCTAACTGAATTCTCCACTTGTTTTCAAGTGTAAAACCGGCAGAAGTATAATAAACGCCTTTGAAAAAGAAGTAGCTCTAACAAGGAAACGTCTTGTGGATCATTTCATGAATAACTACCAGTTCGTGTCAGAAGAGGAGGCTTGTGTCGTTTGCAACAAAAGATAATTGTGTGCCAGCCAACAAATAGAAGAGCATGGATTGCAGCTGACAGTCTCTTGTGATGACAAGCATGGTCAGAGGTAAAAGTACATAACTAATGAAATGTGAACAAGGCCTGGCCTGTAATACTGGCTAATATGACACAAATGGAATCTTCTGATAGCCATTTATGTTCCTGTTGCTTTTCTTGTGTGTAAGGCTTGTTCTGCATAAAACCAGAAAGAAGACGGAAGGAAATAATTCTGACTTATGGAAGTAATCCACTAAACTGAGATAATCTGTTTGGATAATGTAAAGTTAAAATTTTGAATAAAGGGTTTTGCACAGACTTGAGAGGGATTTCTTTTAAACTGATATCCAAATGTATCCAATAATATATCTTAGACAAATAATATACACAATACAGTTGTCAGTGTAATGCCAACAGTCCAGTATGTTGCTTTGGCATCACACATCAACAAGGTGTGATAAAATTTCCTATTTAAGAGCTTGTGTGTCACAATAATTTTCCTCCATGGACAAATCTAAAAAGCAACAATGCTTTTATTAATATATGTGCGTCTCTCTCTTTTTTTAACCTGTTACGTGACTCCTATCAAACTGAAGACAGCAGTACTTTTACATAAAATAGTCAACAAGGAACCTGTGTGAATTAGGAAAGGGGAGAGGCAGTTAAGAAACTGTAAAACACTCCATTGGAAATGTCTATGTAGTTTATGAAAGACCACTGTATATATTAAAAACAAGCACAGATTATTTACCTAGAATCATCAAGACAAATAAACGTCACAGTAATTTAAAGGAGACAAGTGTTTCTATGTCTGGAAAGTTCTTGTCCCTTTTTCCATCCTCTGGTGTAATAGGAAGACAGAGACACAGCTACCCTTTTTAAGGGTGAACAATTGGATAGCATTCACTCTGATATACATTTGTTAAACCAGCTAACCATACTTACTTTGTCAGGTCTCAGACAACGAATGATTAGCATCCTCTGGAACCCTTCTAGTTTATTTTGCCACTCCTCAGGAAATTCCTCATGGTGAGGATTCTAAAAACACAGATAATTCTTGAGCCAAACAATTGCAAAGGGGGAGCGGGTTATAACACTAAACAACTAAAGTGAAAATTTTCAAAAGATTCAGTATCGTGTCATATAGTTCACATCAGGATGCAGATAGTTCTTGGCTTATGAATGCAGTTGGGACGGGGATGTCTGTTACTAAGTTGTGTGGTCATTAAGTGCCCAATTTTGGGACCTTTTTTGCCACACTTATTAAAGTTGCCAATAGCAATCGTATGACTCCTGGACACTTCAACTGACATAAATACATGCTGATCACTAAGCACCCCGAACTTCAGTCATGTGACCAGGAGGATGCTGTGACTGTTGTGTCAGGATTAAAATTGTCAAAGGGTCATAAGTTGAGAACTAGCCATATGTATCTGCATGAATCATTTTTACAGTCCTACCCTCAGCCTCACACATACAAATATCCATGTATTTGTATATTTGACTGCATGTACATTTCCAATTTAAGCCAAACCTTTACTTTTTTTAAAATGAGCTATAATTCATGAAAACTCAGGTGATAGTTATCTGGTGCCTGAGGTGCCAAAAAAATATTGTTACACTACAGAAGATTAATATGGCTAGCTGTCTCAAGAAATTTATTCAAAACCCTTCATGGAAATCTCCAGCTATTTCCCAGTCATTAACTCCCAGTGGAAAAAAAAGTCTAATAATTTATTCTGAACCATTAGCAAACAATTTGCCTATTCAAAAAATGTGGTTTGCCAGAGGTTATCAAACCACTATCCTATGTCTCAATGGCATTGGAACTATTGCCAACAGCATGATGATAGCTCTACTTCCAGTCTTCTGGGGTGGCTTCTCAAAAACGTTTTGCAGAAGCTTCCTCCACTTGCTTCGTTCAGAATGGAAGGTTTTCCAACCATCTCCAACTAACATTAATGAAGGAGTCATTCACATTTATCTGCTTTTTAATTCTAATTTATTTTACATGCCGGGGTCGAAACATGAAGTCTCCTGCCTCAGAGGAAGTATGCTTGGTCATGAAACTGTAAGTCATTCCCCAGTTTGTCTCTGTGGTCTCCTTAACAACATACCAACCTAAATATTTTAGCATCCCCTGAACCCATTTTAGATTGAGAGCTAAAGTAGGTGATGCTTCACTAGAACCAACAGATTCTATTTTAAACCTAACACACACATGGAGAATAATAAAGGAACTGGAGGAGGAGCAGACTGCCGCCTCTCCACATACTGCGGTCCTAATCTCAACAGGATTACTATACTCCTTCAAGGATCTAGCTAACATAGGAGCAAGACACACTTTGTGTGTAGTCATGTCTATTGCTCTGCACCTAGCAATTTTGCTAAGACCTCAAGAAATGGCTTTTCCTTATTTTGTTCCATGAAAAGCGGTGGATTTGGAATCATTCAAGCATATCCTCTACTCCTTAGAAACACAGCAAATGTATTGCCCTCAGATAGCTCCAGAACTTGCAGTGTCTACGGCTGCCTACCCAGCAAAAAAACTGAGTTGTGAACAATTTGGACAAAGCAATACTTCATCATACTGGTCTATCAAGCACTGCTTATTAATATCCAAAACTAATAATAATCATGCATGACTGCCCAGAGAAGCCACTGAGATTTATAAGCATCCCAATAACTTCAACAGAAAGGAAGAAAGTCTGAAGGCTAACACAGTCTGATTTCCAGTTTTACGCCAAGTAAAATAAAGCAGCCCTTAATTAACCAAAGCCATGTAGAATCAACAGCAATCTTGAGGGAGGTGAATGTTTCATGAAGAGAGCAATAAAATATTAGCCACTTTGCAATTAAAAATTTGCCTGGATATAGAACCAATCAGAAACTGGCTTTCCAGAAATCTGACAAGATGGTCCAATTAGCAATTAATTGTGCTACAAACACAAAAGCTCTGTCAGATCCTATTCAGTTGCATGTGAGCTGAAGTATGTCTCAGTGCTGATCACTTTATCCCTGAACATACCAGCTGCAGCTGCTGCAAAATATCAGTATATCAAATAATCAGTCCTGATTATTAGCCCTGAAGCACATCTCCCTTAGACTGATGCTGGCCTTGAAAGCCTGCATCGATATATAGCCTGCTTTTCATTAAGGGTAATTCTAAAATGGGAAATTATAAAATAAATGAATAAAACCATATCAAAAGTAAAAACAAAAAACAAAACAGACCATGGCAACGCTGGATCTACAATAAAAAAACAGCAGCATATGAACTGTTCTGAATTTTCTTATAGTAGTAATCTAAAAGTTGATATTTTTCAATTGACAAAATTATTAAGATAATTAGAAAAGTAATGATTGTACTTTACGCATAGTTTATAAACACAGAATGCAAAAATGAAGATATATGTGGGATGTTTTAATGCTAAAGCAGAGATGAACGCTTATTGATTGATGATTATATTTATATGCTGCCCTTCTCCCTAAGGACTCAGGGCGGCTCACAACAATAAAAACTAAAAAAGAACATGAAAATACAAAATTTAAAAAAGAATTAAACAGTAGATATGTTCGATACATAGTAATTTAACCCCATAAAACCACATTTAAAACCATAGTCAGTCCAGGCCTGATTGTTGAAACATCCATGTCTTCAGGTCACGGCGAAAGGACCGAAGGTTGGGGACCATCCGCAGCTTCGGAGGCAGCTCATTCCAGAGGGTCGGCGCGCCCACAGAGAAGGCTCTCCCGCTAGGGGTCGCCAGCCAGCATTGCTTAACCGACGGAACTCTGAGTAGGCCGACCCTCTGGGAGTGAACCGGGCGATGGGAGGTTGACAATGGCAGCAGGTGGTCTCGCAAACACCCTGGCCCTAAGCCATGTAGGGCTTTAAAGGTAATTACTAGCACCTTGAATCGCACCCAGAGGACAACTGGAAGCCAATGAAGCTCGCGCAGGAGTGGAGTAACATGGGAGTATCGAGGAACTCCCATAAGTACCTGCGCGGCTGCATTTTGCACCATCTGAAGCCTCCAGGTTTACTTCAAGGGCAGCCCCATGTAGAGAGCGTTACAGTAATCCAGGCAAGAAGTGACAAGGGCATGGGAGGAATGTGTATGCCAGGTAATTACAGACCTACCAAACTATCGTATACGTTTTTCCATCCTTCCTTCAAGTGTATAAATTCCTTTCGAATACTTCTGAAGGTTGGCAAATCATCCAGGCGGCAGATTTCATCCCAGGACTTTTGGGGAAGCCAGGGGCAGGGATTAGAATAGGGATTGTCCAGGCCTATCCCTCCTGTTAACAGAAACTTCCACTCGTCCTCATTAATCTGCAATAATTTCAAATGAAATAAATGACTTAAAACTTTGGACATTCAAAGATGCAGTTGTTTTATGCAGCCAAAACCAAATTCAGAGACTGTATTTTTCCAAATGTGTTGAGCGTTGCATCTGATTGGAAGCTGATTGCTTATCTTGAGGCCTCCTTTATGTGCTAATGTCTACCCTGGACAATCATGCAAATATTGAAGAGAAAACAAGTAGAGGGAGGAGAACTCTTCTCTCAGATTTTCCTTGAGCAATGCTACTAACTGAACTCAAATGGAGGAAAGCTTAGTAAGACGCAAAGATTCAACTTTCAAGGTGTTCTCAGTGCAACCCTGCAAATTACTGGAAATGGGAGCTGTTGGTTGCTACACCAATGCCCTTTCATGGTCAAAGACAACCATTTTTAATCTGAGGGGATGAGGGATCAAATCAAATTCTTCCAAATCTGTAAAACTAGGGATTCTGGTCTGGTCTTTCAGCATAACTGCAAGGACCAACCATCCAGGAGGGCCTCAGTGTTAATGTTGATCTGCAAAGATATGCATCATTTTAAATTGTTTTTGAAAAAAAGGGTTAGCCCTTGCCTGAGGAACTTTTACTCAGGCAAAGACTAAGTTGTCTTATTCCACAGTCCTTCATAAAACTTTGCTCACTTGTTCTGTTTAGATTCATACATCAACAAGATATTTCCAGGAAATAGAGGAGCCCAAATGCTTAACAATACATCACTTTAACTGGTTGTGGTATTTTAGAAAGAGAACATTTTGGTGAGTTGGTTGCTTTACCTTCTGTGCCGCAAAAGTTTTTTTTCTTTTTTCTTTTTGCTTTTGCATCTTGCCTTTTCCTGGTAGCTTAAGGCAGCTTATGTGGGGGGAAGGGAAGAATTTTATCCCCATAAACTTAAACTCAACAAACATCCCTGTGTCAAGTGGGAAGTTAAACCTAAGGGTCCTGAATAACTGAGTGTCCCTAATAAAAAGTCAACCACATTCATACACGCATAGAAATGTAAACACACCCCCAACTCAGTAATCTACGGCATCATATACACTCCCTGTAGGGGACTTCTGAGCCCTGTCCCATCCTTTGCCCATCCCCTATAGTAGTAGTTGTCGATCAGAAGGTTGGCAGTTTGGCGGGTCGAATCCCGAGTGCCGCGTAGCAGAGTGAGCGCCTGTTACTCGTCCCAGCTTCTGCCAACCTAGCAGTTCGAAAGCACGTAAAAAATGCAAGTAGAAAAATAGGGACCACTACGGTGGGAAGGTAACAGCGTTCCGTGCGCCTTTGGCGTCTAGTCATGCTGGCCACATGACCACGGAGACGTCTTCGGACAAGCACTGGCTCTTCGGCTTTGAAACGGAGATGAGCACCGGCCCCTAGAGTCAGAATCGACTAGCACGCATGTGCGGGGGAACCTTTACCTTTATAGTAGTAGTAATGGAGGAAAGCTGCAAGATAAGGAAGAGCAGAGGGCCTGATTCTGGAAGGAGTGAGAGAAGCAGAGGAGGCTGGATCCTGGGATAAAGAAAGACAACTGTTTGGAGGGAAAAGAAGGATCTGACCTGATGCTGGTGAAGGCTGAATTAGGACAAGGGGGAGAAAACAAGCAAGCAGCAAAGGGACACATTAGGGTGGGATACAAGGCTAGATGCAAGCCAAAGAGAAGGACTGAAGGAGACCGGGAGCAACAGGGCAATGAACAGAGAGAATGGCAGGATGGGATGAGGATGCAGAAAGAAGCACGTTGGGAAATGTGTGAATGGGGCAGTAAGGGGCCAAGGGGCTGCTTTAAAAGTTTCTTTAAAAGTAAACAAGCAAGTCTGACCATTTTTGCCCTTTTTTACTTTCCTGCTGGAATTCAGAGCTTAGAAATATCTGTGGAAAAAAACTAGAGTATCAGACATATAGTAGGTACCCCATTATGCAAAAATCCCACCCAGTAAGGTGTTTTAGGAGCACTAACCAATTTATCATGCTTCAGGAGATTTACATTCAGGCCGAAGGAGAAGAGCAGCTTGTCTTTTTCAAAGAGCGAGCGGCAGATGTTGACATAGAGGGAGTAAGTAAAGTGATCTTTGAGAAGCCTCAGTCTGCAAGTATAAAAAAAAATAATTGAGAAGGGATCTAAAAGACGGCACTGTGGCAGCCACAAATCTGAAGATCCTTGAAATTTCAATTCTACAGGAGTAATCTTTTTTAAAAAAAATAAAGATTTTATTTTTAAAAAACTGCACAAGGAAGCTCACTAATCCCTCTTAGGAGATACCCTTCAGAGGCGCTCATATCTAATAGCCACCGACTTCCATGAACTGGTTCAACCCTTTTCTAAAGACTGCCAAGCTGGTTGCATTACACCTCGTGGTACCAAAATTCCCAAGTTGAATTACATATTTTGTAAAAAAAAAAAAAATGCTTTCTTCTGTCCTTTCAGGATCACCACTGGTTTTAATATATTGGAAAGGGGGAAATAGCCTATCCTTATCCACTTTATCCATACCAGGCATCATTTTGTAAACCTTAGTCATCTTCTCATTAATTCACCTCACAAATATTATGTTTTCTCATAAGAAAGCTGTTCCATCCCCTCCATTATTTAGGTGCCCTCTTCCAAACCTTCTCCAGCTCCTCTATATCCTTTTCGAGATGCAATAACCAGAATTACACACAATATTACAGATGTAGTCATGGCATTAATTTCTATAAGAAAAATATATTATTGGCACCTCCATTTTCAATAGTTTTTTATCATCCCTAACATGCTGTTGGCCTTTTTTTACAGCAGATGTGCCCTGTGTTAACACTTTCACTGAACTGCTTACTGTTATTTCAAAGTGTCTTTCCTCCAACAATTACCTTAACAACAAACTAGGGCCTAAACCAAAAGCAAGTGCACGTTATTTGTGTCCCTCCCCCCATCCCATCCCACTAAGCTATATTATGGCTTAATGTGGTTACCTGACTGACATAACTTACTAAGCATTGAATGCTACCATTTTGCCATACAGTCCATTTGAAAACCGTCACATTTATTCCTTGGTGCTCTGTGAGCTTGCTTGTTTTCTTGCAGACGTTTCATTACCACAAACTAGGTAACATCATCAATGCTAGTTTCATTACCTAGTTTGGGTAATGAAATGTCTGGAGGAAAACAAGCTCAGACAGCACCAGGGACCCCTCATGTCAATCTGGAGCTACAAATAATCTCCTTTATTAGTAAAGGTAAAGGTTCCCCCGCACATGCGTGCTAGTCGTTTCCAACTCTAGGGGCCGGTGCTCATCTCCGTTTCAAAGCCGAAGAGCCAGCGCTTGTCCGAGGACGTCTCCGTGGTCATGTGGCCGGCATGACTAGACGCCAAAGGCACACGGAACGCTGTTACCTTCCCACCGGAGTGGTCCCTATTTTTCTACTTGCATTTTTACGTGCTTTCGAACTGCTAGGTGGGCAGAAGCTGGGACGAGTAACAGGCGCTCACTCTGCTACGCGGCACTCGGGATTCGACCCGCCAAACTGCCGACCTTCCGATCGACAAGTTCAGCGTCCTAACCCACTGAGCCACCGCGTCCCTCCTTTATTAGTACATGTATTCAATTTCTGTTACTGCACTTTCCGACAGGCCCATGTAGTTTTGCAAAGCAGTATCTCTGAGCACTTACAATCACTACCCTTGTCTGACTACAGTTAACATTGCCAGAGACATAGTTGGCCCATTTAAAGTTGTAACAACTTTAATGGTAAGTAATGGTTCCAAAGTCAGGATAAATAGGTCCAAACACAAGAAAACAGTAAGCAATCAAACACCCAAAAAGTACAGAGAGGGTGGGTGTGTTTATTACTGAACAGTCCCAAGCTACCAATGAATATCACATGAAATCTAACGCTGAACTCAATTTTCACAGCACATTATTTTTTTAAATGACTTTTCAGTAAAGTCAACTTGAATGCTGTGTCCAATTAACTGAAGATACTGAAATTAGTCAAGCTAGGGCTGCCTAATTTTCTCAAGGTTTGGTATTTAAGGCTTGTTTTGGTATTTATACTGAATTATTAAAGAACACTTGGGAGGGAGGGGAAGCTTTGAATGAAAAACTTAGAAATGTTCCAATCCCAGCTCCACATCTTTCTTATACAGTTCTTCAAAGTGAGGCATTTATCTCTTTCAAAGTATTTGGTCTCCAACTTGCACAGGTAAAATATGCCCACAACAACAACAACTCTCTTCATATAGCCTTAAGCATATTAAAAACAGTTTATAAAAGCATACATTGCCTTGTTTTCATTTTACTAGAACTCCAACATTGAAAACTTAAAAAAAACAGACTTGTTTTGTGAAGCAGAACAGAACAAAAGCCACACTCTTTCTCTGTAAAAATCCACTCCTGCATATCCACAATGTCCCAGACTCCCCCTGATATAATTTAAGATGATTGCCATTCTGCACTGATACCTTTAGAACAATCTTGGAAAATAGAAAGTGGCATACAAATACTTTAACCAAATAAATAGTGGGAGTCTGAAGTCTGAAATAATCTGGAATTCTACTAACAGATCTAGGTCTGCTCACCCTGGTTCAAACTACAATAAAATACTCTTTTTGTTGGGGGGGGAAGCACATAGTTAATCCAATGAAATCAGTACACACATGCTAATTTGATTAATAGGGGAGGGCCTTCTCTGTGGGCGCTCCGGCGCTATGGAACCAACTGCCGGTTGAGCTCCGGATGGCATCGGACCTTCGCTCCTTCCGGCGCGGTCTGAAGACCCACTTATTTGAACTAGCTGGTCTGGCCTGATGGGGAACGTTAGGGTTTTTAATGGGTTTTTTATTGTTATTGTATTTTTTAACCGGGCGCTTGTTTAATTCCTTTTAAATTTTTGTATTGTTATTTATATATGCCCTGTTCACCGCTCTGAGTCCTTCGGGAGAAGGGCGGTATATAAATTTAATAAAAGTAAAAGTAAGTAAGTAATATGTAGCTTGATTAATACATAATTCCAGTCCCAGATTGGAGTTGTTTAGTAGACTTAGAAGAAAATCCCATCTCCATCTATTGGTTCCCTTCTTACTCATTTTTTTTTGTTAATTTTTAATGTTCAAAGTTTTTATGTTTTATATTGCTGTTTTATGATGCTGGAAGCCATGCAGAGTCACTCGACAGTGAGATGGGCAGCATATAAACTGAATAAATATATTTTGTGTAGAGCTTTTCAATATAATTAATAGCCTAAGTAACAAAAACAGAAAATCTCAATCCACCCATTCCTGCTAGATGCTCCATAGTGAGAACAGATGGTAAAAGCAGCAATAGAATCATAATTATTTCATATACCTTTCTTGCAAAATATCTGCCTTTTCTGAGTTGTCTATAGACATGATGAAGAGGTTGATGAACCAGGTTAAGGAATACTGGTACATGGGCTCAATATTGGCCAGATCGGCAATTGAAAAAAAGAGGATTGATGAATGAACTGCAATGGGGCGGTAGCCCATCCGGGCAACATCTATTTTCCTTTCTGTTTCTTCTGCTATAGCTTGCTTTTCTGAAATTTCATTAGCCAAAGCTTTAGAAGAGGATAATATCTTGATAGCAGTCTCGTCTTCCAAAATATTTCCTTCAGATGATGACAGAACTTCTAAAATTTTGTCCTCTATTTCCTGTAGCTGTCTATAACAGAGAGCTAGATTAATACCTTGTAGAACCTCTGAGTCATCTAATCCAAATATGATTTGATACAGACGAGGGACCATAGAATATTAAGTTACTTTAGAAACAAAAGTGGGTTTGAGGGATCAAATCTTTGAGAGTTACTTTAAAGTTTAAAGTACTTCCAAGAGGAAACAGACACAAAACGGATTTTGTACAACAATTTCTTGACCCATTCCAGAACACACACAGTTCTACATCAGCTTTCCCTAATTTGATGCTTTCCAAATGTGCTGTACTTAACTTCCATAATCCTCATTAAAATCTAAAATATAATAGAGTACATCTGCTGAAGAAGCCCATTTTACTGAAATCATGAGCTTTCCACTCTTGGAAAAAATTAATAGTGGGCTCAGTTCAATCCCTATCTCCTAAATTTCTCTGATCTATGCTAATCTTGGGGAAAGTCTGAATTGCTCTTCTCAATGGCTAGAGATCTTTCATAATTCTACTCTGTCCCTCAGCTGCCACTCTAAGCTGCATTTTACAATTGAAAAATAACGAAGTCCACTTTGGAATGCAGCAGTCTTTCCTAGTCTGTACTTTTCATATGTTTATCATCAACTTCTCACGCGTCCACTCACAAGAAAGATTCATTATTACGGTATTTAGAAAAATAAATCAAGAGAAGCCTCTGTTATCAAACAGCATCTACAATTTGATCTAGTATCAGCTATTTAGTACTTCACCATGCAGTAGCCAGATGTCAACATTAAACATTGGCACTCCCCTGTTTCCCCTTAAAAACTATTTAATAGCCTCTGAAAAAGTAGGAGATTCCATATAACCATCATGGACAGCTTGCATTAACCTCCATTAAGGTGCCTAAGTCCTTTATAAAAATCATCTAAGCCAGTGACTGCATCTTACAATGCTAAAGTCTCTATATGGAAGGATGGAAGGCTGAATTAACTTTGAGCCGGTCAGGATCGAACTCCTGACTATGGACAGAGTTAGCCTGCAACACGGCCTTCTAACCACTGCACCACCACAGCTCACATGACTGCAAGATGCTGCAACTATTGTGTTAACCCGTTCCCAAGAGCCCATATTGCAATCACATGACTACAGGGGCATTGTGACGATTTTAAGTGCAAGGACCAGTTGTACATCACTTTTTTCAGTGCCATCATAAATTTGAATGGTCATTAAATGGATGGTTGTAAGCCCAGGACTACTGTAGGTTAATTACTTTCTCTCTGTAGAACATTATCATTCAGTTGAGATAATTTTCTATCTAATAATAATTTGGTACTTTTTATTTTCAGCTCCTTGTAAGATCAGGGCTTGCTTTTCTTCTTCCAGATCTGGCCTCTCTCTTGCAACAACTATTCCAAGCAGCTGATCTTGCATCCCCTCTGAGGTTATCATGAAATTTAACAAAGTTACCTGAAAATTTCAAGAGTTCCAAGTTAGAATTAGAACCAGATAAGCCCAAACCCAATAGTAATCTCCAGCCATCCAAATAAGATACTTAAACATTAGGATGCTATGTTAGATTCTAATACAATGGTCTCCAACTTTCTTGGCACCAGGGCCAGTTCTGTGGAAGACAATTTTTCCACAGACCTGGGGGGAGAGATGGTTTCACTTTCGCTCCCTCACCTGCAGTGCGGCCCACTTCCTAACAATGGCGCTTGGGGACCCCTGTCCTAACATATATCAAACATTTCTGAGAAAGAGAAGAGAATAGCTTCTGCTTTTGTCTGAAAGTTGTCCTCTTCACCATATGGCAGTTTTCTCCAAACAAGTACTTCCAAAATATATTTTCATGATTTCTAGAATTCCTATACTTGTGGATAGCGGGTGAAAATTCTTGGAATTATACTTTCAGTACAAATGGAAAGTGCTAGGTTGGAGAAGACTGCCATAAAGTAATTCCCACCTAGTGGCCAGAAAATAACAGCATTCTATGCCCAAAGGGACCAATTGGAGCCCTAGTAAAAACAGATTAGCACAGATCATGATGGAGAAAACCTAGCTATTTGGTCATTAAGAATTGGCAATTACTTGGCTGCCACATAATCAGTCAAGCAAAATCTCTGGGTTGGACTTTGATAGACTAACTAGCTTTCAACTCAGCTGCTTTTGGAGAGAAAGTGCTATCAAGACAGGTTTTGCCCCATTTATTTGGGAACTGCAGGGTTGGCAAAATCTGATTGGTGGGAACACCTGCCTCCAGCTTCCTGTTCCACAAAGTTTTCCCTATCCTGAAACCAAGACACTTTGATGCTTTTTCTATTCTTCCTCATGGAGGCTGTTTGGTTCCTCCCACTCCCTTCCCCCTCCCAAAAAGCAAATGCAAACATTAAGAGTTGTTGGATGTCAATGGATTACAATGGGTTTTTCACATTCCTCTAGCAATAGCAATAACAATGAAACTTAGACTTATATACTGCTTCATAATGCTTTACAGCCCTCTCTAAGTGGTTTACACAGTCAGCATATTTCCCCCAACAATTTGGGTTCTCATTTTACCAACCTCGGAAGGATGGAAGGCTGAGTCAACCTTGAGACGGTCAGGATCAAACTCCTGGCAGTCAACAGAATTAGCCTGCAATACTGCATTCTAACCACTGCACCACCATGGCTCATAGCAGGACAGGGGTGACAAATTGCTGGCCCACAGGCCGGTTGCATCATGTGGAGGCTGCGCCCAACCCAGCTCCGGCAATGCAAAAAAAGTTGCAATACATCGCAACACATCACGTGACACGGCAAGTTTGACACCCATGCAGCAGGAGGTTGGGAGGCAGAGTGTAGTGAAAAGGGCATCAATAAAGAGATTCTTACGGCAATATAGAAAAAAGTAAAGAAAATATAATAGAGGAGCTTTTAATTTAACGTTGAGGTTTACCCTGATCCTTTACCCTGGACTGAACTGACTTTTGTTAATGCCGAAGATGAATACCTACCTGTTCAGAACATAGGGGAACCCCTGAAATTCATCCATGGAAGATATATGGCCTATTCACATTCAGTCTTTGTCATTTTTACTGTCTTCTTCCCATTGTTGGGTACTTTGTATTAGTATTAATATGCTTAAATATTTTTAAAATTATATATAATAGACATAATCTATTGGTGGAGCAGTGGGCTAATGCCTTCGTAAGTAACACCAGCTGCCTGCAATTAGTGCAGGTTCGCATCCCACCAGGCTCAAGGTTGACTCAGCCTTCCATCCTTCCAAGGTAGGTAAAATGAGGACCCAGATTGTTGGGGGCAATTAAGCTGACTTTGTAATAATGCCACTTAGGGGGTGTGTGAAAGCCCTAATAAGCAGGCATATACATAGAATGAAGGCTGCTGCTAAGCTTGTAAGCTGCCCTGAGTCTTCGGAGAAGGGCGGGATATAAATGGAATTAAAAAAATAATAATCACTCACATGTAGGTCAACGGGAGAGAGTGGAAAAAAGCATCTGCTCACGTTAATGTTATATGTGCATTATATATGCATGCAAATGCATAGGGAGAAGATTAAGAAAGGGATTGTGGTACTGCTAATAAAGACCATCCACTTGGTTATGAAACAAAAACCAAACCACCTGCGGTTCCCATGCAAATTGCTCACTTTGACGGAGGTTTCTGGGAGGTAGTGGGGGTTTCGCAGCTTGGTTGTAATGTAAAAGCGAAAGTCCGGAGCGTATTCAATGGTCGAATCCCCAAGGCGGATGCAGATGCTGCCAGCCTGCTTGAAAGTCTGCTTAAGCAGAAGAGGCTCCAGAATGGGGTCCAACTCTTCGCCGACATTTTCCAGCAGCACTTCGGTTCAGCCAGAAATTGAGACAAACCATAAATTTACAAGATGCAAAAACAAAGGGCAAAAAGCACACATGATGCTAAAGTGGAAAGCAGTCTTGGAGACCCAATAATTGGTAGAAAATATAAACATTTGCCATCTAACTCCAAGTGCCTATCTTTACTGTTACACATGACTATCGCTAATAAAATCTGATAGCTGTAATGTTAACACAGGAAAAAAATAAGGAACCTCTATTACAAAATTTGGAAAATTCATGGTTGGAAATATAGTGCCAATAAAATAATTTTTTATTCTTTTTGAATAGGATTGTCCAAAGAGATAAAATTATGCAAGTTGAACAAATAAATGTTGTAGGAGATGGAAGTACTACATATAATGAAGGCCAAGTATAGAGCTGAATCAGCATGTCATGAGATATATACCTTTAAAAGCAAAGCCTAAAGGAATTAAGAGAAAATTCCTTCAGTTCCACAAAGATGTTATAACTTATAAGTGATGAATAAAACTGAGAACATATGTGCAATATGGTCAAACTCCATTGGTTTTAATTTTGTCCTTCATATGGAAAATACAATCTGTATAATGCCAAAGATATAATTATTGTGAGAAATATTAGATGAGATACTATGTCCTAAATCCCCACCTGTCTGCAAGTTTTTCCCAATTTGGAGGACTATTAATTGCTTTTGAAATGTGAAATAGTTTACAATCTGATGTATTACATTACACCTAAATGATTCTAACAATTATAAAAATTAATCGTGCACTGTGCAAATTTGCAAGAAAAATCTACTTTTGAAGACTTGATAGCTTACCAGGTGTACCAAACTGAACACAGTTTTCTAGTGTTCGTACAAATTCACTGTCACTGAGCTTTATGACATGCAAGCTGTTGGCTTTTTCCATATTTTTCACCCATTTGTTTGCTTGACCCTGAGGGTCAATCATAAGTGGCCATCTTCTTGCATTTCTGGAGAGAGAAAACAATGGAATACCTCAGCTTTGTGAACTTGCATGGCACATTTATTTGGGGCTTTATTATGTCCACTCAATCAGGTCCAATTCTCAGAGACTGCCTAGACAAGTCCCGCCAATTTCCTTGGCAAGATCTTTCAGAAATGGTTTGCCATTGCCTCCTTCTTAGGGCTGAGAGAATGTGCCTGGCCCAATGTCACCCAACTTGGCTTTGTGCCTAAGGTGGGAGTAGAAATCATGACCTCCTGATTTCTAGCCAGATGCCTTAACCACAATATCAATGTGTCCCTTGTAGTTGAACACATTTACAAGATCCCGATATTAAAAATTAAGTGTTTTGTGAGCCAGAACAGTGTCAGGAATTCTCTCTTGACTTCCTTTGAAGACGTACCTATTTCCTTCCAGTATTATGCTTTCACTTTCTGGACCCTTGCAAAAGGAAATAAGCTAGCATCTCATAGTCCACAAACGTGTGAGATATAATCCAAGGGGAAAATAGAAGTCCCCTCTTTTTGAAGTAATCACTGGCATATGTCCTTTTTCCCATGCCAGTTATTGTTATCTACCCAACAAAATGAATGGATGCTCCACATTCCTTTCATAGAGGCCTTCCTGCATTCATCAGTTGTGTCTCCATTTCAGTGCAGTGTTGACTTCACTCCCCAGATCACTAAGCAAGCAGATCCCTAGTCAACACAAGGGCAATTCTATAAGCAAATGCTAATCTACATGGTCAACAGCCTTAATCATCCAGTTTATCCGAGCGATATTGAAGAATTGAAAAGTCTATAGCTATAGGCCACTGTTCACATCTTTCCACAAACGCATAAAGATC
Source organism: Vipera berus (assembly GCF_964194415.1). Classification (NCBI taxonomy): domain Eukaryota; kingdom Metazoa; phylum Chordata; class Lepidosauria; order Squamata; family Viperidae; genus Vipera; species Vipera berus. The sequence continues at coordinate 173,151,904 of NC_138202.1, forward strand.
AGGAAGGTGGAATTGAGGGTGATTTTAGAAGCAGGTATTGGCAGGATGGAGCAGGATCAAATAGCAAGCCTCCCTCCTTCTCTCAATGAGCATTGAACAACATTTGTTTTGAACGGATCTGGAAGTGGAAGCAGGTATTGGCATCTAGAACACTATTCCAACTGGAAAAGGTTGCCTTACAAAACAGCAAGTTCATGTTCGAATCTCTGCGTATACTTAACACAAAAATAACAAGGGCTTTAATCTAAAGACTGCAACTTCCTAAAGCAATAAAGCATTTAACCCAAGGAAAGTATGAACACTGAGTTAGTACTTTGGCTATTTGGGGCCCATATTACCAGATTCTCAGTGGCTTCCAATGAAGGGTTTTCTATAGCTCTGCCATTTTAGATTTTAGACATTTTTGATCTTCTCAACCTGGCTTTCTTCTGGCATTCCAAGCCAGCATATTCAGAAATTGCATTAGCTTGTAATTTAAGATTTCATCAGCCAACAGGATGAAAATTTAGAGAGCAATGCTTTAAATGTGAAGGATTATGTCCCGAGACCTTTTGCATGCGCTTCACTACCAAACACTGCATATTATGTTTTTTAAATGAAAAATATACAATAGTATCTTATTGCACCCCTACAAGTAGAAAATAGCATACAACACTCTCCAAAGAAATAAATTATGCTTATCTGAAGTTTCTGTACTTACGAGATAATAATACCATTATCAATGGAAAATAAATCAGAAGGCAACCCAGCTATGTTCCAAGCTCTAATTTTCACTGCTTCTCCTAAAGTTGTAGTTAGAGAAAAATCATCCGAGCAGGGAATGCCTCTGGCTTTGCATGTCAATATCCAGTCCCGGGCTTGATTCTGGAAAGGAAAAATGCTAAACATTGGCCAGCTATTTTGAAAAATGGTTTTAGTGTTATGAAGCTCATTGGCAATATCAATAATGACTTGTCAGTCTTGACCATTTGCTGGGACAAATTTGAGTTCCTTCTAACTGTTTTTAATCTGATGCCTTCTACTAAAAAGCAACAAAGTAATACTTACAAAATGATGCCCAAGACATGTTTTAGTTATTATTTATTTAATGAAACTTAAAATGAACAGATCATTTTTTTTGCCTTTCACCATCCGATTAGCCCTGATTTTATCCATTTCTTCCATAATGCCCTTGGGGAGAAACATCATAATCAGAGAGTGAACTCAGAAGTGTACATAGTGTAAAGGTAAAGGTAAAGGTTCCCCCGCACATGCGTGCTAGTCGTTTCCAACTCTAGGGACCGGTGCTCATCTCCGTTTCAAAGGTGAAGAGTCAGCGCTTGTCCGAGGACGTCTCCATGGTCATGTGGCCGGCATGACTAGACGCCAAAGGCGCACGGAACGCTGTTACCTTCCCACCGTAATGGTCCCTATTTTTCTACTTGCATTTTTACGTGCTTTCGAACTGCTAGGTTGGCAGAAGCTGGGACGAGTAACAGGTGCTCACTCTGTTATGCGGCACTCGGGATTTGACCCACCAAACTGCCGACCTTCTGATTGACAAGCTCAGTGTCCTAACCCACTGAGCCACCGCGTCCCTACATAGTGAAAGACCCCCTAATACTGTTTATCAACAAAGGTGGAAATCTAGAGAGATGTACACACCTGATATTCTGAAGATTAGGCATCATGTACTCAGTGAAAGCTACAGTCATAAGCAAAAGGCCTTAATTAACAGGTTATGACACTAAAAGTTACAGCACAAAATAATTGTTTCAGCTGTTAAACAGTATGACTGGGTATGCTTCTAGGCTCAATCTAGAAAGCTCTCAAAACACATAATAGTGTGCAATATTCAATTGGAATTTCTCAGCATCTAGTTTAGATGGATCAGAGGTATATATCATTCATCCAGATCAGTCAGGTATATATATATCTCATTTTGGGGATAAAATCCTTCTAGGCGACTTACAGCCTATATCAAAATCTGCTGAACAGCAGAAAACTGATCATGCTATGATTGAAACAGACTTATTGGAGGACGAGGGGTGACATAATAGCAGTGTTCCAATATCTCAGGGGCTGCCACAAAGAAGAGGGAGTCAAGCTATTCTCCAAAGCACCTGAAGGCAGGACAAGAAGCAACGGATGGAAACTAGTCAAGGAGAGAAGCAACCTAGAACTAAGGAGAAACTTCCTGACAGTTAGCACAATTAACCAGTGGAACAACCTGCCTCCAGTAGTGGTGAATGCTCCAACACTGGACATTTTTAAGAAGAGACTGGACAGCCATTTGTCTGAAATGGTATAGGGTTTCCTGCCTGAGCAGGGGGTTGGACTAGATGACCTCCAAAGTCCTTTCCAACACCATTATTATTATTATTATTATTATTATTATTATTATTATTATTATTATTATTATTATTATTATTATTATTATTATTATTATTATTGATCATGCACAGGGGGAGATACTCAAATATGCACAAAACTGTTAATGAATAATGTGTTCTGATGCAGTTGATGCTTTTGTTTTTCTGTTAATGTAATCTAATACTTTTTTTTAAAAAAAGATGTTTGCAGGCAAAGCATCAGGATTCTTTTAACAATCTAACCTGGAGACTGGTAGCTTTGAATATTTGTGCAAGAGAAGCAGAAAATTCTAGCAAAGCAAGCTTTTCACCTGCTTTACTTTTTTCTCATGGAAAGATGAAAATGAGAACTGAAAAGGAAGGCAGAACAGCTAGAAGTCATCTGATTTTACCCTCCTTTTCCTTGGAATCCTTCCCACAGAGATGGAGGTTGGTTGTTCTGGGCAGGACAGGGATATCCAGGCAGAGCTGTTCCAACTACTTCTTTCCCACAGAAACGAATATAATTCATAGTAGGTAGAAAACAGAATTACTTTTAAGACAGGACATTTTTACATTAACAAAGTTGGAAATAAGGAACTAAGGAAACTAAACTGGATGGTCTTAAATAGTAATGGAAGTGAATATGCCTTCAGAGAACAGTTAAGCATTTTAAAGTCAATCAACTGGAAGGACCTATTCATACGGCCTATATCAGGAGTCTTCAGACTTGGCTCTTTTATGACACTGGCTGAGGAATTCTGGGAGTTGAAGTCCACAAGTCATAAAAGGGCCAGGTTTGAAGACCCCTGGCCTATATGTTCATAGAACCTGTCACGCCATGGAATAAGTTAGCTGCACTGTTTGAAATGTTGAACTTGGGGACTGGTTACAATGTAAAATGACATTTCAAAGAACTTTGTAATTTCTTAGGCAATAACTCCAACTCCAGCTCAAAACATTGATTTAAGGATAATTCCCTGTCACTTGTTAATAAAATCAAGTTAACTATGGAGAATTGGAATAACTTAAATCTATTTTGTGGGGGATATAAAATCAAACATAAAAATATGCAATTCTTTTTCCTACCAGAATTATTGCTCGTGTTTCATACTTACACTCTAGAAATCCTCATTTATTTATTAAGAAATTAACAAAGGAAAGAACATTGTTTATGGATGGAGGAATTTCAGAAGAATGAAAATGACTGTACAATGCTTCCCTTCCACACAAAAAATGGAGGATTCAAGTATCAAACATTTTTTATTATCATAAATGTCTCAGTTCTATTATGCCTTCTTAATAGCTGCATTGGCTGCATTGGTCTAATGAAGAAAAACATAATTGTGCAGAAATAGTTTGCAATTTGGGAGAGTCATAATCTTAATCTAACCTCCATGGGCCTGAATTATTATGTATATTAACTCTGATCCAGCTAAAGCATTATGATTAATTCCCACTGAAACTAGGAAAAGATTTAAAATCTCCCATGGCTTCCAATGAGACAGTCACAAATTGTTTTGTGGGCTGAGGTTAGAATCTGTTATGTTTCATATTTCAGAAATATGAAAATCAAAACTAAATGGCTAAATGCCCTACACTTTTTAGAATACCAAGAATTATTAAGGCTACTTACACACGTTTTTCACATGGTGTACCTTATCAGCCTTAAGAAGTGATTTATACAGAGAATACAATGTGTAACTAAGCCTATCGGTGCCTTGCGAGTTTAGAAAGCTGTTCTTATGAACAGCTCAAAAATAAGCCAAGAAATTGAGTTGAAACACACGCGAAATCCTGAGCATCCATGGTTTTCTCCAAGTATTTTGCTATAGTCCTTCAGTTTAGTTACTGCAGGCAAAAACATTTTACTTGACTGCTTTCTTATGAAACACTGCAGATTCTAAAGGGAAAAAGCTGTTGCTCATGGAACTGCAGGCCATCAGTCCTTCTATCTCTGTATTGTCTGCAACTAATTGACAGTGGCTCTTTGGAGTTTTGGAAAAGGACTATATCCAAGTCTGCATGGAAAGGTCAGGAACAACTACAAGTCAAACATGTATTCTTTTTCATGCTGAATTGCATGCATGGCAGTCCTTGTATATGGAACCTCTCAAGATTAATACAGGTCATTTCTCCTTAAAACATATTTCCCATATATAGTTGAATTATAATATATCAGCTCTAGCCAATAATAACTGCCAACAATTAAAGATAGTGTGAGTTACAATCCAATACTACTTAAGGCCCAGTTTAGGAAAGATCCCACCAATAGTCTATATTAGTTGGCAGTTATGGTGTACCAAAGTTAAAGATGACTATCTTAAAAAGGTTTTTTTAAAAACAATGATAACTTCATAATTTTCTCCTATGTTGTTTTCATAACAATGCTTTTATTTTCAAGCTGAGGTAAAGGTATATGTTTGGATATTGACTAAAAACTATTGCTTATTTGCTGCAGAAGCATTTCGCTTACTAAATGTCATACATTTATTCAATTGTTTGTTCATTCCTTACTTGTCGGTAGTTTGATGTGAAGGCTCCCAAGTAAGCTACAATGCCAGATGAGATGAGGATATCGCCTGTCAAATTGACATATTGTTTTCCTAGTTGCAAAGCTGCCTGGCTCCAACGGGTTTTCTCACCCCCAAGGCCACCAAGTAATTTTTCTGCTCGGTCTAGCTTTTTGCTACACAGGTCAACCTTAAAATCAAAATATAAACTTGAAGCAAAGCCATCCCAGGTCATGCTGCTACTACAAATAGTTACATGCTTTACTTTCAATGCTTATGAAAATATTATATACAGTATGTATTGCTAATCATTACTACCGCCATCATCAGCATAGAAAAGTTTTTATACTTGAAACCCCAAGATGGAAAAACAGAGCAATGTGCATGACAAATTGTCACAGATGAATTCAACAAGGTCAATAGCATTTCCATTCTTCTTGCCTTCAAATAAATTATTGCTTCACTTTCCAGTGCGAAATTGATAATGGATTTATATGCGATACCAAAAACAGTTGCATCTCAAAATGGAATACATATCATACAAGAGCATGACATTGACTTATGAAGGTCATTCTTACACAGATGTGGCCTGTGAATTGAATGCATTACTGGGAGCTTTCTATCTGGCAGCTTGTCAAAAATGTTTTCTCTAATAAATCCTTAACATTGAACTAGCTGCGCTACCAGCAGTGTGGAATGGCAGCACTTTCTTTGAGTCCTTGGCTCTTGAATAACTTTCTCTAACTTGGTACTTTCTGCATACCTTGTGGTGAGATGGGAGGCAAAGAAATTTAATAAACAAGCAAATGAAATGGGTCAACTCCCTAATCCCAGTCAGCATCTGGCAGGTGAAACTTTAGGGAAAGCCTCTCTTTATTAGTTGCTTCCTCTTTTCCCAAGAAAGGTTAAACTATGTCCTATTGCAAACATGCCTCTCCATTCTTGCTTTGTGCTCTTGGCTAGTAGTTCATCAACAACAGAGTATGGAGAGACCAGGCCAAGTGGGAATAGTCCCTGGTACCCTGATGCAAATAAGAGTAAAACCCAGCAGTGTATGCACAGGAGTGCTGGAAGGCATGGAGAGGCCTCATTACTTCCTCATTTAGTCCAGCAAGCCTGTTCAATATAGGAAGGGAAGACCGTAGCTGAGCATACACCATCACAAAATCAAACTTTCTGACCTCTCCAAGTATCCTCCCACAAAAAAAATCATCCATTTAACTAAGGGAAATCCAGCTGCTCCATTGAATTATTAAAAAAAATACTACCCCCAAATCCAAAGAGAGTTTCTTATACAAAAATAATATATCTTTACACATCCTGCATTCTATCACGCTCAAGGCTTTGCAATCTGCCATCCAGGTAACCAACTTGCCCCAGGGTTTAAAGATTTAAGCTCCATTTAAGCACTAATTGCTTTTGTTTATAGCCTTATTATCGCTAGAAAGTTTAAGCAATGTACATGAGAATATCCTCTTCCTCCTTTATCTACATCTCTGTGAAATGACCTTGTCTGAGAGTGGCCAACTCAGCATCAGTAAGTTCAGTAGTTGAATGGAAAACTGAATCAGAGCGTCCGTCCTCACTCCCCACTCAAAAAACTTCATCTTCTCCTCTACATTATTCACATAGCTCCACATTATTCATATAACAACAAGTTTTGAGTATAAATTACTTTTGGTGTTATCATTTGTGTAAATGTAGGAAAATGATAACTTATCGACACAATCTGGTATAACAAAAGAGTCCAGCATGTGTAATAAATTAACTGAAATGGTTTAGTAAAAGTCCACTATTTTCTTCAGAGTTTGTGGCTGTTGCTTTGATCCTCAGGTCTACTTTGGAGATCTGGCATATGATCTACATATTTTTTTTAAAAAAATTCAGAAAGACAAGAACTCTTTGAGAATAATGGTCTTTGAGACCATTTGATAAGTATCCTGAGCAGGGTTGTGAAAAATGGAAAATAAACGAAGAAGCAAAGAAACAAAAAAGTTAAAGTGAGGACGTAGGCTTCTTTTTTTTTGCATTTTTGATATTTTTATTTTTTATTTTTTTTATTTTAATTCCATTTATATCCCGCCCTTCTCCGAAGACTCAGGGCGGCTTACAAGCTTAGCAGTAGCCTTCATTCTATGTATATGCCTGTTTAATAGGGCTTTCACACACACAACCCCAAGCGGCATTATTACAAAGTCAGCTTAATTGCCCCCAACAATCTGGGTCCTCCTTTTACCTACCTCGGAAGGATGGAAGGCTGAGTCAACCTTGAGCCTGGTGGGATGCGAACCTGCACTAATTGCAGGCAGCTGGGGTTACTTAAGGAGGCATTAGCCCACTGCTCCACCAAGGAAGATGGTGGAGATGGTTGTTACTTACCTGGTTTTCTAAGTCAGCTTTTTCCTGCTTTTTTTGTTCCAGAGTTTTCTGTAGTTGTGCTAGCTTGTATTGAACTTCCTTCAGGGCTGCTTGCTTTTTTCTCAAACCGTCCATAGCAATCTTCAGTTCTGCTTCAGCTGCATTGAGTTTTATCTTTTTGGGGGCAACAACTTTTGCCACTCTGAAAGAACAACAATAATTAAGAAGGTCATCCTTGTTACACATCTACAGTACATGCAAATATTATACATTTATCTTCTCTTTCTGCACAGGTCACATAAACGCACACAAACATTCCTGCATATACACTATGAAGGGTGACTCCACTAACAAAGCAATAGAAATTCTTATCTGCAATTCAAAGTATCACATGACTTATGGACTGCTGTCTTCCTCTAAAATATGAAGACCCTGGAGGATAATTTGAGCAAAAGTAAATCCTAAGCATTGTAATTATTTGATAAGTGAGATGTGATGTTGTCCTTTGCCTTATCAAATTCAGATCCTCTCTCTCTTATTCTTTGTGTTAGCGATACTCTTTAAAGCCCAAGTGTCGCTAGGATACAAGTAAAAAATGTGATATATTCAGACATCTCTGACTCTGCAAATGATGTAGGATCTACATCTATTCAGATTTTTTAGAGGGAGAAAAAAGAAAGGAATACATTCTCATATAGTACACTGTATGTATGTATATAAGGGACGCGGTGGCTCAGTGGGTTAGGACGCTGAGCTTGTCGATCAGAAGGTCGGCAGTTTGGCGGGTCGAATTAAGAGTGCCGCATAACAGAGTGAGTGCCTGTTACTCGTCCCAGCTTCTGCCAACCTAGCAGTTCGAAAGCATGTAAAAATGCAAGTAGAAAAATAGGGACCACTACAGTGGGAAGGTAACAGTGTTCCATGCACCTTTGGCATCTAGTCATGCCGGCCACATGACCACGGAGACGTCCTCGGACAAGCGCTGGCTCTTCGGCTTTGAAACGGAAATGAGCACCGGCCCCTAGACTCAGAAACGACTGGCACACATGTGTGGGGGAACCTTTACCTTTTTATGTATGTATATAACAATAGACAGAGACATATATATATATATATATATATATATATATATATATATATATATATATATATATATATATATATATATATATATATATATATATATATACACACACACATATACCGGTATATATATGACCCTAGGTGAGTCACTCTCTCTCAGGCCAACCTTCCTCACAAGGTTGTTGTTGTGAGGAAAATAGGAGGAGGAAGGCGTATTGTGTATGTTCGTTGCCTTAAAATAATAAAGGCAGGATATAGATAAATATATGTAAATCTACTATCTGTTCACTTGTTATGTAGGGGGGAAAAACCATCCATAAAATGCTGTTCAGATGTTCTGTAAAACATAGTTAACATAAAAATAAACACAACCATGCAACCCAACAGTTAACGCAAACCAGGAAAGCTTTTTAAGCTAAACACCAGGATGCAAGAAAAGGATGGAGGTAGAGGCAGAGTTGGTAGGAAGAGGTAGGAAACTCTTACTAGATATTCTGAAGTTGGTATTAAGATTTAATGAATCGAGTGGTGAGAAAGGGGGAGAGAAGGGAGAGAAAGACTATAGTTTGAAACATAAGCAGAAATTCAGCGCAGAAACATACAAAAGGCCCCAGGTTTGAGTGAAGGAAGGAAGCAAAGGACGAAGGAGAGGGCACCAGGAACTAGCAGAGCAGGAGGTTCCTTACAGCTCTGGCAGTAAGAATAAGAAGCAAAATACATGTGGTACAAAGTTGTTTTTTTCCCTGGGATCCCACACCCTGCAGCTTTGCACAAGAAAGCAAAGAAATCAGGACCATCCATTGGCCGTTCAACCCCCAAAAAAAGGTAAAGGTTCCCCCGCACATGCGTACTAGTCGTTTCCAACTCTAGGGGCCGGTGCTCATCTCCATTTCAAAGCCGAAGAGGACGCTTGTCTGAGGACGTCTCTGTGGTCATGTGGCTGGCATGACTGGACGCCAAAGGCGCACGGAACGCTGTTACCTTCCCACCATAGTGGTCCCTATTTTTCTACTTGCATTTTTTACGTGCTTTCGAACTGCTAGGTGGGCAGAAGCTGGGACGAGTAACAGGCGCTCACTCTGTTACGCGGCACTCGGGATTCGACCCGCCAAACTGCCGACCTTCTGACCGACAAGCTCAGCGTCCTAACCCACTGAGCCACCGCGTCCCCTTAGCTCAACCAAAGAGAGGGCTAAATTTTCACCCAGGAGAAAGTCACCTCATGGATTCTGCTGGGGGAGGTCTGAGACCAGAAGACCTGCCCTGTAAGGATCAAGATGGGAGAGGATCTAATTCAGAGAAGGGATTGAGGAAGCTCAGAGAAAGAGAGCAAGTTCTGTGCCGTAGGAGGCTTTGATTTGAGTCCATTTGTCAAGACAAGGAGCAAAGCTGGCCTGTTTGGACTTTACAAGTCTTCTCTGTCATTAAAGAGACTGCTCAATCTATTTTATAGGGGAGTGGACAGGCTGGAAGATTCCTCACCATTGAGTAAAATAGCTTAGTGGTGTTTAATGTTACCACTGTTACAGTACCAGCGTTATAAATGTGGGATTCTTTTCTATTATTATTATTATTTTTGGATGGCCCAGAAAGCAAGGAAAACACCCTTTATCACGCCTTGCTGGTGGAATACTTGGCAACAGGCTTGTTTGAACTCAGGAGCAGGCTTGCATATACAAGACTGGAAGAAAAATAGAACTGTGGGTGTAATCACAATTTATGTAACTGGCAAATCTACAAGGTTAATTGATATGAATCTGGATGGCTGCCGGCTCCCACTTGTATTTGGAAATAAACAAAAAACAAGATAATGTTGCCATACTCTCTATTCATAAAGAAGACTGTGTACATAAGTATACCATCGCTTGGGGAGAAGAAACAAGCACAACACACTTCCCCATAGGCCAACCCAACATTCTTCATTTACATTATGATTTGAAACCTTTTACTTACTTATCATAGGAGTCCATGGCTATAACCCATTTGCACAGCCCTTCTGCAGCTGTGGAAGCATTCCGAATTTTTTCAGGAACAAACTCTGGATTGGTGATGTACTGTTTTCTAATGATATTCATGTAAGCCGGAGGTATGTTGTCCTTATCATACTCGTGAAGGGATTGCAGAAATCTCATGTCCCCAAGGAGTTTCTTAGCAGGGCCCCAGAAGTCTTCCATCTTTTTCCCAGTGCCTGTTGGATCGGGAATTTTATCTGCTTTAATCCCTTTCAGGATGCAAATGGCTTCCATAACAAGTTTCACACCAGCAGGGGGGCTCTTCATGGACTTGACAACTGTGATATCCTATATTCAAAAGATTAGATTGGAGCAAAACCAATGCTATTGCCTTTTTAGTTTTGAAAACAACATTAAGAGAAATGTTGTCATATTTTGATGACAGACCACCTGGTTTTTTCCCCCAAAGAACATCAGAACTAAGGAACCCATGACAAAGAAGAAGGACTTCCAATCAGGTGACCACAAGCCCATTTCCTCTATTGCTGGCCAGTAGAAGAATCACAACATCTCAGGAGCTCCAGCTAATTTACCTTCTTTACTTTTTCCCTCTTAACTCCTTTTTCCTTCTCTGTTACATATTTTTACACTACAAGCCTGAGAGTACCGTAGGACCATTGGTGGTTTGGGTTTATCTTAATCATTGTGAGGTGGCCAAAGATGCTACATTTTCACCTCTTTTCTCCTTTCTATCTCACATCTTATCCATCAATCACCTTCTGAATCATTTCATAACTAACGTAAGCTCAAGAAACATGTACCAATCCCATAAGAATTTCTCTAAAAATTCATCTTCACAAAGATTGTGAAAAGTAATTTATTTTAAATGTGTGTAAGAAAGATTTGTTTTAAATCCAGAAGAAAATCTGCTTTTCTACTATAACCGTTTCAGAAATTAGTTCCTGTTTATGCTTTAGTCTTTTCACACATACTTTATACACACCTATTGTATGTGCTCTTGGGCCAAAACAATCTCAACCTGTTCTCAGCCTTTAAATGGGTAAGAAGCCCTTCCATGCTGGCACAGAGTTGGGCATGAATGCGAGATGCCTAGTGGGTATCTTTCAGTAAGCAGTGAGATAAACCAAATGCTGGGTTAAGGCGCCACATGAGACACTCTTCAGACCCACATTACACACACACATGCACCTACATACTCTTAATGCTTTGTTCAAAAAAAAACAACACCAATTTTAATCCCCCCCTTTTTTATAAAGAAAAATTGTAATTTGCACAGTTGGACTGAAATCTGTGGTTTTCCTAACTTTAACAGTTAATTTCAAGAACTGATTCTGTCTGTTGTTTTCAAGCACTGCATTCCAATGCTTTATAGGATTTCTAGTGATGTGATTATGATTAAGTAATCCGGATTAAGGATCAAGTAATCCGGATTAAGTATCATTATATTTAATTGTGTAACAAGTGATGAGCCTTCTCATCACTTACGTATATGCATAATTCTGTATTTATTTATTTATTTATTTATTTATTTATTTATTTTTGCCATATTTATGTAGTGTATATTGGAGGTGGTGACCCTTTGAGAGCTGTATGCAATGAAATTTCATTTTAATGTATGCCGATTAGTGTACATTCAAAGTGACAATAAAGTTATTAGTCTATTCTATTCTATTCTATTCTATTCTATTCTATTCTGTTCTGTTCTGTTCTGTTCTGTTCTGTTCTGTTCTGTTCTGTTCTGTTCTATTCTATTCTATTCTATTATTTTTCAATTTCAACCAATTCAAATGTTTTTCAGTGTTACAGTATGTCAGTATCCTTGGACACCCATACTAGTGAATAATATCCAGTGAGCATTGACATTCACTGCTAGTTTTTATGTTTGTACACCAATGGAAATATGAAACTATTCTAACATGAAAAATTAATGATATTTATAATGGACAGAAATTGGTATCCCAATCTTTCCTTTCCTTTCTTATCAAGAACCTTCAATAAATTGCCCAAACAGAACAAATTCCATACGGAATAATCAGATAATCAAATTCAGAGCAAGATCATCCCTTTAACCCTGGCTGCAGAATTTGCTAAGGCATTTTAGATAGTTGAATCTGCCCTCAGTTTGAAAACCTCCAGTGAAGAGAAACATGCCACTTTACAAGGTAAACTATTCCATTGGTTGTCAGATTTTATCGTCAGGAAATTCCAGTTATCCTGAATCTACTTTCCTGTTGCTTCAAACTCACTGGTTCAGCTCCTGCCGTCAAAGGCAAAGTGACGTTATCTCTGTCTCTTATTTCATTCTCTCTTTCAGTATAATCGGAGCCGAGTAAGTCTGTTTGTGTTTCTAACTTGCTCAACCTTTCAAATAAATCTAGAAGAGCAATGCTGAGCTAATGAAGAGAGGCACCTTTTAAATGGGACAAAAGTAAAATTCTGTAGCACCGTAACAAATTAATGCTCTGTCAAGTCTTGATCTCTCTCTACAAAAAGACAAGATGTGAATTAGTCGGCCCGGCTCTCTCTTTCAGTAGGAGAAAATCAGCAAGAATGAAACAGAGGCTCTACCTGTGCTGTCAGAGTGTCCAGAGCAGCCAAGGCACTTTCCAGGATTGGCAAAGCTTCCGCCAGATCTGCATCACATTCATCTTTGATGGCTTTGGCAGCCATGGCTTGTTCATTGGCTACCTCTTCATCGGCCTTCACAATCTTCTCCGTCTTCGCAACTTCCAAAGATTCTTTCTCAATCACCACCATCATGTCATCCACTTGCTTGCTGGCTACCCGTAGCTGGGGCTGCAGGGCTTCCAGTTCCACCTGCATGGTGGCCACCTGGGCAGCTGCCGAGTCCAGTTTCTCCAAGCCCACTTCATATCTCTTTTTCAGCTTCATCACCTCGCTGGAGATAAACCAGAAGACTGAATTTGAATGACGTTGTCATAAGAGTACTATTAATTTAATCCCTGTCCAGCCACCCACACAACCATCAAGACAGACATGGTGCCTTTACTCAGCACAACATCTACCAATTCCTCTTCCAATCCGGTCAATTTACAGTGTATTTCTTGAACCCTGACCTATTGAAGTCCTAGTGAATGTGATGCTTCTCCAGCTGCTTTCCAACAGGGTTCCAAAAGACAGTTTCTGACCTACTGGTGTCAACTGAAGCTGCAATCCTTGCAAAGATTTGGGGGGGGGCGGGTCGGAGATTTTTGTTTGCTTTTGGATGTTTGCTTTTGAAGCACTCTTTTATAATATTGACTTTATTCTGCATTGTGGGCTACTCTGAATGAAGGGGGGAAAAACACATAAGGGAGTTAGCTCAATGAATGAATAAATGAAGACGAGCTTTCAGAGCCAAACCCAAAATATTATTATTTTTGTTGTGTACTGGGTTCGTTGCGCAGGAATGAAGACGAGGCGAGTGAGTTCAGCAAAGATCATGGTTTATTGCTTGCAGGATCTGAACTGGGGAACAGGGCTGCAGATGCAGCAATTTATACCCTGGCCCCTAGGCGGCGGCCAATAGGTTTGAAGCAACCTATTGCCACCCTAGGGGCAACCAATAGCAGCGCTGGAGACAGTTTGTCTGTGGAGCTGGGAGCCGTTAGCTAGCCTTCCAGCAATTACCACGTGGTGTTCCCTTAACAAAACAAGCCCAATACATTACAATTTTATTTATTAATTTTTATGCCACCCATCTTCCCATAAAGTGATTATGTCTCTTATAAAGTAACTTTTGAAAATATAATATTCAATAAAATTCAACAATAGAACCTCATTAATTCAAATACAAATAAAAGTGAAACAGAAAATAGAAAGGCATATCTGAAACATTTTTTTCCAAAGAACCATACTTAATTGAAATTTATTTATAAACCAGCTATCTATCTATACCTATGATAAAACAGATTTTTTAAAAATTAAAATAAAACTTTCTTTTTAGTTTTTCTTGGGGGGGGGGAATCATCTAGATAACCCAGCAAGTTCTTATTTGCATTCTTATTCTTGAACTATTTAAGCATCAGCTGTTTTATGCTATGTTACCTTCTAGCAGCAGCAATATAGTAATTATAACAATTGTTCTTAATCATTCTTTGGATATAAGGAAACCGCCTTTCTTGTGTGTGAGATCTACGCACTGCATCTTATTTCTGTTTATATGCATCCCTTGTTGGACTCTGTTTACCGGGGTGGGGAGATGGAGAGGCAGTGGTGAAAGAAACAGTAAAAAAATTACTTTTGCTAAGAAATGCCACATCAATCATACTTACGCTCTCTTTTTTTCCAGCAGGGATTGGAAAGTGGAAATTAATTCCAGGTATGAAGTTGGTGTTACATAATTATGTCGCTGGAGCTCATTATAGAACAATTCAGACAAATTAATGGTTGTGGTATGAAACTTTTTACACATATCAATGCAGCCAGCTCTGGTTTCTTCAGACATTTCAATATCACCCAGGGAGCGAGTGGCAACTGCCTGCAAAGCATCTGTAGGCCATGACTGAATTTAGGGAAGGAAAAAAGAAACATTTGACTGTTATTATGGAAAAAGAGTGCTACATAAAGAATACTCATGAGTTCAAAAGAGCCATTTTTTTAAAAAAAATCTCAACTACTGGATAGGTTTCATAATGCAGTGGCGTAGCGTGGGGGGTGCAGGGGGGGCCGGCCGCACCGGGCACAACATCTGGGGGGGCGCTCGCACTCACAGCTCTCTGCCCCTGCCTGGCTCACTCACTCTCTCTCACTGCAGTGCTGGCTGTGCGAATCCGATCCGAGCCGCCGGGTCGCCGCCCACTGTGGAGGGGTGTGTGCCAGGCGTGTGGTACGGTGCGGAGAGAGAGTGAGGGACTATCTGGGGGAGGGACAGTGCAGCGGCCAGGGCGCAAATTATTTGCCTTGCCTCAGGTGCTGACAACCCACGCTACGCCACTGTCATAATGAGCTAATGGTAACCCTGAAAAGTTAGATAGCACCATATTTAAGTGGTAAGATAAAAACATAACCTTGTCAGAAAAGGATGAGGGCCACTGTTAATGAACCATGCCTTTTTAACGTTTAAATTATTTTTACTGAGTTAAAGCCATAGAAAGCATTGAAAATAATCTATATCATGTTGCCCAACTTTAGTGGTGATGGCACAAGGGAGTAGGAGAGATTCCAGGCGCAACAAAAACAGAATTGTGTGGCTGGAGACAGTTTGGGAGGCATCAACTCATGTCTTTATTTCCATCTTTAAGAAGTCATCACTGAAAACATACTATTTGATGAAACTCAGAGAGGCTTACCTAACAAAGAGTGTAGCAAAAATGGTGTTGAGCGATTTCGAATAGAAAAGAATAAGCCGGCATGGATAATATAATAAAAATCAATAAGCTTAAAGAGCAAATTTCTATCATGAATAAATACCGTATTTTCTGGCGTATAAGACGACCTGGCGTATAAGATGACCCCCCAACTTTCGAGAAGATTTTCATGGGTTAAAAAGTCGTCTTATACACCGGAAAATACGGTAAATTGAAAAATTATTAAAACATTTTACAAATAAACAAATTTATTTATGCAAACATTTATCTTTGTTTGAAACTCTCAAGTTTTTTTCCTGGCCTAAGAGAAGCTGCAGCATGAAAGGAAGGGAGCAGGGCAACCATCTATCCATTTGGCTTTGAATAATAGCCCCAATCCAAATTATTGTGCTCCAAAAACTATTAGCTAGAAAAGAAGAATATATGTACCATTTTAAAACACAGTCAGGGGATTATATAGTTCTTTCATTGGAAAAAAACACCTCTGAACACAGAAATAAATCAGAAGAATTTAAGTAAAAACATATGTTAAGGAAACAGTACAGGGAGTTGACTTACGATCACAATTGAGCCCAACATTTTTCTTGCTAAGTGAAACATTTGTTAAGTGAGTTTTGCCCCATTTTACAACCTTTTTGCCACAGTCGTTAAGTGAATCACTGCAGCTGTTAAGTTAGTAACACGGTTGTTAAGTGAATCTGGTTTCCCCATTGTCTTTGCTTGTGAGAATGTTACAAAAGGTGTGACCCCGGGACACTGCAATTGTCATAAATATGAGTCAGTTACCCAGCATCTGAATTTTTTTCACATGACCCTGGGGATACTGCCATGGTCATAAGTATGAAAAATGGTCATAAGTCATTTTTTCCAGTACCATTGTAACTTTGAATGGTCACTAAAGGAGCTGAACTATCTATATTTTTATTTGTTCTTTCTATCGCACCAATATTTACAAATGATTAAACAAGCCACAAGGAATCCATAATTAACCATAGCTTAAAGTTATATACATGGTAGATATATACTTAAATAGCTTTCTAATACAGGAGATTATAGAAGCCAGCTTTAAACCATTGCTTCAATTTATGGCTAATTTGGAACTCAAAACGTCTTTTTCCCACCACAGAGCAGCAAGTTTTCCTAGTTCATTTTCCCCACCGGAAAGAAAGAAAGTATAGTGACTATGCTCAACTACATGAGTAAAACTGGGTTGCCTTAAATGCTTTCCTGCATTTTTCACAGCTGTACTTCAGGATCTTACCTGAAACCAATCAATAGTGCAACAATTAACAAGAGCTGGAAACTTCCGGAGACGATTTCGGAAGGCATCTCCAATGGGACTCATAGCCAAGACGACATGGAGCTGATCCCGGCAGCGATCAATGAACATGTTGAAAAGAGCAATGGGGCTACCGTCAGTCTGCTTGGATCTATCCCGCTGTCGATCAATGGAGCGCATCTTTTCACAGATTTCTTGTTTCTCGTCAACCGCAAAGAGATTTGGCACTTCTCCAGCATTTAACAAGTTGTTTATGTCTTCTAAAAACGACTCCCTTTTTATCTGGGTGTCAGTGAATAAGAAAACTCCTTGCACCTCACCTTCAGTAGATCTCCTCAGAATGGCTTTTAGGTCCTCGTGCCATTCATTGGTCCCATAACTCTTTGAGATTTCAACCTGGAATGGTGTGTAGTCAGACATATACGCTGCTAAACGTGTCAAGGACTGTCGACCGCTTCCACCAACACCAACCAGAAGGGCATGGCTACGAGGCTGTTTCAAAATGCGTGAAATTCTACAAACATGTTCTATAGCGAATCGAAATAAAACCAGCTGCATTGGCTTTTTGCTCATATTATTATATTCTTCTAGATGGCCCTCGACAACAACTCTCAGTTCATCCACATCCAAGACTTCCCTATAATTTGTATCCTCCCTTCTAGGATCATGAAAGTCACAGAACATCAAGCTTCGCAAATCATCCTCTTCTACCCTACCGTCAAAATTGAAATCCAGATTTTGGAAAAGTTCATCAAAATCTTCTTCCATGTGCTTTGTTACTACTTCACGGATACATTGAACCAGCCATGATCGATCTGCTTTATCTACCAAGCGGTCATAATATACTCTAAGGACCTGCATAAAAAAAAGTCAGTGTGATTGTTTATAATAATTAATTACAAATTAATTGCATCCTGTCAGGAAAAAAATATTAAACTTGAGAAGCTGTATAATCAAAGGAAATAACTAAATATCATGTGGAAAAGCTATTTTCTGTCATCAATTAATTATCTTTACTGATTGGCATGAACACAGCGTAGTCCTGTAGCACAGGGCTTTTCAACCTTTTCACCCATTGTACCACTTTTAGGATATGGCAACATCCGAGTACAACCAGTTGCCTAGCAAGGTGTCAAAAGCTTGATGACCAAAAAAAAAAAGGAAAACAGTGATGAAGTACAGGTAGTCCTCGACTTACAACAGTTCGCTTACAACAGTTCAAAGTTACAATTGCACTGAAAAAAGTGTCCCCCAAGCCACAGCCGAGTAAGACACCTGCCTGCCTGCCCGGCGGTGTTCTTCCTCCTGTCCGAGGTTTTCATTGTTGTGAGCATTTATGTTGAGGATTGGCAGCGGGGGTGGGGTGGGGGTGTTTGGTTTTTATTCCCCCCCCTCTGCTGGGTGGTTGCAGCAAGTTTTGGTCACTTCACATGACCCTGGGACACTGTGACCATCATAAATATGAATCAGTTGCCAAGCATCTGAATGTAAATCACAAGACTCTGGAGATGTTGCAACACTGCAGCTGATCGGCACTTCTTCTGGGCTCAGAAGCGCCAGGATCAGCACCGAGCTCCAGCTGGAGCCTGGTGCTGATCCTGGTGCTTCCACTGGGCCCTGACAGCCCTGAAGAAGCGCTGATCCTGGTGCTTCCACTGAGTCCTGACAGCCCTGCAGCTCCAGCCATCTCTCGCTCAGGCTTGTGCGGTGCTGCCACCAGTTCAGCTCATTCCCCTCCCCCGCTAACATTTTTCTAGGATGGTCGTGTACCACCTGCCAGGTGCCAATGTACCACAGGTGGTACCCATACCACTGGTTGAAAAGCCCTGTTGTAGCAGCTTTCCTCAACATGATGATAATAATAATAATAATAATAATAATAATAATAATAATAATAATAATAATAATAATAATAATAATAATAATAATAATAATAATAATAATAATAATATAATTTCTATACCGTCCTTCTCCCGAAGGACTCAGGGCAGTGTACAGGGCAATACAATAAAATACAACATACAAAAATTAAAAAAATATTAAATATTACAGCCCAATTCAATACAATTAATACAATAACATTAAAATACCCCTAAACCCATCAGACCAGGCCGGCTTGTTCAAATAAATATGTTTTTAGGTCACGTCGGAAGGAGCGAAGGTCGGGAGCCATCCGGAACTCCACCGGTAAACGGTTCCACAAATCCGGCGCACCCACAGAGAAGGACCTCCCCCTGGGGGCCGCCAGTCGACACTCTTTGACCGACGGCACCCTAAGGAGGCCCTCTCTGTGGGAGCGCACTGGACGAAGGGAAGTTGATGCCGGCCGCAGCTGCTCCCGTAAGTAACCCGGACCCATGCCATTTAGGGCTATAGGTCGTAACCAGCACCTTGAATCTTACTCGGAGGACAACCGGAAGCCAATGCAGCTCGCGGAGTAGAGGTGTTACATGGGAGTATCGGGACACCCCCACCACAACTCGCGTGGCTGCATTCTGCACCAGTTGGAGCCTCCGAGTAGTCTTCAAGGGCAGCCCCATGTAGAGAGTGTTGCAGTAGTCCAAACGGGAGGTCACGAGTGCATGAGTGACTGTGCGCAAGGCATCCCGGTCCAGATAGGGCCGCAACTGGCGCACCAGGCGAACCTGGGCGAAGGCCCCCCTAGTCACAGCTCCTATATGATCTTGCAAAGAGAGCTGTGAGTCTAGGAGGACACCCAAGTTGCGAGCCCTATCTACGGGGGGTAATATCTCACCCCCCATAGTTAACGATGGAATAATCTGAATTTCCTGAGACGCCGGCACACTCAGCCACTCAGTCTTGTCCGGGTTGAGCCGAAGCCTGTTCCTCCCCATCCAGACCCGAACCGCCTCCAGGCATCGGGACATCACATCGAGGGCATCACTGGGGTGGTTCGGGGTAGAAATAAAAAGCTGGGTATCATCCGCATATTGATGATACCCAACCCCAAAACCACGAATGATCTCACCCAGCGGCTTCATATAGATGTTGAACAGGAGAGGCGAGAGGACCAACCCCTGAGGGACTCCACAAATGAGAGGCCTCGAGGCTGACCTCTGCCCTCCTGCCAACACCGACTGCGAACGTCCCAGGAGGTAGGAGGAGAACCACCGTAAGACGGTGCCTCCCACTCCCAATCCCCGAAGACGCCGCAGTAAGATACCATGGTCGATGGTATCAAAAGCCGCTGAGAGGTCTAACAGGACTAGGACAGAGGAGCAACCCCTGTCCCGAGCCCGCCAGAGATCATTTACCACCGCAACCAATGCCGTCTCCGTGCTGTACCCGGGCCTGAAGCCCGATTGGTACGGGTCTAGATAATCAACTTCCTCCAGGAACAAAGGAAGCTGCTGCGCCACCACACTCTCGACAACCTTCGCAAGAAAGCGAAGGTTGGAGACTGGACGATAGTTGTTTAACACAGCTGGGTCCAGGGCAGGCTTCTTGAGGAGGGGTCTCACCACCACCTCCTTCAAGGCGGCGGGAAAACTACCCTCGCTCAAAGAAGCAGTTATCACTGCCTGGAGCCAGCCTCGTGTTCCCTCCCGAGCCGAATATACCAGGAGGGGCACGGGTCCAATAAACACGTGGTGGACCTCAGCCTCCCCATAATCCTGTCCACCTCTTCTGGAGTCACAAGATCGAACTCCTCCCAGATGACATCGACAAGACCCCTCATGTTCTCACCGTCAGACTCTGCCCAGTCGGAGTCCAAATCGGTCCGGATCTGAGCAATTTTGTCCGACAGATGCTGGCTAAACTCCTCGGCATGACCCTGCAAGGGCTCCTCCCTCACCTCCCGATTCAGGAGGGAGCGAGTCACCCTGAACAGGGCGGCCGGGCGATTCTCTGTGGACGCGATGAGGGTGGCAAAGTAGTTAGACCTCGCCATCCTCATCGCCACGAGATAAAACCTCGTGAAGGATCTTAATCACAATCGGTCGGATTCAGACCGACTGGACCTCCAACAGCTTTCTAGGCCCCGTCTCCAACGCTTCATTTCCCGGAGCTCCGCGGAAAACCACGGAGCCCACTGGGATCTGCACCGGGTCAGGGGCCGCATGGGTACAACTTGGTCGAGTGCCTCCGTGGCAGCCTTTTCCCAGGCCTCCACTAAGGCCTCGGCCGAGCTGTGAACTAGGGCGGCAGGTGGGGACCCAAGTGCCGCCTGGAACCGCTCAGGGTCCATTAAGCGCCTGGGACGGAGCCATCTAGTTGGTTCAACAACCCCACGACGGGGATTGGCAAAATGGAAGACCAGCCGCAGGAGATGATGCTCTCCAGATGGGGCTGCAATTCCTATCATCCTCAGCCAGCACCATGATGAACAAGGGTACCTTACTCTTAATCATCGTGATTAATCTCCACAGTAGAAGGGCAGATGATATTATCCATTCACAAAATGGATACTGCAGTGGGTATGGCCAGTCACAGACTTATATAATTATAAATATATGGTCCTTTGTATTGTTGGACTCTTTTAAGTAGAAACAGCTATACCAGGCACAGCAGTTTATGCTACTAAAGTTTTCAATGATTCAGTACCTTACCTTATAAAAAAATATTTTGCAAGCAAATATAAGACTGAGCCTTCAACTGAGTTACTAATAGAAAATTTACCTCATGAACCCAAAGGCGCTTTATGGTTCCTGAGGAAACGGTTGTTTCAGGTCGTGACAGACAAACCCCTTGAACGACCCGAGAGAAATCTCGCAAATTGAACAAATAGTGTGATTTGGTGGGTGTAGGGAGCAGGTTCTCCATAGCTTCTTTGTATACAGTCATTGTGCTATTAATAATTTGTGTAGTCAGTTGAATATATTCCGAAGGGAAGTTGTAACTGTTGATTGAAAAGATGAAAGCAGTAGGACAGCTCATAGAACACAAAATAGAAACTTGGACAGTTTCCTACATTCATCAAATTCTTTGCATTGCATTTTAAATATAAGTTTGGTTTACAGAGGATGGCTATAAAACACTTGGATATATAGTAATAGTCATCAATAAAGCTATTCACTAAACAAAACCAGCAACAACCATTTATGAGCAGATTTTAAATAATTCCAAGGACTGGGGACATATTCAGATGTTGTTTGGATGGTGGCAGCATCTGGTATGAATGAATTTCACAAAGAAGTCAAATTATTTTACAATCCATGAGACTGATTTAAGAACCCTTGGCCTTCAAGCAATTCAAGGACTAAAAAGTATCATCCAAAAGCAGCGATCAAGAGTCCGCCACCACCACACCATATTTGTTTTATGAGACCAATACAGAAATATTGATCTCTGATTATTCTTCCAATTTGTTTGGTAAGGGAAATTCATATTCTATTCTTTAGCTTATAATGTTCTTTAATTGCTTAGTTGTCTAGTCCTTGGTGTTCTTTAGTTTATAATGAGATTATTGAGGTAGCCCAAGTAACATTCTAGGAATAATACAGTAATTTCCTCGTTTATTGGGATATGAAGATGTTCAGAACATTGAAGGCTGCACAATTGGCAACAAGTTGGAAAACAGATATAATTCAGGACACAACAGCCAAAATCTTTAGGGAAGTGCCTCACAATTGTATCAACCCTAACTCATTCATTCATTCATTCATTATAAAATTATAACTATCACATCCAGCAAAAGGATGTTTTGTGGTCCTGTCCACAAATGAATGCCATCTGATGGGACTCTGGAGAAGAGCCTTTTCTGCCATGGCACCCACCCTTTAGACTATCATTCCCCATGAAGTCAGACTGCACCCAGACTTGCTGGACTTCCACAAGGACCTGAAGATATGGCTTTGGTATCTGGTCTGGAGATCCAGGAACATGGGTATGGATCCTGCAAAATGGTGTATTACTAAGGAAACTGAGTGCGCTCTCCTGGAATTGGGAGGGGGAGGGTAATAGTTTTTAATAGTTAATTTGAAGATTGTCTACAGTATATTGGCATGCCGTGACACCATCAGAGGGTCAATTCTTCATGATGTTGATATGATCAAAGATATCTTGGGAGACCCGCTGGTGGGAAATGCAGGCATTACAGGTCAGTGCTTCTGGATGCCATGATATTATGGCAGGCAATCATTATCTTTCTTTCTATTTAGGTTAATATGCCACAATATAACCGTGTCACCTACCATATAGTAAGATGCCAATCTATAATTCGGGAGAAAATTGTATACATCGAAATGTCATCAAATTCATTAATGGTAATTGTGTTGAAGTGTCGCAGATATCGAGGAGTGATCGGATTTCGACCTCCACCTGTAGCGGAAGCAAATCACTGATGCGCACAAAATAAATGTAAATCCATCAAACACTTCTGCAACCAGTTTGACTTCTTCCTATTCTCCATGCATCAATCAAAGGGGACTTTCTGTTAAGAGCAGCTTCTATAATCCATATAGACATGCCACAGTGGCAAAAGACAATTTATTTTGAGGAAGGAGGAATGTATAAGTCTTTCGCACACTAAGTATTGCAGTAAAAGTGACAGCAATTCTATCCAAAGTCTTGCTGCATCAATAATCACACACTAAAAAATTACAATTATTACTTATAAAGGCTCTCAATCCAAGCTAATATTTAGAATTGATCAAGGTAGCTACAACAGTGACAAATCTACATCTTTAATCACATTGAGACAAGGGTTGTAGGATCTCTTAAACAAACCACATCTTTTAAACAAAGCTTGGGCAAGGAATTATTATTTCCACATACTAAATTGTAGATCTCCCTCCATATTTTCCCACTAAACCAGTGGCCCCCAATCTTTTGGGCACCATGGACCAGTTCTGTGGAGAGGGGATTTTCCGCGGACCAGAAGGGGCGTGGTTTCATGTGCAGCCTGCATCACAGATGGGGTTTCACTTGTTTGTGTGGTCCGGTTTCTGGCATGCCATAGCCCAGTGCCGGTCCACAAACTGAGGGTTGGGGACCCCTGCCCTAAACCAATGATAGGAAACTCAGGAGAAAAGTGGATTAATTTTGCAACTCTCAGTTCAACTGCAACAGAGCATTGAGGCTCTATAACAAGGGTAGGCAACCTTGGCTCTTTTATGACTCGTGGACTTCAACTCCCATGCTGGTTCAGGAATACTGGGAGTTGAAGTCCACGAGTCATAAAAGAGCCAAGGTTGCCTACCCCTGCTCTATACAAACCCTTAAAGATCCAGAGAGACTTGCCCATTTTCAGCCTTAGAGGCCCCTCCCCATACAAGCAACTTTAAATGATGATGCATGAATGAGAAGAAAAGACATGACTTAATTTAAATATTTAAAAAAGAGTAAATCAGTAGCAGGTTTGGCACATTAGAGATGTGTTCTGTATCTAGAACTAGAAAACATACCTGCTGGCCCCATGGCACAAATGATCTGGATGTCCACAAGTCTAATCATAGTGCAGTCTTTCAGGTCATACCAGTTCCAGTGATCCAACCACTGACGAAGTAACTCCACTGGAGGTTGAGCCCCATAGACTTCTCTTGCTGGCATATTGACATCATCAACAAATACCACCTAAAAAACCAAAACCGTTTCTCAAAGGGACACAGATTCTATACACACTCCATAGGTTACATGCAAAGACATTAAAAATATGTTGCTGATCTCATTTAGAGTAAGCTTGTCTCCAGATAAATCAGTCACAACCAACCTACTCTCCTCTTACATATTTCTAAGATATTATAAGATGCTATAGGACAGCGATGGTTAACCTTTTAGAGACCGAGTGCCCAAAACCTGCCCCTGCCCCCACTCTTCCCCCATCCCACCCCCTGCCACACCCCACCCTGCTCGCCCGCAGGGCCACCCACCGCCTCCATGGCCCACAACAGATCACCCAGGCGGCCCAGCAGTGCCATGGCGGTTATGCCCTCCGCCCACACCCCACAGCATCATCTGCACATGATGGGGCGTGAGGATGGAGTCTTGTACCCACTGCCCAGCTGCCATGTCCTTGGCTGCGCTGCTCTTTGCAGGCCACACCTGGGGGTGACTCTCTTCCAGGGGGCTGCTGGTGAAGAGGGGGCCATGGGGGGAGGCGGGGCTAGGGCAACGGCGTGCATGCCCACAGAGAGGGCTCTGAGTGCCGTCTCTGGCATGCATGCCATAGGTTTGCCACCATTGCGGAAAATTCCCACTTTCTATACTGACTGATTGGAGTCCCACACCTTTCAGGCTATATATATCTCAGGTATCTTTACTCAGTTCTAAATCAAGGGTTAAGAACAGCATTCAGTCCTTTGCTCTGCTGCCTGTACTATACCTACTGTTAGGATAGATATACTGAGTAGGTCTATTCCTGTACTAAAAGTATATATCTTTGGTATGTGGCATTACAAAAATCTGGAAGACCACTAGAAATAAGTATTAAGGAAATTCTTCCATCCCCATTTTTTCAGTTCAGATATAGAGGCTCTAATGTACCGTGCTATATTACAATCTGGTTTCTTTTTGTTTGTCTGTTGCATAAACACAGGCAATTGTAGTATAATTGATAAACTGTGGTTAAAGAAGCCATGTCTTAGGGTAATATGTGAACCCAAGCTAATTCTTTCCTCTCTTTTTTTCTTCTTTGATGAGCTTTCCATATGAGTTAGATTTTTTTTTCTCGCTATGTCTTTAAAAAGATTATTGCCATGGAAGCTGCCCATTAGGTAGCAGATCAATGAAACAATGCAAACTGATAGCAAGAAAAGAGAGATTAAGACAAGTGGGGTTCCACTGCCCAATGACTTGTTTGCAATTTATTTGCATGTAAATGGAGGCAATTTTACTCAATTTGAACTGCTAAATGGCAGTAACAAAACCAGTGGATGAGAAAATTACTCTCTAGGTCTTTTCACTATACTTTCTATTAGGGCAAATTTTGTTCAGCTGTTTACAATTACTCCTTTTTCCCATAGCCTTTTGGTGTCATAGCCCAAATCTTCCTTGTGTGAGAGGTTTTCAGGAGACACAGTGGGGAACAAGAGAGATGGGAAAATGGAAAAGCTGTTGTGGAGGAACACATTTCCATTTCCAAAATTAAAGTTCTGCGGTACATTGGAGACCACTGGGTTGCATTTGCTATGACCTTCATTAAATTTGTTTTGATTTGCTATTAGTCTGCTATTTGTTTTGGCCCGTATTATGGGTCTTTTAAGTTGTATGATGTTTTTAAGTGGTTTCTGGTAAAATTGTAATTTGTAATTTTGGGGTTGTTTTGTCAAAAAAGTCAAGTTAGAAATATGCACTTATTTATTATTTTTTATTGAGTGATTGATTCATTATATACCTTGTTGCAAGCATATGCAGACTTTGAAGAACTTGAATAAATAACCCAGTTTCTTCCTTTGAGTTATGTAAAGATGCCTGCTTCTTGGTTCGTTTACTTGAGATTATAGTAAAATATATTAATTCTCAATTGAAAATGATACAATACATTGTTCCCATCTCATTACTCTACCTTCTATGTGCCATAAATAATATCTGTCTAGAAAGGTGGGTCATCATATGCCTACATAAAGTTGTGTGTGTGTGTGTGTGTGTGTGTGTGTGTGTGTGTGTGTGTGTAAAGGGGGGTGGGGTATAGTTCCAATTACTTCAGCCAGAATTATTGAAAAAACATCTCTGCCAAAATTCTGTCTTCTATCCAGTAATCAAAATGTACTTAAGGCTAGTTTGCATGAGACAGAGGATCTAGTAATTGTTTCACCTAGGCCTCTGATGGCGAACCTATGGCACGGGTGCCACAGGTGGCACATAGAGCCCTCTTTGCAGGCACACACGCTGTCGCCCCAGTCCTAGGCCTTCAGCTGGGTTTTATAAAACCTTTTCGCTTTAGGCCTCCGCCGATGTGTACAAAAAAAAAAGGTTCAAACAATCAATTTCAACTTCTCACGGGAAAAAAAAGATCTCGCAAAGTTGGAACTGATCGATTGAACTTTTTAGTCCCACCCAGTCTGCCGTTACCACTGTAGCCATACCCACCCAATGGCCAACATCCACCCAATTGGCCACACCCACCCAAAGGGCCACACCCACCTGGCACCCGATGATACATAAGTGAATTTTGGGTTGCAGTTTGGGCACTTGGTCTCTAAACGTTTCGCCATCACTGCCCTAGCAGCAATTCATTCATTTTTGCATGCCAATAGCATCCAGTCCAAAGTGATAGAATGGTGGGCTGCTAGCTAAGGGCAGTCGGAATCAGCAACCACCTGGGCAGCTTAGATAGTCGTTTCTCTTCCCATTTTTGCCCTTCTTTCATCTCCCAGCTCCACGGAGGGAGGAACTGAAAATCAGAGTCACAACACCTGACTTCATGACTTATTCTCAGGACGTCTTTAAGATTTTGTGTTAATCAATGCATTCAGGAAAGTCAGCTCACACTCAGGAAAGTAGCTAGTATGATGCAGAAGGAATTAACCGATTCAAGGAAGCTGCGCTGCAAAGAAAGTTGGATTTATTTGGAGGTTAAAGGTAACTTCTGCATTAATTGGCAGTGATGGGTTAGTTGGATTTTGGAGATTACATGATCCAGGATTTTGCCCCTACATTCCTTTTTAACAAACTAAGCAAATCCAAATTCTAAATCAGATTTAAGGTTGCACCATGTGGGTTATTTCTTCTATGATCTTTTTTATTTTTTAATCCCATCTTTATTATTTTATCAATGACTCGAGGCAGCAAACATGCTTAATACTCCTTCCTCCTCCTATTTGCTGCACAGAAGCAATTCCGTGAGGTGGGTTGGGCTGACAGAGAGTGACTGGCCCAAGGTCACTCGGCTAGATTTCATGACAAAGGCAGGACTAGAACTCAGTCTCCTGGTTTCTAGCTTGGCATCTTAACCTATATGCCAAACTGGCTCATTTTACAGTATATTTGTATACAGCTTTGGAATGAAAACTATAGCAATATACCATATCCATTGCGAATGTGAGATACGAGTGAAAACTGTTGCTTCCGTGTTTAAAATGGATGGGAAAGTTTTGCTATCTTTTAAAATTAGGTAGCAATTTACATACCATTCTGCTTTGGAAGAGGGATGCCTTGTATCTCTGTTTTGCACTCAAAATATACCAATTTAAAAAAAATGCCAAGGGCCTGCCATAAGCAGGAGGACAAGTTGCATTTCACTTTTTTTTAAAAAGTTACCATTTTCTTTCCTAGAGGAGGTCCAAATACTCCTTTTCTCCTTTTATCAAGCTTAGACATAATGATGTTCTGAGTCTGGGCTGCCGTAGTCTGCGCTGAGAAGTTAATGAGCAGTGGCTTGTAGATTTCCTTATTTAAGCGATTTAAGAGAAAATCCTGTCAAGATAGTTTTTTAAAAAAAGAGTCAAGACTGGAGCCTATAAATGTGGCAGCATAGAAAAAGGCAAGCGGAAGGGCTGTTTTTATTACAAGTCATTCAAATCAGGTGGTTTTTCACCTCAGGTCTGCTAATTATTCTCTTTAGAAAAATGACAAGCAGGTAACAAACGCAAAGTCATTAACATTCAAGACTCTCTAATGAGTTTCCTGCAGAAATAAATTTAAATAAATTTAAAGACACCTTTTTATACAGTTTAAGATTGAATGCATCACTGATGCTTCATAATATTATTGGATTCATTAGCAAGTTCCAGAATATCACATGAGTAGACTAAGTATAGTTGCCTGTTCAGTAAATACAGGTGGTCCTCGACTTACATGTTTGTTTAGTGACCATTCAAAGTTACAACGGCACTGAAAAAAGTGACCCCGTGCTCATGTGATCAAAATTCAGATGCTTGGCAGCTGGTTCATATTTATGACCGTTGCAGTCAATGGAAAAGCCTGATTCACTTAACAAACAGGTTACTAACTTATCAACTGCAATGATTCATTTAAGAAAAGTGATAAAACAGGGCACAACTTAGTTAACAATTGTCTCACTTAATAACAGAAATTTGGGGCTCAATTGTAGTCATTAAGTCGTGGACTACCTGTACAGAAGTTGGTTTTCAGGTCCTAAGTTCTGCAAAAATGTTAGTCCTGAGGGTCTTTTATGGTTTCCCCAAATCTACAATTCAGAGAAATAGTTTTACCTGAAAACAATCTTCAAAAAATGGTGTATAATATTTAAAAATTTATAAGTGTGTTGGAATGTATAATCGTGCAAGGTAGCAAGCACCCTCCCCAATAAACGGCAATTTATTACATGCACAGAATGAAGACTGAATTAACTTCAATCCAATGCCACTAAATACTTGAAAAAGGAAGGAGGGGACATCTAGGAAGGGAATGAATGCCTAAGGGGAATTAGTTTCCAACAGTAAAATGCCTTTCTCAGCTGCTAAAAGAATTAGATGTTTCAACCCTTGCATTGGTGACATTCAGTTTCAGACTGTGTGTATTAGGCTGAATCTGCAAAGGGCACAGCCAAGAAGCTCATGTTGCAGCCAGCAGCCATCACAGATCAGAGCAGATTTAGGATGTTCTTACAGAAAGTGTAATATTGTTCATGCACAGTATTTTGGAACCGTGACAAGGATTAACTTCATTAGTACCAATTCCTCTATAATAGAACTTATTAACCAGAACCTGAGCCAGATAAAGCATGAGCAATATGGAATATTAAAAGAAGAATGCAGGAATGGCTAGAACCAGCAAAAATGATATAATAATAATGACGATGACAATAACAATAACAATAGCAACAGCAACAGCAACAACAACAACAACAACAACAACAATAACAATAACAATAACAATAACAATAATAATAATAATAATAATAATAGAGTTAGAAGGGATTATTATTATTATTTATCATCATCAACAAATGCCTTACTGAAGTTCAAGTAAATTATATCCACAGCATTTCTCTGATCCACTAATTTTGTCACCTGGTCAAAGAATGCAATAAGATTTGTCTGGCAAGATCTGTTTTTGACAAACCCACGTTGGCTTTTAGTAATGACTTTGCCCCTAGGTGTTCACTGATTCATTGCTTGATTATCTTTTCCAGAATCTTCTCAGGTATTTTAGTAAGGCTGATAGGTCTGTAGTTTCCTGGATCCATTCCACCCCCCCTCTTTTTTTTTTTTTTGAAGATGGGAACTACATCAGCTCTTTTCCAGTCCTCTGGAAAAGTTCCCTAGGATCTTTAAAAGATCCCAAGGATCTTTAAAAGATATAGTTTAGTGGTTCTGCCAATTCCTTCAAAACCTTGGGGTGTAATCTATCTGGTCCTGGTGATTTGAACTTGTCTAGGGTGGACAGGTGCTCAGTTACCTTTTCTGGCCTATTTTAATTTGTGTTTCTAATCTGTTTCTTACAGTACTGTTTTTGATAGGTTGGACTGTTTCTTCCCTTTGTGTAAGGATGGTTGCAAAAAACAAGTTAAGTAGTTCTGTTTTCTCCCTGTTGCTTGTCACCTTCTTACCACTTTCCCCCACTAATGGACCAATCATTTCCTTAACCTTTTTCTTGTTTTTTACATGTTGAAAGGTTTTTTTTGTTATTTTTTACTTCTGTCGCAAGCCTTAGTTCATTTTGATCCTTAGCTTTCCTCACTTCATCTTTGCAGGCTCGGGCTATTTGCTGATATTCTGCCTTGGTTATGTGCCCCTCTTTCCACTTTTTATACTTGTCCTTTTTGTCTTTCAATTTATCAGAGAATTCTTTATGCAGCCATGCTGGTTTCTTTTGAGAGCTGTTATTTTTCTTCTTCATTGGTGTTGTGCTAAACTGGGCTTTTATAATCTCACTTTTCAAAATTTCCAAAGTTTCTTGAGTTGTTTTCCCCTTGAGGATTCTCGTCCATGGAATCCTTCCTAAGCTCTTTCTAAGTTTATTGAAATTAGCTCTCTTAAAGTCCAAGACTTTAGTTTGATTTTGTTCTATTGCTTGTGTTTGCATAAAGTTGAATTAGTTTCCATACTGAAATTTTAGCAATTGTTTATCTACATTAGAAATCCATAATTTAAAGTTATATAAAATATGGGACAGAATTCAAAATGACTTTACTGAGTGCAAACAAATGCTCCAATAGGTTATATCAGGTAAGATTTTTAAAGATAACTAATGATATTTAAAAGGGTAACTAATAATATTGGAAAAAAATAATATTAACTGCAATATTAACTGCAATTTGTTTTGTTTTGTTTTGGGTTTTTTTGGAAAAAGTTTTCTGAGGTGTTCTGAGCATGATTACCACCTGCCTTGGTCACATTTTATTGGAAAACAACATTTCTATTAACACAAACTGTATATTAATAATCTGCAAATCTTCAAAGTGGTCTAACACACACATTCTACATCATACTTAACTTTATTTAAAACAAAATGACAGCATTAGTAAGTTAACTTTACGAGCATGTCCCTTTTTATCTTGCATTCACAGGTATCTCCAGTGTGCACAACACAATGGGTGGTGGAAAACAAAACACAAAACCTCAACCTTCAGGCATGCTACAACTCTCCAACAGCTGTTGCAGATGGGTAAAGTTGGGAGCGTGGCCACTATTTCAGGAGAACATATATTCTACCCTGTGACATAGATGTATTGTGGACTGAGGGCAGGTATCACATGGTGAAAGGGCCTGGAAGTAGAAAAAGTTTTTTTTTTCCATTCATTTTTTTCATTCAAGAATTGAAAGAGGTTGTATGGGAGACGAAGGAAGGAAGGAAGGAAGGAAGGAAGGAAGGAAGGAAGGAAGGAAGGAAGGAAGGAAGGAAGGAAGGAAGGAAGGAAGGAAGGATCATTTGAACACAACCAATCTGAATCTAAACAAAGTTAGGTTCAGGTTATTGTAAGAAACTAAGGATCTCGCTTTCCTGGAGCAATCAATTTATTTAATTGAAACTGTAGGGATCTTGTCCAATTATAATGCAAGTTTCATGTATACTTACTATAATATATACACTCTTGCCAGTTCCTGTGGGTCCAACAAATATGGTAGGTTTTTGATGTGTTGTCAGTAACTCCATTAATGAAAAGTATCGTATAGTATCCAAAGTGGGAACAATTATTTCATTGAACAGCATGTCCTTTGGTATAGATGGAGCTGACTGAAGTGCTTCTATCCATGGTTCCCATCTTCCAGCTCCCTGTTTCAAAATTTAGTTCCAAAATAACTAGAAAGCATTACCGTAAGGGGGAAAATAATTACATGAACCTGCAGTTCCTTGATCCAGTGATACCATGTACATCTCATTGTAATAGCAACTGATTATTTCAAAGTGCTTGGGCTTTATTATAGTTTACTTTTTAAATTATGTATTTGCATTATTTATTTATTTAATTAGTTTTCTATACCGCCCTATTCCCGAAGGACTCAGGGCGGTTTACAGGGCAGCATATAAAAGACAATATAAAAAGATAATGTAAAATTAAAATGAATTAAATTAATTAAAGCCCAACAATTAAAACAATGTTAAAAAGCTAAAAGCCCTTCAGTATCTTTTCCTTTATTCTTTGTAATAATAAATAACAAGACTGCAAAGGTGTTTTTTTAATGTATTGTACACTGTGTGCTATATTTCTAAATTTAAAACTCAGGATCAGGTTCTGACATGGTTTGGAAAGATCACCCCCTGCAAAAATTGAGAACCAGGTCAGATTTTCCTTGATTTTTTTCTTAAATGGATAAAGTTTGTTTATTTGTTTACTTACTTACTTACTTATTTTATTTTTATGCTGCTTGACTCTGAGCAATTCTGAATAATTCTCAAATTGTTTAAAACATTCAAAAACAAAGTTCCAGAGGACAGCTTATGCCTCCCCCAATAAAACCAAAATTTCATGACACAGACTACGGTCCCCCCCAAAAATTTAACCAGCACCTGTTAAGTAGCCTGTCCTGCAGTTTTTGGGCTATTGAATGATTGGAACTTATTATTTCCAATTAGTAGGCATTGAACTACTTTCTACTGATTTCAATGGAAAAGGGTTAAAGACTACTTTAATTATCTTATTAAAAGCATCTTTCCTTCAGCTGAAATATAACTTTCAATAGCATCTTCCTGATGAGAATAAGTATAAATTCATCTCAATGGCACATCTTACTTCTCTTATTAGTATAATGCAATGAGCACATCAAGCACATAATAAATAAATGTGTCCTACTTCCACAGCTATTGTTTTTTTTTTCAATTGAGCCAAATCCCACAATTCAAACAATTAGATTATGATAAGAAATCACCTTGAGAATAAAATTATCAATTACTCTCTGAAAATCTCTGTTGAAAACAAATACACTCACATCTTTGATAAATCTATAATCATAAATTGTTCCATCTTCTGGATAGGGAACAGTTAAGATTTTTGCCCGGAAATGCTCAACCCCACTCAACAATTTATACTTTTCTCTTGTCTCATCAGTCATTGGCCCTTCGAGCAGTTCACGCACAATCTTGTCAAATTTCAGTCGATCTTCTTCTTTACAACTGGCTCCAACAGACCACGTGAGTGCAAATACAAAAATGCTCTGGAGTATTCAAAAACAAATTTAAAGCAGTCATTCATACACACGACAATACCATTTCAAGTTTCAAGCTTACTTTTTAAACAAATGTACAGAACTCAACCTAGTAGTCAACAGCTGTATAGGGGGAAAACATGCAATCCCAAAATAAATAAGCTCAGAAGTCAGTCTATGTACAGGTTTGTCATTCAGAGTGGTACAGTTATAGATACATGCATGCAACATTACAGGCTGACAGCAACCAGCAATTATTAAACTTTAATTCATGCCACATATCTTTCCATCCCCCTCCTTCTAGGGAAGCCACCTTCAACCTGCAAATCTTGTAGTCCAGATTTGAGAGCTGGGGCAGAAAACGTTGACAGGTGTCAAATAACATTTTCAGATACTTTTCTAGGGATTTGGGGGGGGGGGGAATCATAGGAAAGTCAGTAAAATGGCTGTACTAAGCCTAACAGAATTGTGCTTATTATTTTTCAAATCCACCATCAAATTTCAAATGTTGAACTGTTGATAGCAAAAAAAAAATGGGACTGGAGACTATAGGTAAATTAATCCATCCTGCAGCAGAACTTGCAAGGGAATTGAAATATCTGTTCCAATGGATGTAATAATAATAATAATAATAATAATAATAATAATAATAATAATAATAATAATAATAATAACAACAACAACAACAACAACAACAACAAAACAACAATAATAATAATAATAATAATAAAATAATAATAAAATAATAATAATAATAATAATAATAATAATAATAATAATAATAATAATAATAATAATAATAAAGTTGGAAGGGACCTTGGAGGTCATCTAGTCCAACCCCCTGCTCAGGCAGGAAACCTTATACCATTTCAGGCAAATGGCTGTCCAGTAATTAGCCTAGTGGCAAATATTATTGGGTTGAAACTGAAATTGCACAATTTTTTTATTCATTGGTATTTCTGTCAGTACAGCATTCCCCAGAAAGACTTGCCTAGCACGTTCATTTCATTCCTTTCATTCCCAAGGCAAAACCCATATGTTTTCTCCTTGGGCTGCTATCTATGTGAAGTTCTGTTTGTCACACTACAAAAATGTTATATCAAGGCTGGAAATGATGCAGAAGCGAACAGCTCACATGCTCAGGTGCCTATACCACTTTTCTTATTTAAAAAAAAAGGCTAGAACATCTCGGACTCTTTAGCACAGATAAAAGGCAAAGGAGGAAGCACGATCAAGATGTTTAAAATAATGCACAGCATGGAGAAAGTGTACAGAAGGAAGTTCTCCTTCGCCTTTCAAAACACCAGAACCAGCGGCCCTAAAACTAACTGAAAGAATTAAACAGAAAAAAGAAAGTATATCGTCATCTACTGTACCACATAATTAACCTGTGGAATTCACTACTACAAGATGTGATGTCCACTAACCTGAACGGCTTTAAAAAGCTATAGGATAAATTCAGAGACAGGGCTATCAATTTTTAAGTCTCAGTTGCGTCTCCAAATGGGCAAAGCATACGTATTGCAAAACACTGTTTGCAATGGGGAAAAAAAGTGTGCAGGTAGTCCTTGCTTACCAACTGATTCAGTGACTGCTCAAATTGATGACAGCGCTGAAAAATTAAACTTAGGATTGGTCTTTGCAGTTATGACCACTGCAGCATTCCCTTGGTGAAGTGATTGTGATTCAGGCATTTGGCAACTGGCACACACATTTACAACAGTTACGTTGTCCTGCAGGCACACGATTGCCATTTGCAACCTTCCCAGCCAGCTTCCAACAAGCAAAATTCAATGGGAATAAACCTATCAACAGGGTAAAATTTCTATTTATTACACTGTACCTGATTTGGTTACTATATGAACCAAGACTCTAATTTCAAGATGACCCAAAAATAAAATGGTTTTAAACATCATAGAGTCATGCTTATCCTGGCCTCTTTGTTTTTCTCATCTCTGAAAAGTTCAGAAAATTTCACTTAAACTATTCAGTATTTTTAAAAGAGCTTGCCCACCTCAAGCCATGAAAATATTTCGCGGTCAGTAATAGTTTTAAGTTTTGCTTCATTGTGAAACTCATCCATCATGCAGTCCATGAGATTCATTAAAGACCGAACCAGGTTTGTGTCTGATGTTGGAGAAAGTTCCTAGAAAAACAAAAAAAAGTGACTTTAATTGAACACTATTCTCCTATTGCTGATTTAGGAACAAGTTTAACTAATTTTGCTTTAGACAGCAATGCAGCTTTAACAACGTGGCCACGGAGAGCAAAATAACAAAATATTGGTTTCTGGAGACTCTTCACTTAGAACTTTGGATAAGAAATAAGATTGTAATAACAGGTATGGGAAAAACAAAGTTTGCAACCAATGTGATGTCCTTGAAATAATAATTACCAAATCCAACTGTAGAATAGGGACTAATTTGTGCAGTTGTAGAACAAATGCTAAAATCTTTATTCCATTTCCATTAATAGATAAATTGCCACAAATATGTTTTAAGATATAGCACATAAATAGCTAAACAAACACCTCAATATCCACATTTTCAGGAAAAGAACATTTTATACCAATTTGAGTGAAGCATCTATTATACTGAAACAAATGATGGTCTGGACCAATGTCCAAATGAGAGACCATCTCAGAATTCCCCATGGATCCTGCCTTGAGTTCCATACTGAAGCAAAAACATATTTTTATTTTATGTAAACAGACAATAAAATAAAACAATAAAACTCACACGTTTATCTCCTAAAGACTAACACACGCATATACGTACACAAATATTTTTGTTCCAGAATCATTCTTAATAGCAGGGAATACACCATTCATGTCTCATGTGTAAACAGACCTTTTAATGTATTATTAGTAATATACTTAAAAGTAAATAACTATCACTTTACCATACCTTTGTACATTTTCTAACAAATTCAACGGAAAGTGGGATGATTCTATCAAATAAGCCTGTTATAAATTCTTTATGCAAAGTGGTGACTGTAGGGGGCATTAGATGTAACCAAGACAACATCAAAGGTCTCCAGCCTAGCATATGAGGCTCCATGTAGACCATTCCACACCTAGACACCTACAGGGAGAGAGAACACCTTCATATAATTAAAATGTCTATTTCATTAGGTGCTTGAAAGAATACAGAGGCAGTGTCATTCTTTAGCTGCTGAAATTATCAGGGTTCTTTTTTGCAATGAAGTTTATTGATAGTGTTGTTGTTGTTGTTGTTGTTGTTTTATCTTATTGTAAGTGGCCTAGGGTAGCTTGATGGTGAAATGGGTGGCAAATACATTTAATTAATTAATTAACGCCAACAAAGAAAGTTTGGCTTAATTCACCTATTACACAAAATGATGTCTAATTTTTAATCAGATCACAGACTAAGTGAAAGTAAAAGAGTGTGAAAAGAGATAGTATCATATAGGGTGTGGTTATTTTTCTAACATCCACCAGAAAGAATGCTGTAGCTCTTTTTCTTCATCAGATCTGCAACAACAATTTAAATATGAGGGAAATTGTTGCATTTAAGCACTCACCCCAAAAGGACAGTGTAAAACAACATGTATCACAGATTTAATGTCTCCCAACTGGCAGAGGGAAGTTCAGCCCCAAACCTTGGGTGTTGAAATGTCTTATTCCCTAACAACACAGGCAAGATATTAAATCTTGCCAGGAAGACACTTTACAGAAATCGCAAGATATTTAAAAAATGGGGGGGCCTTCAGTCCTGCTTCCCTGGTAGTGTGTTATTTGTTTGTTTGTTAAATTACTGTATATGCTGTCCATTTCACCGATACAGCAACTCTGAATGGTTTACGATATAATAAAAAGTTTAAAAGTGCCAAAGCAAAAATTAAAATTAGAAAAATTGAATAGAAAAATTAAAAGTCAAAAACCAAAATGGTGGGTGGGTTGGTCTGGGAGTAAGAACCTGCTGTATCCTGTCAGCCACCCCCAATGAAGCAGAGCCAAGTTTTTAGGCTGTTCTGGAAGGTGGGGAGCGTGGGGATGGACCTCACCTCTGATGGAAGAATATTTCAGATGATGCAAGACACAGCAGAAAAGGCTCTTCTCCTGGATCCCACCAGTCAAAATTCTTTGGCTGACAGGATCTGAAGTAGGCCTTTTCCACTGGAACAAATGGGGCAAGTTAGCTCCATCAGGGTGAGGTGGTTCCTCAGATACCTAGGACTCATGCCATAAAGGGCTTTAAATGTAATGACCAACACCTTGAATTTGGCACAGAAGCAAACTGCCAGCCAATGCAGCTTGTGTAACAGAACTGTCACATGTGCCACCCAAGGGACCTCCAGAACTGTCCATGCTACTGCATTCTGCACCAGTTGTAGCTTCTGAATATTCTTCAGGGGTAGGCCCATGAAGAGAATGTTGTAGTCATCCAACTGGAAGATGACTAGAGCTCGAGTGACTAAGCTTAGGGCTCATGATAGAGGAAAAGGCATAACTGGGGCTCAACACGAAATTGTGCCCAGGTTCTCCTAGCTAGCCATAACTACCACCTGTTTTTGATTAGGAGTCTAGGAAATACCCCAGACTGTGCACCGAGACTATCTGAGGTAGTGCAACCCTATCCAGAACAAAACCCTCAGATCCTGAGGCCCCCAACTTCAGTTATTCTGAAGATCAAAATCAAGGATATGTTATTTCAGTTCCAGATTTGCTCCCTCAGACCTGAATGAAATTTTAAAAATTGGGTTGATAAAACCATACTTCTTGAGGTCTAATTCAATTTCCTTTTTTCCAAGGTGACTGATAATCATTCAGTAGCAAGAGATCATCTGTTAATCTGTCAGCTTACAGTAGCAGGAGAAGCAACTTCTAAATCCATCGGTTCAAAAACAAGGCTCATTTGCTGTGACATCTGGATGATCTCTCCACTCATCAAACAGAGTTTCTTGTTATCGTCTAGCACAGTATTCATATTCTCAATCCATACAGCATCCACTGGTCCGTCAAAAATAAGCCATTTTCTATCTGGTGTCTGAGTTGAAAACAAATATTTTGATATTACTTTACAGGCAGTTCTCACTTAGCAACCATTTGTTCAGCAATCATTTGAAGTTACAGTGGCACTGAAAGTGGGGAGTTATGACTGATCCTCATAGCTGTGGCTGTCACACTATCCCTGCAGTTACCTGATCAATTCAGGCATTTGGCAACTGGCTCACACTTACAATGGTTGCATCTTCTTGTGTTCACATGATTTTTTTTTAATCCCATTTATATCCCGCCCTTCTCCGAAGACTCAGGGCGGCTTACAATCTAAAGCACAAATCAATGTGCTTAGCAATAGCCTTCATTCTATGTGTATGCCTGCTTATTAGGGCTTTCGGGAGGGCCCAAGCGGCATTATTACAAAGTCAGCTTATTGCCCCCAACAATCTGGGTCCTCATTTTACCTACCTCGGAAGGATGGAAGGCTGAGTCAACCTTGAGCCTGGTGGGACTCGAACCTGCACTA
Source organism: Vipera berus (assembly GCF_964194415.1). NCBI lineage: Eukaryota > Metazoa > Chordata > Lepidosauria > Squamata > Viperidae > Vipera > Vipera berus. The sequence continues at coordinate 173,190,689 of NC_138202.1, forward strand.
ATTGCAGGCAGCTGGTATTACTTAAGGAGGCATTAGCCCACTGCTCCACCAGCTACCCACTAGCAAAGTCTATGGGAAAATCAACAGGAAGTCCTAAGTTGCTCTCATAAGTTGCTGCTATTCCTGCCACTTTTTCTCATTAGGTGGCATAGGGTTCTCGGACCCCATAGGGCCTGCCTGCCCACAATTCTACCCATACTCTGTAGTGCCCAACCACCTGTCCATGTCCACCCAGAATACCCACCTGCACCTGGGCATAGCACCCACCAGCCCACACTCCTGCCTGCTCACAACACCTGCCTGTGCACCCACACTCCACAGCACCCATCCATCTGCCCTTGTGCCCACCTAGCTTTACTTGCACCTGTCCACAGTGCTTGCCTGTCTGGACTTGCACCTCTCTGTAGCACCCACTTGCACTCCGTAGCTCTCACCTGCCCACCCTCAGCGCACATCCCTTGTCCTGCTTTCAAGCTGCCTAAAGACAGGCTTGATTGCAACTTCTTGCTGGCTTTCCATTGATTTGCTTCTTGGAAGCCAGCAGGAAGTTACAAATCACAGTGGCACGAAGTTCCCACTTATCAACTTTCTTAATGGGGACAGCAATGGGGACTGTTGGGATTGCTCCTGCTAAACTACCTGGTCACGTGACATTGGGCTTTACAACCACATTGCTTAGCGACAGCCATCCCAGCAGTCCCTGTGGCTGTACTTAAGCAACCACCTCCTGTACTTAATAAAGCATTGTTTCAATTAATAATGGTATTGATTATTTCTACCAGGGATGCTTTATTGTTTTATTCTTTTTTTTATATAAGATAAGCCCTAGGAATTTGTTAAGAAAACAACAGAGAGGCAGGAAGGGAGGAAGGATCGGTCCATTGGATCAGTCCTTCTTAAAGCAGCTATTCCATCCCCTGCTTTTTTGCAGGAAAATATAAAGAATCTACTATGTACTCACACAACTACCAGTTATGAATTAATATGATTTATCAATTCAGATTTCTTTAGCCATCCTTCCTCAAAATGTGATAATTAAAAATCAAATTATAGACTGCTTGGCTAACATAAAGTCAATGATTCGGGGCTTTTTCCCATCTTCGGCATGATTTTTCTTTTTCTATGATAAACCAGACGACATTTAATTTTGAGGATCTACTTACAGATGAAGAAGCAAATGCTCGAAAACTGACGGCGAGGATACCATCAGACCATTCATGGGAGACCGGATCAAACTGCCCATATAGCTGCCCCATGGTTATAGCCTTGGGATTGATAACAGTGATCTGAACCTTATTTTCCTCCATGAGCCCCTGAGCACACAAAATAAACTGCATTTCACACACGGACATCACACTTATCTCATCAATCTAACGATATATATAGACAAATTACTCTTTTCTTGGTCATTAGCAACAAAAGGAGAGAAAAGGCAGTCGGCATCATGCTCCAAAATGGATAGCAGCCATTTCCTGATAAAAATAGAATGTTCTCCAAACAAGTAGAAAGCATTCAAGTTCCTCAGGTATTCTTCAAGGGGTTAGGGCATGAGGTGATTGTTGAAAGTTTGGACTTGCTAATCAAAGGATTTGACTTTCGTGATCGCTTTTTTTTCTGCCAAGAGCTGCTTTCGGGTCACCTATAATTGCTTAAGTGAATACAGTCAGCAGTAGGATGTTTGTTGCCAAGAATAATCACCTCAGGGTAGAAAAGGTCAGAGTAAAGAGGAGAGGAGAAGAAACTGATGTATACTATCTATAAATTCTACAAGGTGATATGTCCCATTAATGGTAAGAAAATATGTTATTTCAGGGTCCAGGGGAAAGGCAATTGCTCTGTGTGTGAGGGGAGTGCAGATTCCATCTGTACTGTTAATGAACAGATAAGGAAAGTACTGTGTGCGATTGGAGCTCATTCATTAAATATTTGTAGAATTCTACCAATTCTATTCTTGTTAGGTTACAATCATTAGATTAACCTTCTGGTTTTAAAATATTTAACGTTAAAAATTCAAACACGATTTGAGTTTGCAATCGAAAGCACCGTTCTCAGGAAGTTGAATCCCACTGAATGTAAGTGGAATTGGTTTTAATTTAATAATAGCCATTATTAATTAGTAAGCAAACTATCCAAATTGAATTAAGACCGTGCTTCTTAATATTTTGAACAGAAGCATAACCTTTGCTTTTTAGGACATGACCTTTCACAAAAGCCAATAGATTTACTTTTTCACACAGGTCCCCCAACGCAGCTGCCAAAACACGATAGGCAGAGGTCTTCCCACCAAAGGGTTCTCCAACGATCATAAAGCCATGGCGCACAATCATCATTTCAAATATCTGTAAGATTTTCTCTGCAAAGAAGTTAGTCATTTGCAAGTCCATTTCATCACAGTTTGTCTTGATCGCTTCCAGGATGTCATTATAATCTGGCTTCGGCAACTTCACACCAGGAAACAAATCTGAAGTGATGCCCTGCCAAACCATGAACAATAAAGGAATGCATTTAAAGATAACCAAAATACCCTTCCAGTCCAGTTGCATGATCTGACTGTTGTCAAAATGTTTTCCCCAAGCAATATAGGTTGCCTCTGAAAATATCCCCCAGGATCCTCAGTCAGCACAATATGCCATTTTATTGGGGACTAGTTCATGTAATATGTAAAGTCGCGTGCTTCACATAGAGACGGACACAGAGCTGGGGTAAAGATGAGTTTATTCTGAACAGAACGAACTGGGGAAACAGGGAAGCCTGGCGTCTATTTGTACCTGCCCAGGTGGATGGCATCCAATCAGTTCAAACCTGGGCTTCCTGCCAGTGCAGGTGACAATGGGTGTAGATCCTGGCTTCCCACCAGGCTGACCACGCCTGGGGCTGTCAACAGCTTAACTCATTAGGCTTATCCTGAGTGAGCAGTTATCGCCCGGAGCTGTCCAACCCCTCTGCTGATCTGCACCATCAGCCTCCTGCTGTGCTGTCCCTTTGTGTATGCTGGGTGGCATACACTGCATAATAGATACAACATGGTTCCTTATTGTTTTAGGATGGTGCGTAGTTTCAGCTATGGCAACTTGTAGAACCAGATCAATTGGTTCTACACAACCATGCACAATTGAACTATGGTTTAGTATGGGGAATCACCTTTGGATAGTCAAGGACCATCCAACATTTGCATGGAGAATGCAGGTTGTAGCAGATAAGACAATGAATGAAAGTCATTCCACCCACATGGATGGGTAAGTATGTTTGGTGGAAATTTAGGGTTTCCCCCCATTGTTTAATGTTGTTCAGCCTCTTTGCAGGCATTGCACTACAGTGTGGTTTTACATTTCCATCAGACACACAGAGCCTGGGACCAGAGGACTGCAAAGTTCCTATTTCCTCTTCACACTTAAGGTTTTTAATAAACTGAAGAAATTTAGGTATATAGGATATGCCTGATGACCATTTTAAGATCAATCTCTACCTATGTGGCAAACTTTGTATCAGTGGCAAGAGTGGCAGAATTATATGCAAGAAGTAAGGAAGCCAGAAGAAGAAAGGAAAGGACTTTGTGTGAAGGCAAAGGGAATAAAAGAAAAATGGGCTACTTTTTCCCCAAGCCCTTTTTGGAACTTTATACCCTAATGTAAACATAGTTTTATGTATCTACTAATTCTCTAGAATTTATAAACTAATCTATAGCCCAACAACAGTAATAACTTTGCACATAAAAGAGATCTGAGAATATAAACTTAGTATATAATCTGTATCATTTACTTATTTCATTTACATTAGATTAAAAAGATTCCTCACCTCAAAAAGTGGGAGATCATGGGATAAGAACTTAGGCAAATTGACATCTATAATGGATCTAAGCAGCAAAATCTCTTCATTTTCTTCTGGATATTTCAACTGTATAAAACACAGCATTAGTTTCAGAGTCATCACTTTATCTTAATTTAGACCACCATCATCTTCAGTCATATGCCTATGTTTTTCACATTTGAATTGTTGCCTTTGGATATGTTTTTACAGTGATCAAGGACAAGATGAGAGATAATAGCAATTTTTAAGGCATCCTCATAACTCATCAGATGCTATTAGGGTGTCAGACGAGATCCGTATTTAAGATTCCGGTGACAACATATTATTAATATGACTTGTGGCTTGAAACTGTTCATGAATTTCTGATTTTTTGGCATTCAAAGGTATGATTAAATTGGGTCAAACAGTAGCTAACCCAACATACTGCCAGACAAGACCAGAGCACTGGACGTGCATTTTGTAAAGGTTGTCAGATTGACCATATATCTAGCCAAAGCTCTTCCATTAGTCATAATGGATTGATCATGTACGATATTTTTCTTCCCACGCAACTGACATTTAACTGAACGTTTCATGCAAATAGAAGAGATGTACAGTTACCATGGCAGTAAACCCCAAAGTTCTTGGGCACAGTGATGCTCAGCGTATTATGATTGAACTTTTGTATAAAACTTTTGTATAAAAGAAACATGGGATAAAGTAATTATGCATCTTAATGTTATTGTATTAGAACACAAAATGTTCTAAGACAATTTTGTTATTAATATTATATTTGTTATTATATAGATATAATTGAGGCTGGATCTAGCTTGCTTTGTATGTTTTCAGTGTGAAAGAAAACACATAGGATCATTGTGATGGTCCTTTATGGCATGCAATCAACATTTTGTTATCATATGTGAACATTTAGTCACTCATATTTAGGAAAACTTTCAGCAGAAATACTTAAAATCAGATTCTAGGTTTTACTATTATTATTGTTATTCTAATTTGTTTAAAAAAAGTTTTAAACATTATTCATGTGCTAAAGTTTATGAGCAAGGAAAAGCAAGCAAAAGAGGAACGGTTTGTTGTGATTCAGGGTCAGCCTGTGGGTTCGGCAGTTGGGTCGGATGACTCGGATGACTCAGATGAGGGGGAGGAGGGGGGTGTTGAAGAAGAACTTGCTGATGATGGCTTGGAGGCTCCGCAGAGCCCTCAGCCAGGCCCCTCTTACTTGGTGGAGACCCAGCTGCGTGAGCTCGACAGTGTGGATGAAGATGACCCACAGCTGGCCCTGTTCAAGGACGCCCGACGCAGGAGGCAGTCAAGTAGGAGCAAGCAGAGAAAGGCTGTGGGACTTCTCGGAAGGAGGCAAAGAGAGGCCACGCCCTGAACTCTTATAAAGGGAGTGTTTGGGGGAGGGCTGGTTTGCTGAAAGCAACCGCTCCGATAGAGGATCAAAGCTCTGGTATCTTGTTTCATGTTTTGTTTGTTTGTGTAATAAATTTGGCAGGCGTATTCCAGCCTCTGCCGTTTGTACAGGGGTTGCCTTTCTGCAAGGCCGGTAGCAGGCTGGTACAGAACACGGTTAGCCTAAAAGTGCATTCCCAACTTTATTAAGCTGACAAAGATTTTGGAAGCTGGCCACTGTTTAATGAAGTTTTTATAATTTTTGAATTATGAGAGAATATAATCCAATGTCTTTTTGCAATGCCAATTGTGCATACTCAAATATAAAGTGTTTGCTTTCTTGGAACTGCAGGGTAAGTCCTGAAAGAAATTATATTGCATTCAACATAGCTCAAAAGAGGAAACAAAGATTTATTTCTAACAAAACACCCAAAGGTAGAATTCTAAGGAGACCACAGAGAAAGGGTATCAAATGCTACCTTCAGATTACCAGCTGCCGTGAGCACTGATTTTACTGCTCTCATCCCATAATCGTAATGGTGCTGCGAAGACAACTGCTCTGAACACAGGCGATAGGTAGCTACAATTTTCACAGAGAGTGGCCGTGCGGTCACAAATCCACAGGAATACAGGACAATTTCAGCAATCATGGCATAATCAGGTACCATCATAGCAACAGTCCGAAACAAAGCCTATTAAACACACATTAATAGACAGGTAACTGCACAGTCTGAATAGTGATGTTTATAGGCTGTTAATAGCTTCTCAAACAGTGAAGTTAGACTAAATTTCATTATCAGGATGACAAATGGCTCCCTGGAGAAGGAAAAGCAATGAGTATCATACAATGATATGTATGCATACATTTCACAGGCAGCACATTTTCTCCCACATCCCTTCTTTGTATTCTAACCATACAAAAAGGGATAAAAGACAAGACTCTGCATGCTACAAAACTGATTTTGGAGAACTACTTCACATTCCATGCAAGTGTAAGCAGGTTACTTCTTTGTCGCTCTAGCCACACAAATTGGGGAAATATATATATATATATATATATATATATATGTTTTCTGAGGTTTTCGCGGGTGTTTGTATGTGGATCTTTGGTTATTCGGGTTTTTCCCCGCGTAGAACTAAAGTTGTAGGCGCAACGTTTCGACGGAATCCCATCCGTCATCATCAGGCTGGTGGCTTTAGCTTCCTTCTTCTGGGAGAAGCATGTGGCTGTTTGTTCCTCTTTTTTAAACTGCCAGAGGGGGTGTGTTCTGTGGAGGTGTGCTCTGATTGGGTGGGGGACCAAGTGTGTTCTGATTGGGTGGGAGTGTGTTTTGAATGGTGGGTGTGTTCTGATTGGGTGGGGGTGTGTTCTGAGTGGATGGGCTGGTCTCAGCTGCCAGCTCCAGACCTGAGCTGGTGAGTTGTGCTGCTTTTGTTCGGCTTCGTGTTTGTGGTGGTGCCATGTTTTTATAGTGGGTGTCAGTTTGCTTATTGTGTGGTTTGGAGGGGTTTAAAGTGGCTGATGTTGCAGCTGTAGTTAGGTTTCTGTTTTGTGGTTGTGCCTCGTTATCATTGTGGGTTCGGATTTGCTTTTTGAATGGTTGTGTGGTGGTGATGTCATGTGATGTTATCATGAGTTTGGGTCTGGTATCATTCTTGGTGGTTGGGCCTCGTCTGTCAATTAAGGCGGGTTTCCAAATGGCTGGAAGGCGAGAGGTATCATCTCGTTTATTCATGCTGTGGGGGCGTTTTTCTATCTCAATGGCTTCTCTGATTATTCTGTTGTTGAAATGTTCAATTTTGGCGATAGTTTTGGTTTTTTTAAAATCAATTTCATGTCCCGTGGCTTCAAAGTGTTGGACCAGGGATGAAGTTTGTTCTCCCTTTCTGAGTGAGTTTTTGTGCTCTTCAATGCGTGCACTTATTCTTCTGTTGGTCTGTCCGATGTATGTGGTGGGGCAGGTGGTGCATGGGATTTCGTATACTCCTTGGTTTTCTAACCCAATTATGTCCTTGGGGTTTCTTAGGATGGTGGATATTTTTCTGTCTGTGTAGAATGCTGTTTTGATGTTGTGTTTTTGGAGGACCTTGCTGATTCTGTCTGTGGTCCCTTTTAAGTATGGGAGGAGGGCTTTGCCATTTTCTTGTTCTCTGTCTTGGGTTTTTGTGGGTGTCTCTCTTCGGATTAAGTTGGTAATCGTGTTTCTTTGGAATCCATTGGCTGTTAGTACATTAGTGAGAGTGTGTAGTTCGGTTTTTAGGTGTTGTTCGTCAGCTAGGTGTTTTGTTCTGGAGATGAGTGTCTTGGCTACGGAGTTGATCTGTGCTGGGTGGTGGTGTGAGAGTGCGTTCAGATAGCGGTTTGTGTGTGTTTTTTTATGGTAGATAGTGTGTCCTAGGGAGCCATTGGATTTCTTGTAGACTAAGACATCAAGGAAGGGAAGTTGATTGTTAGCTTCTGTTTCCATGGTGAATTGTATTTTGGGGTGTAGGCTATTGAGGTGTATGAGGAAGTCATCCAGTTTTTCTTTGCCGTGTGGCCAGATTACGAAGGTGTCATCTACGTATCTGAGCCAGAGTTTGGGTTTGTGGTTGGATTTTTCTAGAGCGAGGGTTTCAAAGTGTTCCATGTAGAGGTTTGCGATGACAGGTGAAAGGGGTGATCCCATGGGTGCTCCTTCCATTTGTTTGTATCTTTGTCCATTGTAGATGAAGTATGTGTTAGATAGGCAGTGGTTGGTCAGATCTAGGATGTGTTTTGGGGGGTTGTATTTATTTAGGATAGCTGTCAAGGCTTCTTTGATTGGCACTTGGGTGAAGAGGGATACGACATCGAAGCTCACAAGTAGGTCACAGGGCTGTAAGTTTAGTTTACTTATGATCTCTATGAATTGGAATGAGTTTTGTACGTGTGAGGTGATGGAATTTGCGTAAGGCTGTAGTTGTTTGGCCAGAAATTTGGCTAGATTTTGTAGAGGTGAGCCTATGGAGCTGACTATGGGTCTGAGTGGGGTTCCTTCTTTGTGTATCTTGGGCAGACCATAGAGCTTAGGACATCTGGATGATTTTTCTCTGGGAATGATTGTTTTCTGGATCTCTTCACTGATGGGGGTGGCTTTTATTTTTGATTTTGTGGTTTTTTCCAGGTAGGTGGTGGGATCTGTCTTGAGGAGTTTGTATGTGGAGTCTCGGAGTAGGTTGGATAATTTGGTATGGTAGTCAGATGAGTTCATTACCACCGTGGCGTTGCCTTTGCTGCTGGCAGAATGATTATGCTGGTGTCATTTTTTAGGTTAAGTAGTGCTGTCTGTTCCTCTTTGGGTAAGTTGCTTTTGGGTGGTTTGCTGGTGCAGAGGATGTTGGTAACTTCGAGTCTGATTTTGTTGGCATCATCAGGGTTAATTTTGGTCAGGCTGGATTTGACTCCGCATATAATGGTTTCCGTGGGAATGTGTTTGGGAGCGACTGCAAAATTAAATCCTTTAGACAGGACGTTGGTTTCGGCTTTGGTGAGAATCCTATCTGAGATGTTGTGCACAGTTTGTTTCATGTGTTGCTGTGGGAGAGGAGGGGTTTGTTTCTGGCGTTCCTTTAGTCTTCGGAGTTTATTGGTGTGTGTGTCTGTTTTGTAGGCAGTCTCTGTTTCAGCTCTCCAGACGGCGATTTGTTTGAATTTGTCCCAAAGTGTGGGGTGGATCTTGTTGCTGAGATTGAGGTGAAGTGTGAGGAGGTCTCTGTTGATTCGGTCCAGGAGGAATCTTTTTGTGTGGAGTTCATTTCTGATTAGGGCCAGTTCAGTTCTTATCAGGATGCGTTTGATGGCTGCAGAGTTGGAGTGGAATTTCAATTGGAAGGATGTAGGGATTAAATTTTGATCTCAGCAGTTGCGTAGGAATGTGAGGTCACACAGAATGGAAGCTCTTCGTACTTCGAGTTTTTCGTAGGTCCTAGTTAGCTGGTAGATTTCCTCCCCGTAGAGGTAAGATATTTGTTTTCTGAGGTTTTCGCGGGTGTTTGTATGTGGATCTTTGGTTATTCGGGTTTTTCCCCGCGTAGAACTAAAGTTGTAGGCGCAACGTTTTGACGGAATCCCATCCGTCATCATCAGGCTGGTGGCTTTAGCTTCCTTCTTCTGGGAGAAGCATGTGGCTGTTTGTTCCTCTTTTTTAAACTGCCAGAGGGGGTGTGTTCTGTGGAGGTGTGCTCTGATTGGGTGGGGGACCAAGTGTGTTCTGATTGGGTGGGAGTGTGTTTTGAATGGTGGGTGTGTTCTGATTGGGTGGGGGTGTGTTCTGAGTGGATGGGCTGGTCTCAGCTGCCAGCTCCAGACCTGAGCTGGTGAGTTGTGCTGCTTTTGTTCGGCTTCGTGTTTGTGGTGGTGCCATGTTTTTATAGTGGGTGTCAGTTTGCTTATTGTGTGGTTTGGAGGGGTTTAAAGTGGCTGATGTTGCAGCTGTAGTTAGGTTTCTGTTTTGTGGTTGTGCCTCGTGTGTGTGTGTGTGTGTGTGTGTGTGTGTGTGTGTGTGTGTGTGTGTAGCTGCTTTTAAAAGTGCATAACAGATCATCAAAATCAACCCAAATTTCTCACTTGGGGCGCAAATGACCAAGCTCAAATTATCCCACTTTGGGACACATTAAGCAAAACCCTAGCTTTCTGGAGAAGTCTATAACGCTGGAAAGAGGGGAGGAAAAAGAAAAAGAGGGTTACCAGCAGCAAGGTAGACCAGGTGCACCACTGGAAGATCTGAGGTACCAGACAGGGGACAGATTATCACGGAGAAAATCTTCTTCTTGGAATCTCCTAGAGCAGGGGTAGGCAACCTTGGCTCTTTTATGACTTGTGGACCTCAACTCCCAGAATTCCTGAGTCAGCAGGCAACTCTGGCTCTTTTATGACTCATGGACTTCAACTCCCAGAATTCCTGAGTCAGCAGGCAACTCTGGCTCTTTTATGACTCGTGGACTTCAACTCCCAGAATTCCTGAGTCAGCATAGCTGACTCATGAATTCTGGGAGTTGAAGTCCACGAGTCATAAAAGAGCCAAGGTTGCCTACCCCTGTCCTAGAGTCACCATCAACTTGATGGCACACAATCATTTAACTTATTAAAGAAGCCTGCCTGCTTTAAGTAAACAGAAAACAGATGCTGTACTGCTCCATGTTTGGAAGCATTTCTTCCATGTTTCAAAGGGTGCACAGCCCTAACAAAAATTTAACATGTATTATATGAAAGTCTGTATTAGGTAAGAATGGGAAATATTTCTGAAGAGCCAGTTTGGTGTTGTGAAGGTGATGGAGTGGAATTTTGGAGATCAGGTGTTCTATCCCTCTATAGAAGCCACTTGAGTGACTTTCTGTCAGCCCAATCCACTTCACGTTTTGTGTGTGTCTGTGTGTCTGTGTGTGTAAGAGAGAGAAAGAGAGAGGGAGGGAGAGAGGGAGAGAGAGAGAGAAATTGACAAGGGAAATAAGCAGAATAAAAAATCCAGACAACACCAAAACGTAAGTGACGTGTATCAGTTAATAAATTAAGATAGGCACAAAGTTTTAACTGGAACAATAAGTATATATATTTACACCAACGAAAGAATTGATCGTATAGATCAATTAATAGTCTGTCTAATCTTGAAATGTTCAACTTTTTCTTGAGATAAAAGTCCTCTTTGCTCTTTGAATGACTTGCTGATAGCACACTCCAAGACATGAGAGGGCAGGTTCCAAGGCTATTACATTAAATTTAATTAAGCTTAAACCAAATTAATGTAATATGGTTATGCATAATATATTTGATGAAGTTTTCTCTCATCAATCATTATTCTCAATATTATCATTAATTTTTAGAAAGGATTTTTTTAATGACAAGAAATATTCATACTGTAGAATCCTATTTATTCCTCCAAAGAAGTCCATAAGAATTACTTTTTGGTAAATGCAGTCACAATACCTTAAGATTGTCTGGAAGTTCAGAGCGTCCAGCATAGCCAGGATTCATAGTAATGAAGACAGCACATGTTGGGTTAAGCTTGAGTTCAGTCCCTTCAAATACCAGAATGTCAGCGCCAGCATTAATACCTGGGAATCAAGAGAAAGAAACAGCACTTAAAACATGGCTGAAATAGATTTTATCTTAAAATCTAGCCAGGACATGTTTTACCTCTTTGGATTGTAAGAATCTGTTGGGCCACAACAGACAATACTTCCAAATCAATTCTGTTAAATTCATCAAAACAAGCCCAGGCTCCACATGAAAGCAAACCCTAAAAAGAAAGAAACCAAAGGTGAAAAATATGCTAATACTTATTGGAAAACCAAACAGCTGTGGGAGCAGGAATTATCTCTATCATTCAGTCTAGCCTTCAGAATGCCGTTCACTTTTTTCATAGCCTAGAACAACATTTATTATTCTCTGTTGGTCAGTTCCTAATGGCTGGGTGCAAAAGGTGGGGATCAGTGATCAATGCTCATCTCAAGGACAACTGTTGACGAGTTGGTTGGTTGGTTGGTTGGTTGGTTGGTAAGACAGAGAGGACACCAAAGCTTAAAATACCAACTTTCCCAACAGATCAATGCTTGGAAAAAAGAGGAGGAATCTTCTTTCCCTCTCTGTCATACTTACGGGTATGCCTTTTCCTTCATTTCATGAAAAGAAGAGAAACAAGACTCAGGATAGGAACACAGAGAGGAAGGAAATGAAGCTGAAACCTTTTCCATATCTAACAATCCTGTACTGGATGTATGTCCATGCCTATGTACATATTTGTGAGCATGAATGTGTGTTACATTTGTGTCTGTGGCGTCGTATGGTCATATACAAGTAAATGAGTGTGTAGTATTTGTGCGTGCCCATAGCACATGAGTTCCTTGGAGTCACACAGGAATCTCATAAATCTCTTCTAGAACCCTGTCCCATGCAAAGCAACGTATACCTAATCGCCTTGAGGTGGATGGCATTAGCAATCCAATAAAAATAAATAAATAAATAAATAAGCTGGATTGCCTAAGCTCTTGTTCAAGCACTTTGATACGCATGTTTTGATTCTCAGCATTCCATCTTCAATCCTATTCTTTCATTCCCACCTTGAAGAATTTCCCCAGAGCAAGATAATCCAATCCATCGGAGCAATTGAAAACCACGCATTGCTTGGCAACAGCCTTTGCTAAATCCTTGGTCGTTTCAGTTTTTCCAGTTCCAGCAGGCCCTTCTGGGGCACCACCAAGATGAAGGTGAAGAGCACCAAACAAAGTTCTGAAAAGACAGAAAGAAGAAAAATTGCTATGGAGAACAATGGCAACTCCTGCAGCTAAGGTTTTATTCACCACAGTTCTTTCTGTTTCCACCTTTCTAACTTTGGATCTGGCTATGATGTGCAAGTCCATCTTTATGGAAGCTCACTGACCACCTATCTGTAACACAGAATGGTTGTTGCAAAAACTGGAGGAAGAAATAAATGCAACGTATTAGAGCTGTAAAGCGCTTCAGATCCACTTGGAAAGGGGCAGAACCACTTTGGAAAGTGCAGAAACATCAATGCAGGGCCTGTCAGTGACTCATAAAAGTAGCCTGGCTTTCTTCTGGAACAGAAATATATTTTAGATTTCAGCTTTTAAACATTAACTCTTACACCTGTGAAATTAAAACCTGAACATAACTGCTATTCAGAATGTCCATATTTATATTTAAGGAAACAAGTAAGGAAAACATGCAGCCATTTTTAAATTCATTGGGACAATGTTCAAGGCCAATAACTCTTTTAACTTATAAAGGGAGTTACCTGTAGCATCTATCTGTAAGTGGAGTAATAACCAATCTTGGAGTATTGCCAAGATATTCATATCCATACCGTAACTCAGCATTTATCATCTTTGTTTCTAGATGCCCTTCCTAATGGAAGATATGAAATATACATATAAAAAGACTTAAGATAAATAGAAATAAAGAAGGCTTGCAGTACACCTAATATTAGAAACAATTATTTTACATGTCCCAAAGCTGCTTTTCAAAAGGCAACTGGACTTTCTTGGGGGGGGGGGGTTTCCTTGAAAACATTTCACTTCTCATCCAAGAAGCTTCTTCAGTTCTGACTGAAGGGTGGGGAATGGAAAGATTTATAGTCTTTGCAGTCATCTGGTCATTAGTTCTCTGAAGGTTCCTCATTAGCTCTCTGAGAGGCATTGACGCCACTTGGGGATTTATTTGTACTCTCAGGGCCATCCGAATCAGATCTGGTGCTTTCTCAACTTCAATCTCTTCTTGGGTGGCTTCTCCAAATTTGGAACAGAACTTTGGGGGAAGGCTTTGGGAGTGTTTGGTTTGATTTGGTTTGAATTATCCTACTGGTCAGAGGTTAGACCTCTCTGAATAACCTCCCCCCAACATCTTAGTTTGAACAGAAAAAACAACAGCTGTATTTGGGGAAATAGAAAGTAGGGAGGGTAAGAGAAATATCTACACCAATGGAGGCTTTCCTTAAAATGATGAAAGCTTAGTTGTACCAGTATGCTCCACCCCTTTCATATGCACATGTGACATCAAGATGCAGTTCAAAAGGGGCCAGAGCTTGCAATAGGATGCCCAGATGATCACACTGTAATTTATCCCCTTGGTTCTTTTTTCATTAATTAATCAGGTTTAGCTATGTATAAGTTTCCTAATTGAGAAAGTTCTTGGATTTCAGAACATGCATGGAAAGAAAACGGGCAACATCTGGATCGGCTGTTTAGTTATGGTTAGGCACCCTCTCGCTTCTATTTTATCTTTGAAGCAATTTTTACTATTTTTATAGGAATCTATGTGAAAGCCGGTCCCTTTGGGGAGACCGACTGTTGTTCATGGTGTCAGAGGACCAGATGGAAACAATAAATTGACATTGTGTTAGAATCCACCTTTCCGGTGACTGCACATTTAAAACCTTAAAAAGACAATCACCTTTTTACTTAAAAAATATACATAAGAATGTATATATTGAACGTATACGCTGGAAGAAAATATTAACTCTCACTTAATCAGGTTAACCAGCATGGAAAATGATTAACTTTTAAAAGTTTAAAGGTTTCCCCTTTCCAATTGTAAGTGACTCAAGAGGGCAGTGCTCATCTCTGATTCTCAGCTGAGGGAGTTTGCCTTGAAACATCTCTGTTTCCATCTTCATGTAAGGTAAAAGGTAAAGAGTCCCTGCTGATTATAAGAAGCGGCGCTCAGGGCCATTGAGCCAGCGCTGTCTGAAGACATTTTCACGGTCATGTGGCCAGCATGATGCCACGGAGTGCTGTTGCCTTCCCACTGAAGTGGAACTTATTCATCTATTCACAATTGCATGCTTTCACTGCTAGGTGGGCAGGAGCTGGAGCAAGTAACGGGAGTTCACTCCGTCATGAGGCGCACAGGTCTCAAACCTGGCCTGCTGTCTTTCCAGCCAAAAAGCCCAGTGTCTTAACTGCTGAACCACAGTGCCACCCTCTGTTAACTTGTGGCCTGCATGAAAATATGGAATGCAGTAACAGGGGGACACCTCATTGTGCAGTGCTCAGATTTCAAACCCAGGCTGTTGTGATTCAGTGTCAGCCTGTGGTTTCGGCAGCTGAATTGGACAATTCTGAAGAGGAGGAGGAGGAGGGGTTTGGAGAGCCTTTGGTTGCAGATGCATCGCAGAGCTCTCAGCCAGGCCCCTCCCGTCTTGTTCCTCCTCAGACCCAGCTGTGTGAGCCTGAAAGATTGGACGAAGACGATCCACAGCTGGCTTTGTTCAGGGACGCTCAAAGCAGGAGGCAGACAAGCAGAAGTGAACAAAGAAAAGCAATGAGGCACCTCGGGAGGAGGCAAAGAGAAGCCATGCCCTGAGACTGTTGTTTAAAAGGGGAATGTGTGGGACGTGCTGGTTGCTGAAAGCAACCGTTTGAAGAGCTTCTGATATAGTCTCGGTCTGTATTTGTTTTACTCTGTTTTGAACTGTTTCATTTAATTTTTGCAAATAAATTTGGTTGGCTTAATTCCAGCCTCTTGAATATAACAAAGGGGTTGTCCCTGACATTTCTGCAGGGCCGGTTGTAGGCTGGAACAGAACACAGGCTTCCTGTCGGCTTTCCAACTGACAAGCTCAACATCTTAACCACTGAGCCATCATGCCGATTGACTTTTATTGGAAAATAAAGAAGCTGGTGACACACTCTAAATCTACTTTGAATTCCAAAGTAGATTTATAGAACAGGTAGGTTCACACAAGATCAAGTAACCCTATCAAGTAATCTTCAGATAATCCAGGCTATAAAAATCAATACCACTGATTACATGAAAGTAGGAAGCAGATATATGATCGGTATAATTCATATAAAACCCAAACTACATTGACATTTTTATTTAACACATACAGAAGCTTACAATAGCAGGCTGGGATAATTAATACTGCCTCCTCTACTGTGGTTTTGATGAAAAACACTCTTTTCAAGCAGTTATTTGCATGTGCACTAAGACAAATCATAACTCTAGTGTGAATATATATTTCCAGGAAAGGTGTTTTTCTACCACTTCTCATTTCAAAGCATCCTGAACAAGTGTACAAACCCCAAAACTCATAAAATAAACAACGGAGTAAAAATCTGGATTTAAAAAAAAGAATAAAAACAATGTATTAAAACACATTTATGGGGGAAAATAATTGTTGAGGATGATTTGTAAAAGAAATCTAAAAAATGTCTCTGTTTGGAAGCTGGCATACCACACCCATTCCTCAGGTAAGGTAGACACCTGAGATGACTATCCTACTTCTGCTGCTTCATTAATTCTGTACTATATCCTCTACGTCTACTATATTAGTATGTTCAAATTATTTTAGAAGATCCTTACCAAACAAATATTAACATTAGAAACATTAAATGATTATTTAATACTTTTAGAAGTCAGTACATCGTATCTAACACGATCGGTCATTTTCACTATTCACTGTGTCACATTCAGTTAACAGAAAAAGTGTCAACTAAGCTATCTTAGCATTTTGGAAAATGCATGATATTATGTCTGAGGCATTTTGCATTGGAAAAAAAGGCCTATCTGAGGTAACTTCCTGCTAATACTGTATTCCATATAATAGATATAGGTTCTCAATAGTGTGAATCTAACAAAAGTCAGATTAAGGCCACTTAGCTCAAAGAATTATGATTCCTTTAAAACAATGAAAGCAGGACTTATCCAACAATTTCAGGGAAACTCAATTATGGCCTTTGACAGAAAGTTTTATCTATAAGTCTCCTGCAAATTCAGCAAGTATGTAGGGATTGTGGGCATGAAAAAGTCATTTTAATTATAAATGGTATACATATGGCTATTAGATATCTTTACTTCACATCATGCAGAAGGAGGGGTAAAATCCTTTGTCATCAGCAAAAAAATGGCTCTTATTAGTGTATTTTTCCTCTTATGTCAGCAATGAGTCCCAATAGAAAAGCTGAGTGCAGAAATAATCTCCTAATAGGATTCACAGAGACAACCCTTACCTGCCAATAGTATCTCAGCTGACTTAACCATTCAAAGTCGCTGTCATCACTGACACACTTGCTTACAAGAGACACAAGCACATCCCTAGCATGAACATCCAGGACCACAAGTGCTCCAAGGGTCACTCGATTCTGTTTTGACAACTTTCCGCGCACCAAGCTGACAATGCCGTCAATCTGCTCATTGCACTGGGTCAGGTAATTCTCAAGGGCCTGAGTGAAAAGGAAAAACCAGAGAGAAGTGAATTAGCTCCAGACATCAACATCAATGTCTACAGCTCTGCTAACTGCTGCTTTTAGAAGCGATTTCGCCTTTCTACTGCCGTCATCTTGACAAGCAATTGTTCACTGGCACATTTCAAATTTGTCTTCTTTTAAATACATACATACATACATTACATGCCTACATCGGTTCAAGGAGTTCTTCTACAAAAGAAAGGTTTTTATGAAGGTGTCTGCCATCAGAAGGGAGAAAAGTGATGGTAGCTGATTTCCATCCATCTTCACCTGTTTCCCAGTCCACCACTTGAATTATTTCATAGCGTTCCTCAGAGTACTGTAGATTTTTATTTATTTATTTATTTATTGGTGCCAAAGGGGAACAAAATAATCAGTCAGACACAGGATTTTTATTTCTATGACAAGACCTTCAGTCCAAACTTTATCCCACTGAAATCAAGGGGGATAAATTAGGCATTTGTCATAGGAAGGGCAATCCTACTTCCTTTCTCAGAGAAATCTGTATGGAAACTCCAAAATTCATGTGCCCTACAGGTTTTCTGCCAAAAGGGAAGGAAATTTAGCTGTGTAGCTGTGTCCTCCCTTTGGTTGCTTTTTCTCATCCAATTTTCCCAATTTCTCTTCCACTGAAACTAATGAAATAATTTACTCTACTCCAGATTTACCTCTCTCTGTAAATGAAAAGAAGCAATAAGCCTTGCCATCAATGTCAAGCATCTTCTGAAGCTAGTCAGCCCTACACAGAGCAACCAAATGACATTCTTTAGAAGCAATGGGATTTTCTGCTCTTCAAACATCTGCTCTTAAGGCATTGTTAGCTTCAACTCCGCATGGGAAGTAAATTGAGGCCTCTGCTGATTAGTCAATAGCTTTGCTAGAAGTATTCCTTTATACTGACTTTCCCTTGCTACAGCTACACAGTTTTTAAATTTCACTTCTGTAGTAAGAGAAAGCCAGACCCCAGGCAATAAAAAATGCCAGTGAAATTTTCCACTGACGGAAACGAAGGAGTGGGGAAGTGTCTGTGTGTCAGGGGAGTGGGGGGAGAGATACTACAAATATCTGAAGCCCTGTCAGCAATTTTTTATTAAAATTACAGTGGTTAAATTTACCACCGTAATAAACTGAATGTGGTTCTCATTGAAACAAGTGGGACTTAAATCCTAACTGACTTGTTACAGTAATTTTAACTAAATACAATTAATTTATTCTGGGCACACTCCTTTTTATCTTAGTTTAGATGCAATCCAATATTTCTCTTTTAATAAAGAAAAACAGGGCTTGGAAACATTATCCGTACAGATATAAAGTATTTTTCAAAGACTGGACCTAGTGAACCACATTTTATCATTTTATAGTATTATACAATAACAAATTCAATATTTTTTTTCACGCCACAAGATGTTTTGCTTCTACTGAAGACAAGTAACATAAGGACATTTTAGAAAATATCACACATGACATTTGCAAAATAGCATCCTTTGTTCATGTGAGATCAGAAAGAGCAGGAGCAGGAGCAGGGCCAGGGGACGGGGCAGGAGGAGGGGAGAGGAGAGGAGAGGAGGAGGGAAGGGGAGGGGAGGGGAGGGGAGGGGAGGGGAGGAGAGGAGAGGAGAGGAGAGGAGAGGAGAGGAGAGGAGAGGAGAGGAGAGGAGAGGAGAGGAGAGGAGAGGAGAGGAGAGGAGAGAAGGAGAGTTCACCAACATGTAGGGAAACATTACCAATAAAGAAAACATTATGTTTTACTATCTGACTACAGTAGTTGTATTAATAACTTGGAGTATTTTTACCTTTCAACTTTTCTTTTGCATTTATGAAGGTACAAATTGGGAAAAGAGCTGTGCAAATTATTTCATACATTATCTACTGGTTCAGACACTGTCATATTACCAATTATACAGGTTGTCCAAACTGGTTATTCATATCTTCTAAAGAAGATGGAATTATTAAACGCTTCACATACTGTTGAAACATTCCTACCTGCTGGCCATTTTTAATAGCTGTTTGCACTTCAAGAGTCCAAAAAGTCTGGGATACACAAAGAACTGTCTGTCCGGGCCATTCCCTTACCCAGTTTATACGGAGAGATTTTGGATAAGCATCTATTGCAGAACCAATCACCTGGAAATACAAAAAATGAAAGCCTTGCTAAGTAAACTAGAAAGCAGACTCCAAATATCTTTTGTCATGACCTTTTCGTTCTGCCTGTATAACCTTACTCCACCAGCTCCAATGAGCATCAGACACTATATTAGTTAGAGCTCAACATACTGTATATAGAGAAATGCAAGTTGCATGACTCTCCATGAACACTAAACAGAACAGAAACCCCTTGTGACTCAGCCCTTCGTATATTAGAACAGTTACATGAATTTTTAACCAGTATGATCATACTGAAAATGCTTCTTCTGCTAGAATACGAACTATTCATTCAAATAAAAAACTGAATGTTTTGCAATTCCAAGTTTCACAGCCACAAACCAATTCTAAATAACTGAATTCTAGAAAACTTAACTTTCTTGGCTTTGAAAGGAATAAAATAAGACATGTTGAAAGAATTCTTTGTAGATTTGGTCTATCCTCAACTGGCACAAAAAGCATAAAAATGCATATGTTTCAAATTCATGCTATGGGAAATTACAATAGGAAAGAAGAAAGAAAAAATGTGATCAGCCAATATAGTAAGTGAACTTAAATAAATAAATAAAAAAACAAATTCACAGCGAAAAAAGTCCATCTACCACTTTTATCAGATTGTACACAATATGAAAAACTGTCACAGAATCTACAAAAAAACCTGTTGTTCTTTCATTGACTATGATACTTTATCTTTCATACTAAGTTTTTGTTTACCCAGTTCATGCAAAAAGTAATAGACTATGTATGATACTGAAATTAATTAAAAAGAAGAAAATTCTTGGTTATAGATTTTAGAATCATTAATAAATAAAATATAGAGAGATCAAAGAGATGGAAAGTAAACATGACTTAAAAAATAAAAATGTGTTCTTCCTGAAAAGTCATAAACAGAATAAATTAAAATTGAAATGATTTTCAGAGATGGCATCTAAAAACTTTTTTTTATAAAAATGAAAATCCGTAGAGAGAAATGTCAGATAAGAGCTTTCAATGTCACCTTGATTCATCTTAATGTACCAATTTAGTTTTTTTCGTTAATTTAAAAACATGCTTTATAAGAATATTTAGAAAGCTTTCTTTCCTCTTCCTTCTCCTCCTCCTCCTCTCCTCCTCCTCTTCATTTTTTTTTTTGCTATCATAACTAATATTGCTTTTAATACCATCTCAAGAGAGCCAATTTGGTGTAGTTGCTAAGGTTCTGATCTTGAAACTGGGAAACTGAATTCTGGTTCACCCTTGGACCAGTGGTGGGATTCATCCGGTTCGCACTGGTTTGGCAGAACCAGTAGCTAATTTTTTGTTGACTTCGGCGAACCAGTTGAAGGTTTAGCCCTTTTTCACAAGGCCCAGAATGGCCCACAGGAAGTGCATGGATGCCCCTTCCGGAAGTCCATTCTGAGCCTCAGAGCCCTGCGGTTTGCCAATAATACAACAAAGATATTTTTCTTCCCCAGACATGTCAGGATTAGAAGGGTGAATGCCACCTTTACACCAAGTTTGAAGCAACTAAACACTAGATACTTGTGTTTCAGAGTTCTGTGTAAATGAGGCTGAATGGAACAAACCCAATCACTGCTTAGATGGGTCAGACATGAGTAGCTAACTCCATCTGAGGCTCAAAGACCACATTTAAAAAAAAAAGCCAAATGGAATGTTAATGAGCAGAAAACACTTGCTGTAAAAGTCTGCTTCCATTGATAGAAACGTTCAATATTTTCATTCCTGATAGAAATGGAAGATGTCTATAGGAAGCTGTCTTGTAAATCACAAAAAAGGAGCATTAGACTACAAACTGAAGTTGAGGTCACACTGAATAAGCCTCAACTTTTGGCATTTTAAAGTTTTATGCCCGAGTGTTAGGGCAGAACAACACTCTTATTCAAAGGAGAACACAAAATTTTAATTACTTTCACATACAGATACTAAATTTTAAGAATGGCGGAGAGATTGAAAAAAATATTTGGTTGAATTTATACACCCGGATCAAAATGGCTTTTTACCAAAGAGACAAATTAAAAATAATTTAAGAGTGATAATAGATGTATTGGAATATATACAAGCTACATCCAGGGAAACAAATGGCATTAATATTTTTAGATGCTCAAAAGGCATTTGATAATCTTTCATGGCAATTTATGATTCATCAATTACAAATAATGGACTTTGGACAGAATTTTATAAATATGGTAAAAACAATATACAATAAACTAACAGCCAAAGTGATTGTGAATGGAGATTGTACTGAGAGCTTTGAAATAAGGAAAGGCACTGGACTTTCTGAGACCATATCAGGAATGACTGCTGGGAAGATTGGATTGCTTGTGAATCTCTCAAAACCATGAAAAAGACTGAAGATCAGAACCCAAATTAGTTTTAAGGACGGATAGTTTGAAACTCCATTTTTCTGAGATTTGGGAACAGAAAGAAATCCTGCAACTGATCTTTTGAATATTCATCTGCTGATATAAAGCAGGGAATCACTGCAAGGGCAAGAGTGTAATCTGGTTCAAGACAGGATGCTGATGTAAAAAAATGATGAGGTTCTAATTCTGTCCTCAGTTCACGAAGCATCCACTTTTCCCCTGTCTTTACAATCAAACTAGAGGCTGAATCTTTGGAATTATCTCTGACAACAGAGATTTGATGTCTTGTTTTGCATCTATCTATGCACCCAAAGGCTTCAATGACTGAATTAGATGAAATAAACTTTTCTTGTAATTCATTGGGAATTCACATGTCTAATGGCAAGTCAAGACCTGGTTTTGCCTTGGGAAAAGGGTGAGTGTGTGCAAATATGGGTATACACAGATGCCTTTTAATCTCAGATGCTCTAATACTGTCATCATTAGCATGAAAAAAAATACTAAGAGCTGAGACCAGCACAAAGGATAATTACCACAACTGAAAATGTTGAGGCATGAAAACCACCAATGTATTATAGCAGCTGGTACATGCAAATAGGTTTCTGGCAGATCTGACGAGTGTAGAGGCTCTTTGATTGACTGTAATGTTTCTATCATCATCCTTGTTATTACACGAATGGTTGACGTATTTCAATCTAAATAAACCTGCTATTCCTGTCCTTTTTAAAAAAAACAAACCACAAAATATATTGAGTTAGATCTTTGAAAATAAATCTGGGAATGATTCTATTGCTTAAATGTGAATTAGAGGATTTATGGTTCGTTTGATGAATTCTCAACTTATAACTAATCAAGAGAATGGGGAAGGGAAATATCACTATTGAGACAGGCTGGTAAATATTATGTGGTTTCCTGTACTAATTATAATTATTATTGATTGATCTGGTTTTGAGGGTAAAGTAGTCTTCTTCCCATTGAAGAACCTACAAAGACCAAGTTGCTGGCAACTGGCTCTGGTAGATTGAGTAAAATAGATTTGAATGATACCAAAGTGATCTTATGATTTAGGATACGTCTTTTTTTCTTAGACCATGTAAACTTGGAAAGTCTACAGGCTCTTTGTGGTGAGAAGTTAGATCCTTGTTGGGATGATTTTTTTTCTTTGCTTGAACTCTGTTAAAGTATTTCAAAATGGGACTATGCTAGGATCAGGTGGCTCTCTGAACCTTAAGAGGACATATCATGAGGTTAGAATACTGAAGACAACTGAGCTGCTTGGAAAATATAGGATTCTTTGACCATGACATTTTTTTAGGTTTGGGAAGAAGAGAAGAGAATTAGAAGTGTCAGAGAGGGAATCCAATCCATTTTTCCCTTGCTCTGGAGGGAACTGAGAATTAATTCTACTTTGCATTTAAAACAAACAAAAAAGAATTTCTTTCATTTAAGGGCTGGATTGAAAAGGTCTATTAATTATTTCCGCGGGGGGGGGGGGGCGCAAAAGAATAACTGAAAAAGGACTAGATTTTTGGAAACCATACAAAATCACGAACACGTGCTCCCCGAGAAGCAACAGAATAACGGCAGCGGCTATTAGCATCAACAGTATCAATAAACCCTGTTTTTTTGCCCTCTGGTTGTCAAGAGACAAACAGCAGTCATCATCATTTTCAGTTCTCTTTGGGCATAAAATAGTAGCAGATGGGAAATTGGCAGTGGCTGCGTTTGTGAGACTGTGTGGCTTTTGTTCTCTTTATTACTCTGGTGCCCCTCTTCAGACCCTCTCACTTTGGACACTGACGAACTGGCCTGTCTGAATCTTCTATTCCTATTGAGGCAGGATCTCTGCAGGTACTAATAATGCCCTCAGGGGAAAACGATGTTTTCTCTAAAGAAGCCTTCCCAGCAGCTCTCCTCAGCTTCCTCGGTGTGATCCACAGGAGTTGCTGAGACATTGCTTTGGTTTTTGCCCCCAAAGAAAAGTTTTTCAGTGGAGGCAGAAAGGGAGCCTTGAGCCTTAATGAATCACCATTACATTGATAGGAACTGTTTTCTAGTTGTTTGCCTTAGAATTCCTGCAAGGAAGAAAAAAAAATACAGACAGGAAATGATTAAATGCTGAAAAGGAGGGAGGGAGGGAGGGAGAGAGAGGCAGAGACAGCTGCAGAAAGAATAAAAGAAAAATGATCAAGCATTACAAGAATCACACATTTGAAAGCACTGAGGAATCTGGTGAGGAAACATCTTTGAAACGATGACCCATCGGGGCACAAGATGTCGAGTTTGTCTTAAAAAGACAAATGTGACATTAGACTACTTTTGTTACGAAACCATTTTTATTCTGGGTTCCTTGTTTAAGCCTGGATGAAAATGTACATCAACTAAAGTACTCAAAACAATGATGCATGAAGCCTACCAAATTGTTAAATCCCATCCATACATTCTGATTTTTGCAGCTTTGAGTTCATCTTATTTATTCCATTCATAACTGGACAAATATCTAGCAATTAAAGTACCCAACAATTTATATTTATTGAGCAACTGATTCATATTTATGAAGGTTGCAGTGTCCTGGGGACATGTAACCAGCTTTTGCGAACTACTGACAAGCAAAGTCACTGGGGACGCCAGACTTACTTAACAACCGTGTTACTAACTTAACAACGGCAATGATTCCCTTAACGGCTGTGGCAGGAAAGGTCGTAAAATGGAGCAAAATTTGCTTAACAAATGTCTCACTTAGCAACATAAATTTTGGGCTCAATTGTGGTATTAAGTTGAGGACTACCTGTACAGGTATTGATCTATTGCATATGTCTACGGTATTGATAGAATGCAATATTTTGTACCAATGCATTGAAGTTGCCAACTATTGTTACATTACTATTCCTCATAAATATAACAGGAGCATTTGCACGTTTAGAAGAAATCTTACAACTAAAATACAAAACATCTGGCAGAATAGAAACCTGACCAGTAGTTCAGCTTACAATTCGCATATGCAAACTATTGCAGGTCATTTTACCTGACCCACATGTCATTTTTAATACTGAGTCAAATTATGTCCTAAACAAGACCAAACCAGGCAGACTATTTGTTGTATATAAGTGATTACTGTACAGTTTTAGATACTGCAGATACTGCAATGGAAGGATGGGAGAACAGCAGCAGATTGAGGACAGAGATCCTAACTCTTTCTTCTCTGCTGTGATCCTAACTAAATCCCACCTCCACTGAAGCTGTTTCAGCCCTAGAAGGGGGATTTCCATTATTGCCTATGAAAGGCTAATCATAGCAAAGAGCTATTTGTCATAGCAATAGCAAGAAGGAAAGACTTCAGGTGCACCAGATTCCCGATTCATGCAGCCAATCCTAGTGGAATAGCAATTTAAGAGGGGAGAGCAATTTTAAAATCTTCCTGTGTTGCTTATTTTTACATCATTTATATCATGCCTGGTTTGGATTTTGAGAGATAATCTGCTTACTTTCCTATAATAGCCTAGATAATGACCTTAAACAAATTGTAATTTGTTACCTTGTGGATGGAATTGATCATACTTGATTCCAATTCAACTAACCACTTTTCCACTTGGCCTCTCGCTTTAGCTGTTGATATTGTGTTGATAAGCTCCACAACTTCCCCTTCACTGCTTTTCATGTGTGTAATATCCAGGACTTCGGTAAACTCAACACTAGCAATTCCTTCAAAACACTTTTTCAAGTGAGGCTTTACTCTGAAGAAATCAAAGAGGGGATTAAGAAATAAACGTGGAGCCATGCAAGCTCTAACTTCTTTCAACAAAACACACTTTATGCCCAGAATGTTTGGATTAATAATGCTATCTGTATGAGTCAGAGAAGTAAGTTCTAACCACAGGCAGGATGTTTTTTATTTAGATATTTCATTCTCAAACAAACTGACAAAAGACACCTACAGTATATTAAAAACCGTATTTTTGTTTAAAATCATCTCCAAAGCGTTGCTAACGTGGAAAAAGATTCTGCTAAGAAATCATCTTACTAGATTTCCAACAAGGATGTTGAATGCACCAGGCATGGCATGCCCCTTCAATGTATCTTGATGACTAAGCCATAAAATAAGAATAGACAAACCTTTTGCTAAGAGGGAGCGTGCTTTTACTTTTAAAAATATTTTAGGGAGCATGGCCAGAAACAATGGAATACCTAAGGCTGAAAATATTGCCCTTCTTGCATTTTAGAGCGCTTTAAGGCCAAATCAGATGTCTTATTGTGGGGGGGCGTCTTTCGTGCTTTCTGAGAACGGTTGTTTTCTTGCAGACATTTTGTTACAAACTATCAGTGCTAGTAAGGAATGAGGTTTACTCTCAATTTATATAGCTTTTCCTGTCCATGCTGGTGGGAGTGATCTTGGTGACCCTGCTCTCATCCAGATGAGCAGAGATTAACACCAAGATTAACACTAGACCAATAATCAAGAAGGAAACATGAATTCAAGGAACCAACTTAGCCAAATAAGCTAACAGTAAACAACTGTCAAGGACCACCAAGGCCTCTCCCACCAAGCCATTGCTATATAAAATGAAAGCAAACTGCCTTCTAGCACTGATGGTGTTACCTAGTTTGGCAATGAAATAACTGCAAGAAAACAACCAAACTTAGAGAGCATCCCCACAGTTCAACCCTGAGCTACAAATATTCTCTTCAAATGTATTTTGCCTAACAGAGAAGGACAATGAATTGTCTTAGCAGGAGAGAACTGGGTTTAAATGGCAAAAACTAAAGAAAAATATTGTAATAGAAGACCCAAAAAAGATTGAAATACTCAAGATGGGAGATGATTCAAGCTTGGACCACAATTGTTGACAATGAGATTAAGTTCACATGTTTGCAGCATTATATAAAAAAAGAACCAACATGACCTCTTCCCTACAGATTCACTATGAGGAATAAGTTGATGGAAACAAAGTTTTTGTACCTGTTTAATAAGATGAATTATAACCATATCCGTAAAACATCAGTTTGAGAGAAGGGTGTCTGATAAAGCCGAATGTCCATTATATATTTATTTAATTAATTTATTTATTTAATTGGTTTTATATACCGCCCTATTCCTGAAGGACTCAGGGAGGTTTACAGGGGAAAGTTAAAAAACAATATAAGTTAAAATGGAGTTAAAATAAAATTAAATAACAATTAATAGCCCAAAAAGTTAAAAATTTAAAACCCCTCAGTCCAGGCCAGATAAATCAAATAACCAGGGTTTTAGGTCCCGGCGAAACGAACGAAGGTCGGGGGCAGTCCGGAGATCCACAGGCAGATCATTCCATAGGGCAGGCGCACCCACAGAGAACGCCCTTCCCCTGGGGATCACCCGCCGGCACTCACTGACCGGCGGCACCCTAAGGAGGCCCTCCCTATGGGAGCGCACAGGACGATGGGAAATTGATGCTGGCAGCAGGTGCTCCCTAAGATAATCCAGACCCATGCCATTTAGGGCTTTATAGGTCATCACCAGCACCTTGAATCTCACCCGGAGGGCAACTGGAAGCCAATGCAGCTTGCGGAGGAGAGGTGTTACACGGGAGTATCGGGAGACTCCCATCACAACTCGCACGGCTGCATTCTGCACCAGCTGAAGCTTCCGAGTGGTCCTCAAGGGCAGCCCCATGTAGAGAGCGTTGCAGTAGTCTAACCGGGAGGTCACGAGCGCATGAGTGACTGTGCGTAGGGCATCTCGGTCCAGATAGGGCCACAACTGGTGCACCAGGCGGACCTGGGCAAAAGCCCCCCTGGTCATGGCTCCTATATGATCTTCCAAACTGAGCCGTGAATCCAGGAGGACACCCAAGTTGTGAGCCCTATCAACGGGGGGTAACACCTCACCCCCCATAGTTAACGATGGACAAAACTGGTTCATCCGAGATGCCGGTATGCACAGCCACTTAGTCTTGGTGGGATTGAGTCGAAGCCTGTTTCTCCCCATCCAAACCCGGACCGCCTCTAGGCAACGGGACATCACGTCGAGGGCATCACTGGGTTGGTTTGGGGTGGAAAGAAAAATCTGGGTGTCATCAGCATACTAATGATACCCCACCCTGAAACCACAAATGAGCTCTCCCAGCGGCTTCATATAGATATTGAACAAGAGGAGAGGACCGACCCCTGAGGGACTCCACAAATGAGAGGCCTCGGGGCGGACCTCTGCCCTCCCGTCAACACTGACTGTGAGTGGCCCAGGAGGTAGGAAGAGAACCACTGTAAAACAGTGCCCCCCACTCCCAACCCCCTAAGACGTCACAGTAGGATACCATGGTCGATGGTATCAAAAGCCGCTGAGAGATCTAACAGGACTAGGACAGAGGAACAACCCCTGTCCTGAGCCCACCAGAGATCATTCACCAGCGCGACCAATGCCGTCTCCGTGCTGTACCCAGGCCTAAAGCCCGATTGGTAAGGGTCTAGATAATCAGTTTCCTCCAGGAACAAAGGAAGCTGATGCGCCACCACGCTGTCAACAACCTTCGCTAAAAAACGAAGGTTGGAGACCGGACGATAGTTGTTTAAAATAGTCGGGTCCAGAGCAGGCTTCTTGAGGAGGGGCCTCACCACCGCCTCCTTCAAGGCGGCGGGAAAGATACCCTCCCTCAAAGAAGCAGTTATTACGGCCTGGAACCAGCCTTGTGTCTCCTCCCAAGCTGCATACACCAGCCAGGAGGGGCACGGGTCCAATAAACACGTGGTGGAACTCAGTCTCCTCATGATCCTGTCCACTTCATCCAGGGTCACAGGATCGAATTCATTCCAAATGACGTTCTCAAGACCGCTCGATTCCTCCCCGTCAGTCTCTGCCCAGTCAGAATCCAGACCGGCCCGAATCTGAGCGATCTTGTCCACAAGATGATGACTAAACTCCTCGGCCCACCCCTGCAAGGGCTCCTCCCTCACCTCCTGATTAAGAAAGGAGTGGGTCACCCTAAACAGGACGGCCGGGCGATTATCTGCGGGTGTGATGAGGGCAGCGAAGTAATTAGACTTCACTGTCCTCATCGCCGCAAGGTAAAACCTCGTAGCGGTCCTCAACCGCAATTGGTCAGATTCAGACCGGCTGGATCTCCAACTGCTCTCCAGACCCCGTCTCCAACGCTTCATCTCCCGGAGCTCCACAGAAAACCATGGGGCCCATCGGGATCTGCGCCGGATCAGGGGTCGCAAGGGTACAACACGGTCGAGCGCCTCGGTGGCAGCCCTTTCCCAAGCATCCACCAAGGCATCAGCCAGGGTGTGAGTGAGGGAGATAGGTATAGACCCAAGCACCGTCTGGAACCGTTCTGGATCCATTAGGTGCCTGGGGCGGAACCACCTGGTCGGTTCCGCAGCCCAGCAGCGAGGGGTAGCAAAATGGAAGACCAACCACAGGAGATGATGATCGGACCATGACGGGGGGACAATCGTTGGTGAGCCCCCTCCCAGATCATCAAGCCACTGTCCAGATAGAAAAAGTAGGTCGAGAGTGTGACCCCCCCATGAGTCGGACCCTGAATTATTTGGGTCAGGTCCATGGCCGTCATGGAGGCCATGAACTCCCAAGCCAACTCTGACGACCCCCCCAGGGAAGGAAGTCCTGAGTCTTCGGAGAAGGGCAGGATATAAATGGAATTAAAATAAATAAATAAATAAATAAATAAATAAAGTCGCCCAGAACTATAAGTCTGGGAAACTCAACCACCAACCCTGAAAGGGCGTCGAGAAGCCCGGGCAGGGCTGTTGCTACACAGCTGGGTGCCAGGTATGTCAGCAACAAGCCCAACTGAGCCCCAGGGCCACACCTCAGGAGGAGTGACTCACTCCCGCCCACCTGTACGACAATGGTCTCCCGCGGACATAAGGTCTCCCGTATAACCACCGCCACACCCCCGCCCCTGCCCTGAGCCCGCGGCCGGTGAAGCACACAGAAACCTGGAGGGCAAAGCTCAGTCAGAGGGAGACCTCCCTCCAAGCCCAACCAGGTTTCCGTAATGCATGCCAGATCTGCGCGTTCCTCCTCGATCAAATCACAGACAAGGGGAGCTTTGTTCACAACGGATCTGGCATTAAAATACACCAGCCTGAGCTCAGGGGCCTGATCCCCCTCACCCCTGGATAAACGGGTACCAGCCGGAGGGTCGGAGCGCACCACCACTTGAAGACAGCGGGGGTGTGATCCCAGATGTTGATATGGCCCTCTGTGTAACGCCTGCTGCCATTCCCAATCGTCGTGGGGATTTGAAACCCCACCCCACTGCTGGGAAAACCGGAAGTCCCCAACCCCAACCCCGTCTCGCCGGGAACCATCTCTGGCCCAGACTGACAACCGGTTGAAAGAATACACCCCATATCCCTCCCAACCCTACCATTCCGCCCCCTCCCTAACCCCGTAAAACAACCGGCTAAAAAACATACCAGGGGCCTCTTAATACGTTTCCACCAACGGTCCCTGTCTATGCCCAACCACCTCTCAGGGTCCCAACAATTGGGCCCGTCCTTAAGGGAGATAGAAGAAAGAGCGACGGGTCGTACCCAAGAAGGGGAAACCCTCCTGAGGGCATACAAGTCCGCACTAGAATAGCACAACCGAACCATGTATTAACAATGTCCGCTTAGGGCAGTTATGAGCAGCTAGATGGTCAACTAGTACTAGGATGATGTTAAAGTAGTATTAAGTCCGGAAAATGTCTCAAATCCACCGATCCGGCCCCACTCTCACCCGAGCCAGCTACCAGACAAAGGAGCCACAACTGTCCTCTCACAACAGTTGAGGTGTCGAATCTGGGGTAGACTGATCACGGACTACCGGGATAGACCCACCCCAACATCAGTGGGGTGGGTTGATGAATTTACCTAACACACATGTACTTTATTTATATAATTTATGTCAAATTTGCATAGATTGCACAAAATAAATTAATTCTGATTTTCTTTTTTGCTAACTGGGATCCAAAAAACAAGGTTTTACTGTATTTCTATAACTACTGGATAATATTAACTTTTAGTCATTCACCCACAAATTGTGCGGTCATTATGTAAACTATGTACAACAGGAATTACAGCTATCCTAAATGTGCATCAAATAGTCCAATACCTTGTAGGATCTTTAGTCTCTGAGAGAATCTCAAGGAGTTCATCATTGGATAAGAAGAAGAATCTAGGGAAGTACAGGCGTTTCTTTTCTAGATACTCATTTAGTCCCTTAAGAATTAATTCTAATAACTCATTGCATTTCTTCAGTCGTTCCAGCATCTTCTCTATCATCACTACTGTAAGAACACGTTTGTCCTGAGAAAGACACATATCATATACCATTCATATCAAAGTATATATATATTATCATTATCATTATCATTATCTCAATTTAAAAACTGAGCAATGCCTTAATGTTTCTCTAAAACATTAAAACTAAAATGAGTCAGCTCAATTTTCTCCCATTTTCCAGGATACTTTTATGACAAAAGCTTTCTAAGATCTTTTCTTGTAGTGTGTTTAACCCCTTTGTGAAACAGCTAGTTAGGCTCTGAGACTGGTTTGGCCAATTCTATTTTTCAATTTCTATGCATTTTGTAAATATATTATCCTTCCTTCCTTCCTTCCTTCCTTCCTTCCTTCCTTCCTTCCTTCCTTCCTTCCTTCCTCTCCCTCCCTCCCTCCCTCCTTCCCTCCTTCCTTCTTCTGATTAAACCATGAGAAGATATCATGGGATATAAAGGTGCTCAACAATAAATACTAAAGAGTCAAAATCAAAATGTGAAGATTCACTGAACAGCGTCTGGATATTCTGTATTCAGCATCATTTGACAGCTAAATATTGGGTGGAAACTTGCAGCCTAAGCATATCCTCCACATTCCCAGACAACTTCAGCTTCTTTTTTGGCTTCTCATTTCCTTAATTGAAACTGCTCACTTGACATGTATTCATCCATCTGCAGGTTGCTGCAAGGGAGGCCTTGTTCTTCATCTATTTCCCTGTAATTTTTCCATCTGTCTCTCGTAGATACAGTCTCTGTGAGCAGATTCCACCATACTTTCCTAGCACTTCATTTTCTTTGCAACTTCAATTTTGTACGGTCAGGATTCTTCACCAGATTGCTTTTTTCCCCCTCTTCCAGCTAGTGTATAAAGGTTGGCCTTGTTCCATTATTCATTTGGGGTTTGTCTGAGTTTCTTTCCAGGCAAAATCATTTTTGAAAATGTTTATTTCCACTTAAAACATTTTAAAAGTCTACACAAAATGCCTACACATTTTGTTATGCTTTTTTTTCCACTATGGAATTTTTGCATGCCTTGTCTAATGTATGTCTCTTACGCATTTTGCCTAATGTACTGCACACATTTTTGAAAGCAGTTCTTCCTTTTTACACATACAAATTTGCATTATAAAGGGCGATCAAGGAAAGTTTTGGATTTTATGAATGTTGGGGTTTACACTAGCATTTGGGAAACACAAATCAGTATATGTGTCAAGATATGAAGTGAGCAAATATCTGCTCTAGTCTATAACCTCTAGTAGAAAAAAATGTTTTTCAAAGGAAGCCGCATTAGCCCCCTCAGGTGGCAACTTTATGCATCTAGGTTGTGTTTAGCTCAAATCACTGTTATACTCTGTCAAAAGTTCACATGAAAACTTGGCATTCGGATATATCATTTCGTCCTATTTAGTCACTTGGACTATTATACCACTGTTTATCATCTACGACCTTGATGAAATTTGAAGATTAAATGAGACTGCCATGAGTTATGGGTTTTTTTCAAAATAGTAATACTGGGCCAAAGATAGAAAAATAATTGCTCTAGTGTGCCATGATTAGCTGATCCATAAAGAAGCTACAAATTACCCTAGGCTCTCATCCTTAGGGCTTTTTTTCTTAATATAATGTCTTCGATTTTTCTTCCCATGCAGAAAAAGTTCAATCCTGCGGACCATTTGTTTATCAAAAATAGCAATGAAATCAAAGAGCAATTTCATCCTCATTGATTTGAGCCACACACACACACACACAAATATTCAAATCTAGGGTAAAATACAGGGCAATCCAAAAATATGTTTACAGTTTCTAGTTGTCGCTATAAAACACAACTTGAAGTCAAAAAAAATCAACACATGTTCTGAGATTTAATTTATGCTGAGAAGGAAAATATAGTGCCTATAAAATTGAGTAATAATTTCTTAACATATACTGCCATCTTCTGGGAGGAAATACAAAGGTGTTTTTTGTTCACTTGAAAATGTCAGAAGTACTAACTGGTACAGACAACTACATGAACACTCAACAAAAGCACTAGACTTCTATACTTCACAGCCCACCATGAGCACACATTTGAAAATAAGTCATTTGGGATTACTCCAAAGAAAGCAGCACAGCATTGTGACTAACAGCCTAATCCTTTACATATCTAATTCAATTCAGTGACTTAATCCAAGACAGTCACATGTGGATTTAAAAAAGAAACAATTCTCTATTTGAAGATCTCAGGGTGACAATTCTTTGGTTATACTTCATTGGAGATTTAAAACCATTTATTATAGGGTTTTTGTCTGTTTCTTATTCTCAAATTGCAGGAGATCACACCACCATTTTCAGCAGTTCTGTTTGGAAAGGAAAGCAATGGCCACAAAACATGGATAGTCTTTGGTCAGATGGTGGTTAAGATTTAAGGATAATGAAGTTTAACAAAGGACAGCAGGGGTAACAGTACAGTGAATTGTGAGTGGAGTGACATATTGGTCTAGCTAAATAAACAAAGAAATATCTGCACAAAGGCTGTTTATTTACTTCTTTATTGTATTTACAGTTCCCTCCCAAGACTGTTACTCTATGTTCAGTGTTCTACTGCATTATCTCTAGGATGCAATATATTAAAATTGTAGTAAAAATTTCCAAACAGATACACGCACCTTTTATACAAACCTATGCCCCCTTTTATTTTCCCACTCTCTTTGGAAAGGAAGAAGAGACAACCATCTTTTTTCATGTGTACTGCCCTAACTTAAAGTCATGAATAACAGAATTCTGGCTCCAGACTCTAGTCTATTAGATATATGGTTACACCTGCCAGGTATCTAAATCAGTTGGAGTCAGTAAACCACCGGAAAGCATTCTCACTTGCACAGTACCATGCGTGTCCATCAGCCGTCCTGTACGGCAAGTATAAAAGGACACAATTGGCTGAAAGACTCTGCTCCTCTGGTTCAGGAGAGGTGGAGACCATTGGACACATACTCCTTTGATGTTCCTTCTATAGAGCTATTCAGAAAAACCATATCCTCCCCATAATTGATAGGTATCCTGGTCGTTCAGAAAGTATTTATCTCCAGTGGCTGCTTAAGGATGAGCAGGCGGTGATCACAGTGCAGGTGGCTAGATTCTGCGCAGCAGCATTGGGGATTCACCAGAAACATAAATAAAAAATTTAGATCTTTTTAATAATCTTTTATAATTAATTTTATTACATGTTTTTTAATCCAGCATTAGACTATACTCAATGTATTTTTATTGTCAGGTCAGTACGATTCAGTTTTTCTGAAGGTAGCTAGGTTTTGTTATACTGTCTGTAAAACTAGGCAGACCTTGGTCACCCATTGATTATATCATTAATTGTAATATATTGCTACATCTTCTTGTGTTGGTTCTGTTTAGCTTTGTTTTATTTGAATGTTTAATTTATGTGTTGGCCTTTGGCTGTAATAATAAATTGACTGATTGAATACATACAACAAAGATATGAACAAAAAAACGTATCATTCCCATGTTATAATTAATTGTTCCAAAGAGAATTGTTACTACCTGAATAGCATGTTTCATGATATCCTTCCATGTTTTGTCCACAGTGGTGAATCGTCTACCTTCTTCAGGCATCTGAGCCATAATGTCCGGAGAACTAAAAATTGGCTCCAAATAAAGCCAGGTAGCCTGAACTTTCAGCCACTCATCCAAGATTTCCTGTACCAACAAAAGTTTGGACTCCCAGTCTCTATAAGAACAGAACGAAATGAATTGAGCATTAGATTGTAGAATGTTTCGGGAGGTTTGGATGGAAAATAAGCCACTGGAATTCCAAAGTAGACATAACTCATGCGGTTCCCAGAGAAGAAAAGCAATCCTGCTCAATCTTAATGTAAAGGGAGTGGCCTTGAAGGAGAGGAAGAAGAGCTGCTGCCAAAGCAAGAGTCAGATAAAAGAAACATGAGTCCGAGGCAGAGCGTTTAACCCGAGAAATCGAAAATAAAGGGAATGAGGCGGGATGCACACTCAGTCTTGCAAGATTCTGTCACTGCAGCTTTGCAATACAGTAAAAGTGGGGTGGGCTTGCATAATTTTTGTTTCCTAGTTTGATCCCCCTTTTCTTTCCCAGAAAAGAAGTTCCATTCATACAGCCAATTCTATGCATATAAGTACTGTAGTTATTTATAATTTTTACTTCCCCAGTTTATTCCCGAGTGCCGCATAACAGAGTGAGCGCCTGTTACTCATCCCAGCATCTGCCAACCTAGCAGTTCGAAAGCACGTAAAAATGCAAGTAGAAAAATAGGGACCACTACGGTGGGAAGGTAACAGCGTTCCGTGCGCCTTTGGCGTCTAGTCATGCCAGCCACATGACCACGGAGACGTCCTCGGACAAACGCTGGCTCTTTGGCTTTGAAACGGAGATGAGCACCGGCCCCTAGAGTCAGAAACAACTAGCATGCATGTGCAGGGGAATCTTTACCTTTACCTTTTTATTACAGGGCAGAGAATAACAACCAAACAAATCAAATAATAAAATATAGTAAGATGCCTGCCCTCCTTCCCCACTAGGCATTAAGATTAGCGAACACCCATTTTAAAGGAGAGTTTTAGACTTTTACAAAGTCAGAAATAAGGAGATCCAGCATATTTCCATGGCAGCATGTATCATATATTTGCACGACTCCCAAAAAGACTGGCCTTCTGGTCCGTACCCTCATGTGGGAGCAGCACCCTAAGCAGACTTATTATCAATGTACTAGAAGCGGGGCAAAATCATTTTGATGAGCCACTGCCTAAGGTGGCTTGGTTCAGCAAAATAAAGACTTTTACCGGTAAAGATAAGCACTTTGAATTGGGGCCAGCAAAGCAGTAACCTTATGTGATTTTGACTTTTTGGGGCTATACTTAATTTAATTTAATTTTAATTTTATATTGTATTGTTTTTAAATTCTGCCCTGTAAACCGCCCTGAGTCCTTCGGGAATAGGGCGGTATATAAACCGAATAAATAATAATAATAAATAAAAAAACATCCAGGCCTGAATTCTGATAGAAACAAGTCCATATAATCTATTTTGTCTGGTTGATTTTTATCCCACTTTGATTACTTTTTAAGTAACCCTAGGCAGCCAACATGCATAATATTCATTCCCTCTCCTATTTTCCCCACAATAACAATCCTCTGAGGTGGGTTGGTGGGTTGAGAAAGAATGACTGGCCCAAAATCTCCCAGCCAGCTTTCATGTCTAAGGCAGGTCTAGAACTTGCAGTCTCTCGATCTTTAAGCCAGCAACTTAACCACTACGCCACACTGACTTCCTATTTCTTGTAAGATCTTCTATAGCAATTTCTTCTTCGCAACAACTTTCTGTTAACAAGAAAGCTTGGAGATTAGGCAGAGGTTGTTCAGTAGGCTTCTTTAAGACAGGTCATACCAATGGCTCTTCCAAGGCCAGTGGCATTTCATTGTTCTATGGAGACACAATAGTCATCTCTTAAAGTCTAGCCATCCATATACACACCTGGCCATCCAAAAGAGGAAGTTTAGGCATGCGCGCTGTCAGGGAAAATAAATTAATACTTCCCTATCAGAGGGCGATGAACCGTGGTTCATTCGACGCATGGTAAACATCAGGTAAAAATAAACAAAACCGAAAAAAAACCTGTATATAAGACTTTAATTGGAAAGCAAAAGAAAACTCCTAACTGACTACATCCTCTCATCAGACAGAAAAACAAAAAGAAAAAAAGTAAAGTGAGAAAACTTTCGTAGACATGCGCACTTAACAGCAGTGCTAGGCATGAAACCATAACATGGCTGGACGTGTGACAATCACCTTGGTTACATTGATAAGATTACTATGTAGCTGGCAGAAAAAACAAAGTGAGATGTGCGTAGCTGACAAACAGGGGGGAAAAAC
This sequence comes from Vipera berus, assembly GCF_964194415.1. Lineage (NCBI taxonomy): Eukaryota > Metazoa > Chordata > Lepidosauria > Squamata > Viperidae > Vipera > Vipera berus. Next base: position 173,227,276 of record NC_138202.1, read on the forward strand.
ACAGTGACACGCGCAAACCACAGATAGCATAGTTCATACTACAGACACTTCATGTCTGCTTCCTCCAGTTCCGCAAGCTAAAAAAAATCTCTACTGACATCACAAGTTGTCATCTCACTCACCTCACCTGATTCTCGCATAGGTGAGTTTACCGACTTTGGGCAATGAAATGTCTGCTACAAAAACAATCAAGCTCAGAGAGTACCAAGGACCCCTCATTTCAACCAGAACTACAAGTATTCTCCTTTACCGGTACCACATATGGGTGTTGAACCCTTCAAAAAGCACACAAATGGGGAAAAATTGCCTGCAGGCACACTTCCTAGCACTGATGATGTTACCTGGTTTGAGTAGTGAAACATTTTCAAAGAAAACAACCCAAGCTCAGACAGCACCAACGACCCCTCATCTCAACACTGAGCTACAAATATTCTCCTTTGTCGGTATCACCTGGTTCTGCTCAACTGTCATATAACCTGAGCAAATGTGAGAAACATCTGCAAAAACATCTGCAGAAGCCTTAGTGCAAGTGCCTTGTTGCTTCCGTCTTTCTTTAAAAGAGTCTGACTTATAATCAAGAGGACCGCTATTCAGCAATCTATAGACTCAATAACAGTATGCTTTGCACTCATATTACTACTGTGAAGGCCCAACCTTGGGCATGTATCAGATTCACCTTCTGAACCAAGAAGTCCCAGATTCTATTTTCAAAATACACGATAGACATAAATAAAAGATGCAGCCAATTAGCACACACCTCTACAACAATGCACCCTGAATACTGCCAAAGGACAACTGAATTATTTAAAAGAAGCACTGTGTATGAGCTGGTCAATGTACGTTCAGATCCCTAAAAGAGTTCTAAGAGTCACCAAACGCTATAATAATTGCATTCCTGGAGAGATAAATAGCACGGCAAAAAAGGAGGAGCATAACAGTCTCCTGCCTTAGGCCAAGTCAAGTCCCAGGCAAAAAGTAGAATGTGACAAGAATTTAAAAAAAACAACACACAAGTTCTCCCATCCTTTTGTTTATAACTTTTTGGAAAATAGTATTTTGAATCCTGCAATATTTTTCACTTCTGGAGATAACTAAAGTCTTATGAAATCAAAAAGTTTCTCCTGGCAAAGTAGCATATACTTGCAGAAAGTATTATTTGCCCTACTTCGTGTGCACAATCTACAATTTTCTTTTGCTTTTCAGAGCCCCATGAAGAAACAAACTAGAGTGAAATGAATTTTAGGGGGAAACTGTCAGTCCTTCAAGATAGACTAGATTAGGAAACCAAAGTAGTGTAGACTAATGCTATTTTTATTGTAAAGCTCCCTTTGGTCCTGGAGGAAACTGAGTATCTGGATCCGTACCAATCGGGTTTCAGGCCCGGGTATAGCACAGAGATGGCATTGGTCGCGCTGGTGAATGATCTCTGGCGGGCCCGAGATAAGGGTTATTCCTCTGTCCTGGTCCTATTAGATCTCTCAGCGGCTTTTGATACCATCGACCATGGTATCTTGCTGTGTCGTCTTGAGGGGTTGGGAGTGGGAGGCACCGTTCTGTGGTGGTTCTCCTCCTACCTCTCGGGCCGTTCGCAAATGGTGTTGGCAGGAGGGCAGAGGTCAACCCCTAGGCCCCTTAGTTGTGGGGTGCCTCAGGGGTCGGTACTCTCACCCCTCCTGTTCAACATCTATATGAAGCCGCTGGGAGAGATCATCCGTGGCTTCGGGGTAAAGTATCATCAATATGCCGATGATACCCAGCTTTTCATCTCCACCCCGAACCAACCCAGTGATGCCCTCGATGTGATGTCCCGTTGCCTGGAAGCGGTACAGATTTGGATGGGAAAGAACAGGCTCCGGCTCAATCCGGCCAAGACTGAGTGGCTTTACGTACCGACATCTCGTTTAGTCCAAGAGGTTCCATCTTTGATTATAGGAGGAGAGATGTTACCTCCCGTTGATAGAGCACGCAATCTGGGCGTCCTCCTGGATTCACGACTCAGTTTTGAAGATCATATTGGAGTCGTGGCTAGGGGGGCATTTGCCCAGATTCTCCTGGTACACCAATTACGCCCCTTTCTGGACCAAGATGCCCTACGTACAGTCACCCACGCACTCGTTACCTCCCGTATAGACTACTGCAATGCTCTCTACATGGGGCTGCCCTTGAAAACCACCCGGAGGCTTCAGCTGGTGCAGAATGCAGCTGCACGGATAGTGATGGGAACTCCCCGATACTCCCATATAACACCTCTGCTCCATGAGCTGCATTGGTTACCGGTTGCCCTCCGGGTGAGATTTAAGGTGCTGGTACTTACCTTTAAAGCCCTACATGGCTTAGGCCCGGGATACTTGCAGGACCACCTGCTACCAGGAACGAATTCCCATCGCCCAGTACGCTCACACAGAGAAGGCCTCCTCAGGGTACCGTCGGCTAGACAATGTCGGCTGGCGACCCCCAGGGGAAGGGCCTTCTCTGTGGGAGCGCCAGCCCTGTGGAATCAGCTCCCCCCTGAGCTTCGGATGGCCCAAGATCTCCAGTCCTTTCGCCGCGGCCTCAAAACACTCCTTTTTTCACCTGGCTGACCTGGACTGACAGGGATTTTAATTATGTTTACAATTTTTAATTTATTTTTAATTTTTAATTTATTTTTAATTTTTAATTTTAATTTATTGCACAGAGGCCTTTAATTTTAATTTTATCTTAATTTCTGTATTTATTGTATATTATTGTTGTTAGCCACCCTGAGTCCTTAGGGAGATAGGGCGGGATATAAGTCCCATTAATAAATAAATAAATAAATAAATAAATAAATAAATAAATAAATAAATAAATAAATAAATAAATAAATAAATAAATAAATAAATAAATAAAGTTAAATAACAGAATCTTGCAAGTTTGAATGCACCTCCCCCTTCCCTCCTTTATGTTTATGTAAAATAGGGAGGAGCTTTTCTGAGATAGCTACAGTTCTGTCCCAGACTCTCTTTTCTTTTATTTGACTGTTGCTTTGACAGCAGTTCTTCCTCCTGTCCCTCAAGGCCATTCCCTCTACCCCCTACAGAAATAGGAATGACCAAATATTTCTGCCCTTGTTTACAGGATTCCCACTCAACACATTAAGTGACCCAACCTTTCTGTTTCCTCTGCTGAATATAAGATCAATAACTGACATTTTCCCATAAGTCTGCTTTTCAAAGATAGCTTGATTCCCCAGAGCAAAGCGATTTCACAAATAAGCCAAGTTGACTTGTGTATAATATCAAATCTCTTAGGAAACATTTTAGGATACCTCATTTTTTTCTCATAAGGTTTGATAAAAGGAGATCCTCTCATGGTCTGAGTTTTGACTATGTGGTCATCCAGCAACATTTGAATGTCATCTACAGCTGATAAGATATAAGTCCCTGTTTCTCTGTAAGGAAGAAGAATAAATTCCACGGCATCCCATTCTGAAATCATTTTCACCATGGCCTTCTCAAGTGAATGTTCTTTGCTGGCTGTTTCACTAATGCTTTCAAATTTTTCTAAATATTGCTCAAGATGCATATCAATATAAGAAGAGACCGTTGAATCTTCAGAAGGTTTCAGAGGATACCCGGCTATATTTGACATGGCCTCCCAATGACGATCTTGCAAACCAGGGTTGCAGATTACTTGAATCAGTGGAATGTGTTCCTTAAATTCTTCCACCTTTGTCTTGATCCTTGTTGTTAGAAATAATGCATTTGGAGAGTCATGGAAAGTTCTTTCTAACTTATACAGTGCACGCCAAGTGTTTCCCGTGTCTTGCTCAACTTGATCTGGATTCACTTTAGTGAATATTCCATCCATCCAGTTCCTATATTTGGTGTTAAAGTCTACTGTCATTTCATAAAGCTGAAGGTATGGTTTCAGAGTATCTTGAATTTTTTTACGCTGAGGGTACTGAGATGTCAGCCATCCGTAAGCCTCCTCTTCTGCGTTAAACTGATCAATCTACAGAAGTCAGGAGGATTTTTTTAAAAAAAAAAAAAGAAATAAACACATCATTGCTTTACTACAAATTTTAATCAGACAAAAGATACCTTATGATTTTAGATCCCATTTTTCTGATTGTCCTTGTGGTCCTGAAAGGACCACTTCACCTTTAAATCATCTTCATATACAAATACAGCAGTTAAACAGCAGTAAGTCATGCACGCACTCCCCAGAGTGAATAGTTTGGCAGAAGCACCAGTGAGATCAGTGTAATATGGAGATCTGTTTAAATGGCTTAGCTGTCACCTTTTTTTGTGATAAGACTGAAGAAAGTTACAGGAAGAAACAGAATCTGAGCATATATACTGAAGGCCTTACTAATGAGTGTCTCACACAGCCAAAAATACAAAGGAATAAAGGCATCGGGAAAAGCAATTCAATAGTAAAGTTGAACAAATGATAAATGATTGCTACACCACATTCTTCTGAATTCACTTTGATGCATGCCAAACTGTAACTCACATGCATCACGGACATTTCACAGATCACAGTGCTAGATAGTCAGTTGTAATCAAGAGCTTATATCTTAAGGTGCACAGGACACTCCTATGGATTAAGGCAGGGGGTCTTCAAACTTGGCCCTTTTATGACTTGTGGACTTCAACTCCCAGAATTCCTCAGCCAGCAGCTGGCTGAGGAATTCTGGGAGTTGAAGTCCACAAGTCATAAAAGGGCCAAGTTTGAAGACCCCTGGATTAAGGTAATGAGAATCCCTGCAAAAGAACCATCAACTCTAGAATCTTGCTGAACTTCCATAACCAGGGTAGAACTTTTTCCATTAAAGATAACTACATTTTGTTGAGCTATTGCAGACATGTCAAACTCGCGACGTCACGTGATGTCGCGCGACGTATCAGAACTTTTCCCCATTGCCGGCAATAGGATGGGTGCGGTTTCTCCATGACGCTCCGGCCCGCGGGCCAACAGTTTGACACCCCTGAGCTATTGTGTTTAATTTTAAGCTGTTTCCAACATACTGCAAAACCCTTAAAAAGATATCTCTATTAAGGCAATGCTAATAGAAACATTCATTTAACTTTAATAAGGTCAAGGAATAATTACATAAAACATTTTTAATTGGGGTAAACAGATTTCATCTCAACACACAGAAAAATAACATCATGATAAGCCAATTGTTCACTGGAAAATCACAGGCTTGAGATACAGAACATTAGAGGTTCAAAAGCCAGCATTTTTTTAAAAAAAGGGGGGGGGGTTGGGAAAAACCCCAAAAGGCATCTGTCATCATAGACAGAATTAAGCCAGTAGGACCAAGACGCTCAATATAAAGCTGCTTTTTTATGTTTCCATAGTTAGTAATGATTTCAAATTTAAATAAAGCATATAGAAAATATACATTCAATCAGATCATGGGTCAAATATTCTCGGGCTCTAAAAGATCTTCAAATATCTATCTTCTGAGATCCATTTACAGAATCCGTGTTGTTCCCTATGGTAACGATGTGTTTCCTCACTAAATTAAGACAAAACCTTAATTATAAGGAAAACAGAAGGCCTTACCTTATCAGCAGCTGCATCTAACTTGGTATTTAAGGCTTGAGCTTTTTTCAAATATCTATTGACCTCTTGAATGTCACCATAAGAATAAAATTCTTCAACTTGCTTAGCATAACTTTCCAGTTCCTCCACAAATCTTTCACAGCGCATCTAAAGAAAAAAATCAAAAATCCAAATACATAGATAGAAAAACACAGACAAACTGAGATAAACTCTTCAGCATTACAACATAATGGTGCAACTTTGCCACTATTTACCATTTTCACTATTGTAATCAGCCAACTGCCTGAAAAGTAATCGGTTTAAATCTTCTCCATGGCACCAATTGATATAAATTTTGAAAGGATTAGGATTAAATTCCAATAGGTAACATTAAAAACTGCATATTGCTAAGCCTCGGGCTATAATTACAGGCAAATGCTTCGCCTAATATCCCTATTTGCATGACAGATACAAATACTAAATAAGCACTTCAGTGCAGATAAGGAATAACATCTGGATATACATTTTCATCTACACCAACATAACAGAACTTGCCTAAACATGTAAATCTGTCTTGCTAGATCAAAACAAATTCATTTTATTTCAGATATTTTGATATGGCCAATGTCATATATCTATTCAACATAGTAAATTTTCCATTATCACTTGTCCAGAGCAGTTAATAGCTATTCACTATTTTTAAAGTGAGAGCTGCTGGATGCAAATTTGATTATCTCAGCAAACTCTTCAAAGTAAAAAAAGAACACTAACTTTAAGTCCTTCTTGAAACTGTTCAGTTTTTTCTTTAATGATCTTTCTATGTTCTTCGAAAATCTCCCCCATCCGTCCATACCACTGGAAGACGCTATTGTTTAGTCGAATGTCAACTGGTGAAAAGTTTGCACATTCTATCAGGAAGGCCAGGGAATTTTTGACATCAATTAATTTTTGTTCCATTGCCAGCATGTCAACTTGTTCCACTTTCACTATATATGCCTGTTTGGGAAGAAACATTAAGCAACCGGAGTCATTTCTGAACACTAAACACAGAGCAGGGTTTGCATGCTAAAATTCATTAAATTCAAATCATACTATCGTGTTTCCCTGAAAATAAACCCCACCTCAGAAAAAAGACCTACCCTGATTTGTGGGGTGGGCCTAATATAAGCCCTACTCCAAAAATAAGCCCTAATTAGGACCCCACCCACTCCATCCCTGCTGCAGGGAAATGGAGTGTATGGGACTAACTTCTCGCTAAAAAAAAAAAAGATCTCGCGAAGTTGGAAGGTCTGACTGAACTTTTTCTAGTCCCATAAACTCCGTTTCCCTGCAGCAGGAGAGAAACATGCCAGAGCTGGAAAGCTGGTTAGTGAACATTTTTTTTTTTGCTTTCAGGAAGAGGGAGGACTGGGCAATGGTGAGCCAAGCTCTATAGCAGCACCAAGAGGAGAAGCAGCAGGAAAAGGGGCTGCCATTTCGAGAATGGAGAAGGGAGACGCAGGGCGATGCAGGGCGGCAAGCAAGTGCTCTTCTCTGCTCTGCATCGCTGCACAGAGCCGCTCCGCTTCCTATTCTCTGTTCTGTCCAGCGGTGGCGACAGAGGGCTGGCAGAGGGAGGCAGCGGTCATGGCGTAAGCCACAGGAGTGTTGGCAGAGGAGGAGGAGGTGGCAGCTGCCGCCAGGGAGGTGATCTGTGGGGCGGAGTGGCGGCACCACTCCCTCCGGCAGCACACAGCAGCAGCAGAGCCTTTCGCTGCCACCCCCCCGGCTCCAAAATGGTGGAGGGGGACCAGGTCTACCACGCCCATCCTCCATATGGTAGCATGGCATGGCCTGGTTGGGGGGGGGCTCTGAAGAAAGCAGGTGGGGGCGCATGGGGCAGCTCCACCCCCTCCCCCACCTGCCTCACCTCGTTGTGGCGGCAGCGGCATGATGTGCTGCACAGCCTCCTGCTGCGAGCGGCCGCAACAGAAGTGGGCCAGCAGCCATGGGGGCTCCTGCTGGATGGGGCTGTTTGTGCCGCCACTGCAAGGTGAGGCAGGTGTCACAAAAAATATAAGACACCGACCAAAATTAAGACCTAATGCCTCTGTTGGAGGCAAAAATAATATACGACCGGGTCTTACTTTCGGGGAAACATGGTAGTTCAATGTCCTATGTTTCAAATTAGTATTTTATTTAGAGATACATTCATAAGCCTCCCAGAATACTCACTGAATGGACTATGTTACAAGCCTATAGTTCTCAACTGATACACTATCATTTTCACATCCAATAAATTGACTCCTTCAAAAAAAAATAACTCCATGCCAAAACCCTTCCATCCTGATGCCAGAAAACTATTTGGACATTTCCACAAAGACACCAGAAAGTGAGGTTTACGGACCAAGACTTCACCTTATCTCGTTTAAAGTACGTTTTTAGATTTTAGCACAAAAATGAACAAGTTAATTAATTGTTTAATGCATTTGTAAAACCATGTATAGCCCCATGGAGTTTGCTAGCTACAAAATTGCCTAGTATCTCACCCTAATCTTCAAAACAGCAATCATTACATACTTCAAAAAGCTCCATTACCAACTTATAAAATATTGGATTATCTCCATGGTGTGTCTTGTTCAATGAAATAGTTTTGTTTCAAAATATGCAGGCTACTTTTCAGAACCCAGAAGTCTGTAACATTTGATGGCAATTTTTTTAATAGAAGACCACAATGAACGGGATATTAATATCAAATGGGAGGTACCCTATCACATTCTTATGTAAGATCATTTTCCCCCTAGGTGAGTGGGTTGGGAGCTGTATTGCTTTGTTGCTTGATAGTATATGTCTAATTTAGAGTTTCTGGAACCTTTTTTTTGTCATTCTGCACATTGTATTTGGTATGGTACCATACAATCAGTTTTTAGCTACAATGGCCATACAGCTCTCCAAGACTTCATACAGCCCTGGAGCTTTTGGCTGCTTCTCCTTGCTTGAAACATTTTCCATTGCTCTTAAAATAACTTGAAAGATCCTTGCTTTGTTGACTGTGTAAAATTAGATTTTAACTTAGAAGCAAAATATTTCAGTGAAAATCAAGGAAGGCGACTTCCCCTTAATGAGTTGTTTTGTTTCCAGAAATGCTGCCGCACACTACGTAACGTTATGCTTACAGTTTAAAGAATCTTTGCTTTCCATTTTCAAAAGAGTAAATCTAATCCCATTTATCCACTAAAGCATACCTTAAATTCCATTAACTCATGCGTATTTGATGGGGTGGAAAGGGCTCTTTCTGCTATCCTCTCAAACTCATCACACAGTCTGAAATTGGAAAAGCAAACATGTCACGCACTCACATCTCACATGCACATGCAACAAACATAAAGAGTACAGACCTCAATACCTGCAGGATCGTAGCACCTTGAAATTGAAGGCCTGTTACAATTGGTAAGCAGAGTGCCAGAGTGGTATTGGTTAATGTGCTGGACTACAAGTGGGAAGAGTCAGGTTCAAGTCCTCCCTTCGCCACAGAAACTCATTGGGAGATTTGGGGCAGTGAATCTTGTTCAGACCAATCTGAACTACGGGGTTGTGCTCGTGGAGAAAAACAAAAACAGAGGAGGGAGTACAAAATACACCATCCTGAATTTCTAATCAATCAAATAAAGTGACAAAAAGAACCAGTCTATACTCCCCACTTCCTGGCCTCTATTATTGAAATAAAAACGCAGGCCATAGCTTTGTGGAAAGCCGCAAGGAAAGAGAACAGAGCTGCCTCAATGAAAAGAAAAATAAGTTGTTATCCTATTGCTAACCTGAGCAAATGTGAACAGATCAGAAATTACACAAAGGAGAGAAGAGAGTTCATTCCCTCCGTGCCTACACAACAGGTTCTAGCAATTATAACTGAGCTATTTGAATGAAATACATATAATACATAATAAGATAAAGATACTATATTTCTTGTGGCAGAAATAGAACATGTTTATAAAGAATCTTGCAAGCATGTAACCATTTCCCATGTACATATGTATCTGGACACCATTCTGGACCCACAATACAACTATTTCAGAACAAATAGGATGTAATTCAAGAAACTGGAATGCATATTCCCATCTGCAGGCATCAATTGTTGAGAACGATTTGCTGCCTGCAACCACAACTGTATCAGAGCTACACTTATTTGCATCCTTCTAAATAAGACATTTACCTTGTGTTTAGATCTTGATGATCTTTGAACATTTTGCCAATGATTTTGGAGCAAATTGAATCAGCTCGTTTTGCCAGTGATCTGATCAGTTCATCGCAATGTAACTCAAACATTCCTAGACGAATACACTAGAACACAAGCAGTGATGAGAAAAGAATTGCCAGCAAAAAATCAAAAATAAATTCTCCAAGTATTACAAAAATCCCAAGGGAGATCAAGCTTTTGTTCTGTTTTGTTCCTGATGCCAGGTCATCAGCAGCAGTGTATTATTAAAAATAGATGGCTGGCTTCCTATTCACAGCAATTGTGCGATACTCCCATCACAAAAGAGATAAGAGCTGTGAGGCCTTTCAGTTGCATCGCTTATAATGAACTGAAAGAGATGGAGGACTTTGATAATAGCCCACATAATACTTTGAATAAAAAAGATTAAAACTCAGATCATGGATTATACAGTGCAAAGTAGAAATGGCTCTTATTTGCTAGTCCTGGAATTTGCTCCTTTCGGTGTGCATTACTAGGTCAACAATTAGCCAAGGAGACTGCCCAGGCCCTGATCTCAGATGCCATGGCCCCATCGGAGGAGGAGGAGGAGTAGGAGTTGGAACCGGGACCACCCGACAGGGATGGCATTTCTCCCTTGGCATGCTTGGAGAGGCCAGGGGCTGAGGACGATGCTGTCCCAGGTCCCTCAGGCCACTGGGGGAGGTGGTTTCTCTCGCCTTAGGCATGAAAGCAACCTGGGTGACTTTGGGCCTCTCTCAATCTCACAGGGTCGTTGTTATGGGGAAAAATAGGAAGAGGAAGGAGTATTAGGGATGTTGATTGCCTTGAGTTATTTATAAAAATTAATAAAGCGGAGATTTTGAAAAATCTAAAACAAAATCTAAACAAGATAAGTGTACCTCATGGCCCTCTGTACATTTATATTTTTACATTAAATAAAGTGAGGAAATCTGTTCCATCTCATGAATATAATGTTGGTAGAAATTCTAACTGACTGCTAGGAACACATGACAGTGGTTTCCCCCCATCTATAGTTCTATGCAGGTCTTTGTCACTGCAGAGTTAACATTTCTGCCCCCCAGCTGAAAAAAATTGAGGATAAGCAATTCCTTTTGAGTAATTAGCTTGCCAACCAACAGTTACAACACAATACCCAACATTCACCCCCTGGCACAGAAGCAGATAAGCACATCTTAGACAGAACATTTATAACACCCCTAGCAAAGTTAGCTTCTCGGTGATGAGAAACATGTATTCCATACTATTGACTTAAATGCCAGTGATTATAATTTCACATAAGATCTGGCACAAAGGACACTGGTTAGAGAGTATACTTTATCAAACATATCAAGGATGAATACACTGGCTGAGCTCATACACAGGACAAAAACATAACGTGGTTTGTTCATTCTTGGTTTAATAATACATGACCCTACTATAAGATCAAATGAGATCAATTTTTTTAAATGGTCCTGATGGAAAAAAAATCTTACCTAAGCATTATGTCTAAATATAGTTCTAGTTGATTGATTGTGAGTGGGAAGGCTGAAGGCTGATGGGTACAACAGATCATAAAATTACTATACCTGTTGTATATATACAGTATCAGAAGACATAAAATAAAAAGGTATTTGCCATTCAGTGAATACACTACCTTTCTGGAGTGGTACTGAATGTCTTCACGGATGCTTTGATACCTGGCAACTTCGGCTGTTATTTCTTCAAACGTGTGCTCCTCGGAGAGGAACTGATCAATATCCCGCTCTGCTTGTTTGGTTATCAAATCGTGGTACTTATCATACAATTTGAGATGTTCAGTCGGTGCCACACTCTCCTTGGCAATCTCATTCCTAATTTTCTGCTTATGTGCGTCCAGAATTTCATCGAGGATGATAGGCTTCAAATTCATGGATTTGGCTTTGCTTTCAGGCTTTCAAAATAATAGAATTTCTTTTATGCTCCTAATTCAATTAATCAGTAAAGACTTAATATCAGATCAGCCACGCAATCCTACCCAGAACGTCGTGTAGCTGAGCAACTTTTTCAGCTTTTCTCCAACTTGGTATTCCTCAGATGTGTTGAACTACAACTCTGATCATCCCTGCCAACCTGATAAAAGAACGATGGGAATCCTATTCGGCACTTTCACAGGGAAAAAGATTGGGGAAAGCTGGGCTACAGGATTCATGTGGAAATTCCCAATATACTAGCAGAAAATTCAGTCGGCCAAGCCCTTGATCAGCAACTAAGTATGACATGACTGAAAAGGACATGTCTGAGAAGGGCTGGTGCTCTCTTTACAGTACCTGGCATCTACTCTATTCATAGCAATGTTCCCCACTGTTGGCAACCTATTGCGTCAGTTCAAATTTATTATTTCCCTGTCAACTTCCCTCCGCCCAGTACGCTCCCACAGAGGGGGCCTCCTCAGGGTGCCACCGGTCAAAGAATGTCGACTGGTGGCCCCCAGGGGGAGGGCGTTCTCTGTGGGCGTGCCGGATTTATGGAACCATCTTCCGGTCGAGCTCCGGATGGCGCCTGACCTCCGCTCCTTCCGGCGCGATCTCAAAACCTACCTTTTCGAACAAGCTGGCCTGGCCTGATGGGATGGGGTTGGGTTTTATTAATCTGTTTTAATCTATTTTTTAATGTGTGTTAACTTATTCATGGGCATTTGTTTAATCGTTTTTAATTTTTGTATCTTGTTTTTTAATATGTATTGCCCTGTTCACCGCCCTGAGTCCTTCGGGAGAAGGGCGGTATACAAATAAAATAAATAAATAAATAATAAATAAATAAATAAATAAATAGTAATTTTGGAACAAGGGGGGAAAGGCCACTCCGGCGTGGTTTACCATCCTATTATACAGTATACCTTGCTTTAAAAAAAAACCACAGGAAATATTTTAATTCAGCCCTTAAGGGAAGCCTGCTAATGTTATTGTGTAAATATGCACAGTTCAAATGTACGCTTGATTTATTATTTAGTCTTAACTTTGGAAGTAACTTGGATTTTTAATTTGTTTTTAATTATTTTCCTTAGCTGCTTGGAAGAATTAAAAGAGATGTATGTGAAATATGCATAAATGGATGCGCAACATGACGGGATCCAGGTTATGCCAGTGTTCTTCAACCTTGGCAACTTTAAGATGTGTGGACTTCAACTCCCAGAATTCCCCAGCCATCCAACCAAACAGTGGTATATGCACATATAAGTAGTCCCTAACTTATCACCATTCTTTTAACGACCAAATTCTGAGAGCCTTGGAAAAGGTGACTTATGACCTGTACTCGCAGTTACAATTGTCATATCATCCCCACAGTCACATGATCACAAATTAGGCACTTGGCAACTGGCTTGCATTTACAATGGTTGCAGGGTCCTGTGATCACATGATCATAATTTGCAATCTTCTTTTCCTACTTCCAGCAAAAAATGCACATTGGGAAAGTTGGATTCACTTAACAACATGATTCACTTAACGATTATCCCAAAAAGTGTCCTAAAATCAGGTCCAATTCGACTTACAACCACAACTTACGACAGAAATTCCAGTCTCAACTGTGGTCATAAATCAAGGATTCCCTGTACACAGAAATCACAAGAAGGAATTTGGGGGAATTGGCAGTTCTTCAATCACCACCCCACCGCCCCAAAAATAATATAATTAGAATACTCCTTACCCACTTTGAATAAAGTTTGGTCTCCACTCTTGGAAACATATTAACAGCTTTTACCATGATTGCAAAAATATTCATGAATATGGCTTCATAGTCATTAAACTCAGGCTCAAATGTAATATTTTCATTCTCAAGAATCAATCGCATTATAAATCCAGAGTGTTCAAAGGCATAGATAGATTTCTGTTCAGAGAGAATTAAATCCATTAACATGGCTTGTACAGGAGTGATGGGGTCAGTTGTTTTGGCTATGAGCACACAATGCTGATTAGCCAGCTAGTCCACAAAGTGACGCAGGAGGAAAAATGTCTGCACAAAACATTACTATGAGCATATCAGGCTCTCAAAGTATCAGAGATTGATTGATTGATTGATTGATTGATTGATTGATTGATTGATTGATTGAAAACATGAATCCTACTTGGGCTTCACCATAAGTCTTCTCCTGAAAGATCAACCTCCCAAGTCGAGTCTCGGAAGAATACATTCTATCTTTCTAAACAGAAGGCTTGCTTTTTCACCTTTTTTTAAAAAAATACATTATTTTTTACAAGAGACACCTGGAACAACGTGGAAAAACGTCAGAAAATCTTACTTACCTTAGGTTGCACAATTAAATTCGTGAAGTCATCCATTGAATTTAAAGCTAGACTTTGCAGTTGCTGGGTCATTAGGGTTGCAGCACAGTTGAAGAAAGCCTCTAATTGGGCACTGCTGGCATTGGTAGGCACCTGTTTTCGTTTATTGCCTTGGTAATAGATATTTTGCACTTCTGGGAACCACCTAATAGGAGGGGGGGAGTGTTTTTGCAATTCGCAGAAATGTATCTTTTACCAAAATTTAATATGGTTTAATAACATGTAAAGCAAAGTTTCCCAGACATTTTAAGCCAACCCCCGTGCTTCTTCAGCATTTCTTTTGCCGTAATGTTCACTCAGCATAAAAAGGGTTGGCAATCATGATATTAATGCCCGTACGAAAGGACAAAGCCATGATTATACTGCTGCTGCTAGATCTCCTTTCCTGTTTTGATCCAGTCCTTATTCCATGGATACTACTGGGAAATTATAGGAAAATGAGGAATTAAAAGGGCTACAGTTAGACCTTTCTTAGCAATCACAATTGGGACCACTAACTCCGTCACTTAAGTGCCATGCTCACTAGCAAAATATCATAGGACTGTGACAGGCTTACAATCTCACTTCCTCTTTGGTTGTAAAGCAAAGCATCGTGCAATCACAGCTTACAATTTTATTCTCCCTTCTCTATTAAATCTGTTTCTCACAAGCCAGTTGCAAAGCACACAAAGCATGACCACGTGGCCATGGGAGGCTACATTAAATGAGGCACTCAGTAAGTGAGGGTTGCCTATACAAACATGGTTGCAGCTCTCAGAGGTTCACATCATACTAAGGAGAAGGAAGGCAAGGGGTAACTCTCCACAAATCCCTGATCCGAAGTATTGGCATTCCTTTACTACCAATGATGCCGGCAAGCAAGATCTGCTGGGAATTAGTTTCAACAACCTCTGAAGGATTTTAGAGGTTATTGCTGGGATCCAGATGCTAGGCAGTCCACAATCTGGGAAGAAGTTTAAAATGAAGACTGCAGTGCCAACCGGAGGTGCTTGAGCAGGTGCAGCCTCCAAAAGTTGCCCTCAAACTATGTTAGTGTGACAGAAGAGGGAAATTAAGTCCTCCCTTTCTTCCTCCAAAAGTCAACAACACAGCTACCCTTCAAAATCACAAATGAGCTGGGGGGGGGTTTTCTCCTTTTCCTTCACTCCACATCTGGCTTACAACAGAAAAACTGCAGCCATGACAGGTCTCAGAATCCATAAGCCACAACTACCCACGTGTGTCCATGTTTCTCATTCATTCTTACTTACAATCACCATTCAAAAATCCAAATCACCATTCTACGCCTGAAATGAGTTGAAAGGGTTGGTATGCAGTGCATTTACATTTCTGGATTTTCTCTACAGCCCAAACCCTGCTGAGTATTTTCAGCTGAAAACAAAAGAGCCACATTCAGGGGTACGCTACCAATTTGGAACAACGCAGCTCCAAATGGCTGAGGCACGGAGACAACATCTCCTCTTCTTTTTCCTTCCTTCTGATTGTTGGGGTCAAGGTGGTCGAGAGAGGGAAGAGTGATTAATGCTACCAGGTAAAAAAAGATGTGAGTTGTCCTCTTCCTAGTCTAGGTCACGAACTTTCCCTCTCACCATCTTCTGCGTGGGACTGAGCTATAGCCCTTGCGTGTGAGACTAGATCACATTCTCCATCACTTATCTCACACCCTTTAGGATCACAACATTCAGTTTTATTAACAGGCTTTGCTAATCTCCCCCCCAAAAAAATTTTTTTAAACAAGGCTTCCAGCACAGCTTCATATTTGAAACTAAAGCATAGATGCATCTCTCACATAATGACATGTCCTGGTACCCTTCTCCCCAATACTATTCTTAGCTCAGATCTGCTATGCAGAGCCCCTCCACGTTGGATATCTAAAAATGCCTAAAAATATTAAGAATCCCCTTCACTAAGAAAAGAATATCTGTCCATGGAATGAAACCACTCAATGCATTCCAAAATTATGGAAGAGAATCTTTTTAAAGCAGGTTAAAATCTCTCCAATATGAGATTTCTTAAAATTCGGGGGGGGGATCAGGAGTCACTGTTATCAAATAATTTATTTATTTTTCTGTATGTGATTCATCTACTACTTTGCCCCTCATGGACTCTGGGTGGTTTACATGTATCAAAATAGCAAAAAGAATAAACATATAATTTAAAACCTCAAGACAGAAATGTAACAAGTAATATCAAATAATGTGCTGATGTTAACGGCAGGTAGTGGCTGTCTAGCCGCAGACAGGTCTGACTTAAAATTAGTCTTTCAGCTTTGGCAGAACACTCTGCTCAGTAAGAGCTTGAGAATATTCAGCCACAAAATTAGCTGTGCTTAACCTTTCACTCCAAGGGACATAAATCATTAAAAAGATATTTGAACTTACTTTTTAAAAAGAGTATCCTTGGCAGCTTCCATTTGTCTTAATATCATGTTCTGGAAGAGTGAGAGCTCCATTGAGTCTTGACGAGTGCGAAATGCTAACTTATCAATTAAGCGCAAATCTCTGTGAGAGTGACAACGGAAAATATTCTGCTGAATATATTTTCACAACACTTTTTTTAAAAATAAAGTTATTGAAATTCTATATTTAATCTGTTTCAATAGATGGCCATGGTCCATAGGTACCAGTTGAATTCTGAATCAGACTAAATATTGTAATTTAGCAAGGCTGGGCAGCCGTCTCCCAGAAATGCTTCAGAGAGCATGGGAACGCAAAATAGCATTTGCAGTTTCTTCAGGCAGCCATGCTCCCAAAAGCATTGCAGACAAAAGCTATGCTTGCACACTGAAGTATGTTTTAGAGCAGAGATCCCCAACCTCTTGGGCACCAGGGACTGGTTCTGTGGAGAGAGGTTTTTCCATAGACCGGAGCATGTGAAGTTTTGTGTGCTGCCTGCATCCCATGGATGGGGCTTTGCTTGTTTGTGCGGACCGGTTGCTGGCATGCTGCGGCCCAATACCGGTCCATGGACCGGGGGCTGGGGACCCCTGTTTTAGAGTTCGAAGCTGAAGCCTAGCACAGCCCCATTGTTTAATACTCTAAATACAAACTGAAGCAATCACACTTTATGTCGTCTTAGCATCTGATTTTACATTTCCAATCGATTTTAGCATTTTCAAATAATTTAGTAAAAAAAAACCAGGCCATCAGTTTATGAATAAGAGTTAATTTAAGATTGCAATCTTCGGCTTTGCCAAATCGTAACGTGAATATTGACGAAGAAAACATCATCTAGTTTGAACGATATGCTTCAGATGAAACAATTAGTTAAATAACGTTTCAGAAAAATCTTTATACATCTTTTTTTCTTCTTCACAGCATTTCCTTATAATTGCTTTTATTGCTTCTAACAAGTCTGTGTTGAAAGAACTGTTTGGAGAGTGTTAATATCAACGCCTTTAAATTTGCTTATGGACACAGGAAAACATCAGCCTTCAACCAATGAAATGAAATTTACTGCAGCCCATTGTGCATCTGTTTCACAGATTTTTACTAAAGATCCTGGATGCGCAAGGTTAGGGAAAAGAAGAAACGATCAACACCTAGATCTGTCTTTCCTCCTCAGTATAGACCAGGGGTAGGCAACCTCGGCTCTTTTATGACTCATGGACTTCAACTCCCAGAATTCCAGAGTCAGCATAACCTACCCCTGGTCTAGACTCTAACAGTGCCCCTAATGAAAAATAAGAAAATAAACTGAGTAAAGAAAAAACATAAAACCATTCATCTATTTACTTAGCCATGTGGCAACATCTTCACTGGGCCCAGCTGATGTGCTTTGGCCCGGCTCACAAGGCCAAAATATAACTACGTGATGGAGGATATGAGTACTCAGAATTTGTTCACTATCATACCTATTTCAGCACTGATACCTTTCTCTGCAGGCACATGCGCACGCGCACCCCATTCCTAAGCGTTTTAAGGAAAAGAGGAGTAAAATTCTTCTTAAGAAAAAAAGCAATGGGGACCACAAAATCACAAAATCCCTTTAGGGAAGACTAAGCTACGATTCATCAATATATTACAAATAGCGTTTCTTCTCTTTTTTTGTTTTTTTACTTTATCTTTCATAGAAGTGTGTGTGTGTGTGTGTGTGTGTGTGTGCGCGTGTGCAGTGATATTTATCACAGTGCACTGAATAAGGGAAGCTTAAAGAACAAATCTGACAGTTTCAGCGTTCTTAAAGAAGTTAGCTATTAAAACAGATATTATCTTACCGGATTAGCCTACATACATATTTTCTAAAAAAAAACAACAATCTGATAGACTGTCTCATTCTTTTCTATCTCAAAAAACAAGAGGAACAGCTCAGTTAGCTGCTCTATTAGGCATTACTATCTGAGATCTTAATAGAACAGAACTAAGCATGGTAACGTATGTTTTTCCCCCCTCTTCTTTTCTTTTACCACAATATATACTTATTAATAAAATAATCTGAGCTGCCGGGATAAAAATACCAGACTTAGAAATTGGCTCAACTGCTGATTAAAACGAATAATGGTAATGTTTCATGGCCTTTCCTAGTCAGGAGCAGAAACCTGATCAGGCATAGCTCTGGAAATATTTTAAAGATAATGTTCTCTGACAACAATTAGCTCCTTCAGGGCTCTTGCTGTCAGAATGAAGCACTGCCTCCACAAAACAAGCTAAGCACATTTTGCCTGATTTGCCTTCACACCAACAGCCCCGGGTGAACATTTTTGGTGATTAATCTTACTGTAGTTCTTCCTGAATTCTTTATTATGATTATTGTTTGCGTACATTCAATATTAAGCCAGCTTTACATCTCATTACTGAACACGATAGAATGAGAACCTCATTTGCTCAATCCCAGCATTTTGCAAGCTGAGGTAATAAATAAACTGTACTTAACAGAATAAACTAATCTTCTGCAACTAGATGCCCTCCAGTTTTGCTAGGCTACAATTCCAGTCTAACCAAGCCAGCATATAGAGGTTGTCATCTAGCAGGTCTAAAGGACATCAGATTGGGAAGTAAGTGAGAAGTGATTTTCAAAATGAGAACAAGGAGTGAAAGGCAAATATTTATACAATTACACATTTAATTGTCAACTTTCTATCTGCGGTACTACTAATCTAACATTTTGCTTTATGCCAGTGATCATTGCAACATGCCTGCATTAAAAGAGATGAAGTCCATTAAACTATATTCAATTAAGGAGAATACTATGAACCAAAATATTTTACATACAAGAAACTATGTTGACATAACACTTATCCAGATGATGGACAGATTTAATTTGTAAAGTAAACACCACTAAATGGGTTAATTTTAGCCCTAGGTGTTGCTTGGGGCTAAGTTAAACTAACCCAGTCAGTTATCTCATAACCAAACATAGACGTGAGCATGAACAATGATGCACCCTTCCTGCTGCTGATATAGAGATGAAGGCCTAGGGCAGCCCCACAAAAACAGGACTATTCTAGAAATTTCCCCTTGCTGCTTCTTTTATTTTTGTCCCTCCCTCTCTACAGCTACATAGATCAAGATGAAACACAGAAGTCATCTCTGTCCATGAGGGCCTTGACCCTAATCAGGCTTTGGGGATTTTTAACAATATCCAAAGTAAGTTAAAATGGCAGGAAATGGGTGACTCTCAATCCCATTTATGGCAATGAGGAAGCTCATCAATGAGGCCATTACTCATTTGACTATGGCATCTATGACTACAACCCATTAGCATTTGCCTGGGGTAGGAACTAATGGAACATATACCGTATTTTCCAGCGTATAAGACGACTTTTGAACCCCTGAAAATCTTCTCAAAAGTTGGGGGGTCGTCTTATACGCCCAGTCGCCTTATACGCCGGAAAATCAGCGTCTGGTGGGAGCCGGCAGGGCAGTCCTGAGCATGCGCGCACTCCCCGGCTGCTCCTTAGCAGCTGGGGAGTGCGCGCGTGTGCAGGACTGCCCTGCCGGCTCCCACCCGACGCCCTTCCCTCTTGAGGCAGCATCGCTCCCTGGCTCCTAAGGAGTCCTCGGGGATGCTGCCTCAACTGTCCTGCATTGCCCCCATTCGTCCTCCTTTCCAATTCTCCAAATCCTCCTTTGCTTCATGAATTAAGGCTAAGCAACGTGGAAGGGAAGCGGTATTAATTACACATTAAGGCACCCGGAGTGATGCTCGTCTCTGCCTCATTTTATTTCAACAATCTGTTTGGGGGGGAGGGGTAAGTATCGAAAGGTCATCCCATTCACCAATGGTTTATTTGGACACGAATCTGCGTATAAACATAAACCCACCTTATCCTACAGCAGTTACAAGCACCCAAAGGAGGAATTCAACAACGATTATAGAGATCTCTCCAAGAGGGAAGAGAGCAACATTAACCCCTCCCTTCCCCCCCCTCGGACGCACGACTACTCTTCCCCCGCTAGCAAAGAAAGCGCTCCTGCTCAAGTAAGCCCGCCGGCAGTTGGAAAGGGAAGAGTCAGAGGGGCGTCGAAGGCAAACGCACGTGCAAGCTCTGATTGGTGACTTCTCGCGCAGGCGCCCGAAGGCCGAAGCCAAGTAGGTCGCGGGGCTTTTTGTCAAGGAAACGCCTCTATTTACAGTTGTTGCGTCCTTCTCTGCTTCTACCGCAACCGCCTTCTTTTCTCTCCCCTTAGAAGACTTGCACGTTTTCGCTGTCCACGTCTAGTTCCAGGCAGGCGAAGAGTCATGCCTGTACGCTGGAAGGTGAGAGGGCGCTGCCGTTGTGTCCTCGGCGAGAGGCTCTCCCCTCTTTTCCTAAGAAGCTTTAAGCTCTAGACAAACGCTCGGCTTCCGTTTTTTATCTCTCTTCTCCTCTCCTCCCCCCGCGCATACTTGGTATTGGCCGTTGTATTATGGTCGTTTCAAGAGAAACGCCCATTGTTGCCACTTCGGGGGTTTGTTCTGTCTTCATCAGGAAATAATTTGGGTCGGCAGCTGCTGGTTGTCTCGCAAACCCTCGCAGGACTTCCCTGCCGGCTCCCGTCCGACGCTTTTCCCTCTTGAGGCAGCATCCCCGAGGACTCCTTAGGAGTCAGGGAGCGATGCTGCCTCAAGAGGGAAGGGCGTCTGGCGGGAGCCGGCAGGGCAGTCCTGCACACACGCGCACTCCCCAGCTGCTAAGGAGCAGCCGGGGAGTGCGCGCGTGCACAGGACTGCCCTGCCGGCTCCCGCCAGCCTGCCCTGCGATTTTCCGGCGTATAAGACGAAAAGTCTTTAAAATCACCTCAAAAGTTGGGGGGTCGTCTTATACGCCAAGTCGTCTTATACACCGGAAAATACGGTAATTAATAAGATACAACCTAATGGAACCTGGTGAGTTCAAGTCCTGCCTTAGCCACGAAAGCCATGAAAGCCAGCTGGGTGACTTTGAGCTGGCCACTCTCTCTTAGCCCATCCACCTCACAGGGTGATTGTTGTGGGGAAAATAGGAGAAGGCAGGTATGTTGGTTTTGTTTGCCGCTTTGCGTTATGTATAAAATAATAAAGGTGTTATGTATAAAATATTATGTATAAAATATTATGTATAAAATAATAAAGGTGGGATACACGGTGGCTCAGTGGGTTAGGACGCTGAGCTTGTCGACCAGATGGTCGGCAGTTTGGTGGGTCAAATCCCGAGTGCCGCGTAACAGAGTGAGTGCCTGTTACTCGTCCCAGCTTCTGCCAACCTAGCAGTTCGAAAGCATGTAAAAATGCAAGTAGAAAAATAGGGACCACTACGGTGGGAAGGTAACAGCGTTCTGTGCGCCTTTGGCGTCTAGTCATGCCGGCCACATGACCACGGAGATGTCCTCGGACAAGCGCTGGCTCTTCGGCTTTGAAATGGAGATGAGCACCGGCCCCTAGAGTCGGAAACGACTAGCACACATGTGCGGGGGAACCTTTACCTTTACCTTACAAAAAGATAAAGCAATAAATAAAATAATAAATAGTCTCCAAAACTATAGTTACCGTAAAGGAAAGTCAATCTTTGAGTACTGTTATGATTAGGGGAGATACATTCTCTCTTCCTTTCAGCCATATTATTACATACATACATACATACAAAACAACCCGGGTGCATTTTTATCCAGGAGATTCCATAGGTCTACTCATTTTTATTATTTGAATTTTATGAAGATTTTTTTTTACCATAGGAAGAAATAATACCAAGCAGAATACACAGTACTTCTACACCTCTCTGAAGTAACCTTTCTTTGGGTCTCAGTTGCAGCCCACTTATTAGCAACTAGATGCCATCGGTGTAAACCTCAGCCACATACGGTTTTACAAAACAAAGAAACAACAATCAAGCTGAAAATTAAAAAAGAAGAAGAAGAAGAAGAAGGGAAAGAAAAAGACAAAGTGATCCCTGATTCCCCCTGTTATATCCCCTCCTACTGTAGGTCAAATGTGAATATCCAACAGTTCCTAAGTCTTGTCTTGCTTTGCCTTGTCCTATCCTGTCTTTGCCTTTCATCTGTTTGTTATTATCTCTTTCGCTGCCAGCTCCACATGAACTTCTATTCTTAGTTCAACATTGTAGCATAACAGCAGACTTAGAGCTGGAACACAATATGTGTTGTTATTCTGGGCTACCTTCCAGTCACTCTTTGCATTTCAGAAGCAGAAAAATTTAGTGCTGTTATTTTTCACAGATATGTTTCTTCACTTTGTGTCAACAGCAATAACTTTTGGACAGGACCATAACACATTTCAGAAGTCACTTCATCTTCTAGAGCAGGGGTGTCAAACTCAATTTCATTGAGGGCCGCATCAGCATTGCGGTTGCCCTCAAGGGGCCGGGTGGGTGTGGCCTGGGTGGCCGTGGCCTACTGGGTGGGCGTGGCTAGAGTGCGTATGGCCTACTGGGTGGGCATGGCCAGCTCTACATCGTTCGCGTCAAGGGTGCCTATGGGGGCCTGGGCAGGAGTGGGACAGATCTGAGGGTCTCTGGGCCAGGGCCAAGGCAGTGGGGGCCGTTCCCTCACTGTTTCCAGGATGGCTTCGCGGGCCACATGAAACCACTTCGCGGGCCAGATCCGGCCCCCGGGCCTTGTGTTTGACATGTCTGTTCTAGAGCATTACCACCATTTGTTACTCTCTAGGATGCTGCCGTGTGCTCAATCAATGGAATGTATGCATGGATCCAGTGGTTTGATTGATTGGGATGAGGCTGCTCTTTCACCCTCAGGTATTTAATAGATCCTCTAATTCAGCTGCCCGCTTAATCTACAACTCATTTAATATAAGAACCAGTTCAGTTTAATGTAACTAAATCCTGTGTAGGAATCCAAACTCCTCAGGAATCTTTAACTTGGCTAGAACATTTTTTGGGGGGAAACATTACCCTCAGACAATCCCTAAACTATAAATATTGCCAGAAAGTAGAAATGCTGTCAGAAAGTTTGAAGCTATCATTATTGTTAATAAACAGTGGCAAAGTCTTTGTTTATCTATATGTCCCAAAGTATTGATATATTTCCAGTGTTTACATTATTTCAAGTAATTCTACTTCTTCCTGATAGAGAGGATGCATGTGGGGTTAATATATAGTGTTTTGTTTTGACTTTCTAATTTTGTCCATTCAGAGCATAGTGTAAATTTTGTCCATTCAGAGCATAGTATACTAAACATCTCCCCATTCTAATATCATGCCATGATAACAACCATGGCACACTCTGAAGTTAAAAAATCAAATCCTCATAATAAACAAATAGCTGTCATTTATATTTCCAATACAAGGTCTTTGTGCAACTATTTATAAGCTCAAAGGACAGATATAAAATAAAAGGATCATCTTCATTTTAATCCAATATCAATGTATATTGGAAATGGCATCATAATGAATAAACCTAATACAGCAACAAAAACAATAATTTTGTGAACACCAAATCAGTTTAATGCACTATTTGTAGGGTTAAAATGTATTTTTTAAAAAATAAATTATTTTTTAAAAATTAAACATGAGGAAATTGCATCAAGTCTCACATGAAAACCCAATTTTTTCAAGATCAGACTTTCGATGAGATTTTGGCATTTTTAATATTTTAAAGATAGAAATATTTTGAATTGTGGGGCTGACCAAGCACCATCCAGAGATGTGACAAACATCTTAATGATCAGATATGCCTTGTGTGCTTTAATCATCTTTTAATTAAGCGGTAGTTAGTGTAAGAACAAGAGCCAGTCTAACGTAGGGGTTATTGGTACCAAAGTAGAAATCAGCAGACTGCAAGTTCTATTCCTGTGTTAGGCATGAAACCAGCTGGGTGACCTTGAGCCAGTCACTTTCTTTCAGCCCCAGGAAGATGGTAATGATGAATCACTTCTGAAATCTTGCCAAGAAGACTGCAGGGACTTGTCCAGTTACCAGGAATCAACACTGACTTGAAGGAACCCCCCTCCCCCCCAAAAAAAGGCAAGAGAGTAAGAACAAGCCATGTCCTGTATTCACCAGCACTACAGATTATCACCTATAAACAATAAACAATGCTTTTCTAAAGTTATATTCCTCTCCCAAGAAAATAAGCTGTTATTACCAAAACAGCCTCTACTATTTCAAAACATCCATTTTGTTCATCACCATCAAATGCCAGTCTTAAATGTGAAACTGGCTCTGTGAAGGAGATGGAATGTATTTTTCTACCTCGTTTGAAAGGACAAACTATCAAAGGAGTTGTTGTTAGTTGCGAAGTCGTGTCCGACCCATCGCGACCCTATGGACAACGTTCCTCCAGGCCTTCCTGTCCTCTACCATCTTCTGGAGTCCATTTAAGCTCACGCCTACTGCTTCAGTGACTCCATCCAGCCACCTCATTCTCTGTCGTCCCCTTCTTCTATTGCCCTCAATCTTTCCCAGCATGAGGCTCTTCTCCAGTGAGTCCTTCCTTCTCATTAGGTGGCCAAAGTATTTGAGTTTTAGCTTCAGGATCTGGCCTTCTAAAGAGCAGTCAGGGTTGATATCCTCTAGGACTGACCGGTTTGATTGCCTTGCAGTCCAAGGGACTCGCAGGAGTCTTCTCCAGCACCAGAGTTCGAAGGCTTCAATTCTTTGGCGCTCAGCCTTTCTTATGGTCCAACTTTCACAGTCATACATTGCAACTGGGAAGACCATAGCCTTGACTATACGCACTTTTGTTGACAGGGTGATGTCTCTGCTTTTTAGTGTGCTGTCTAGATTTGCCATGGCTTTCCTCCCAAGGAGCAAGCGTCTTTTAATTTCTTGGCTACAGTCCCCATCTGCAGTGATCTTGGAGCCCAGGAAAATAAAATCTGTCACTACCTCCATTTCTTCCCCATCTATTTGCCAGGAATTGAGAGGGCCAGATGCCATGATCTTGGTTTTCTTAATGTTTAGTTTCAACCCAAGTTTTGCACTCTCCTTCTTCACTCGCAACAAGAGGCTCTTTAGTTCCTCTTCACTTTCTGCCATTAGAGGAGACATAAGATGAAATCTTCTACGCTTCCTAATGGAAGTAGAAAAATACATCTCCATCACAAAGAATTCCCAATAATATTTCAGGGATCCTAGGCAGGCCTTAAAAAGGCCTCTTCAGAGTGAATCGCAAGATGAGACAAAAAGAAACGTTACGCAGGGTGCATTGCTTCAGGAACTGGGGGGGGGGAAATGGAACTTGGCTATCTGGCCTGGTGCAAAGTACGGACTGTCAACTTTAGAGTATCTGCTTCCCTTCCTAATACCTCTCTAGAATAAGCCATAGCACTACTTTCTCTCTAAGGAATGGGATTCCGGCCTCAGCAGCAGGCCGTCACCAAAGTTAGCAGTTCTTTTATTCAAATCACGACACAAACAGCCAAAATAATGTAATCTGACCACTTCTCGTTGCAATGGTTTTGTGATTGCTTCTTTTTCAAGGCAAGGGAAAGCAGAAATGGCCATGTCTGCAAAATTTCTTAGAACTGCTTACTTTAACTTGTAAATGTGTGTTTGAAACGGAGCCATGCTAATATCGAAATTACTAGCTGAAAATAGTCACTGCTCAAAGTAGGGGGTCCAGAGATTAGTTTATTATTTACAAATACTATGAACCTCAAAAAAAGATTCCAATCTTTTTGAAGGCCCCAGGGAAGAGAAATCTCAGCATCATTACTCCTGTAAAATGCAAATCAAAAATTGGATGTGTGGACAGAAAAGCAGCATGGGAGTAATGCAGAGCAGGAAAAACTGCTGTGATTAAAAAAAAATACAAAACATATTCCTCCCTATGTAACTGAAATTACAACCTCCAAAATGTTTAAAGACTGACAGCTCCATTTTACTTTAGCTGATTTAAAGGCCAGAAGTTCTTTAAAATATTATGCATTTAAATACACCTGCATACATACATGGAGAAACACTAAGGATAATCAAAATATTGATATACTGCATTGTGATACGATTCCATATATCCAGTCAAATTTATATCCACAAATAAAATGCAGAATTATACCAAGAACTTAAGTCAGACATGTCAAACACAAGGCCCGGGGGCCGGATCCGGCCCACGAAGTGGTTTCATGTGGCCCGCGAAGCCATCCTGGAAACAGTGAGGGAACGGCCCCCACTGCCTTGGCCCTGGCCCAGAGACCCTCCTTCTGCCAGAGACCCTCAGATCTGTCCCACTCCTGCCCAGGCCCCCATAGGCACCCTTGATGCGAACGATGTAGAGCTGGCCACGCCCACCCAGTAGGCCATACGCACTCTAGCTACGCCCACCCAGTAGGCCACACCCACCCCGGCCGTACCCACCCGGCCCCCTGAGGGCAACCGCAATGCTGATGCGGCCCTCAATGAAATTGAGTTTGACACCCCTGACTTAAGTTATACCAAGAACTTCCAAGTCATCCGTCTGGAGACTTCTGGGGATGGGTTTGCTAGTAGGAAAAATAAATTCTTCGCATCTGCCCTCTAAGAGTTGTCTAACATACTATTTCATACCCTTTTTCAAAATTATCTACAAAAATCATTTGGGCTAAAGATTCCTCATTAGAAGTCCCAGATATCCTGAGCCTGCAAGGAGAATTGCCCAGATGCAAAGAGAAACTGAAGACACACTAGGGCAGGGGTCAGCAACCTGAAACAGTGAAAGAGCCACTCGGAACCGGTTCCCTCACAAAAGGAAAAACTGGGAGCCGCAAAAAATCTGTGCGCATGCGCGTACATGCGCACATGCGCAGAACAGGGTTTGACTGAAGAGTGGAGCCAAGGCGATATGCACCTACCCTGCATATTTGAATTGATTGGTTGAACTTTTTTAGTCCCACTTTTTTTTTTTTGGACTGCACATGGCAGAGAACTGGGAGCCGCTGGAGATGTCTGAAAGAGCCGCATGCGGCTCCAGAGCCACGGGTTGCAGACCTGTGCACTAGGGCATGTAAACCAAGGCTCTTATTATAGTTATAGTATTAACTATAACACAGGGAAATGGTTACTGTAACTTTATAAATATTAGTCCAAGAGGTACAAAATCATTTCTTCCATAGTTGGTAAAATATGTTAGCTTACAATTGGAAAGGGGGAAAAGGAAGATTATGATCCAGCTTTAGAGAGCAACACCCCTATAAAGCTTAAAATAGCTGTAAATTAGTTTTTTATACCAGTTGAAAAGTTTGTGCCTGTGGACTCTCTCTCCCTCTCCCTCTCTCTCTCTGTCTCCTCCCCTCTCTCTCTTCTCTCCCTTCCTCCCTCTCTCCCTCCCTTTCCTTGTTCTCTTTTCAGAGAAGTAGCCATCACTAATGCTAGTGCAACAGGAAACAGATCAGTTCCTCCAGTAATTTCCAAGAGATCTTCGATTGAAATATTTTCCACCAACTTTATGGAATCCAATGCTTTCCAACTGCTGAAACTACGAACTTAATTTTCCAAAAAGCATTCTGCTATCACTTAAGCATTAAACAAGCTCCAACATTTGTTAAACTGCTATCACGAGAAACTGCATGGAGGGGCAATAAAGGCACCGTTACAAGTAAAATCTCAACATGTGTGATGATAAAGAAGCTGACAATTAGATATTTTGTCCAGGCAGAGAGAAGTTTCCCAACTATTTTGAAGCAAGCCGTATGTTGTGCCTGTGTTCTTCAACCAGCCCAGTTTATGCTCCTTGTTAACTTCGTTCATGAAAGAAGCAATTTTTACACTAAGCAATTTTTTTTCTCTGCAATAGGTTGTTACACTATCAAATGCCCCCGCAATGTCTTGGAGATGCAGAATTACTTCCAAGGGTGGGTAACAGCAATCAAATTTTGTTACACTTTAATTGCTCAACTACTCCTTTAATGCTTCTAAAGATATCTGGCACTTTTTCAAATTTATCTAAGCCATGTCTTCTAAGACTCCGGCATTAGTTTCCTTTTGCCAGAATCAAGCAGATGGCTTCATTCCAATTCAATCACTTTCAAAGAAGTAAAAAAAAACCCACACACACGAATACCCTCTAATAAGAGCTTGGAGCCCGATAAAGTTGTCCTTGAAACAAAGAAGGGAGTACAAAGAGCCTGCAAAATGGTTTCTGACTGAGGAACTTCCCTAAAGAAGATTCACTGAAGAAGTCTTGCACCCTGCTTC
The DNA here is from genome assembly GCF_964194415.1 of Vipera berus. NCBI lineage: Eukaryota > Metazoa > Chordata > Lepidosauria > Squamata > Viperidae > Vipera > Vipera berus. Next base: position 173,255,852 of record NC_138202.1, read on the forward strand.
CAAATGAGTAGCAAATTGAAATTCTTTGCAGACTGGAAGACTTAAAACGATGTTTAACCTGATAATGTTTAATGTTTAAATGATTCCATATATATATATATATATATATATATATATATATATATATATATATATATATATATATATAAAGGGATGTGGTGGCTCAGTGGGTTAGGACGGTGAGCCTCTTGATCAGATGGTCGGCAGTTTGGCGGGTCGAATCCCAAGTGCCGCGTAACAGAGTGAGCGCCTGTTACTCGTCCCAGCTTCTGCCCACCTAGCAGTTCGAAAGCACGTAAAAATGCAAGTAGAAAAATAGGGACCACTACGGTGGGAAGGTAACAGCGTTCCGTGCGCCTTTGGCGTCTAGTCATGCTGGCCACATGACCACGGAGACGTCCTCGGACAAACGCTGGCTCTTCGGCTATGAAACGGAGATGAGCACCGGCCCCTAGAGTTGGAAACGACTAGCACGCATGTGCGGGGGAACCTTTACCTTTACCTTATGTATATATATATATATATATATATATATATATATATATATATGTGTGTGTGTGTGTGTGTGTGTGTGTGTATACCACTCACATTTCTACCAAGGATTTCTGAAGATGAAATGCAGACGTTGGTGTACAAATCATGCAAACTGCTTACATGAACCATCATCAAACTCCAATCCCTTCTATTAACAGAGGCGTGTTGAGAAAATAGGTCCAATAAATCCCAGAAACTGTCTATTGATCATGAGAACTGTAACTCAGAATTTGACTCTAGAGAACATGGCTTGAATTTAAACATCACTCAGCTTCTGATGAAGGAGATTGAATACTGAATGTGGGAAGGCCTCCTCTCTTTTGGCCTTCCACGTGAAAACACGGCACTACAACCTTCCTAGGGCACAGAGAGGAGCATGCAGCCATGGAACTGACTAACCCCCAGTCCATGGACCGGCACCGGGCCGCGGCATGCCAGAAACCGGTCTGCGCAAAGAAGCAAAGCTTCATCCACGGGATGCAGGCAGTACATGAAACCACGCCCCCTCCAGTCTGCAGAAAAAACCTCTCCACAGAACTGGTCCCTAGTGCCCAAAAGGTTGGAGGCCTCTGGACTAGAGCCCCCCAAATCATCCCCTGTCTTTAAAGTAATATTTCGACATCTAAAGTTTATACACTGTTTTTATATTTTTAATATTTTATTGTACACAGCCCAGAGCCCCTCTGTGAGGGACATGGGTGGTTTTAAAATGTGATCAATAAATAAATACCAAAAGTCATTCTTAAGCCCTAAGAAGAATGATGACAACCCAACGATGGAAGTCACAGTCATTCAGCACAATGAAGCAGTATTTGACATTGGTAGAACATCTATCAGAGGAAAATCCTGAAGCTGTTGGGTGTTCAGAGAAAATTTAGGTGATCTGGAACTCTGCTGAGTAGCAGGTAGAAAAATGTAATTTTCAACACAAAGAGTGGCCCCAAGTAATGAAACTTTTACTCCCGCTACCTGGACTCAACCAAAAGACCAGATACACATCCATTCCATTGTTCAAGCAATGAAGGAATGAACAGGGAATGGTGATTGATCCAAATGGATATTAGATTCCATTCCTCCTCTGAGAATTCAAGAGGGGGGATCCCAAAGTTGAGATCATATATCATTACATACATTGGCTTATTGCAGAAGTAACTATTTGGGGCAAACTCTCCAGTATTTGTAAATTATTATCCTAGCAACTTATCCTACCAAACATTATTACTTTTATTTTACACATCAGTTGAAACAACTGTACTTTTGGAAGGACTTTCCTAAATTTCTTCAGGGGAATTTAGACTCAAGTATTTTGGATACTATTGAACAATCTATTCTTTTGATCAAAATACTGTCTGTGCTTATATAATCTTTGTAACCCTTCCCCTTCTTTCCTTTTATAATCTTTGACTATAGAAGACTTGGCTTGTCTATAGACAATAGATACTCAGAACCTGGTAATACTATTGCAGAGCTATACTTTCAAATAAGTTCCTCCATGTCCCTCAAACATATGAAAAACACTACTGCCATAGATGCCATAGTCTTACGTTTAAATGTGACCTTTTTTAGTTTTCCACCATGGTTAGAGCAACACTGGAAAGTTTAAAAATGGGAGGAGCATCAGTTCAGTAACAATGTATATACATGCAGCTCTTTTTTAAAAAAAAATGTTCACACCTGAGAATGAAATTAACCAGACCATTATCTACTTGCAGTTAAATGTACTTAATCCAAAGATCCAAGATAGCAACATGGTATTTTTCCCATGTGTTATTTGAAAATCATCATTTATTCATAACCTCCACCTCAATGCTCTGCATGTTTACAAACAGGAGAATCCAACTCTGCTCTCTTTACACTAAGCCATAAGTTATGTCTTACAAACTACAGTGGTTGAGTTTATACACTGCATTAACCCAAAACCAAATAAATCTAATTATGGCTTTGTGCTACCTCCCAAGTATGATCATGAATCAGTTCTATGTAGTACATTAGTTAATTCAGTTTGGATGCCTGACTCCAATCAACTCTGGGCAGCTCACAATAAACAATTCAATGCTGTTTAGTCCTAAGGACTGCATTCCACAGACATCCTTGATAGCTATAATGATATCCAAATTATATGCATTGTGAGGCTATCACACAAATGACTGAATTATGTGCTTGCATTGTGATATTTGATGCAAGTATGTAAGTCAGACATGTCAAACTCACGTCACGTGACGTTGTGCAACGTATCAGGACGATTTTGCCATTGCCGGCAATGGGGTGGGCGCAGCTTCCGCATGACGCATCCGGCCCATGGGCCGGCAGTTTGACATCCCTGATGTAAGTCATTCCATTTTTTTGATGAAATCATAATATACATAATTTCCCCTGCTGTGGATGCCACTACTACAGTAGGCTTGAACTTTTTCTGGGTTAAAACTTAATGAGGCAGGCAAAAGGCTTCAAAGAAAAGTTGATAGGAAGGAAACCTGTCCAAATGTATTTCCATGGATAAATGGGTAGGGTAAATTGCAAGTATATATTCTTCCCTTTCACTGATGAACCATAAAACCCATACCAGCTTCTTCTCATTTGGTTATCTGCCACATAGCTGCACTTTAACTGCCAAAATTCAGAATTCACGCCTCGGAAGGTACTTTCCTTATGTATTGAAAATATTGCTTACTTAAAAGTTGTTTGCCAGAGATCTAGAACAGCCATCATTGTGGGATTCACTGCATACAAATTTTCTTTTATGTAATTGCGAGCTGCAATGTAGGACTTATTCCAAGGTTTTGGCACTATTTCCATTCTGAAGAAAAAGAAAACAAAATAAAAAATCAGTACTATAATCCTAGAAGACAATTGTAGTGTCAAAGGATCTATTCTACATTGGTGAGTTTTAAATTTCAAGTAAAGCCAATGCATTACCTTATCAGAAATTGAGCAGGCTATTCTAAACACAACAAACATAAGGAAAGGAGATTATTGAAATTCCTTTTTAAGTCAAACTCCCTCTTGGTATGATAGTTACACAAAACAAGTCATGGAAATATGTTAATCAGAGGCATGATTTACACAATCCCATCTCCTTATATGCATGTTGCAAACTGTACAACAGCTTTCCTATATGTGAAACCATGAAGCTGGGCAGTTTTCACCCTAGGTTTTTTAGCAATGACCATCCAGAGACTTCAGATATTTGAAAAGTGCCAGATTGAGGAATGCTTCTCAACAATGTAAAGGTTTCCTGTAGAACAAAAGAACTTTTAAATTTTCTCTCTGCTTATAGCCTACTCAATGATTACCTTCATTTATTTATATGCTGCTTCTCCATCATGACTCTGAAGGAAAGTTCTCAAAAGAACATCATACTTAGCCATTAATATAAAATACACTTAACTACTAATAATCAACGGCCTCAAACAAAATTCAACCAGCAATCCAACATATAATTGTAAAATAAATTTAGGATTACAATAAGTTACAATTCATTCACCATCTCATACTTATTTCATACATAATTGTCTAACATCAAGACTAAGGAAAAGAAAGGCAACTTAAGCACCAGTCATGCTGTTTCCACGGTTCTGATTTGAATCCAATTAGAAGTCTTTATCTTGGGCTTTCTCTATAATCAAGATTAGAGCAAGCAAACTCTTGGAACAGAAGAACGTTTGATATCTTGAGGACATCTGGTAATATACTCCCAAAATGGTTGCCTCATCACCTACCTTATGAAATATTTGCAAGAGTGGACATGGCTAGTCAAAAAGCATCAATTGACTAGAAAACAATTTAGATTCCCAAAATAGTTTCCACCATCACAGTGGGACATTGTGTGATCCAGCAAATAAATGATTGCTTTGCAACCCACCAGTATATTGATTTCCTTAAAATCATATTTTAAAAATAGTCAGTGGGGAGTCTGATTGATAATAAGGGAAATAACAAGGGAAATATCTACACCCAACTTAGTACCAGAAAACCTAAGCCTTCATCACAGCAAAGAGAAATGCTAGGGGAGAAGCGCTGATGGAAAAGCCTGTTGGTAATGCCTCTATATATTCTGGCTACTAATTTTGGATTGCTGAATTGTGGAACAGATGAGTTCCACATGCCTGAATGTTTCTGAAAAAGCAAGGAAGAGAAAATAATGGGCTGCCTGGTATGTAATAATACATGAAAAGGGGGAATGCCCTTTTTATGTATTATTACTCACATCATAAAATATATAACTGCCAGTTTATGTTTTCTTGAAAAAAATATGTTGCTGTTAATAGAAGCAATCTAGAATTCTAAAAGGTTTGTGATTCTGTTCTCTTATTGCATACATATTTAGTTTATTATTTGTCAAATTAGACCCATCTCACAGAGAGACAGTGGGTGATATATAGTTAAAAGTTAAATGTATACTTGACTTAAAATGCCCTGATTTTAACTTCAACCAACACAGTATCTCTGTTTTGTTTCATTTTGCAACAACAATCCTTACAGTATTCAACAGAAAATTAACTAAAGGGGTGGTATTTTTGCCATTTTTGGAAAAAACAGTGGGGAGGGAGGGAGGGAGGGAGGGAGGGAGGGAGGGAGGGAGGAAGGAAGGAAGGAAGGAAGGAAGGAAGGAAGGAAGGAAGGAAGGAAGGAAGGAAGGAAGGAAGGAAGGAAGGAAGGAAGGAAGGAAGGAATTTTTTAATAGATTCTTAAAACATTTTAATTAAGCATATAGCATTCTGGGTGAAAGCTACTCGCTTCTTAAAAAATCTGAACTATATACTTTTGCCCTATGAATATGTTGTTTACAAATACATGAATCAAAGGTTAACTGGCATCTAGACTTAATTGGCATTTAGTATGAATCACTAAAGTGTTACTCAGTCTGGAATTAGGATAGGAATTCATATATTTTACCTGATTACTGCAGCACCGTCTAAGATTCCTTAGAGGAGAAAATTACATTGCCCTGGCACGGTCTTGTGTTCTCCTTTATAACACCAAAGTCTACAGATTCTCTGAACTTAGTAAGTCGATGAGACTTCAGAGGAGGCCAGTTTCTTTAGTAAACTTGGATGGAAGTGTAATTGCATTGGGACTTTAAGTCTTTAGTGATAATGATAGTTAAGCACTAGGCTCACTATGGTTCCAAGTTTACTATTTCCGACTGTTTGTGGATTAGAACAGGTTACAGTGTTGTTATTGCTATCAGACAAATATTTGGTCTAATATAACCTGTCATCTTTTTTTCGAATCAACAATACCATCTTTTGATTCAGCAATCTTCCTTAAATTGCTCAGAAATCGAGTTTTTAACCTCACCATATTTCTATCTGCTAACCGAGGATATGCCAGAACATGTTACGCATGTAAAAAAGACCCCAGATTCAACCTCACACCTCTGATTAAACAATCGGAAGTAGGTGGACGGAAAAAGACTCCACCTGAGACCTTCGCGATCTCCTGATAAGTAGAATAGGCGGCTGTGAATCAAGTGAACAAAAAACCTATTTTTATTTTATGTATATATCTTTATTTATTTTTCACATTTCTGGACCAACCATCTCCCTCATAGAAGGAAGGATTTTAAAAGGCTGTCCTATGCATGATGACGTGGAAGAAAGACTTGCAGCGTTCACTGGGGCCTATTCTAGATATGCAGAAGAGTGCGTTCTTACCCAACTGCTTCAAGTATTTTGCCTGTGATACAATACTTTGCAGACTAAGATGTTGAAATAGCATTTTCTTACTCTTGACGATGAGGTGGAAGAACTTGCTTCTTGGCTTCCTCCTTTTCCCTGGGATCTCTTAAAACAAAGTCAACTAAAAAGAAGGTATTAAAAGAAACAGACCAGAACACAAATGAGCTCAGCAGAGCATAAAAACAGCCAAAGGAATTGAACCAATTATTTTTAAAGACTTCAAAGGTGCTATGTAGGAAAAACTGAAAACATGTGACACAAAAAAAACAGTTTATTTCAGAATGTTTTGCAGAAGTAGCTACAAAAAGGGCTGAAGTAGCAAAAATAAATAAATAAAAAATAATAACAAAATAAAATAAAATCCATTAGTTAAAAAAATACTAACGCTGCAATCTATTGATGCTTACTTAGAAACAAGTCTCACGGTGCCCTAATAAGTGGTAAGAATTGCCAACAAAGAAATAAAATTTAAGCTCACAAAGTTTTCCCAAAGAAAACCTGTTTGTTATGCATTCTAACTGAATATATGCCTGCTTCCAAGACATTTTTACCAACAATACTACCCATTTAGAGGTACAGATAACTCTACTCAGAGTTATCATTCTATAGACTAAAATAGTGGTTTTTTTTCAAACTTCCAATCTTGGGGAAGGAATCCATTTCCAAAGCCATTTTATGGGAAAGGAATTCTGTAAGATGCCTAAGAAAATTTATGTAAGAAAAGATCCTGGGTATAAATTCTGGGAAATTGGCATTTCCCAGCAAATGAGCATCCTATGCCTGCTTCCAAGACATTTTTACCAACAATACTACCCATTTAGAGGTACAGATAACTCTACTCAGAATTATCATTCTATAGACTAAAATAGTGATTTTTTTTCAAACTTCCAATCTTGGGGAAGGAATCCATTTCCAAAGCCATTATATGGGAAAGGAATTCTGTAAGATGCCTAAGAAAATTTATGTAAGAAAAGATCCTGGGTATAAATTCTGGGAAATTGGCATTTCCCAGCAAATGAGCATCCTAAATCCTCAAATGCTTTACCATTACATGGGGTGGTCAGTAATAGTTTGAAGCTGGTGGAAACCAAAAGTGAAAAGCTTTCCTGGAATGTTGGTCTATCATATTTTAATTGAGGAAATATAGGGGTCTCTAGGATATTGTGTGAAAGTAACTGGGTAAAAAAAAGTATAATACCATGCCCGCATTTCTGATTCAGTTAATAACAAATAAATTATTATTTCCATACCTATTGCTTTCTTTACACTAAGAAGATAGTCCTCTCTCATTTCATCTGAGAGTGTGTAGATACTTTCACTGAGTACCTTCAAATGTTTGGGTACTAGAGCTAAGACATTCTCCAGCCATGAGTCGTCCATTGGGGCCACATGTTCTGTATCTATTCCATGGCGAATGTAATAGTAATATTTCTGCAAAATTAGAAAAGCACAGCAGTGGCATATAAGTTCCACTTGAATTCCACATTACGTCTGATTTTATAATGATGCGGATTTGGAACCCAAAGAATGAAAACATTTGTGAATGTCAGTTATGCACACAATTATCAGATACATGAGAATAGTGAGCTTGACTTTCCATTCTGCCTCTTTGTTTAAACCTGATGTTTGTTCAAACCCTCCCTACCTTTCAATCAAGAAATCATGACCTGATTTACCAAAATGTCTTTTTCTATTGCAGCTGTGGCCTCAGACGTGCCAGGTTTTGCTTCTTCTATTGAAAAGGATTCTGGAATAAAGTGTGGTTGCCTACAAAACAAACACAAGCTGTTATCATCCACCTTCAGTCAACAGTCTGCAAACTGATCTTGATTCAGACTTCTTTCAGAAACCAAGAGAATATTACTGAAGCTTCAGAAATAAGCATGTATCACAATTAGGAAGGAAAGCAGCTTTGTAATGCAAAAGAACTTACATGATGATATTAACTAGAGCGCTTCTGAAATTTTCCCGATCTTTTTTAACGCCAGGTCTTGTTTTTGAACTTGATGGTCCAGCCCCTTGATCACTCTCTGGAATCTCTTCTACCTTGCGCCTCTTGGGTCTTTGAGACAAATATTCTCCTTACAGAGGAAAAATGAGAGATTTTATGGGGATTGGTTGGCACAGGCTCAGACACGCAATATGGCTGTCAAATTGTACAACCAATTCCATCTTCTTTGAAAAGAAGTTAGAGTAGTTCACCATCTTTCTGAATTGTCTGCTATTGTCAACTGCATCAAGATCAAGGTGTAGATGTACAATTTCTTTAAACGCACAAACAACAAGAGCTCTGAAAACCTTAGCTGCCTATCAGGAACCTCCACTCATCTGATATCCTAAGCCCTGGCCCCTTTAAGAGAAACTAAATCCAACAATGTTGCTGGCAGCAGAGAATAGGACCTATCAGATTGCAAGGGAGGAGGGACTTCCCTCTTTTTGTAGTCAGAGGACAGAGGATTGGGGAGTAGCCAGAATAACAACAAACCAAGAGAGGAGGAGGACGGGGTGGAGAAATCAGTAAAAATAGAGCCTTTCCTTTGCCCTGTTGTCCAGAAATGGTTACAGCCCCAAACTGTTATTTGACAGACTGCCTGTCCTCAAGGCAGCTACCCATCCCACTCACAGGACAGGTCCTTCATGAAGAGTGATGTCTGATGGGATCCAGAAGGCATGCCTTTCCTGTAGCAGCAACACCTACCCTTTAGAATCGCATACACACAGAGAGAATTTGAATTTGAATTTATTAAATTTATATGCCGCCCTTCTCCCTAAGGACTCAGGGCAGCTCACAACAATAAAAAGTTAAAAACATAAAATACAAAATTTAAAAAAGAATTAAACAATGAAGTGAATACATAACAATAGACCCAATAAAACCAAATTTAAAACTACAGTCAGTCCAGGCCCGATTGTTGGAACATCCATGTCTTCAGGTCACGGCAGAAGGACCGAAGGTCAGGGGCCATCCTCAGCTCCGGGGGCAGTTATATTCCAGAGGGTTGGTGCACCCACAGAGAAGGCTCTCCCCCTGGGCTCTCTGACCCACCCACACATATTTGATTCGCCCCAAACCTTCTGGCCTTTGGAAAGACTTTTAAGACTTGGTTATTAAAACAAACCTGGAACTGGGTACAGGATGAGCAAAATCCCATCAAGAGAGGATACAAATGTGAGCCAGGTTGCCCATCAACGATTGGATTGGATTGCCTTCTTGTAAGCTGTCACATTGTCTAAATTGGGCAACTGTTTATATTATTTAAATAAGTAAGTAAACAAGCAAATAAATAATGAGGTAAGGGTCTCAGAAGTAAGGCTGTCCTTTCAGATCCTAGAGACTTGGCTTCAAGCATTTATACCTGAGTCCAAGTATGGGTTTTTTTTCCGTTTTTTTCTTTATCTCTCCTACAGCCCTTCCCAGCAATATCATAGAAGAGGTCGCAATCTCCTCGGGACAGAAATACAACTTTGTGATGTGAAGAAGATGATCGCTTTTCTCTATCACCCAAGCAGGAGGTTAGGATTGGACAGGAGCACAATGAGAAGGGTTTGGTTTTTTAAACAAGTACCGGTAAATATGTCTCCAGTTAATAATAATGTTAAGTGTGTCTACAGCAAACCTATTCCCAACCTTAGCAACTTCAAAATGGGAGGACTTCAGCATTCTGGGAGTTGGGGTCTACTCATCTTAACGTTTCCAAAACTGGGAACAACTTTCTCTCTTTCATTCACTGCAACACATACTATTACCACTCATGCGCACACATGTGAGATTTCTGGATTTTCACTGTCAGGTCTTGGCAACATCAGTTGTCCTGGTAAGTAAATTAAATTACTTTGATGAAATTATCAAATTTTCACTGGCAGTTCTAAGAGAAAAGAAGAAAGGCATACAAGTTTGCCTAAGAACTCAGCCATTTGTTGTGCCTCGTCCAGTTCCTTCCTACACAAACTATTCTGCCTCATCACCACACAATTCCTTCAAAGCCCAGCCAGTCAATTCAGTCTTCATCCATGAAACGTGAAGGGCCATCATATTTGGGCCATAAAAATAAGATGACCATTAGATGGTGGCAAAGATTTGTCATCTCCTTCATCCCATCTGGTGGTCATTCAGATGTTTGCAGCCCAGACATGGTAACTCTCTCCTCTATGGAAGAAAAAAAAGAGAAGAAAGGTGAATCCTCAATGCTCAACAAGACTTTTAGCTTCCCTCACAGAGAGAAGAACCCACAAGTGACATTTTATGAATAATAACCTCCACTCCAAACATCCTGGTTTATTCGTACCTGGTGACAGCTCATTCTTTATCATGAACTGCTCTGGAACGTGAGCATCCTGATCTCGCCGCAGATGGAACGAAGGCAGGTTCTGATGCCACAATGGTTTACAGCTGATCTGAAAGTCAGAGGCCAGGATTTCTTAACTGGCAGTGATGCTTGGCAAAATCTTTTTCCAAAGTTTTGCAAAGGAGCTTCATAGATTAGTGAGCAAAAAAAGGGGAGGGGGGCACAATTCTTTTCTTTTAACATATAATGTGTTGAATCTAGATATAAAGATCTTATGGGACCGGTTCTATAAAGTAGGTAGCTCTCTTCACAACAATTCACACTGATTAGGTTCTGACCCAGTTGCAATCACAGGCAACTGCAAATTGAACAATGAGTAGTCCAATGTCCAAACCTGCACCTCAATTCATATTTTAATAACTTTTTAATAAAGTTCAGTATGTATGAGTTGTTGTGATTCAGGGTCAGCCTGTGGGTTCGGCAGTTGGGTCGGACGACTCAGAGGAGGAGGGGGGTGTTGAAGACCTTGCTGAGGGGGTTGAAGATCTTGCTGATGATAGCCCTCAGGCAGGCCCCTCCCACTTGGTCACCATGGAGACCCAGCTGTGTGAGCCTGACAGTGTGGATGAAGATGACCCACAGCTGGCCCTGTTCAAGGACGCCCGACGCAGGAGGCAGTCAAGTAGGAGTAAACAGAGGAAGGCTGTGGGGCTTCTCGGAAGGAGGCAGAGAGAGGCCACGCCCTGAACTCTTTATAAAGGGAATGTGTGGGGAGGGCTGGTTTGCTGAAAGCAACCGCTCAGATAGTGTTTCAAAGCTCCTGTATCTTGGTTCGTGTCTTGTTTGTTTTTTGTAGTAATAAATTTGGCAGACGTCATTCCAGCCTCTTGCCGTTTATAAAGGGGTTGCCTTTTCTGCAGGGCCGGTAGTAGGCTGGTACAGAACATGAGTAAAGACTGTAATTTCAAATAGGCAGGCCAAATGCAGGTGGGAAAATGTGCATATGTGTAAATAAGAGTTTTGCCCTCCTTCAATGGCTGCACAACACATTTTAGGTGCAGCAAATGGACCTGCCGATCCGTACGGTAGAATTAGTACACATACAAGTACAATACAGAGCTTGAAGTTTCTTTTCTACCGTATAGGTGAAGTGAATGCACTTTATCACTTAGCAAAGGAAGAAAACACTGGAACCACTTTGAATTTTCTCTCAAGTACAAATGTTTGCTGGGGGGGGCGGGTATCTTATCAAAGTCATTACTATTGTTTTCCATTGGGTAAGGGCATCTTTCACCAGGAAGATAGCATTAGCAATAAAGACTTATATTCCGCTTCATAGTGCTTTACAGCCCTCTCTATGTGGTTTACAAAGTCAGCATATGGCCCCCAACAATCTGGGTCCTCATTTTACCGACCTCAGAAGGATGGAAGGCTGAGTCAACCTTGAGCCAGTGAGAATCGAACTGCCGAACCGCTGGCAGCTGGCAGTTAGCAGAATTAGCCTGCATTACTGCATTCTAACCACTGCGCCACCAGGGCTCTGGTGCTAGTGAACAAATTGCTGAGTGACCAACAGCCATCCTAGCCTGCATTACAAGATTGTTGTTAGGGCAGAATATGGGAAAAACCTTGTTGATTGATAGTTCTTGGAGGATAGTCAAGAATAGAAACCTGAATAGATTAGCAATGTTAATGTGCATCAGAGTAGAACAGTAATGTTCATGATTTACATGGTTTACAGCGATTATTTATTTATTTAATTAGATTTTTATACCGCCCTATTCCCGAAGGACTCAGGGCGGTTTACAGGGCAGCATAAAATACAATATAAAGATAATATAAAATTAAAATAGATTAAATTAATTAAGCCCAACAATTAGCTATCTATACAACATGTATAGCGCCAAAGAATTGAAGCCTTTGAACTATGGTGCTGGAGAAGACTCCTGCGAGTCCCTCGGACTGTAAGGTGATCAAACCGGTCAGTCCTAGAGGAGATCAACCCTGACTGCTCTTTAGAAGGCCAGATCCTGAAGCAAAAACTCAAATACTTTGGCCCCCTAATGAGAAGGAAGGACTCACTGGAGAAGAGCCTAATGCTGGGAAAGATTGAGGGCAAGAGAAGAAGGGGACGACAGAGAATGAGGTGGATGGATGGAGTCACTGAAGCAGTAGGTATGAGCTTAAATGGACTCCAGAAGATGGTAGAGGACAGGAAGGCCTGGAGGAACGTTGTCCATGGGGTCGCGATGGGTCGGACACGACTTCGCAACTAACAACAACAACAATATGTATAAATACCTTATCTGCTTGTGGAAAAAGTTTTGTAGTAATATTTTCCAACTTTCCTTTGTTGGGCGGCTTGGGCTGTAAGAGGATCAAAACAGTAGATAGAACAAAACATACATGTTTATTTCTCAATCTGAAATTTTAAAATATAGTGCAGACCACAATTATTAGGGAGTAAATTCCACTAAGGCACTCTTTCTGAATAAACATAGTCTTGTACTGGTACTGATAACATGCTCTACACTACACCATCTTTTTTCCCTGTGTTCAGGGAAGAGCAGAAGTACCTGCTCTACTTTTTGGAAACTTGACCTACCAGATTTGGGCTGCAAAAAAATCCAGATGTTTATTTGACTGACTGACTGATTTCCAAAGCCGCCCATCTCAGCAAAGGCCTCTGTGCGGCTCACAATTCAGAAACATATATTACACTTAAAATCTTAAAAACATTTTAAATCAATAAAATTTTTATCCTTAAAACACTAAAAAACATTAAAATGTTTAATTTGCGTATATACAAAACAAGACAACTCTGTTAATAACAAAGCCAGGAGGTGGGGCCCTTGGTGCATATAACGGCCGAGTCCAATGGACTATATAATGGACCCAGGCAGGGACCATTTTATATTACCATTATATCATAGCCAAGGTGCACAGAAAACTCACCCTTTGCTGCTTCTAGTAGCAAATTTTACACCCTTGTGGTTAGGTAATTTATGAAAATGATCCATTCAAACCGACGATAAAAAAAAAAGGAACCAGTGTCAACCAACAGATTTTTTTTCTAATATGCTTGGCAGGATTGCTGCCTTGGAAGCATTTTGCTTGGGAAAATTCCCTCTATTTATACTTAATTCTGGGACCCTTCTGCTGCTTAGGAACTGCTAATTTATAAACAGTTCAGTTTTGGAAGACCCAACTGAGTAACAATCAATTCATCAAATGCAAATTTTAAGCAAAGCCTTCTCTGGGGCCCACCAAAAGAGATGTGAGCGCTCAGCATTCTAGATAATATTCCCAGCAATTTACACAATTTTAAAAAAACCATATAAAAAGCACCATATAACAAGGCAACTAATTAGCAAAATCAATCATAGGCATAAAGTGCTTGGGGGAAAGGTAAGGGGGCTGGGATGGATGTGGGGTCTGTTTGAATTTATTTTTTTTTAATCCCATTTATATCCCGCCCTTCTCCGAAGACTCAGGCTGGCTTACAATCTAAAGCAGAAATCAATGTGCTTAGCAATAGCCTTCATTCTATGTATATGCCTGCTTATTGGGGTTTTCGGGGGGGCCCCAAGCGGCATGATTACAAAGTCAGCTTATTGCCCCCAGCAATCTGGGTCCTCATTTTACCTACCTCGGAAGGATGGAAGGCTGAGTTAACCTTGAGCCTGGTGGGAATCGAACCTGCACTAATTGCAGGCAGCTGGTGTTACTTAAGGAGGCATTAGCCCACTGCTCCACCAAGGCTCAATCTCTTCCCCCTTGGGTTCTGCCCAGCCCGTTCTCTTTGTTCCAGAGCTCTCATAGGCTCCCAGGCTCAGAAATACTCACCCATAGAGGCATCTGGAGCCAAAACACAGGATCCAATGTCTGATCCCATCCCCTCCCCTTGTCAGAATCCTATCCACTCTTGGAGTGGGGAATTAAACAAATCTATCATCCCAACATCCAGTGGTAAAGCAACTTTGTAGACTGCAGCTCCCAGAACTCTTTGCCGCTGGCCAAGCAGGCTGAAACACATGGAATGTTGTGGTTCCACTTATCTGGAGGACACCAGTTTGCCTGGACCTGATCCAAAGAGCCACACATTGCATCCTTACTTCATTGGACTGAGAAAAGGTATTCAATGTCTACACCAGGGGTAGGCAACCTTGGCTCTTTTATGACTCATGGACTTCAACTCCCAGAATTCCTGAGCCAGGAGTTGAAGTCCATGAGTCATAAAAGAGCCAAGGTTGCCTACCCGTGGTCTACACCAAGGGTCCCTAACACCTGGGCCACACACTGTTAGGAACCGTGCTGCACAGCTGGAGGTGAGCAGTGGGTGAGTGAAGCTTCACCTATATTTGCAGCCTCTCCCCAACGCTAGTATCTCCACCTCAGATCATCAGGCATTAAGATTCTCATAGGAGTGTGAACGCTATTGTAATCTGTGCATGCGAGAAATCTAGGTTGCACGCCCCCTTCCTCCCTTCCCCCAGTCCATGGAAAAATTGTCTTCCACAAAACCGGTCCCTAATTGCGGAAAAGGTTGGGGACCACTGGTCTACTTCACAGACTGATGTTAGGGGGAAAACATTTGGGTCAACTGGATGGGGTTAAAAGCTGTATTCTAACAACGCAGCAAATGATTTTATGGAAAAAAAGACGTGGATTTTAAAATATCTGTTTGTGTATTCCACGATTGTCAAAGAATTTCCTTATTCCAAAATGCATCCCATTGTGATAACTTGCTTCCACACTATTCAAAATGCCTTTAGGAAAAAAGACTCTGGCACTGGGAAGATGTTGTGAGGACAACAACACCCCTCCTTACAAACTATCTGCTTAAGTTTACATTTCAGAAACTAATTCAAAAATTATATGAACAGCTGCACAGCGGATTAGATTCCTTTCAAATGTATGACTTTAAAGGGCTCTGGCTGCATTTTTTGTTTTTCTCAAGGACGTCATCCTGCAATCAACTTCCCACTAATGAGACAAATATATGAAAGTCTCCTTCAACAAATATGGCTACACCACCTGCTCCTTCCTCAAACAGCATGCATATTTAAGTAAATGTCACAGAGGAAAGGGGGGAAGCATTTAAATAAAATAATCCAGTCTATTTATTCTACACGAAACAGCACCCACCCCCAAAAATCATGCCTTCTAAAGAAAAAAGAAAAAAGAACGCCGGCATATTCTAGTGTAATACTAAATAAACATTGGGCTAAAAAGCAATTGGCACTACATTAGTGAAAGACTGCCCTCTACTGTTGAAACGTAACACATGCATCCATTCCAAATGTGGTTTCCACTAAAAGGCAATCTGAGGAGACGTTTATCTCCTTTCCAGCCTCTTCCTGGATTTTACTTTCTAACGTGTGGATATTTTTAACAGATTTAAACAGTAACTTCCATTCATTTATATGGCTTTCACTTTTACAATTATACTACACAAAATCACTAGTCTCAAATTTATCGCAAGTAAGACATCATTGAAGCAGATCAGGAAAGTAAAAAAAAAATGAGAGAGGCAGGTAACAACCTAATTTGGCCAGGGCTGAGTTGCAACTAAGTAAGTAACAATTCAGCAATAGGCAGATAAGCTTTAGGATGCTCACAATTAAAAACAAGATTTAAAAATTTACTTCAAGTTTACACGATCCCATTGCAGCTTTGCCACCCGTTGCCAAGGGTACATTCTTCATAACTGCTCCATTTATGATTTGCCATGAAAAATACACCATCCTCCATAAAGTGTGCCCAACAATATTTTTTTCCCCAAGCACCTTGTATGGCTAACAAGCTGTCTTCATTTTAGTATCCTAAACCCAAAAGGCTAAATCATGTTCCTTTTTTATCAGTATTCCACCAGGAATAGAAGACACTTTTTTTTTGACGCAAGCAATTGATTCTCAGCTTCAGTTCCTAAAATATATTTACATTTGAGCATTCTTTTTTTCTGTGGGGCCCTTGTTGCTCTCTCAAGCTTGATCATTTTCTTGCAGATGTTTTATTACCCAACGAGGTAACATCATCAATGCTAGAAGGTAATGGGGTTGCTCCCTTTTTATATACTATTGGCTTGCCCTGTCAGTAAAACACATGCTTATGGGAATGTTGATTGTTTGATCCAGTATTAATCTTGGTATTAATTTCTGCTTAATCTCTGTTGTTTAGTTCTGTGTTTTGGACTTGGCTTGGATGCTCACAGTTTCCCAGTTGAAACTATGCTTAAGTTGTCCATGCGTTTTGAAATACAAAAATGCTAGAGAATTTCTGGAAGCCTGGCAGTCTGACAAATCAGGCATCAATAGGCACAAAAAACATCTACATACCATTCAAAAGAGACAATCAAAAAGCCAAAAAAAAGAGAAACAAACAAAAAGCCAAAACAACTCCTCACCAGGAATCAACATCCAGGTAAGTAGAGATTAACATCAAGATTAATACTAGACCAAGAATCAAGAAGTAAACAATATCTCAATCAAGGAGCTACCAGTTCAGACAAACAAGCTAACAGTAAACAACAGCCTAATCAAGGAACCACCAAGAACACTCCCACCAACATTGACAGGGCAAACAACATGTACATAAACAGACAGTAAACCCCACTCCCTTCTAGCACTGATGGTGTTACCTAGTTTGGTAATGAAATGTCTGCAAAAAAGCAACCAGACTCAAGAGAGCAGCAAGTATTCCACAATTCAACTCTGAGCTACAAATACTTTTTTTCTTCTCTGTTGCTACTTTAAATTTCATATAAACATGTGTTTTACTGATTAGTGTTTCTATCCTTTTCTCCTGTTTTATAAGTAACCCTCGAGCTACTACTTGGGAAAAGGAGAATGGTGAAAGCTATGCACAGCTGACTATTCAGAAGAATATCTAGACAGAGTCTAACTGTAACCAATAAACACTTGATAAAGCAACAGAGGAAGCCACCAGAATCATGCTTTAAACTAGGGCTGTAAAAAGACCTATTAATGCAGTTTTCTCTATCTCAGTAACTTTAAGGCGTATAGTCTTCAACTCCCAGAATTCCAGCTGCATAAGAAGCTCCAATTCATCTTATCCTACTGTAAATAGTGGACAGTTCCAGGAAACAAAGAGAGAACAAATTTCTAGAAGATGTTATGGTTGTTTTTCAGCCACTGATAGAATTACAGAAATATGAACCTTATTGATCAGTTCAGACCAATGGTATTTCTTAATCCAGCATCCTTTTTTTCCTGTAGTAAGCTAGACAGATATGTTAGCCATGATACTTTGGCATAGATAACTAGTGACAACTTTCTAGCATCCCTCACCGCTGGCCTTGTGACCAGCACTGCAGCAAATTGCAATACTGTATAGCAACATCTGGAGGGCTACAGATATTCTATGCCACACTAGAAGAACCCAAAGGCTAGACAAGATGATGTGATCCTGCAAGTTTTGGATATGCTATGCCTATATAACACACACACACATGGATGACCAACAATGGATTTTGCACTTAAACAATTTATGTAGTTGAATGACTACACTAAAGTAATCATAAAGGTCAGGTTTCTACCACATGCTAGGTTAAATTATATTTGGTTGGTTTGTGGTTCATTGTTAGTGAATGTTTTAATTAATCCACATTTCTGGAACTCAACCCACTGAACCATCAACTGACTGAAGGCGCTGGATGTTCCTAGCATGTTAGACTAAAAGATCACCATAATTAATTTGTAGGTCAGTTACAAGCATAACCACACTCTGATTTCCATCTTTCATGGTTGTTGCGTGGCTGACAAAGGTAAAGGAAACCTATATGTAAACTTTGAGTTCCTTCAAGTAAAATTTACATATGAACATAAATAACAAATGCATTCCACATTTCAAGGATGTGTATTATCTAGCTGGAAATTTGGGTAGCAGTGTATACAAAACACAGAGTTTCAGAGCCTGCAACTTTCAACCGAGGGAGCCCTACAGCTTGCAAAGACTACAGGTTTACTTGCTTCAGGGACCTGTTCCTGACCAAATGGAAAACCCCTTTACCACTGTGGGGAACATTTATTTATTTTTATTTTCTAATTTTTTATTTATTATTTATTTATTTATTTATTTATTTATTTATTATTTAAATTTATATACATGCTACTGATCGAAACTGAATTTACAGCACAATATGTGGACCTCTGAAGACAGTAGAGAAAATTGTGCAAGGCTTCCTAATATGGCAGTGAAATGAAGGAGGAGGAGGAGGAGGAGAAGACGGCAATAATAAAGATTTCAGGATAAGAAAGATGGGCCTCCTGGCTATTATTTTATCATTATTGGAGGCTCGTCCCATTTTTTTTTACCACAGCAAAATAATGCTTGGTGGCATAAAACCAATGCCTCAAAACCCACACTGGGCACTTTCAAGCCTTGGAGAAGCTCCTTTTGCAGACCCCTGGATCGAGCAAAAAGCCATTGTAGGCAATGAGAAAGTTGGATTGCGACTTTCAGTCCTTAGCCAACCGCCCGGAGCGCTTAAGAACTGTAGTGCTATATATCTGGGGGAGGTTAAAGGTCTCTTCCCCGGAACCAGGAGCCCTTGGTCTCTCCTCCTCAGATCCCGGGAACGGTTCGGAGGCAGGAAAGAGCCGGGAGCGCCGACCCTGAGGATTGGATCTGAGACGCGACGGGAGAAGGGAACCCTTAGGATGGCGCAAGCCGGCAGGAGGGGACCCCGTTTTCCTCCCTCACCTGCTCGTTGCTCATGGCTGGAGAACCGCCTGCTTGTCCCTAGGCTGAATACTAGAGGGGGAAGGAAAGGGTTGATCGGGCGTGGAGGGTGGGGGGGAAGGACGAGCGCCTGCCGCCTCTTGTCTCTTTCTGCTCTCCGGACGCCACAAATCCCAAGCGGATTTGTGTTGCAAGGAAGCCCCGTAGCCTAGCAACACTGCAACTCAAATCGCGCAATTGCCGCCGGGCGCTGCCCCGCCTTAAGGATGCCTATGAATCACAACATTCTACTCGCAGCCGTGAAGCCTAATTGGCCGGGAGAGAAAAGGGCGTGTCCTGGAGAAACACTCTCGCCACTGATAGGTGCTTTTTTTCCCCTTTTCTTTTCTGGAGGGGAGTGGGAGGAGCTTGTGGATGAGCTGATTGATAGAACAGGGGGTTTAAAATGCTCTCTGGGGGGAGTTCGCTGGGCGAGCAAAAGCGATAGAGTAGACGCGCTTTCCCCGCCTGAAGGAATTATTATTATTATTATTATTATTATTATTATTATTATTATTATTATTATTATTATTAATAATAATAATAATAATAATAATAATAATAATAAGTTGGAAGGGACCTTGGAGGTCATCTAGTCCAATCCCCTGCTAAGGCAGGAAACCCTATACCATTTCAGACAAATGGCTGCCCAGTCTTTTCTTAAAAACTTCCAGTGTTGGAACATTCACAGCTTCTGGAGGCAGGTTGTTCCACTGGTTAATTGTTCTAACTGTCAGGAAGTTTCTCCTTAGTTCTAGGTTGCTTCTCTCCTTGAGTAGTTTCCATCCATTGCTTCTTGTCCTGCTTTCAGGTGCTTTGGAGAATACAGTTTCTTCAAACGCACTTTCTTGTGGTTCGTCATTCATTTTTACAGTATGCTTTATTTTCTTCTTGCACCAGCTCTAATGTGTCGCTGTAATTACTTAACAGAACAACAGAATTGGAAGGAACTTTGGAGGTCTTCTGACCGCTGTCCAAGCAGAGACCCTACAATTCCAGACATGTTCCAGTCTCTTCTTAGAAACTTCAGCGTCGGAGTACCCAAAACTTCTGGAGGGAAGCCTTTCCACTGGTTAATTGTTCTGACTTATCAGAAATTTTTTCTTTAATTCTAGGTTGGATCTCTCCTTGATAAGTTTCCATCTGTTATTTCTTGACCTGCCCTTTGGAGAATAGGCTGTACTCCTCTTCTCTGTGGCAGCCGCTTAGATATTGGAAGACCACTATCATGTCATCCCCTAGTCGTGTAAGAAACTTTGGAGAAAATGATCAATAAAGCTGGATATATTTTTTTACATTACAGATTATTTTTACATTAAGCAAAACTAGAGCTAACTGTGGGCAAGTGTTGTATCTGTGACTTCAAAAACACATTTTATAAATGAGAGCAATGATAAATAGAATTTCAGGCTAGGGGAATCTAATTGGAAAAAGTTTCTAAAAGCATATTGAAAGGGCAATCATGTGATCCCATTGAAGGGTGGGGAAGAGGAGTCAACAGTAAAAGCCAAGCTTGCTACCGAAAATGAACAAGTTTTTGTCAAGTTTGAGCATGTAACGCAAGGAGTGCTTGTTGACCTTGAAGAAACTTAAATATCCAGAATGGGATAAAGAAGGAAATGGTTATCTGCCCCAAAATAGAAATAGTATAACCATGAAACTGTAGTTCTGGAAACACCATAAAAAATATCTAACCCTCTGCAATGTGCAGGAAAATCAATCAGTCCATCCATAAGGCAGCCTTCTGGTACTGTATCTTCTTACAAACCTTTAGAAATGGGGAACCTACAACTACAGGGAGACTGTTCCACTTTATAGAAATCTTAAGGTCAGGAATGTATTAAACAGACGCATAACTGCATATAATAACCACTATAATACCCAGTCTTAGTTGTTCTGTCTATAGAAAATAATTGTTGACCATATTCCCTGTAGATTCTCCTTATGTACCTGAAAAACATGGCTACCATTTCTCCCTTCAGTCTTTCTTCTTGACTGAACATCCCAGATTCATTTTGCCTCATTAGGCATATCTTCAAGTCCCTGTATCACTTCTGATGACTTCTTCCAGCCTGTCAATACCTACAATGTGGTGCCCAGAATAATACTACAAATGTGTTTTCACCAGAATCAAGCAGAAAGGAATAATGACTTCTTGTGCCTGTTACAATTAGCAGAGTTGCCATGAGAAGCAAGGCAGAACTTGTGGGCATAGATCTAGTTGCAAAGTTTTGTAACTGGAAGGAGTCAGAAGCAATGGAAATAGGATCTTTGAGTTGCGAAAATTAACAAAGGTATAAGATAGCTTTGATAGAGATCAAAGGAAGAAATAGAGGTTGCTTTGCAGACAGTGTAAGTCTTGCAAGGAGTAGAGAAAGAAGAAATAAAGTTCAGAAATACTTTAATACTTTGAAAAAATATTTAAAATGTGGAGGTGAAGGTAGAAGTCTCAGACTTTACACACAAAAAGAAACATACACATAGATATAGAAAGATGAGGAGTTTTGCCTGCAGAATAATAACATAAGAAAATAGGGGGGAAATGGTTAGCCCTGGAGGAGGCAGTTTGAAAAGTTAAAAGCAGGTGTATCAGACTCGCAACATCACATAACGTGTCGCAACGTATTGCGACTTTTTTTCCATTGCCAGCAATGGGATGGGCGCGGTTTCGGCATGACACATCCAGCCCGTGAGCTGGCAGTTTGACACCCCTGAGTTAAAGGATAGATGGGATCAAGCTTTCAAGTTAAAGGAGAGAAAAAAGACCCCTCATAAATAAGAGGTAAAAGGAAGAAAGCATGGATCTGTTTTAGCTGCCTCACGAAGATTTTACTCTCCCTGCAGCTACAAGAATGCAAGAGAACAGATCAGCTGGCATGCTCAGCCAATGGCAAAACAGAAGGGTTAACAAGATTCACCAACAAGAGGATCACTTAATAGATTTGGTTAGGTGAGAACTGTGGCTTACAAGGCCAAGAGGTTCGAGTCCCACCAGGCTCAAGGTTGACTCAGCCTTCCATCCTTCCGAGGTAGGTAAAATGAGGACCCAGATTGTTGGGGGCAATAAGCTGACTTTGTAATAATGCCGCTTGGGGGGGGCACAAAAGCCCTAATAAGCAGGCATATACATAGAATGAAGACTATTGCTAAGCACATTGATTTGTGCTTTAGATTGTAAGCCGCCCTGAGTCTTCGGAGAAGGGCGGGATATAAATGGGATTAAAAAAAAGAGAGAACAGAACTGGCCTGGATTCAGATGGACAAATGTAAAAAAGTTCCAGTCCTTGAAGACTAATATGCCAGAAAAAGAAGGGGGGAAAAATACAGCTTTGTTGTTCCTGTTCATCGACCTTGGGCATTTTGCAAGGGAGTGAGGACATTTGGTTCTTAATATGTATTGTGTTTTTGTAATATACAGTATCTTTAAGGAAATTGGTCACTTGGTTGTGAAAGAACTGTCTCTGAGCAAACTGTTCAAGATTCAATACACTGGTAGGAGACTTGGTATCGTCTAAAGTGAAATCACATAGAAACAGAAGGGATCAGGAGCAGCTCCTGTATGGTGTTAAAACGAGTTACCGATGGATTAAAATTGTTTTTATCAAAACATGGAGATTTTGGAAATCAAAAGAAAACCTTTTGCTTGGACTTTTAAGAGTGAACTCATTATTAGCTAATGTAGTATTTCTTTTGGCCACTAAGAGGCATCTGTTCCCTTTATGAACAATCTCTGTTGAACAAATTTCACTGTTTACAGGGATATCCAGTATATGGGAGTTTCCAGTACTGTTGGTGTGCAACTCATCTTCATGTAATTAAGCACATTATTGTTTTCTTCCATGCATATGCACTTTAAAAATTAATCTTTTATTATAATCAAAAGCATTCTTTGAAAAGTTTTCCATGCATTAGTAACATAATAGTTCTTTTAAAATTGTATGTTATTTATGTATGTGTACACTTTTGAAAGCAGACAAGAGAATTTCATTTTTAATGTGTGCCAGTGTGCCCACAGTAAAAAATGACAATAAAGGTTATCTATCTATTTCTGACTCCATTCTTACTCCATGTGACATGCAGAAAGCAGGCAGAATGAAGGAGACTTATTCTATTATATAATTTTTGTCATCCAATGTGGTTGCAGAATTCTTCATTTGAATATTAAAAGGAGATGGCTGTTGCTGTCATTTTATAGAGAGAAGCGGCTGGTAAAAGGCCTTCTCATTAAGTCTCTCCTCACCTGGTAAAGAGAGAAGGTGAACAAGCCTGTCAAGAACAATGTTAAATTAATTGCCTTACCAATATGTGCTTCACGGCAGTGCTTTTCTTGGACATCCCAGAGCAAGATGGAGTGGTGCCAGACGTAAGCTGCAATGAGAGGCCCCTGTGAAAGGCTCTTTGTCATGGATCATCGCTGCAGGGCAGCGTAGACCTTTAACAAAAATATCATTGTGAACTTTGCTCTTGAAGACAGAATTGGGACTCACACTATTATGGTGTCTAAGCCATTATTAAGATTTTTCATGAACTTTAAATCAGGCCGCTCCAGTTGTTCAACAACTGACCAAAAAACATGACTTGGTGCGATGTGTAATCCTAGCCAACATGTAGGTGTGTGACTGGGTGGCCTAATTTTACTACCAAAACCTAAATGTATGTTTGTTCAAAAACACATCCCAAATGCAAAAGCAAACTAAAAGTTCAAAATTCCATGCAAACTTACACGTTACAGAAGTACTTTAGAAAGAGAGTGAGAAAGACAAAACTCCAGGGTTCCACGTTTAAAGGGATTTCCAATGATTATCCAGAAACCCTAGGTCACCATTCCCCAAAATAGCAGGTAAAGGTCGCAGCACAAAAAGATCCATTTTCAATTTTTGAGCTGAGATGGGCATGTTGTGATCCAAGTGGGCCTCAAGCAATCATCAAAACAACTTTTTCTTTGTATCATGTCAACCATTTTTTGCAGGGTGGAACCTTTGAGTAAATTTTTTGTGTTGTTTTTTTTCGCTCCTGGTAGCTGCTGGGACAAGTGCCTGCAGTTTTCTTGCCAAGGTTTTTCATAAGTGGTTTGCCATTGCTTTCTTCCAAGGGCTGAGAGTTACTGCCCAAAGTCACCCAGCTGGTTTTAGGCAGGACTAAAACTCACAATCAGCTGGTTCTAGCCTGGTGCCTTAACCACTACACCCAACTAGCTTCCAGTTAAAATGTTACTCTTAAAATTATTTATATTCAATTCATCATTTTATATGGAATACAAATCACCCTTTCTATAAACAATAGTGCTTATTCTAAGTATTCGATACAGAAAGATTTCCCCAGCATGATCTTTCTGTCCAAGGTCAGCTGTGGAACTGCTCTGTTTGGTTACTGAGAAGATGCTTGTTGCCATCTCTGTCTTGTGTCTCCTTAATCATGGCTGGTGGTTTCCCTGTGGTTAAGGGTGTCATCCAGTTCCAGAGCAGCTGCCATTTCCCACGGATACTGAATGAACCAGAATCAACAACTGTTGTACTATCAAATTATGGTGAGTGCAAAACTGGGTGCTTTGTCTCAGGAAACCCATGACTGCGGTTAGGAAACTGAGTGGGATAGAGTAAGTGGTAGTGCACATACTGTCATTCACCAACCCAGGTGATAAAGGTATCCTGCAAACATACCCACAAGATCCTTCTAGAGGGTGTGTTATGCCCAGTGAAAGCATTATGCAGCAATTTCATTATTTTTTTCCCTACTGTAGAAACAAAACGGATGAAAGAAGGGATAGAAAAACCTGAGAAAAACGTCATCTGAAAGACACCATTTCTCTGTCCTTCAGCAAGGTCTGAGTCTAGGACAGGATAATTGCATAAAAACCTCATCTTAAAAACACCCATAGCTACAAAGGAAAGGAAATGAAGAAGTAACAGCCCTTTCCAGTTTGCTAATTTCACATCCAGTGATACCGTTTGACCTGTCGTAAGACACAAGCGGGGAAGGGGGTGTTATTCAGTGTCAGGGATTTTTTTTTAATTGCCTGGAAATTTTCTTTCTAAAGTACAGTGTACTTTTGCATATATATTTTTTTTTGTCAGGACACTATTTCCTTGTTTGACATCTGTTGAACAGGGCTGTACAGTTCTTAACATTCTTTTGCGGTCTCACAAATAGGCCATTAACCTTAGATCCAATCGTTCAGATTGTATGCCAAACTCTTGCCCTGCCCCCCTCTTCCCCTCCCCCTGTCCCAATATTTATAAGATAAGCACAATGCTGTCACTGCTAGGTTCATATTCCATTATTTTAGTGAGTCCAATAAAACATTTTATCATGTTGAGTCCCTGACCTCATTGCAATGGTATGATGTTTCCAGTATTGCTCATGACAACAGTTCAAAACAAGCCAAAGTGGCAAGCTGCAGGTTACAATAGTTTGCCAACCACATGACAGGAGAGGGAAGAAGAGAAGATTCCTGACAAGCTGGGAAGGCATTTGATGATCATGATTTCCACATTTTGCAAGAGCTTGGAAGAAAAGCATGTTCCTAAAAGAACATACAAAAGAGATGGCAAAGACGCTTGCTGCTGATATATTAAATTTATATGCCTCCTAACTCTCAGAAACTCTGGCAGTTTACAAATTGTTAAAACATTTAAACACAAGGAAAAACAACAACAAAAGAATAAAAATGACAGAAGTCAGACAACTGGATGGGAACAAAGGAAAAACAGGACTTCAATCACCCTCACCAAAGGCCTGAGGACTCTGAAACAACAGCAAGCTGAGGGGCATTTGGCTCTGAGGGGGGGGAAACCTTTTTCCAGAGGACAGGTGTTGCTACTTTATGGGTTCATACAGTTGGCATTAATTAATTAATCAACAGAGTGAGCCAATCCTGTCAGTTAGAACCAGCTCGGAGGTCCCCTAAGTAGTCAGGCCTCAATGCCATGTAGGCTTTATAGGTAGCAACTAGTGACTTGAATCACATTCTGAAGCAAACTGGAAACCAGGGCTCATCACAACGGAGTGTGGATTCTGGATGAATGTCCATTCTTTCCTGAACATAAACTGCCTACCTACATGACCTAAGCTCACATAAAATGCCTTAAATGAAGAACACTCCCAGTTAAGTGACTTACTGAGATTCCTTTTGTTCAGGATTCTGATCTAAACACAAAACAGAAACACTCTTGGTGGATCTCCCTGATTCTTTTGGACCTCTCAGTGACTTTTTGGAGCCAGCAGCCAGGGTTGGGAGTTGCAAGTACTATTTTTCAATAGTTAAATTTCCTTTGGGAGGGGAGTTGGGTGGGTGAACTCAACCGATTGCTCCCCTGTATACCTACCTCTGGTGGATGAAAGATGCAAGAATGATTGATGCAAGGGTTGTAGGTGTTACCCTGGGGCTGCCAACGTATTTCTGAGCACAATTCAAAATAGTGATTGCTTCCTCTAAAGCTCTGTTTTCCATGCTGTGCTCCATTCCTATGGAACAGCTTGCCCCAAGAAATCTGGATGGCCCTCTCTTGGCTTTCAAAGAGAAAGTGAAGATGGAACTATTTCATGGAGCATTTAAGTTTTGGTGTTGTCAGGAGGGTATACCAAGGGTAGCAGGCAGGGGAGTAGAGAAGTAGGTCGTTAAACTTATTAGTCAATGTTTCATTGTTGTATGGACATATGTAAACAGCAGGGAGTCCATGTGATCATATATAATCAAGGTTATATATTAAGCAAACAAACAACACTTGATTGGCTGGTCTGTGAGCAGGGGCTATGCAAATACAGTCATTTCTACTTGGTGTCACTCTTTTCTGTCTCTCAGATGACCATAATTTCCCATCATAACCCCAAAACACCTTGTGATTAGCCTTTTCCCTATTCCTTATCTAACAAACTAGATTTTCCCACCTCTCTTATCTTGCTTTGTAGCTATTAGAAAAAATATGGGGACAGCCTCCTTCCCTAATGCTAAGGATAGTGTACCAATTAATCATCATCTTCCCTTTCTTCTATTTGTGTGGGTTTTTTAAAAATATATATTAATGGTTCACACTTGATTTAGTCAATTTTCCAAGCTGCAACCCATTCTAAAGTAGATTACTACTATAGCACAATCTGTTTAAGAAATCGGCATTTTCAAGACAATTTATGGGTATGGACGTGTGTGTATTATGACTCAAACCAGGCTGTGATTCTAATGATAGCTCAAATTCAGAAGAAGTTATGAAAAAAGGAAGGTGGTAGTTCAACAGGATTTGAGAAGAAAGGAAACCAACAGTCCAGGAAAGAAAGTCTAGAGTGGTACAGTGATTAAGGTGTAAGAACAGGGCCATGTTGACTCAGATTCAAGTCCATCCTCAGCCACAGAAGCTTACCAAGTGATTCTAGGTCAGAAAACCTCACCAAAACCTCACCGTTGTTATAAGGATAAAATTAGAGGTTGGAGTGCTATGTAGGCTACCTTGAGCTCCTGGTAGAAAAGTGAAATATAAGTGGTAGGTTGCTCTCTATAGTTACTTATATTGTGATAGGTACGTACCCCAAGGTTGCATCATGAATCAAATCAATTTCAACCATCACCATCCCCCAAAATCCTAAGCCAAAGGCCTACAAGATGCAATAGAGTTGACTGGAAAAGTCTCTCTCTCTTACAGAAAATTAAAACATGTACTCTAGTTATTGTACACCAGTCACTCTGCATTACTTTCCTTCAATTCTGTAATTCAGGACTGTTCTTCTCTGATCACCTCTCACCCATGTACTGACAAGACCAGATATGTTCAGCTTCAGCAAGGTCGCGTCATCATTCGTCTTATTCACATCAACCTGTTTTAAAAAGCCATAAATAGAAGGAGGCCTGTATAAAGAAAACTGAATAACATCTTCATAGATCACATCAATCTTATGGTAAAAGGCTCCAAAGTCCATCTGATTACTACCTTAAGTAATAGTGCAGGGAGCAGTTTAGTAGAGAGGCAGGAAATACCAGCACATTTGAAAGATATGCCTAAAGAAAGCCATACATTGCAATCTTGTGAATCACAATAGATGTTAGTCAGCCGGATGTGGTAGAATTCTGGGCAACAGCATTTCATATGGCAGAAAGATTATATCAAGACCAAAGCTAGCTTTGTAGCAAGAGTAAACCAAGTTTCTCAGATATTCTCTGGCTACTATAAATAGTAAATCTAAATTTTTCCTCAAGTTGAGCTCAACTCTTGACAAACTCATGAACAACTTGATATCTTTAATTGGAAACAATATGGAAATAGTTTATCATTGTCATCTTCCAGGATGAGATTTTATTTCCAGAGTTTTCATTATCCCATCCAAACACTCAACAGGACCAATCCTGCTTAATTTCCATGTCTAGAAAAAGTCACCCAGATAAATCAGCATTTGTAGTACTATAATTTTTCTGTCATATTCTAGGCAGGCCATAGAAAAACTTGGAACTAGTAATGGATTGGATAAAAGCCAATGAACTAAATTAAAGGCAGCTAAAGTAGCAACACTGATGACAAAGTCTATGATGGGTATGTGTGTGTGTAAGATGTTAGCCTCTTCTGGAGGAGATTCAACTCATCTTAGATCAGGCTAGTATTTGGCCATTTTTCTGAAGATGATCTTAACATGAGCTGCTCAAACAGCAAGCAGTTGCCAGGAGGGTTTTTGTTGAGTTACAGCTAGCTGCATTGATTTGGGGTGGTGGTGGCTAGAGCAGCCCATAACCTACTATATATTAATTATCTCTCCATTTTGACCCATTGAAGTGTCTTCTATGTGAGATGCTCTGCAATTATTCAGAAACTTTGATTGCATTATAATTGGCATTAGTTCTGAACAGTGTGGTGATCTCTTTAGCCATTCATCTGCACGTGCTGTTCTCTCTTATTAAGTCCAATTCAAAGTCCTCTTTACCATCCTTAAAGATCTGAACAGCTTGGGATTTATCGACTTGAAGTCTCCTTCCAATATGGACCAGTCCCAATGTGACCAGAGTGACATACTGTTTGATTTCAAAAGCAAATAAGGGCAAATATGACAGTAAGAGTGAATATGTTCCATTTGTAGCACACTTTGAGCTATGTGATTAATATGAGTCTCCTAAAACTGACCGTAAAATCAGCAGAAGCTGGAAGAAATGATATATAAATCACTTTGTTTCAGATATTTGTAAGGAAAAACTAAGGGGAAACCTGAAAAGTTGACTTGAGAGGCACTGTAATTTCAGTACGTAAATTTCTGACTGATAAAAAGAAAAAAATGCCTCGTCAAAATAATTTTTGTGGAATTGTAGTTGTTGCCATTGTTATTGTGTTCAGAAGTTTGAAAACTTCAGGTAGATTTTATGCAGCAGTTTTTTATTATTTGGATTACTGGCGGTTAGCTGCACAAAGAAATGGGATTACATTTGCCCCAAAAACAGAAAGCAAGAAATTAGTATTTATTACCTGTTGTAGAATGCTGCTGTAGGATTTGGCGTGGAAATTCATTTTTGGGGGAAGAGCCTTACATGTCATAAATATAAAATATTGAAGCACGTCTGAGAAAATGGAAAGCTACATAATGGAAACACAGTTATTATTCTCTCCATAAACACACAAGAATTTAGTCATGCATTTTTTCCAGACTTTCAAGTCAAACCTTTACTAATGTTAATTGAATTTTTGATTACAATTGAAAGATAAAAATGGCAAGTTTCTCACTCATCTTTATTTCAATATCAAACAGCCTGTCAAATTCTCATTTTCAGTTTATAGCATTTGCTATATCAAGAACATTCCACTACTTTGTATATTTCAAGTAGCCTGTGCATTTGACACTATAAATTTTCTAATTAACTTTTGAGAGGCCATTAATCAAAAATAAAGTTTCAGTTGCATTTGGCTTATTTTTCCAAGTTTGATTTATGTGCAGTGGTTTTAATTTTCTGTATCATTTATGCTACTTTCATCAATTCATGTTTGAAGTATCCATGACAAAAGTTATGGAAAGACAAATGCAAAGCAGCTGGAAATTCTGAGAGATACAGCTCTCATAAAATTACAGGGCACCTAGTTGGGAAAGAGTAGTACAAAATTACTATAATATTTTTCTTGGTTTAAGGATATAACTAAACCATCATTAATCCTTTTATATGTACCTTTTATTTACTATATCTATTGTACTGTTTTTGATGAACTATTTTTTATTGAATCAATATCCAGCTAGCTATATATGTACATCATTTTAGGTAACTGCAAAACAGTTTTGAGCATTTTTTTTAGTAGAAAGACAGGGCATATTTTTATTTAAAATACTGTAACAGATCCAGCCGATCTGAATCCGACCGGTTGCAACTAAGGTCTTTTACGAGATCTTATCTTGCGGCGATGAGGACAGCAAGGTCTAATCACTTTGCCGCCCTCATCGCGTCCGCAGATAATCGCCCGGCCGCCCTGTTTAGGGTGACCCGCTCCCTCCTTAATCAGGAGGTGAGGGAGGAGCCGTTGCAGGGTCGTGCCGAGGAGTTTAGTCAACATCTGTTGGACAAAATCGCTCGGATTCGGACCGGTTTGGACTCCGACTGGGCAGAGTCTGACGATGAGGATGAGGGCAGTCTTGTCGATATTATCTGGGAGGAGTTTGATCCTGTGACTCCTGAAGATGTGGACAGGATCATGGGGAAGCTGAGCTCCACCACGTGTTTATTGGACCCGTGCCCCTCCTGGCTGGTTTATGCAGCCCGGGATGGGACACGAGGCTGGCTCCAGGCAGTAATAACTGCTTCTTTGAGGGAGGGTATCTTTCCCGCCACCTTGAGGCCCCTCCTCAAGAAGCCTGCCCTGGAACCAGCTGTATTAAATAACTTTCGTCCGGTATCCAACCTTCGCTTTCTTGCGAAGGGTGTTGAGAGCGTGGTGGCGCATCAGCTCCCTTTGTTCTTGGAGGAAGCTGATTATCAGGACCCGTACCAATCGGGTTTCAGGCCTGGGTACAGCACGGAGACGGCATTGGTCACGCTGGTGAATGATCTCTGGCGGGCTCTGGACAGGGGTTGTTCCTCTGTCCTAGTCCTGTTAGACCTCTCAGCGGCTTTTGATACCATTGACCATGGTATCTTGCTGCGGCCCCTCAGGGGGTTGCGAGTGGGAGGCACAGTTCTTCAGTGGTTCTCCTCCTACCTTCTGGGGCGTTCGCAGTCGGTGTTGGCAGGGGGGCAGAGGTCGACCTTGAGGCCTCTCATTTGTGGAGTTCCTCAGGGATCGGTCCTCTCGCCTCTCCTGTTCAACATCTATATGAAGCCTCAGGGTGAGATCATTCGTGGTTTTGGAGTTGGTTATCATCACTATGCTGATGATACCCAGCTTTTTATTTCATCCCCAAACTGCCCCAGTGATGCCCTCGACGTGATGTCCCGTTGCCTGGAGGCGGTCCGGGTCTGGATGGGGAGGAACAGGCTTCAGCTCAACCCTGACAAGACTGAGTGGCTGTGCGTGCTGGCATCTCGGGAAACGCAGATTATCCCATTTCTTAATATGGGGGGTAAGTTATTACCCCCTGTAGATCGGGCTCGCAACTTGGGGGTCCTCCTAGATTCACAGCTCTCCTTAGAAGATCATACAGGAGCTGTGACTAGGGGGGGCCTTTGCCCAGGTTTTCCTGGTGCGCCAGTTGCGGCCCTATCTAGACCAGGATGCCTTGCGTACATGCGCTCGTGACCTTTCGTTTGGACTACTGCAACGCTCTCTACATGGGGCTGCCCTTGAGGACCACTCGGAGGCTTCAACTGGTGCAGAATGCAGCCGCGCGAGTGGTGTTGGGAGTCTCCCGATACTCCCATGTTACACCTCTGCTCCGCGAGCTGCATTGGCTGCCAGTTGCCCTCCAGGTGAGATTCAAAGTGCTGGTAATGACCTATAAAGCCCTACATGGCATGGGTCCGGATTACCTACGGCAGCACCTGCTACCGGCGCCAACCTCCCTCCGTCCAGTGCGCTCCCACAGAGTGGGCCTCCTCAGGGTGCCTCTGATCAGATAATGTCGATTGGTGGCCCCCAGGGGGAGGGCGTTCTCTGTAGGTGCGCCAGACCTATGGAACCGCTTGCCGGTTGAGCTCCGGATGGCCCCTGACCTTCGCTCCTTCCGACGCGATCTAAAAACCTATCTATTTGAACAATCCGGCCTGGTCTGATGGGTTTGGGGTTTGGATTTGATTTTAACATAGTTTTAATTGTTGTATTATATTAGGCATAAGTATTTAATCTTTTTTAACTTTTGTATTTATATTTCGATATTTATTGCCCTGTACACCGCCCTGAGTCCTTCGGGAGAAGGGCGGTATAAAAATTTAATAATAAATAAATAAATAAATAAATACATACATACATACATACATACATACATACATACATACAGTCCAGAAATCTAATATGGAACATTTATCAGTTATTTTAATCCTTATTCCCTTGAAAATGAATATATGATAATACAGTTGAGAGCACAACAATCAGCGAGTGGAATGCATAATTGTAACTACAAAGTGAATCAACTCCCACCCACCTTCTTATTACATAAGAAGGTAAGGAAGTTTTCTTTTGAAATGTCAGAGGAGTCAGTTATTTTCAGAACAACCTGTGTGGTCTCCAAGCAACTATACTTAGTGCAAACCATGATGTTTGTAATGTGCAAACCCAAGATCTGGTTTCTCGATTCGAGGAGCATGTTTTGACAAGTCAAACAAATCCCAGTCAGTATTGCTGAAAGCAATCACATTATCCCATCAAAATAGTTTACTATATTCCCAATCACAGGAAACAAATGAGGTGATGAAAGCTAGATAATGCCAGAATGAATATTTTTTTTATTTATCAGCGACATGCTTTTTGAATAGCAAACTATGGATTTTCTGATCTTTTAGTTTCTGTATTTCAACCGTATCATTTCATGTGCCCGTTTATTTAATTTTCAATAACTGTGACGGCTGTTAACTTTAGGAACAGAGTATAAGCAAATCTCCCAGGTGCCTTTTACTTGATAGCTATGAAGTTTAGGATGACCTTTCAACTTCAACTGCAGAAAGCGAAACAGGGCAGGGCAGAGTACATGGCTACAATTAAAGCCCCAATGTACTAATCTATGCTGCACTTACTCATGTTTTACTGAATTAACCTGATTAGGTTCACAATACACAAAATAAATTAACTATAGAGGCTAGGTTTATACAACACAAAGTACAAATTAGCCACCCTCTTTTTAAGCTACTGTGCACCATCCCATTTTTCTCCCTCAGTGGGCAAGCAGCTTTCTATAACTGTTGAGCATGCAATGGAGGTTCATCCTAAGCCAGTGGTGGCAAACCTTTTAGAGACCAAGTGCCCAAACTGCAACCCAAAACCCACTTATTTATCGCTGGGTGCCAGGTAGGCGTGGCCCACTGGGTGGGCGTGGCTCTGGTGGTCATGGAAGATTGGGTGGGTGTGGCCAAGGTGGGTATGGTCACCTCAATGTTGCTCGTGGGGAGGGACACCTGTGGGGGGTGGGCAGGGTTGGGGGAGCTCCAGGAGGTCTCTGGCAGGTGGGGTGGTAGGCAGGAGACTCATCCTGTGGGGTGAGGCGAGGCAGGGTGGGTGTGCCATTGCCGTGGGGCAAGGCAAGGGATGGGGCAGCTGCTGCCTGACACCACCGGCCCCCGTCCAGAGGCCAGCGAGCGCATGGGGGCCGACGGTGTCCGTCAGTAGCCACAGCCTGCCAGCCCCTCGACTGGCACACTCTGGGGCTCCGCAGCCCATCGCCAGTTTAAAGAAGCCGCCTCCGAGATGGATGGTCGGCCAACAGCTGAGGAGGTGATGCAGTGGGCCGTGCCTGGGAAAAGGAGAGCATGTGAGGCCAGGAGGGACAGGATGGGGGGGGGAGAGAAACCAGCTGTGTCGGTATGCATCTGGCCACATGGGACCTTGGCAAGTTAGCAGGTGGCTGGTTGAAGAGGGACAATTGCCATCTCCGGGGCATGGCGCGGGTGCCCACAGAGAGGGCTCTAAGTGCTGCCTCTGGCACCCATGCCATAGGTTCGCCACCACTGCCCTAAGCCATCATTTGTCCACTTCAAGATTTTCTGAACATTAATATATCTTTTTAGTTTCTCATTTTTTTTAAATTTCAGTTTTGTCCATTCTCATTGTCTAAATCTGCTGTTAGGAGAAATTTATTTCCTGATTAAGAGATTAGAAATGGAGCTAAAAATAGAGAGACGTATTAATCTAAGGCTATAGTCACGACATATTGAACCATAAACTAGCTAATCATATTTGAAAGCATCACAAGTAAGTATTACTTATGTAAGTCTGAACACAATAAGAACGTTTTACTTCAGTTTTGTAGAATGAAGATAAATGGATAGGATCCAATTATTGGAGGAATAAGAGAGAAAAGATGGCCCTAATTTGTTTACGTAAGGAGACCTGAATATTGTCTCAAACAGGGAAGTCACAATTCAAAAATGGGATTATCCCAGGTGCTTCAAACACTCTTCAGCATCTTTTGTTGCCAGGAATAAAGATTTTAAAATAAAAGCAGCTTTCCATTTTAACTACTCATTTAAAATAATCCAGATGTTCAAAGGAAGTTCACTAAAATGTTTTCAAAAACAAAATGCAATTATTATGAAACAAATCACAGATAAATATTAACAGGCTTTTATTTTTTATATTTTCAATGCTAATATTTTTTGGGTGAAGGAAGATTTATCAGTACATTTCAAAAAAATAAACTGAACTGGTATAGTTTTCTGTATTAAGGCTCAAAGGTTTAAAATGGACTTTTTGATACGCCAAGTTCAAACATCTGTTAGTTTCATGAACACATATAATTAGGAACTGTGTCCATCAACCAAAGGATATAAACTGTTCTTCCACTCCTGTAGGTATTAGGGTTCCTTCAGAGAAATCAGGAATATAAAATTAGAGCAGTTGATGCGTTAGTTCATGAAATATTAGCTGTGTAAGGAAATAAAATGCAAATACAATAAAATATTGGTTTATTAGATATCAGTACAGTAGATTTGAATGAAATGGACCAAATCCCCCTGGGTTATTGGGATTGTTGGGAATATTACTATTGCTCCTTGGCCTCTGGGCTTCAGATCTATTGTCTCATTCTTCACATCTTCCATTTTCGTTTTGATGCCTCCATGGCCAATTATTTTTAAGGGTTGCCCGGTTTTCTTGAGGTGCCCAAACTGAACATCTTCATCCGTGAGACAAACCCAATGCAGCTAAGAGCCAGCTGCTAGAAATTCTGTAACTGAGGATGTCATGTTTAGCATATTATCTTATGGATGTGTTGTATGCCCGCATGAAGTCTAGCAGCAGTCTGATTGGAATGGGTGACGCATAGACTTGATAAATGACCAAACAACTGCTCAGTTGACAGGCTGAATGGAAGCCTGAAGAGATGGTGTTCAAGGAAAAATTGTGGGTGACAGTTGCGAAGGAGATATAACAGTCCTGTAGTGACTTTCTCAGGATTGGGGAAGAAGGGAAGGGACATCAGGTGTGCCAAGAGAGCATCCATGAAAATGAATCAAGAGAAGAGTTAGGGTTAGGGAAGAGTCCTTTTTCTTTCCTCTTTTTTCTCTTGGCGACTGACAGCCTAAGCTTTCAGCCCCATATCCTGATGAAGGAATACAGTTCTTCCAACCATCTACCCTCTTGAGGTGCTTGGGCAGCCACATCTATCCTCCTACAGATAGTCCAACCAGCCATTTAATAAACATTCTAAGTTACAACAGTTCAGAAAGGGCCTACCAGCCTTTGTAAAACACTGTACCTCCCCCCCCCCGCCGCCCCCATATCAATGCCCAGCAATCATGTAATTGCCATTTGCTATCTTTGCCAGCTTCTCCAGAAATCAATGAAGAAGCTGGCAGGGAAGATTGCAAGCTAAAGGATTTTCCCTCTTCTTCATCTCTCTCTGTGCGTGTGTGTGTGTGCGCGCGCGCATGTGCGATTGCACCCAGTTCAAGAGCTTCCAATCCCTCCATGCAAGAAAGGGAATTCCTGTGCTGCGCTGGAGAAATGAAGCAACCAAGCTAATGCACGAGCTTCCTGCTATGCACAGTGGGGAGCTGTCTGCCCTCTTTTAGCAAGCAGCTCTTTTGCTCTGTCTGCCTAACAACCCACACAGTTGCTTAACAACCACATCTGGGAGAGCCAGGATTGCAGTCGTTGAGCAAAATGGCCACTCAGGTATCTCCCTTAATGACCATTTTGCTCAACAACTGAGATTCTGAACGCAATTTTAGTCATAAGTGAAGTACTACCTACACTCTGAACAACTTGTTTGCATCATTTGCTTTTCATTTTATTCCATTATAATCACCTAGTTAATTTACCAGACATTCATGAACAATGACTCCATCACCTCTGTGCAATTAAATCAGTTAAAATGAAGTTTCACTATATCTAGAGCAGGGGTAGGCAACCTTGGCTCTTTTATGACTACTGGACTTCAACTCCCAGAATTCCTGAGCTGGCTGACTCAGGAATTCTGGGAGTTGAAGTCCACGAGTCATAAAAGAGCCAAGGTTGCCTACCCTGGACCTAGAGCATCTGATATAAAATATTAATCTTTGGCCATTAGTTCAGTAAGCAAGTTGATATTTAATCAATTGTCATGAGTATAAAAAAGCTCCATGTTTGGATAATTTATTTTTGGACAGTGATGCCACCCAGCAGAAAAGTTAACTGGATTACATCATAAATCTAAAATATCGTTTGAACTATAGCTTTAATCCAAATAACATTTTTTGGGGAGGGGGGGAGGGGAATAATTCAGATTATGAGGCCTTCCAGATTAAGTTTTTGGCCTATATTCATAAAATTTGTGAGAATCAAGATTTAACCCTTTCCTACTTTAAATTATTCTTTTTTCTTTTATTATTCTTTTTTATTTAATTATTCTTTTTAACATTTATTTTTCATCTAATTCAGAAATAACCCTTTTAAAATTCATTCTCTCTGTGCCAGTAACCACTTATAAAGTCTCAATGATATTGACCACAAAACAAAGAATTCAGAGAGCAATTATAATTCCAATAAAATTATATACAAATGTATCTATTAACTAGGAAACTTACAAAATTAGATATATTCAAAATTTAGAACTGTCAGATTCAAGTGATATCCCAAATTTACATATATATATATATATATATACACAAATGTTTATAAAATCTCAAAAGTTCTGTCAACTGGAAGTGAAACTGATATATTCAAAATATTAAAAAAGATTTAAGACTGGAAGGAAAGGGTGAGAAATGTAAACTTAAAAAAAAACCACAACAGAAATATTTATTGTATCATATACTTTTTTATAAAGTGCTATAATAACCATTATTGTGGCATGCTCTTTCTCTTATCTTTCCTTCTTACTAAAATATATTAATTATTATGATCCTTTTTTTAAGACTTCCTAAACGTACCAATGCTAAAAATTAAATTAGATTAATATATCTATGGGTAGGAAAACCCATGCGTTGCATGTTGGCTTTTAACTGAAAATCAGAAAAAAAATATGGCTTTCAGTATTGAAATTTTGTACTAATTTTAGACTGTGGTCTTGAAATTGCACCGTTTTTTGCCTTTCTGCATCATCCCTTTTGGATGCAGTTCATCTTGTTAGTTGTGAGATGAGGCTAGTAAACCAAGAGCAAACCATAATCTAATTCCCTAACATGGCACATTTCAGGACTGGGCATTAATGTACGTCTGAATTAATTAGATATTTAATGTCATAAAGACTGATTCTTTTTTCTCTATTTTTCTTTGCTTTATTTATACTAATGAATATTAATGAAATATTCATATTGCCATTACATTATTTCAGTCAGCAATTTTTCTGCACCACTTCCTTGGAAGTAAAATCCATGAACAAATTGGGATTTACTTCTCTGTTCACAGATTGTGCTATCACTAGTGTCTTTGTTAGACAAGATAAACAGCTTCAATTTACGTAGCACAGAAATAATTATATTTTTAATTTGGAAGAAGATAATTTAATACCATTACCTAACCCTGCACATTTTTCTGGAAGATCTCATTTTCAAATTTAAACCTCACAATATTTGATTTGTTGAATTCATAATAATACATAGGTTTATCATCTCCAAATAGCACAATATTGGGCATGGACAAAACATTACTTCCTAAAGGAAAAAATGCAGGGTTGACTGTTGTTGGGGGTTTTTTTGGCACCAGAAGTATATTTCAATCTCTTCCACCTTATTTACATAAACAAGAAATGGAAGATTTCAAAACTAAGTATGCATTCAATTCAATCCAAAAATTATCTCTGTAAAAAAAAAAGAATGTGAACACCAAGTTATGTTCCACATGAGAACTGATCCACAAATGAAAACTCTCTGAGGCCCCTTCTGAGTAAACATGTAAAAAACCCACAAAAAACAGGTGGCTAATCAGGAAGCACTTCAGTCCCAGTGACTAGTCCAACTAAAAAACTTAGGCTTGAAAAAAGGCTTGCTGGAGTATACTATATACCGTTACCAATTTGACTTTTTCAACAATGACGGCATGGGACTGTACTTCTAGGAATGAACAAAAGGATTCATTCCTTCTCTCTGCCAAGTTCATGTAGTTTCAATTACAATACAAATCGGTTATGTATTATCACATCACTCTTTGGCTTAGAACTTGGCTCTACTGCTAACTTTAAAAATACTCTTCTGGCCTACTTTATCAATGATTAGACCAAAATGCCATTGTTTTGAATGTAGAAAGTGCAAATATACCCAGTTACCTGTTTGCCTCCAAAAACGACCCACTTCAGGTGCCAAGACTCCAGCCTCTCAGGGGTCATGCCCATTGCCAGCAACGGGAGCACAAAGAAGGGCCCAAACAAGATCAGCTGAAAGTGCATTTCCAGAATAACAACAATGCAGTCGTGGCCAAGCTATCATCTCAAACCAGATGCCACCAGATTAATTTAGAATCATAAATACAATTCAAGATAACCTGCAGGAGTGCATTTGTTAACATACAAAGTCTGTTGCAAGTTCTTGAGAATATTGCAAAGAATCATCAAACCGGAATCGTTTGGAGACTGTGCTGCTATCTTCTGGAATATTCTCTTTATCTTCTTGCTCAATGCATGCTCCATTGGACATCGACCTGTTATTAATTCTCTCTTCTATGCCCTTATTCATATTATCAAATGCTGGAGAAGAACCAGGGTTTTCCTCAGGGCTATACCACAATAAGAATTCTCCTTGTCTAAGCCAAGAGTGGGACAGACAAGCCTCTGCTGTTGGTCTCTCTCTACAAAGTAAAAGAAGAGATGTGTAGATTTAATATATGGAACTTAAGTTACAATTTAGCCACAAAAATGGATAGTTCACTACCATTTAGTACTGCCACAGACTATCAAATAGAACTATCTGTCCACTAGATTTGACAGGCTACAAAAGGGAAAGAAAGAGGGTTTATTCTATCCTCCTCCATAACAAATTCAAAACCTTCTAGCACATTCTTCAGAGAGCTTGGTAATCCTAAACAAAAGTTAGCTACCCTAAATCAGGGGTCCCCAACCCCCAGACCGTGGATTGGCACCGGGCTGCGGCATGCCAGAAACTGGGCCGCGCAGACAAGCAAAACCCCATCCCCGGAATGCAGGCAAGTACAGGAAACCATGCTCCGTCCGGTCCGTGGAAAAACTTCTCCCCACGGAACTGGTCCCTGGTGCCCAAAAGGTTGGGGACCTCTGCCCTAAATCAACTCTTTTATCCTACGTTTCAGGAACTTATCAGCCAGGAACAAATACTGATAAAGGTGAAGAAAAAAAATCATGTACTAATGTAGTGTTTGAGTCAACAAGGGGGATGTCAACAAGATTGACCAGTTATTGCTACCTCTGCAATGCCCCCTATTTCAAACATTTCCCTACCTGAGTGATAAACAAGTAGAAATAAGAAGCCCATGATGGAACCAAAGCCCTTTTGCCCATTATGAATCAAAATACTGTCCTTATACTGCCTTTCTTTCTAATAGTATATTAATGCAAAACTGTTTTCTCTATCCCTCTAGATCCTCCCATATAAACTTACTCAGGATTTTTAACAAGGAGTTTTTGGATGAAATCTCTGGCCAATAATGAAACGGAAGCAAATGTTTCTTCTGAATAATCCACATTGACTTGAGAAACGTTGAGGTATGTTTCCTGTTTATCTGCTCCCATAAATGGAGATTCATGTATAAGCAACATGTATGAGATTACACCTACACTCCTGAAATTAGAGAAGGTATACTTTTTTCATGGATGTTACAAATGAAAATATTTCTTTCAGATAAGTAACTGATGCTAAAATATTTTTTTATTGCTTTTTCATTTACTTGTCAGAGAAAGTCATTCCAAGTATACTAAAGTTTTCATATACTTGGATTACAGATCTGATAAAATAAATTCCTGAAATATTTAGTGTTTTGCTTGTATTTTCCCCACAGGGGATCAGGCACCAGGATATTTGTCGCATCAGAGTCTTATAACAAATATAAATTGATTATATAAGAAACAAAAGCCTTTTCATAAAGACTTTACAAATCCTGGCAAGCGTGTCCCATGCTAAGGACACAATCTAATTCTGCAATAAGCCAAAGGGAAGTTACCTGCTTGATATTCAATCCAAAAAGTAATTGTTACAGTGAATAGAAGCAAGTCCCATACACAATTCCATTGTACTTGTATACATACTGTGAATTACACACAAGACTTCCAGATATCAAATTAGTGAAGACATGAACAGAGTTTGAGGGCTCAAGGTCTCCAATTCAAGCACATTCTTCATGAACAAGACTTAAGAAGATGTTCTGCTAGAGTTCTAAAATCAGCAAAAGGTGATTTATTTGAAGTGGGATTGGGTTATTGGAGTGGGAATGAGAGGAGGATTGCTTCTGAAAATAAGCAACTGTTTTTCTCATCTATATCCAA
Organism: Vipera berus; assembly: GCF_964194415.1. Lineage (NCBI taxonomy): Eukaryota > Metazoa > Chordata > Lepidosauria > Squamata > Viperidae > Vipera > Vipera berus. The sequence goes on from NC_138202.1 coordinate 173,297,055, forward strand.
ACTCATCAAACCCAGTTTTCTATAGGGGCTAAGGGCACCAGACCAGAAACCATGAGACCATGAGTTCTAGTCTCTCCTTGGGCCAGTTTGGCAACCTTAAGCCAGTTAGGTATGTCGTTACCTTCTTCAACTCTATGAAGAAGGTAACGACAAAACACTTTGGGAAATCTTGTAAAAAAAAATATATCTGTTGGAACTAGTCCAGGCAGTTGCCAGGAGTCAACACTGATTCAAAGACACAAACATAATCCAAAATCACACCACCAAAATTTAGTCATTTTGCAGCCAAATTTCAGTGTCACACTCTTGGGATAAAGGGCAATACAAACGAGGACATGAAAGGTTGCATGTGAATTACTACATGCCTACTCCTGATTTATCACTTTCAACATGTGTGTCAAAACATACAGATTAGAATGTATATGCATTTTATAGATTCACAAACTGTAAGTCTATCAGGGAGCTGAAGGAAGGGAAGAGCACTGAGTTAAGGATTTGGGCTAGAATGATTTACACCAGGGGTTCCCAACCCCTGGCCTGTTTGAAACCGGACTGTGGGTGAGATGGGCAAGCGCGCACAAAGCTCCACTCGCGTGAACAGAGGGTGCTTGCGCTCACATGTGAAGCTCCACTTGTGCAAACGGAGCATGTGAGCACAAGTGCCCGCTGCTCACACAAATGGAGCTGTGCACACATGCATGCACCTGCCACTCACATGTTCCTCCCCCGCACCAGGCCAGGCCGCTAAGCTGGAAAGATGGTTTCTACAGTAAAGTTGTTTCACCTGAAATTCATATTACACTGAACAGAGAATTTTAAGTATAAGACAGTATGATGGTATTTCTGATCATTGAGGGAAAGTCAGAAAAGCAAAGACAACCACCACCAGTTTGATACAGAACAGTAACTTATTTACTAAATTGTAATTGACATACTCATAGATGACAGCTCTCATTTAAATTAATCACCAACAGGTGTTTGCTTAAATATACTGAACCAAAAGAACATGGAAATCTCTGTTTTATGCTGTTTACACTTTAGAATAAGAAGTCACAGGAAACAACTGTCTGCCCCAAATTCACTTTTTAGCTCAGTAAGATATACAGTAATTTGATCCCAAAGGCCATAAGTGTTCAGAAAGGATTTTAAAAGACTAATGAGAAAATTGATAAGCTTTTAAGATGAAACTATACAATCAAGGTAAAGTTGCTTTAATCTTATAAGAAATTACCTTACCATATGTCTGTTGCTGTAGTAATGGGATCATAATTTAAGACTTCTGGTGCTAGAAGGAAAAGGTGCTATTAAATACAGTATTAAAATAATTTTATCGTATGTTCAAGATAATTGCTAATCCGCCACACTATTTTACAATACAGAGAGATATTATTTATCTACCAGCATGACTGTATAAACTAACCCTTTATTCCATACAAGTAATCCCTGAGTTATGAGTGTTCACTTAACGCTTGTTCAAAGTTACGTGATGAGCACCTCCTAGTGCTTACGAGCAAGTCCTGAAGTTACGAATGTTGCAGCAGCACAGCAGTCATTCACCCTTACGAGCAACCGCAGTGGCTCAGCAACATTCACCCTGGTTATTTCCTCCCTCCCCATCCCCACCCCGGGTCTCCCTAGGCACCAGGCCTTTAATACTCACTCTACAAAGATCAAGATCCTTTGCTTTTTTGGCTGCTCCAGGCCTTCGGTGCGTTCACAGAGAATGGAGACCTAAAGTAACGCAAGATCTCATGGTACTTTAGGCCTCTGTTCTCTGCAACAGAAAAAGGAACCGAAGCTGGGGGATGCTTCCACATGCCTCCAGAGACTGGATCAGGGCTCCAGAGGCCTTTTCCAGGCCAGTGCCACCCAGATCTGAGGCCAGGGAATGCTTCCGCACTCCACCCCCACCCCCCGCGGCCCGATCTTGGCTGCAGAAGCCTTTTCCAGGCCGCTGCGGCCCGGTTCTAAGGCTGGGGGATGCCTCCGTGTGCCCCCCTTGCAGCCTGATCCGGACTCCGGAGACCTTTCTTAGGCCTGATTGGGCCATGAGTGGGGCTGCAGAAGCATTCGCCGGCATGAAATCCAGGCTGCAGCGGCCTGGAAAAGGCCTCCAGAGCCCCGATTGGGCTGCAGAGGTATGCAGAAGCATTTCCCGGCCTGAAATCCGGGTGGCAGCAGCCTGGAAAAGGTCTCTGGAGCCCGGATTGGGCTGTGGGGGGGCACGGAAGCATCCCCCAGCCTCAGATCCGGGCGGCAGCAGGAACCACAGCAGAGAGGAGACGGATCTTTTCCAGGTGAGTCCGGCGTGGCAGGAAGGGAGAGGGAAGCAAGCGGTATCTTAGAGGGTGGGGAGGCCTTGGGGGCCTGTTCCATCACTAGGCCCTCCATGGCCTTCCCCACCCTGAGATACCTCATGTCCACTTAACGAGCTGCGTGTTTTAACAAGCAAGAGAGTGATCTCATTCGAGGTATAAGATTCATTCTACGAGTTTTCGAGTTACGTGTGGAATGGTTAGGCTCCACTACACTCATAACTCAAGGACTACCTTTACTGGCTTCATTCACCCAATACAGTAAGCCATGTTCTTGTTTAGCTTAGTATAAACTTATCCACTTTATTTAGTATGCCATGTAAGCCTAGAAATCTTTCAATATTCTTACTCTTATCAACTCTTCCAATTTTTCCCATTGATTTCCAGGAATGTTGCCTTAACTAATTTGATTTCATTTGTGCAAATCAGAAATGAATCTTTTCCCCCCCTAGAATGCACCTATTCAGTCCTCATGACATACAGAGCTACAGATCAGGGATCCCCAACCCCAGGCCACAGCCCATTACATAGTCAAGCTGCAAGTGCATCTGTGTGCATGATGGCCCACCACTCATGTGACCCAGTTCCCCTCTTCCTCCCAACTGGGCTGCCAAGCCACAAAGGTTGGGGACCACTGCTATAGGTGATGATCAATACCTTGAACTGCACTTGGAAGTCTAGTGGCAACCAATGCTGTTAGCAGTGGTGACACATCAGCATGCTAACAAACTCCTATTACTACTTGCACCATTATATTTTCAACCAGTTGTAGTTTCCAGATGATCGTCAAGGGCAGCACCACATAAATTGCATTGCAATAACTCAGTTGTGAGGTAACTAGGACATATGCACTGTCTGAAGGACCTCTTTCAGCTACTGGGAAGTGCCCAGTAATACCACTAAATGTGTATTTTGCCAGAAAACCCTCCTCCACTCAATGAACCTTCTGTGATAAATTATGTTATCATTTCGCACAGAGAAAGGGGGAAAAAGTATTCATTTCTTAATACAATATACCTGTTACAGGAAGATTATTTTCTTTATAATTGTTTGTATATACCCTGAAATTGTGATACTATAGAGCTTTGTATTTTATTTATACACCATTTCTATATGCAACTCTTTTTTTAATTTGCAAAGAGACCATATCACCCTACTTCAAGTGACTGAAGACTGTTCACAATACAACAGGGAAATCATCCAACAAACACATCGTAATTGATTACAGAAGTAAACCAGGTCCACTACAGTCATAATTTTAGAATTTAGAATTAGAATTAGAATTTATTAAATTTATATGCCGCAGTTCTCCCTAAGGACTCAGGGCAGCTCACAATAATAAAAAGTTAAAAAACATAAAATACAAAATTTAAAAAAGAATTTTATGGTTGTATTTTTATTATGGGACATTCATCTTCCATTAAAAATGGTTATGCATCTATAGGGTCACAATTTCTCCATCTTATTTTGAAGCTATACTTTTCCCATCTGGGAAAAAAAGCATGTTTTATGGTCACTTGAAGAACATCTAAGGAAGAAAGTTTGTTTCAGTCTTGAGAGCAAAGGAACTGATATTCTTCTCTAAATCTGGCTAGTGCAATGTCAGGGAAAATGCTTTCAAATAATATGTGCAAATTACCTTGATATTCAGGCGTTCCAACAATTTCTCGTAATTCACCAAAATTTCCAATCTTCCGAGACAAACCAAAGTCAACTATTTTTATATCACCGAGGGGACATACACTACTCAATAATATATTCTGGGGCTACAATAAACAAACAAACAGTTTTGATATTTTGCTATTAATCTCATTATCAGTATAAATTCTAAAGTTATAAAATTTCAAGTAGCTACATGACTCTTTCAAAAGCAGCCTGGGGCTTTTCTAGTTAGAATTACTGCCAACTAAAAAGAAAAGCAAATGATAAAATGAAAAATCAGTTTTTAGACAAAATCAAAGAGAAGGGAAACAAATGGAAACTAAAATATTGGGTAGAAAGTTGCAAGTATGCAAGTATTTTAAAAAATAAGCATTTTGAATTTTTATCCTTTTGCAATCTTAACAATTCTTCAACATAATTATTTGGCTTGTTGTACATCTAATGATGTATATCTAAAGTTTTATTAAAGATTATGAAAAATCCTATTAAATAAACATTCAATGTATTTTAGAGTCTAGCTTACTCTGAAATATTTCCCACTATGTCAGGGGTAGGCAACCTTGGCTCTTTTAAGACTCATGGACTTCAACTCCCAGAATTCCTGAGCCAGCGATGCTGGCTCAGGAATTCTGGGAGTTGAAGTCCACTCGTCGTAAAAGAGCCAAGGTTGCCTACCTCTGCACTATGTAATAGCATATTATCCATAATCTGCATTGCCTAACAGTTTTAATCTTAAACATGTAAGGATTTGAACCTTAATCGGTAACAACTGAAATTCTGAAGATACAGGTGGAATAAAATTTATTTATCTCCTTCTCTATGAATCTCGTTTTCATAGAGTTATTACAATTTTTAAAAGAGTATCAATGAAGTTTACTATGCACATTACCTTTAAATCTAGATGCACAATATTGTTTTGATGCAAGTGGCAAACACCTTCGAGTATTTGTCGTATAAGCCTAATGATAGCAATTTCCTCTATAGTTTCTTCTAGGTCAGGGAGACATAGATTAAAGATTTCTCCTCCAGCTGCACTGAAAAAATTATATGTGAACACATGTAATTGTCAGCATCTTACTGTCAAAACAGAACATGGAAAGCAGTTGTTGGCTTATAATTTCAGTTTCTTAAACATGCTTATTTAAAATGATATTGGTGAGGATAAAAGCAAATCATTTTTCTTTTATACCTTTAGAAGAACCAGTCTTTTCAAAGATAAAATTGCAGTGAAGAAATTATATGGCAAAATGCACAACTGAATGCAAGCTGCACAACTATGAGCTCAAAGAAATGGCATCACTTTCTGTAATGTTGGTAAATACCAGAAAAACAACAACAAAAACAGATTTTAATGGATACTGAAGTCTCAACATAGCCTGTTTCTGAAGGAAAAGGAAAGAAATATTTTATTTCTAAAATTTGGCAGTTGCTTTCCTAGTCAAGTAAGTAACAAAGAACAATGCTCCAGAACACATGATGCTGAACATTTAGCTTGTTTTGTTTTCTTTAAACTTTCTAGGAATACTCTTAACTCTCTAAAAAAGTATTAAAACATTTTATTCTGAACCACTTTTCACTTAAAAATCTGAAAGCAAACAAAAAATACTTTGACTGTTGTAAATTGTTAATTCACCACAACCTCTCACGAAATGCAAAAAATGTAGCCTTATATTTTCTGGAGTACATTTTGATTTGGCACTCTGGTCACATACCTTCCCTGAAGCGATCATGTTTATTTATATTTAATACACACATAATTTAAGAAAGAAGATGAAAACAAAATGTTTGCCAGAACCACAGCCACACATCAATGAATTTTCTTCCATTTTATTCTAAGGTTCCTGTGCACGCACCCAAATAATTTTTGCACACGTGCAAAATACTTTTCAGTTTTTCAACTAACTGCATGTCCTTGCATTGGAATATGTGATGCAATAAACCTGTAAAAGAGTGTTGTTCCATATACCAATCCCTCCCATATAGTTTTTGCATCATTTGTGCCCAAGGAAAACTTGACCAAATATACACTTTTGCTTCAAAAGAGTAGCAGATAAAGTTAATTTTGTTAATATCACATCATGAATTTATTTCTATTTATCTCCCAGTTTTCTCCCATGAAATAAGACTGGTTATAAAGGGATCACCCTTCATCTTATCAGCATTACAACCATGAGAGTTGGTTGGATTCAGTGAAAGTTACTGTTATGGACAATATATATATTTGTGTATGTCTATCTGCATCCTGCTAAAAAGTTTCACTCGCCAACTATATATTTATTTCAGCAAATATGACACATTAACAGAACTAGAAAGATGGAAATGAGATTAGTGTGGATATGGCCTATAATGACAATATTGAAAGATAAACTGTACAAAAGGGAAATTGTTACACTGCCTAACTTCACACTAGAAAGAATGGCTATTTAGCACTGAACAAAATAACTGAACTGTATCAACCAGAAAGATGGCACAAAAAGCCCATGTTGAGGAAAAATTACAGGATACATAAAGGATGACTCCAAAAAAGAAAGAACATCATCATCATATTCAACAACATAAAGAAAAAACTGCATAAAGCATTAACCTGAAAGATGAACCACAAAAATTAAGCAGATAAAAGCATACATATAGGCAAAAATCCCATGTGCTACCCACTTTCCCTACCATATTAATCTAAAATGGTTAACTCCAACTGAAACCAATCTGATCTTCCCCTTTCAATAAATGTGCACATATACACCACTTGTATGTGTCTGTGTGTGTGCATGGGCACAAGCATATACATTTACCCCCTCAAAACGGGAGGTAAGATCTGAGACAAGAACAATGGAAGTACTGATTAAAATAAACTGCTTGTAAAATAAAGTATCCCATTCATAAGCAGATCCCTCTCTCTGAATATATCAATCATTCTTTCCACCACATCCCAACCAATCTGACTGTAGAGACACACAAGATAAAATGCACATTCTCCTCTCTTCTTTCAAAAGAAAAAAAAACAGGATAAAAATAGAGAACAGCAAATTCACTGTGAAGCATAGATGAAATGAACAAAAGTGGATTAGACAAGGGGAAAGGAAAGGGTAAATGCTGGTGTTCCAAAAACAGGATTAAATTGGCCATATAACGAACCTCTCACTGATATTTAGCAAAATCTTCAAAAGGATCCAAGATTTCCCGGAATGACGGTTGTAATCATCCATACCTCCAACCATTCTGGGTTTTAAACAGTTGCTTCTAGTCTTATCAGAGACTGTAAGCATCCTCTCAGATTTATAAGTAATTAGTCTGAAAAGCAGATTTTATGAGCTAAGTTCCTGTTTGCACCATCTGTTACCTGAGGACATAATTCCCTTACTAGGAGGCAGTACCAAATGCCAGTGAGAGAAGTTAGCAGCAGCAGCTTGGTGAGCCAAACAGGTTATATATGTCAACTGCAAATTGTTTTTTTAAAGTCAAAATAAATAGCAGCACAACAACACAGTCATCTCATGGGAGTTCCTTAATGATACACCTACAGCCTACTATTTCTGTTAGGGTTGCAAGGAGGTTTGTTTAAGTCATTCTTGATTCCTGGTGACTGCTTCAACAAGTCTTTGGAGTAGCCTCTTCAGAAATGGTTTTTCCTTGCCTTCTGAGGATGACTGACCTAAGGCCACCATGCATGCCTGGCTGAGGAATGCTGGGAGATGAAGTCCACAAGTCATAAAAGAGCCAAGTGTGAAGACCCCCTGCACTACAGCAAACTTGCTCTCTGCAACCTAGTGTTGGGGATTGGGTTGGGGATGAGAGACTTGAAATTTTTCATTTGTGTAATTGAAACAATTTACTTCAAATATTCCTGATCACATAAATTTAATCCACTTGGTATTAAAGAGAAGTATACTATTTTCTTATAGCTGTCTCACTATCAGAAGGTCCCAAAAACTACAGCTGACTTGCTTGCTTGTTGGCTGTGTGATAGGGCTCCTGGACCAGCAGAGGGAGGATGGAAGCCTTGGAGTTTCCTATGGCTGCCCTCTATTGCAATGAGGAAAGATTCCCCAATGAACAAAGTGGGATTCCAGAAAGAACTAGGGTAGTTCCTAAAACTCTAGTGCATGGCTTCACCAAGGTCTTAGTTGCTATTTAGACTCTGCCTATGTGTACTTTGTGTGCATGTAGATCCGGGAGGGAGGGAGGGAGGGAGGGAGGGAGGGAGGGAGGGAGGGAAGGAAGGAAGGAAGGAAGGAAGGAAGGAAGGAAGGAAGGAAGGAAGGAGGCAGGAAGGAAAGAAGGAAGGAAGGAAGGAAGGAAGGAAGGAAGGAAGGAAGGAAGGAAGGAAGGAAGGAAGGAAGGAAGGAAGGAAGGAAATTTAGAGAGTGTCTATCTCCTTCATAAAGGGCCTCTGCAACACATTGTGCCCGTGAAATAGTGCTGCTTCGTAATTCGCAGGCTTTCAGGTGCAATGAAAATGGATATCATCTTTAAAGTTCAGCATGGTGTGGGCCAGATAACTTGTGGGATTGCATATTCTTAATGATTTCTGCTGTGAGTTCCCTTGGTGAAGCTATGTTATCTGATGGGTGCCAGTAAGCATGCCTTCTCTATCATGGGGACTACCTTATGGAATAGCTTCTGCTCTTTGACTGTAATAAACTTGACGACTTATGGAATAGCTCTCCTCCAGACACATGGATGGCCCTGGCCTTGCTTACCCTGAAGAAGGTCATAAAGATTTAGCTTTTCTCCTAGGCACTGGAATCAGAATGTTAATAGAGCTTTGATGTATGTAAATTTGCCAAATAAATAAATCTAGAACAGTGAAATAAGATTGGGGACCACATGTATAGTATTTGAAATTTTTTCCAACCACTTCAAACAGTTCTGTTCTGGGTCACATGAATAAGAAGGAAAAGGGAAGAGAGTTGAGACCAGAAGTGGCATTTCAAGCCACTGCCCAACTTCGAGAATGCACTGGGGGACTTTTTCCTGGATTTTTCCCTGAAGCTACTGCATGGAATCTGCCGTTGACTTTACCTGTTATGCAAAGTTTCATGACTGATCCCATTCTGTTTAGTTCTCCAAGAATTATCTTACAGACAAAGTCACAAGCCCTTTTATATAATTTCTTTCCACTATTTTATTCAGTTGAAAAGAAAAAGGGGTTAGAGAGTAGGGTTTGAATATATACTTACTATTCCAAAACTAAGATGATTTCACTTGTTGTTTCATAGACTTCATGGAGATTTACTACCCGGGGACTTGGTTTTGTTAGTTCGAGAACAGCAATTTCATGCAGAATGTCTGCTTTGCAGTCTTGGCCTCTTCTCCTCTTTTTCAGAAACTTAGCTGCATATTCCTGGCCTGTAGCTTTCGCAATACATTTTCTAACCACACCAAATTTTCCTCTAAAAAAACAGAAGAGAAGAAATAACTGTGAAGTATTGTATCTGACCAGCAGAAATCAGAAGGACAAAAACATTTTATAACAGTTCACCCTTTGTTCTTTAAAGATAGGTATGTGCCATGTTTTGCATTCATAACTTTATCTTCTGTAAAGATTTATTTTAGATCTGTGATACGTAGGGCCTTCCAAATAGTCTTGCAATCCAGTCCCAGCCTCCTGCATTCCTGTAATGGCTGAAACTGAATGGAGTTGGTATTCAACATCTGGAAGATCACAGGTCATTCATCCTTGATGTAAAGCCAAAACAGAGCTCTTTCAACAAAATGTTTAGCTGTGATCTACATCAGGGCTTTTCAACCAGTGGTACAGGTCCCACCTGTGGTACATTGGCACCTAGCAGGTGGTACGTGACCATCCTAGAAAAGTGGTAGAGGGGGAGGGGAATGAGCTGAACCAGTGGCAGCACCGCACAAGCCTGAGCGAGACGGCTGGAGCTGCAGGGCTGTCAGGGTTCAGTGGAAGCGCCAGGATCAGCAACAGGCTCCAGCTGGAGCTCGGCGTTGATCCTGGCGCTTCTGCTGAGCCCAGAAGAAGCACTGATCAGCTGGAATGTTGCAGCATCTCCAGGGTCTTGTGATTTACATTCAGATGCTTGGCAACTGATTCATATTTATGATGGTCACAGTGTCCCAGGGTCATGTGAAGTGACAAAAACTTGCTGCAACCACTCAGCAAATGGGGGGGAGAATAAAAACCAAACACCCACCCCACCCCACCCCCACTGCCAATCCTCAACAGAAATGCTCACAACAATGAAAACCTCGGACAGGAGGAAGAGTGCCGCCAGGCAGGCAGGCAGGTGTCCTGCTCGGCTGTGGCTTGGGGGGCACTTTTTCCAGTGCCATTCTAACTTCGAACTGTCACTAAGCGAACTGTTGTAAGTCGAGGACTACCTGTACTTCATCACTTTTTTCCTTTTTTTTTTTGGTCATCAAGTTTTTGATACCTTGCTAGGTGACTGGTGGTACTCAGATGTTGCCATATCCTAAAAGTGGTACAATGGGTGAAAAAGTTGAAAAGCCCTGATCTACATGGCAGCTCCTACCATAGGTTCAATTTACTACCTCTTTGCTTCTAATTCATCATTTTTCATATCTCAGTTCCAATCCTTTCCCTAATTTAGATCCTAGAAACAGACTACATATTGTAAAGAATGTGCTCAATTTAACTGATGTAAATGAGATATAAAGATTGTCACTTAGAACCCATAACTTCACTTTTATACAAAACTATTATCTTAAGGAGTTCACTATTATTAAAACAGATCTCAGTAATTCTTTAAGATTTTAACAATTAAAGCCATGTTTGTAATGACATTATTATTGAACATTAAAGTTATGCTAAAACATATTGAGCTTTATATTGTCAAGTATAAATGTAGTCATTGAGCAATTTATGCCTCTATGAAAATAATACTAAACCAAACCAATCAGATGTTTATTTCAGTCATAAACCAGAACAAAAACATGGAGGCTTTTTTTTTTAGATCTATGAGAAATAATCCTACCCCCACCCAAATTCATTTAGAACTTTTTCCCAATCTTTTAATATATAATTTGCTTAAATTCTCCTCAGGTTTTTAATCTGAAGGGGTCCTATATTCTTTCAAAACAAAACAAAAAAATCTCCAGACACAATTTGTGATAGCTCTGCAACAATAAACAGACATGACATTTGAACTGGGTATGAACAACGGAGTTTTAAAATGCTGATTATGTTCCCTCGAGCTGTTGTTGACTCTTAGCCAACCATCTATATAGATGTTCTCCATGACGACCTGTCTGTAACCTGGTTTTTTAGGTCTTCCAGTCATGCACCTATTGCCACTATAAGTGCTGCTGGTCATTCTCTTCTCTTTCTTTCCACCATTTCCAGAATTAGAAAGCTCTAATTCTAGAAAGCTTTCTTGAGCTGGGTCTTTGTATAAGGTATCCAAAGTGAGGTAATTCGAGCCTAATCATTTATGCCTCAAACAAGATCCTTGGGATGATTTATTTGATGATCCATTTCTTTGTTTTCTTGGCTGTCTATGTTTTTCTTAGGTTTTTTTTCTAATACCATTTTTCAAACGCATCAGTACTCTTTCTATCATGCATCTTCAAGATTCAATTTTGCTTCCATAGTGTCACAGGGAATGCAATTGCTTACACAATTCTGATCTTTGTAGACATAAACACATCACAGCATGTTCCAAAGCATTGTTCGCTAATCTGCATATACAGGCGAAACTCGAAAAATTAGAATATCGTGCAAAAGTTCATTTATTTCAGTAATGCAACTTAAAAGGGGAAACTAATATATGAGACAGACTCATTACATGCAAAGCAAGATAGTTCAAGCTGTGATTTGTCATAATTGTGATGATTATGGCTTACAGCTCATGAAAACCCCAAATCCACAATCTCAGTAAATTAGAATATTGTGAATATTTTCCGAGTTTCACCTGTATAATAAAGCATATTTCAAGATTGCTTGTTCCTTTGGTGTTGATGGTTGGTCCTAAACGGCAGAAGCTGTCCATTACTTTCATATCTTCATTGTTAGTTCTAAGGCTGGTTCTTCCACCTGTTATCATTAGTTTGGTAATTTCAATCCCATTTTTCATTGTGCACTTTGATTTTTATTACAGGAGTTTGAAGGTCCTTTGATTTTTTGCTATCAGGGTAGCCAAATCCTTGAGCAAATTATATACATTGGCCTTCCATTAGTAAGGTGAAACTTGGCCCAAAACAGTATACATCAATGATGATGGTTTTTTTGTTTTATCTTTCCTAATTTGTCAGAGTACAAAGGAGCTAAAATGACAGCTGCAGAATTCTTATGACCAGCTTGCCTGTACACATATTCTAAAAGCATTGGAAAGAACAGTTAAAATCAGGAAAGACTTGAGATAGAAGAAATGGTCAAAGACAAATCCCATCTTTGGTAGAGATTAAAGACCCCAAATAGTGCTACTGATAAGCATACCTTGACAGATAAAAAGTTAAAGCCAAATTAATGAACTGGGCAAGTTCAAACAATAGCTTTCCTGATAAAATATAAAAGTACATCTTAAAGTCTCTGAACAAAAAACATTTCTCAGTTGCTAGTGAAAAAAAAATCATGCCATTTTTTCCCTTACCATTCATTTCGCTGTGGAATAAAAAATGTATGCTGGTAAGCTTGTGTTTTTAGAAGAAAACCACATACTGTTTAAAAACCAAGTTGACCTTTCAGAAGTAAAGAAAAATGTGTTCCCTCAGCCAAGTTAAGAATGCCTGAAAACCAGCATTTTTATTTTAGCACATAAGTTTATAGGAATGCTCAGAAATATAATACTAAGATTAGACAGGAAACAGAATCAGGAAGTTAAAATTTTTGGAAGATAATTAAATGAAAAGTATATGCTATGGGCACCAAAATCTTTCTAGCTAACCCACCCATACTTTAAAATATTTTTAAACCCTTACTCCACCTATATTCATAAAGCTTAAGACAATAAAATACCACCAGAAAACACCTAAAATATTTAACTAAAACATTCTTGAAATTAACTTTTACCAGGTAAGATCTAAACTAAGAGAGTTGTGAATTAGCTTGGGAAAATGTCCACATTTCAAGCCCAGTTACTGAGACTATTCCTCCAAAAGCGATCACTAATTTTAAATTTAGGGCCTGACAAAGAGACATAATTTTAAAACATCACATGAATTGGACTAGAGGGTGGAATTGATAGAATTTGTAAAACTTGTATATGTAAAATATGGAAATCTTATAGCAGTGAAAAACAAACTTAAAATATATTACCTTAAAAAGAAGTCATTTTTTTCTCTGAAGTTTCTTCCTGATATATATATATATATCCTATGTCAATTATCCTATTTCAATTGGTGGAGCAGTGGGCTGGCTAATGCCTCCTTAAGTAACACCAGCTGCCTGCAATTAGTGCAGGTTCGAGTCCCACCAGGCTCAAGGTTGACTCAGCCTTCCATCCTTCCGAGGTAGGTAAAATGAGGACCCAGATTGTTGGGGGCAATTAAGCTGACTTTGTAATAATGCCGCTTGGGGGGGGGTGTGAAAGCCCTAATAAGCAGGCATATACATAGAATGAAGGCTATTGCTAAGCACGTTGATTTGTGCTTTAGATTGTAAGCCGCCCTGAGTCTTCGGAGAAGGGCGAGATATAAATGGGATTAAAAAAATGCTCTAATAAAATTATGCACAAGTTTGGAAACAACTTGCAATTTCATGTTTGTTTCTTCCAAAAAAAAAAAATTTCAACAGTTCTCATAGGACCCGATTATAAAACGATTAAAAGAAGAATTTTCCAAGTAAACACCCAAAAGAAACAAAAGATGCCTCATTCCGAGGTCAGCAACTGAATTGTGTACTGAAGTACAAACAGAATAGCTATCACAAAGAAACATAACTTTAAAATCTCACCTATTATTTCAAGGTGACTGATTTTCTACAAATGCAATGTGAGCCAACGAAATTCAGTAATGTAATAAAGCTTGAATCTTCTTTTAAGTCATTATTATTATTGCTTCGTTACACATTAAGTGAAATTAGCTCAGTCAATTTGCTGGCACTATTACAAAAAGAAGGAACTACTTCATTCTCCTGAAGACAACGAAACATAAGCTATGCGTTAGGGCTGTGCAATGCTTTTCATTTGATTAGGTAAAAGTGCTTTGAAGAACATGGAAGAAAGTACATGCATGCAACAAGTATGCATTCAACTTGGCATCAGTTCCTATACAATCTAAGACAGAAAAGAAGTTTTGATACATAAGCTAAGGCACTGAAGATCACACCTCCCAAAAAAATTATAAGTACGGTAAATTTCAGGAATTTTGCATGGAAGTTATAACCAGAAAGATTCCACATTTGTCGTCGTCATCATTCATCATCATCATCATAAGTTGGAAGGGACCTTGGAGGTCATCTAGTCCAACCCCCTGCTCAGGCAGAAAACCCTATACCATTTCAGGCAAATGGCTATCCAGTCTCCTCTTAAAAACTTCCAGTGTTGGAGCATTCACCACTTCTGGAGGCAGGTTGTTCCACTGGTTAATTGTTCTGTCAGGAAGTTTCTCCTTAGTTCTAGGTTGCCTCTCTCCTTGACTAGTTTCCATCCGTTGCTTCTTGTCCTGCTTTCAGGTGCTTTGGAAAATAGCTTGACTCCCTCTTCTTTGTGGCAGCCCCTGAGATATTGGAACACTGCTATCATGTCACCCCTCGCCCTTCTCTTCGTTAAACTACACATACCCAATTCCAGCAACCGTTCCCTATATGTTTTAGCCTCCAGTCCCCCAATCATCTTTGTTGCCCTTCTCTGTACCCTTTCTAGAGTCTCAACATCTTTTTTACATCGTGGTGACCAAAACTGGATGCAGTATTCCAGGTGTGGCCTTACCAAGGCATTGTAAAGTGGTATTAGTACTTCATGTGATCTTGATTCAATCCCTCTGTAAATGCAGCCTAGCACTGTGTTGGCTTTTTTGGCAGCTGCAGCACACTGATGGCTCATATTGAAGTGATTGTCTACTAGGACTCCAAGATCCCTCTCACAGTTACTACTATTGAGCAAGGTACCACCTATATCTGTGCATTTGATTTTTCATGCCTTAATGTAGAACCTTACTTTTTTCACCATTGAATTTCATTTTGTTAGATAGCGCCCAGTGTTCGAGTGTGTCCAGATCCTCCTGTATTTTAAGCCTATCTTCTGGAGTATTGGCTATTCCTGCCAGCTTGGTGTCGTCTGCAAATTTGATGAGTTCCCCATCTATCCCCTATCTAACCCACATTTTTCTATCTTATCAAGTAGTAGGTTGTGATCTACTTTATCAAATGCCTTACTGAAGTCCAAGTAAATTATATCTACAGCATTCCTCTGGTCCACTAATTTTGTCACTTGGTCAAAGAATGTAATAAGATTTGTCTGGCATGATCTGTTTTTGACAAACCCATGATGACTTTGTTTGCATCAAGGTGTTCGCTGATTTGTTGTTTGATTATCTTTTCCAGAATCATCCCAGGTATTGAGATCAGGCTGATAGGTCTGTAGTTTCTTGGATCTATTTTTTTCCCTTTTTTGAAGATGGGAACTACATCAGCTCTCTTCCAGTCCGGGCTGAAGGCGGCGCCGCGTCCCAGCGCCCATCGCCAGGGAGACCCGCCGCTGCCGCTCAGGTGCTTCCCGGCTCGGGGGAGCCGCGCTGCAGGAGATGCTCGAGAGGCTTCCTTTCGGGCGGGGAAGGGCCCGTTGCCTCCGAGGGGGGCCCAGGTGGGATCCTCTGAAAGGCCGTTTCCTTCATCTTCGCGTGGCCCTCTGCGGTCGTCTCGGCCTGCGAGTCCCCCCCCAGGTAAGCTGTCGGCACCGGGCGGCGACAGGTGCGTGCGGCTCAGGATGCGGCGTGGGCATCGGGGTGGTGTACATTTTGCCTTGTTCTGCGCATGCGCATGCACATTTTGCGGCTCCCACTTTTTTGTGTGTGTGACGGAACCGGTTCCGAGTGGCTCTTTTGCTGTTTCAGGTTGCTGACCCCTGTCCAAGACTCTAGTTTGGCTGTGTTCTATTGCTTGTGCTTCCAGAATGTTGAATTCCAATATTGCATGATCACTTCCCCCCAAGGTTCCTGTGGCCTCGACACTTTCTATCATTTCATCGCTGTTAGCGAGTATTAGATCCAATATGGCTAATCCCCTAGTTCCCTTCTCTACTTTTTGGGAGAGAAAGTTGTCTCCTAGGTTTGTCAGGAATCTGTTTGATCTTCCACTTGGTGCAGAGTTTGTCTCCCAGTTGATATCAGGGTAATTAAAGTCCCCCATTACTATTGTGATGTGCTTCCTACATACCTTACTACATACTCCTTACTGAAGGAGCAATCTTTTGACCTGGCAGTTCTTCTAGACTTACAGGTCCGGCCAGAAGAGGTAGAAGCTATGGCGATGAGGTTTTTCCCCCCAGACTCAGCTGGTGTGCCAGTTGCAACCTATCTAGAGGGACAGGATTCTGCTTACACTAGCTCAAGCACTCATTGTCTCCTGCTTAGATTACCTCAGTGTACTATGCATGGGGATGCCTCTGAACAACATCAGAAGTTGCAATTCTGACTGATGTTTATTAATGGGAGCATGTTATACCAGTGCTGAAGGCCCTGCACTGGTTATCAATAGACTTCCAGATCTAATTTAAAGTGTGGATGCCAATCTATATTTTAAGGCCCTACATTAGCAGCTACTCATCTGCAGGATCCCATTCTCCCATTGGAATCATTTCAACTACCCAGGAGAAACTAAATACCACAGACAGAACAGCACACACTCTGCTAGAAAGAGGTTCCCTGAAAATGGGTTCCAGCACAAGTCCGAAAGCTCGGAAAAATGCATCATTTTAGTGAGGAAAGGAGGGGCTTCAGGAGCCAATTGTCTACAAATAACAAGAAGCAGGAGGAAGAGGAGGTAGCAATGGGGCTTTTCAATCTTTTCACCCATTGTACCACTTTTAGGATATGGCAACATCCGAGTACCACCAGTCGCCTAGCAAGGTGTCAAAGACTTGATGACCAAAAAAAAGGGAAAAAAGTGATGAAGTACAGGTAGTCCTCGACTTACAACAGTTCGCTTAGTGACTGTTCAAAGTTACATTGGTACTGAAAAAAGTGCCCCCCCAAGCCACAGCCAAGCAAGACACCTGCCTGCCCGCCCAGTGGCGCTCTTCCTCCTGTCCGAGGTTTTCATTGCTGTGAGCATTTCTGTTGAGGATTGGCAGCGGGGGTGGGGTGGGGGTTTGGTTTTTATTCCCCCCTGCTGGGTGGTAGCAGCAGGTTTTGGTTACTTCACATGACCCTGGGACACTGTGACTGTCATAAATATGAATCAGTTGCCAAGCATCTGAATGTAAATCACAAGGCCCTGGAGATGCTGCAACAATTCCAGCTGATCGGTGCTTCTTCTGGGCTCAGCAGAAGTGCCAGGATCACCGCCGAGCTCCAGCTGGAGCCTGTCGCTGATCCTGGCGCTTCCGTTGAGCCCTGACAGCCCTGCAGCTCCAGCCGTCTCTCACTCCGGCTTGTGTGGTGCTGCTACCGGTTCAGCTCATTCCCCTCCCCCGCTACCACTTTTCTAGAATGGCTGTGTACCACCTGCCAGGTGCGAATGTACCACAGGTGGTACCCATACCACTGGTTGAAAAGCCCTAGACTAGAATGCTATCGTAGCAGGAGTCTACAAATTTGGACATAGTTTACTAGCTTAGTTCCGCAGTTTTCCTATCTGCCTACTTTCCTTTACAGTCTCCAAACAAAGCTTAGTGGCTATTATTTACTTATTAAATCTGTGGCTATATACACACATAATACATTTAGGGACAAAAAAAGAGTAGCTGCTGGAGAAGCTACGGTATATGAACCTTAATTATTTATAAACAAGTACCTTGCAATCTGTTTCTTGCACCGTTTTTCCCAAAATGTTTATACAGGTAGTCCTCAATTTACAACAGTTCACTTAGTGACTGAAATTACAAAGGCACTGAAAAAAAGTGACATGACCATTTTTCAGACTTATGACTGTTGCAGCATCCCCACAGTCACGTGATTTACATTTGGATGCTTGACAACTGACTCACCTTTATGACCGTTGCAGTGTCTCTGTGTTCTGGGATCACCTTTTACAATCTTCTGAGAAGCAAAGTCAATGGGGAAACCAGATTCACTTAAAAAACATGTTACTAATTTAACTGCAGTGATTCACTTAACAAATGTGCGCAGAAAAGTTGTAAACTGGGGCAAAACTCACTTAACAAATTTCTCACTTAACAACATAAATGTTGGGCTCAATTATGGTCATAAGTTGAGGACTACCTGTATATCTCAAATTTCTATTTACTATCACAATAACTATTCCTGTGAAACCTCAGTAGGAAGTGGAATTTTGATATGTGATCCAGAGCACAGAAGGCCACATCACTTTTAAGTGGATTTAAAGATTTCTTCATAGAAGCAATCAGCAAAACAAAAAGACTTGGCATATACACACAAAAAGCCAAATATAATTCAGTGCAGTATAAGAGGGAAATTAAGATAGGTATAAAGTCAACATATATTCTACACATTTATTGTAATAAAATTGTTAACTATTGACTCTAAAATCCAGTACATTCTAACTTTCTTGGCATTGATTATATCTCTTATAGCTAGACATTTTAAAGTTTCTCACCTAATGTTCAGGCACACTAACAACTTTTTCTTTGTTCAAAAGCTGTTCTGCAAATATTTTTATAGAATAACACACACACTCTATAATCCTGTCCCGCCTTAGCAACTTTCCCAGCTGGCTTCTGACAAGCAAAATCAATGGGGGACACCGGATTTAATTAATGACCGTGTGATTTATTTAACAACCATAGCAAAAATGTTGTAAAATCAAGTGCAACTCACTTAACAACCACCTCACTCAGCAACAGGACTTCCAGTCCCAATTGTGGTTCTAAGTCAAATTACCTCTTTCTTAAAATTTAAAAATTAAGCTATTAGTTAGGTTCTAACGTCACTGAGAACTATACAGTCTTTGAATTTATCATGACTATGGCTATTACTAATATGAAGAAATTCTCACAATAGAGAATGTTGAACATTCCTATGAGGAAGGAACTGTAGAGTTCTTGCAATATTGATTTCCTCTTCTCATTTCTCTTCTTGGTAACAGAATAGGCTGCCCAGAACATGATTTTTCTTTCATTAATTCTAGTTTTAAAATTATCTAGCAATTCTAACTGTTAGAAAAGCATATTAGTTTGAAAGTTCATAGGTGGCTCCACTAGCTATTTAATGTTCATGGCAACCTAGGAATAAAGGATAAGTTTCTTAGTTTATGACAAGCTCTGCGAACACTAGGAAGCTACAGATTTTTCCTTCTGCTTCCAAGAATCTTCCAAGACCAACATAAACTAAGATAGTGGTCTTTATCTTCTCTCCAAATCTTTAAGCATACTGAAGAAACAAGAAGGCCTGCTTTTCCTTCTCAGTATTGTGGGAAACACCTCACTCACTTCAAATTTCTCTATAATGTAAAGGTAAAGGTTCCACCGCACATGCGTGCTAGTCGTTTCCAACTCTAGGGGCCAGTGCTCATCTCCGTTTCAAAGCCGAAGAGCCAGCGCTTGTCCAAGGACGTCTCCGTGGTCATGTGGCCGGCATGACTAGATGCCAAAGGCACACGGAACGCTGTTACCTTCCCACCGTAGTGGTCCCTATTTTTCTACTTGCATTTTTGCGTGCTTTCGAACTGCTAGGTTGGCAGAAGCTGGGACAAGTAACAGGCGCTCACTCTGCTACGCGGCACTTGGGATTTGACCCGCCAAACTGCCGATCTTCTGATCGACAAGCTCAGCGTCCTAACCCACTGAGCCACCGCATCCCTCTCTATAATGTAGGCAAATGTAATTATTTTTAATCTGATCACAGAAAAAATGTTTATTTCTCATACCATATTTCATATATCAAAATGTTCCCCAAACTGCTTGTCTATAGGGCCCCACCTGCAACTTACTTTAACAGAACTATATGCAAGGTTCAGAAAAACTGTAGTCTTATAAAATGAAGTGGAAACTGAAGCCTAAGCACATACATAGCGGTTAGCCTGTTCTAAGACAGGAGACCAAACTGTTGTTGTATGCTTCAGTGGGGAGTTGTTCTAGACCTTACTCTCCTGATGTGATAGGACTGCATGTACTCTTTTCCTTATTAAGTAGTTTGAATCATCTGAAAAAGGTGCAATAACAAGCTTTTTATTACAGTATATTATGCACTGATACAACAGAAGTTAAAGCAAGATCAATTTGGAAAAAAAATCCTTGAGATATATACTTACCTTCCCAATTCCTTGGGTTCAACTTCATAGAAATGGTGAAAGTTATCTGCCTTTATTTGTGTCTGAGAAGATATAAGCAACAAGCCCGGGATGCTTTTGTTCTCTGATTTCCTCCTAGACATACTTAATGCATGGGGTCTCTCCAAGGTCGGTACTGATTTTCACCTGTTCAAAGAAAGATGTATTTAAATAAAAGTATCCCATAGTCCTAATACATTTCCATTCTGCCATTAGTTTTTATTTAATTAGTTAAAACTCCTATTGACTCACTTGAAATAAACTCTTGCCTTTTAAACAGTTTTTCTGATCTGGGAAGACACCCTTTTAGTATAAAAATTCCAACAGATTTATACTAAAAGGGTGTCTTCCCAGATCTGAAAAACTGTTAAAAGGCAAGAGTTTATTTCAAGTGAGTCAATAGTTTTAACTAATTAACTATTCTTAAGCAAACAAAGTGGCTATAGAACCAAGGCAAACTGACCCAGAATGTGATGTGATAAAAAAGAAATTTTTTTCTGTTATTTTTGCAATTATTTCATGAATGAATTTATGACACTTGGCATTCACAAGATTGACAGCTTTTTTCTAAACAGAAATATCTTCTTTGTCTCAAGCAGAAATTATATGAGTTTTAGCATCAACGAGCAGTTCTCTCACCAAATCCTGCAAATCTGCTATGGAAGAAAAAGTTTTATCTTTAAAAAGACTGCCAGACAAAAAGAGCAAAACGTTTTGTGCCAAGGTTGGAATCTCTTCAATCACTGAGAAAAAGGAAAACATCTCCAAGAAGCTGGGAAAAAGGCCAAAACAAAGAGCCAGAAAAAGCAAAGGGATTTTAGCTTCAGGCAACAGGTCATCCTAAGGAATAGGAAACTAGTCGAGCTAGAAATATTGCATAAGGTTACCTTTTTATTTTAACAGGGTGTGTGTGTGTTTAAACGTGATTTACTGTCTCTGGTTATTACTGTTTCTACAAGCTCAATTCTCAAATGTTTTATTCAAATTTACATCAAAGTTGCTTTTATATTGGTAGCAGATCTATCACTGTGTGATCTCACCCAATGTGCACCTTCTACTGGTTTGCATGATTATTTTTCATACTGTCTTTTTAACAATTCTATATTTTAACTCCTTTGGATTTGTTACATTCCATTTTCTCCCCTGCCTTTTTAAAATAGACTAAATTTTGTTCTATTGGTCTCTTGTCAAATTGGTCAATCTTCTCACACAGGTAAAGGGGCTGATTTCCCTAGTAACACCCCTAAGTGCTACAGGGCCAGAAAGGGGCACCACAGTATTTATTTCTATTTTATCATTTTTCCTCATTTACATCTCAATAAGTCACAAGAGCTGTTAAAGTCCTTTTCACTCATACACATCAGAGTGAGGGGGAAGTGTATCATGTGAAGTCACACTCCTGAAGGCTAGGTGGAGGCAGTAGTTAGGTCCAGACTCCAGACCAAGGTAGGGGACGGAGCTAGAGTATGTAATTCCAGAGGCCCATGGGCGCTGGGATGTAAGACTTCCAATGCTTTATCCTTCATGCTCAAGGACATCAAATTTACAAGACCATTAAACTATAATGAACTTTTCCATATGTTTTCCACAGATATTTCAAAAAATTTAACCATTACGAAAAGTCACCGAAACAGTCATATAGCATGTTAAAATGTGTGCTTTTCTAGTTAAATATAACAAA
Source organism: Vipera berus (assembly GCF_964194415.1). Classification (NCBI taxonomy): domain Eukaryota; kingdom Metazoa; phylum Chordata; class Lepidosauria; order Squamata; family Viperidae; genus Vipera; species Vipera berus. Next base: position 173,319,037 of record NC_138202.1, read on the forward strand.
TATATAAATATAAACAAATCATATAAATCATCGCTCAAATCATTTGTGATATCAGGACATTTTACTTTCAGACCTAAATTTCTAGAAAAATCCTAATATGGAGAGGAAGGGTGTTTTTACTCAATACATTGCGCATCTTGTAGTTTCAAGCAGTCGGAAATTATTAGTGTGAAAATTTTATTGCAACAAGAATTATTATATATATAAAATGTTCTTGCCAAAGAAGTCTATTATGGCTTCCATAGGGAAGTGTTGCTTCAGTAACCTCTCATTATTTTTAAGCATGGATGGGACCAAAAGATGTGTATCATTTTTCTCCACACACACACACACACACAAAAAAAAAATCATTGCTGAAAGAATTCTGAGGAGGTATAATCACCAAGATAGCCAGGTCTTACAATTAGCTCTACTAGTTATTAGCAATACTATATTACATTAATTCATAATTCACAAACAGTAGATAATATGAGTGACTTCAAATTATTTAAAATTAAATAATCCTAACAGACTAGGAAGAGTTTAAAATGGATCTCTCAAATTATTGTTGTGAGCTATTCTAATTTAAGAATAAATGAGTGTCTGCTCTCTTACAAAGCACTTCTGTACACATTGCATATTTTCTATCATTACAGATAATCATAGTCTTATAGCAAAACTGAGGCACATTTTACACAGAGCAGCCTTCTAAATTTGCTGCTTGTGCATTCTATCAATATAATAACTAGGCCTAGATAGGTGGCAGCATTCAGCCAAATTTTATTGATCTTAAAAAAACCACAGTCAGGGTCTGTGCAGTAGCTATGTGGAAGACTATCAGATAAGTCCAGGTCTGTTGGCTAGACTGGGAATTTTTTTTTAAAAAAAAAAAGCTTCAACAGCAATGAAAAACCACTTCCACTACCAAGTGGCAAACCACTTCCTTACTGTTACTATCAAGAAAAATATATGGACATATCCATGAACTCACCAGAAATCAAACTTGACTTATAGGAAAGGTTACCTTAACTATAAGTTTAGCATGACAAGAAACTCACCATAAAGACTTCCAAATTAAAGCATTGACGTTTTTTTAAACCTTGTACCTTATTATAATTTATGATCTATACTTTATGACATAGCCTCAGTTGCATTCTCAGATATACATCTTAGATGAAAAATAATCATTTAGGAATCTCAAGATTCAAAGGAGTAATAAAATAGAGCTATTCTTAGGACGTACATTTTAAAAAGTCAATTGTACAGAAGTCAAAATATAATCTACAAACTAACAGCTAGTTTTAAAGAAACATGTTGAACAGAGATTTAGTGTTTATGTCCATTTTACATGTATACCTTAAATGACTTGCATTTTTATGCAGTAAAGCATCTTTTGAAAATCACATACTTTGATCAAGATACCGCTTTCTCTTAATGCCAGACAACTGAAAATAGTTTGAGGTCATTCAGAGGTAAATGCTACCTAAATGTCTTAGAATTCTATTTAATTAGTTCTTTCCAAAGGTGAGCCCTAAAACTATCTTAGCCCAAATTTAATTTTTACAGACAACTAATTTTCTGGCTGATCCAAAACGTATTAAGTCAGAATCAAGCTCAACTAACTTCTTAAGGCATTGTTCTCCAGTTAGCTTGCTTCGAATGACACAGATTCTTAACAGTAGTCCCTCCGCCCTGTGCGTTCCCACAGAGAGGGCCTCCTCAGGGTGCCACCGGTCAGAGAATGTCGGCTGGTGGCCCCCAGGGGGAGGGCCTTCTCTGTGGGTGCCCCGGCTTTATGGAATCAGCTGCCAGTCGAGCTCCGGATGGCACCTGACCTCCGCTCCTTCCTACGCGGTCTGAAGTCCTACCTATTTGAGCAAGCCGGCCTGGCCTGATGGGGGATGTGCTGGGGTTTTTATTGGGGATTTTTTATTATTCTACTGTTTTTAGCTCGGGCTCTTATTTAATTCTTTTTTAATTTTTGTATTCTGTATTTTTTATGTGCCCTGTTCACCGCCCTGAGTCCTTCGGGAGAAGGGCGGTATACAAATATAATAAATGAAATGAAATGAAATGAAACAGTTCAAATTTGGTGAATTTACAAATATTTCCCCATATCCCGAAGTATTATCTACAAACTAATCTTTCCACAATAAAAAAAAGTGAAATTGTGGTTGGAATACATAAAACATCCATTGCTTCCCAGTGACATGCATAGAAACATATTACATTTAACAAAATGTCAAAGTGAACATTTCAACTCATTAAATGTTTGAGAACTAGGAATTCATTTTTTAAAATAGTTGAAGGATAGCATGGAAGCTACACTGTTTGATTTTCATTGTAAAAGTTCACATATGCTTTGAGCTTTGTTGTTAGGACATGAGATCATTTATTCAAGGTTAAAGATAGAACATTAGCATGAACCAGAGCCAAGAAACAGCAAAAATAAATCCGAAATTTCCTTTTACAAAGTTAACTACACATTCTGTATATGCGTAGTTTTAAAAACAAATGGAAGCATCATAAATATCTATTTAAAAGGCAACAGTGTGCCACCAACTTTCTTGGTAAGCAAGTCAAGGCTGCTTCAGCTGTTGAGAGGCCCTTAACAAGGATCCCCTTAATACTTGCTACTTTTTCCCACCTTCTATCATTTGCCCTCCTCTCCTTCTAGTGAAAAACGTAGGCTTATCTTTTTCTTGTAATAACAGGAAAAGAACTGACAATGAAGGAATGCTGGTTCAACAGGTGCTCCCAAACAAAAGCCCTGAAAGAGGTGCCTCAAAGTGTAGTGACTACCTGGAGATTTTTCTAATTCAGACAAGGCTGAGCTTCTCAGTATAAATCATACAGAGCACGGAAACATAAAAATGCCTTGAATAAAATATAAAATCCCTATATGCTGGGGAGAATCTCTTTGTCCACGCTCGCTGAAATGCTATTCCAGACTAATCCAGTTATTGTCCAAACTACATAAACTATCTTTAAATTAACACTATTTACCAATTATTAAAGTAACTCTATAAGCGAATTTGGAATGATAGGAAGAAAGGTTTCACGACAGTCATGTGGAGACTGAGCTAACTGGACAGTGCAAAGAGAAGAAGGGGAAAGACAAGAAGTCAAATGTTATCCGGCTACAATATTAAATCATCTCCGGCCACTGTTGCCCGCTGATCTTGACGACTGCAAGAGACGGGACAGAACAACTCCAAGGTTGTGTTGCAACACGTGCAAGCAAAACTCCGGAGAGTTTAGAGAAATGGAAAGAAAAAAAAGAAACGCCAATCGGCACTTTACATAAGTCAGAAGAACTACCAAAACCAACGACGCCCTAAAACGAACTTGCCCTGTCTTGGGGTTCCCAGAGCAGAAGCGGCTGCTTCCAACCCCCACGACCTTAAGTCACTTATTTCTGGACGAGTGACACATCAATACACACCATTTTTTATTATTCATCGAGGTCGCTCGCGTCCTCCCAGAATGAACTTGGGAGAGAAATCATTTGGGGGGCTTACACGGCGTGAGACCCAGGACGCGCCAGACCCTTTGAGACAAGGTTGAAGTGCACCCCCCCGACCCCCCCACCCCCGAAGTCACGACCCGCTCTTACAAATACGAAATGAAAGAGGAAAATAAAAACCTCTCCAAGAACCCAGAAAATACACCGTACCGCGCCCAAGCTAGCATTCAGGGCTTGTCTTCGCTTGCAAATCCGGCCAGCTTGCCGTCTCCGCTTGCTTCCAAAGCCCCGGCTTTTCCCTCCGGAGGAGCGCCAGCAGCCGCGCGCCAACCCGCATCCGCGAGACAGCCTCCAACTTGGACCTCTTCCGCAGGTCCGCTTTCTCGGCGGCGGCGGCGGCGGCCTTAAGCTCGCTCGTGCCCGGAACCAGGCTCGCTCTCGTCACCTCCACGGTTGGCGTTTGAAAAGCGCAAAGCCGGTTTCTGGGGGGCCGATCCAGCGCGAGCTGATGGTCCCACCTCCGGGTCGCTCCCGAACCAATGAAAATCGGACTCTCCGACTCAGCCGGCTCCCCCTCCCGGTTGGTTGTTCTCAGGTCGTGGTGGGTTTTTTTGGGTTTTTTTCCCCTTTGAGTGGCAAGAGCGCGTGCAATCAGTTGCCCGAACGCCGCGAATGGGCGGGCCGGAAACCAGGGGCGGGCCGAAGCGGGAGGTAGGCAATGGTCTTCTCGAAGACGGTTATAGGCTTGAAAAGGCGAGGTCGCTGAGGTAATTAGGTGGCTTCGTCGTTCGGATTCAAATGGAAGTCGGTTTCTCTTTTTTTCGTGCTCAGCGGCACGCCTGTCATCCTCCGGCTCAGACGCACCTTTCAAATTGAGAGCGAAGTTCAGGGGCAGAGTCCAGTAAGGAAAGGCATGTCCTGAGAGAAAATAAAAATGACACACTTGACTACTGTAAATAAAAAAAGCTGCAGCATAAGGCAATTCTTGCCGTCCATAAATCACTGTTAACGGCTATTATCCTCACGGCGTCCGCTGCGGAGAAGGCATCACCTGGCAGGAAAAAGTGCTTGTGAAAGGCCCCGAATGTCAAAGTAAAGGGTAATGAAGGAGGCGAAATGGGGAGTTGAATATAAGGAACCCTACGACTTCTCGCCGCCATTTCACTTATTATCTTTTTGAGGCCCATGAAGGGGATGTTCCTGAAGAAGCCCTTTGGAGGCTACGTGAATGAATAGATAAGAAGACCCAAGTCAGAAAATTACAAGGTGACCAATAGAAAGAGCAGACATTGTCCCTTAACATTTCTAGAAAACTCCACGGGACTGAATTACCCATTCTGGGAAAGCATTGCTATCTGAGTAACTTTTTTTTAAAAAAAAAATAAGTTTAAAGTAACCAGTTGTGAGTAACCAATTTAAAAATAATTGATCTCCTTTGAAGAAATGAGGTGGAAAAGTAAGTCTGCAGCTAAAGGAAACCTGCATGTTAAGACGGATGTGGCTGTGGTCTCGTGTATGACGCACTCTCTAAACCATCCACCTCTCTCTCAGCCATTTTATTAGTTTTTCTACATGCACCCTGTAATCCAGGTTCACGAAAGGGCTTCCACAAGTTCTACAGTTGTTAAAGAGATTTGACATACGGGGTTGTGTCCTGTGGTGTACAGATATACCTTGCGAAAAGCATACAGACAAAATCTTCCATTCTTCTTGCTAATCAAACAGGGTGATGATATGCTGTATTTTGAAAGATGAAAAATACTCCAGTAGAACACCAAGTTAGCGGGCACCATCTCTGAAAATCAAGTACCTCTAAAAAAAAGGACTTGTTTTAAAATTGAAAGATATCTGTACCTGTGTCCTTACATTTTTTCCAAAGTTTGTAGAGGCTACCTTAATTTTCAGTGGTCCAGTTTTGCTTCTAAACTAAAGAACATTCAGTTATCCAAATACGACTTGCAACCTTGCAACTTGCAAGATTCAAGGTGCTGGTGATGACCTATAAAGCCCTAAATGGCATGGGCCCGGATTATCTAAGGGAGCACCTGCTGCCAGCATCAATTTCCCATCGTCCTGTGCGCTCCCACAGGGAGGGCCTCCTCAAGGTACCACCGGTCAAGGATTGCCGACGAGCGATCCCCAGGGGGAGGGCGTTATCTGTGGGCACACCTGCCCTATGGAATCAACTGCCAACGGAACTCCGGACTGCCCCCGACCTTCGTTCATTTCGCCGGGACCTAAAAACCTGGCTCTTTGAGCTATCTGGTCTGGACTGAGGGGTTTAATGTTTTTAAATTGTGATTTTAATTTTTGCGGCTAGACTTAATTTAATTTAATTTTAATTTTATATTGTATTGTTTTTAAATTTTGCCTTGTAAACCGCCCTGAGTCCTTTGGGAGTAGGGCGGTGTATAAACCAAATAAATAAATAAATACCGTAAATAAATAAACCTTATCCTAATGTAACAAAAATGTTCCAAATTGGGGGCTATGGTTTATGAATTTCTTTATATAAAACATACCATATACAATTCAGCCAAAAAGGCTCCTAGTATGGCTGACAGATAAATAACGGGAACAAAAAAATGATTTCTGTCATCAAGTTTAGACCAAAAATAAAGCAAAAATATCCCAAAACCAGTTCTGAAAACTACAAATACTTGTATCCCGAGCACTTTTAGATTACATTTGGAGAAAATTTAATACCAGAGTTGACTTCTCAAAGCCTGATGTTAACTTTGATTCCCATCTCTTTTATTAGTCATATTCTATTCTTTTCCATCTCTCTTTGAGCTACTTTGGAGTTTTAATATATTGCTGCTAACATTATTTGTATTTTTGCCAACAATGGACTTCCCTATGGAAAATTCCCTCTTGATTTACAGTAAACAGATTCAGAGAAGAAAGGACAGAAAACTGACATAACAACTGCTACAGAAATGGATATAAAAATGTGCCCTATTTTCCATCCACCCACTCAGCCCTCCATATTTATATCTTTTCATTACAGCAAAGGAAAAGGATCCACCTTCTTCACAGCCTAGAAACAGGCTGTAGAATTCCTGGATCTCCTTAAAGGATATTGTTCACATTTTGTTTGATTGTCCATGCCTGCAGAAGCAAGGAACTTAGCGCAGTGCCCAAAGACTGCTTCTGTTGTCAGCCCACTATGCTCTGTGACGTGAAGAACTTTTGTCAATTGCTTACAGATGAATGCTTACACATCAATACCACCCATGGCCAGATACGTATCATGATGATTAAGTCATTATCCAGCTGCAGTGTCTTGAAATTCTTCAGCTTTACAAATTCTTCAGAAGATCTCAGATCTGACCGAGGAGTCAGCAGCAGTGGCCAAGTAGTAGCCATTCTCAGATAAGGCAATCCTAGTAATGGGACTAGAGGCCCAGGGACATTTGTTACATTAATCTGTTCCTTTAAGTCCCAGAACCTAATCATTCCTGTCCCCAAAATAACCCCATCAAGATGGAATACAGCACAGATGAGAGCACAGCTAGAAGTTTCACTTTGGTGAGAATGTGGCCAGAGAAATTTCAGAGAAAGCCCAATACTGGTCATCAGTAGGCTCACACACCTGCACTCAGGAAGCATCATGGATTGACCAAATCTGAACTGGGAGCACCAGTTCCTGGGATGGGTGGAAGACTACGCTGGTTATGTTCTTTGGGGCTCCTTTCAGGATTGCCAGGATCTGTTCTGAACCCTTGAAAAAGAGAACAACTTTATTATCAGTACCACCTGATAAAAAGGACACTTTTCACGTTTTGTTTGATTGTCAATTATAGGCTTAGATACTTATCATCCCTATTGGAAAGAACAGCCCACTGGGAACCGAATTACAGATTATCTTATTTTCTCCTGGCTCTAATGCAGGGGTGTCAAACTGCCGGCCCACGGGCCAGACATGTCACAAAGAAACCGCGCCCACCCCATTGCCAGCAATGGGGAAAAAGTTTCGAGACGTCGCGTGACGTCACGAGTTTGACAATATATGCTCTAATGCATATATTGTAAGCAGAATTGTGAAGTTTTTCATTAAGGCAGTTGTGCTAAGAACCTGATAAATTGGGGTATCCTGCAATTGCTAATTGCTGGCTCTTTGTCACAGATGTATTTTATCACTGTACTTCCTTCCATCTATTCTGTCCTGGAGCCAGATTATGTATTTTATTTTTGATTTAACTTATTGATATGATTGTAAGACTAATAAATCAATAAATTGACTCTGTTCTATTCTAAATTAGTTATCTGAGAAACGCATCATATTATGCTCAGGGCCAACTCAGAGTGGGTGGGAACTATCTTCTGTAGTAGCTGTTTTGATCACAATTTTAACCCCTAGGGAAACACTATGTATTTAACAATGCTGTGGACAAAGTTAAACATTGAGTAACTGCACTGATAACTGACCAGAGTTGTCAGTGGCCGACAGTTGCTCTGACTGTAACCAAACATACATATTAAAGATGTGACATGTCCATGTGTAATATGACTGGACTGCAGTTAAGCACCATGAAAGTGTTGCTGTCATTGCAAAATACAAAGATAAGCACATTACTTGGTACTTTTCACTAAATTTCTTAACTTTAAAATATTTTGGCATTAGAAAAATAATTGACAGATTGCATGTGTTTGAATTTGATATTTTAGGATTGCCACTTCAATAGACATTGAAAGGTACAAATTTTGCAGCTCAATTAATTACATGAATAGTTAAAAGTTACACTGTTCACTATGGTTTATTTCCAGGAAATAGCTCATAAAACTACTGAAGGCCTAGTTATTTTATTTAAATTTAAGCATACCATAATTAGGACTGCTGTATATATCCACCCCTGCATTTTACACACCTCTACGTAACCTGAAATTTTAGTTGTTCAAAAATAGGTCAGTAATTAATTGGGATTCTGTATTGTGATGCTCTATATATAAACACTATTTTCCCATCTGGTCTGGATACAGGACCCATTCAGCCCATTCATTTTTATCTTTAAAGCTCTAACTAAAAAATTGGTTCTATCCTCATTTGCCTGATGTACCTTAAAATTTCCAGAAGCCTTTCTTGGTGTAGCATCTTTCAAAGGAACTTTAACAGCAAGTTCTTATACCGGTAGTAGTGATGCTCTGCAAAACTTGGCTTGTACTTATTCTTTTTGCAGTGTCAGATAAAAAAAAATATTTAGGCAGCTGTTCAAATATTACTTAAGATCTTCAGTTTGTTTATATAGCATGTTCTATGTTTCCTTTCTTTGTTAACTCCAGAGGACATTGTTAATTGGTTGACATAACAGTTTTCAATAGGTTTTATACATATTAAAATATTTAGCAGATCTTGAGCTAAATTCAGCATTATGTAATAAGCACATAGCAAGTGGTTTTTGTGGAGTGCTTGTGATAACAGGAACCATCACATTTTACACTCCAATTCTATCTTAAATGACCTTCATTTTAAATTATCTGATGGCAAACATATTTTTCACTATCTCTGTCTAGAATCTTCAGTTTGATCCACCCATAAAGTTAGTTACACATTTCTGATGAGATGAACCTACTCACCTATTTAATTGTAATTATAATTTCATGTCACTTTGCCAAACAAAGCAAAAGAACTCAATACCTATTAGAGCTTCACCAAGTTAGGATTCGGAATATGTTCAGCACGATATGAAAAGAAAAGCGTTCCTAGCATACCAAATATTATATAAGATGAAAATTAAAAGATGGCTGCAATTAAGATGCTTTGCGTTCTTACGAGGTAAAGTTTCAGAATGCAGGACAACAGCAGTTATGTGTCTCCTTGGTATACTGTGTCTCCTCTGTAAATCCTTTTGGAGACAGAAATGTTCCTTGCTGTGACCTAAAAGTCAAACATGCCTAAGAAGTTGAGCGTCCAGACAATTTTAATTGGAATATTTGCTATAAGACTTTCAATGTGCAACATACTTCATAGACAGTAAGGGACCTCAAAGACTTCAAGATTAAAATAAGAGGAAGATGGAACTGCTACAATAGAAAGATAAGAGCTATGGCTAGACAAGATCATAAAGCTTCATGTGGTATATGCTATTATTTACCACCATTTCACATAATTCAGCTGCTTTGTTGGATATTATAATACTTTCCCTTTTTATTCTGTGGTAAGTCTTGATACATTGCATTAGTTCAGTATAGTGGTGTTTACATAACTTAAAGTACTGAAAATAGAGAAGATAATAAAATAAGATACTCATCAAAATGATATACAATTTAGGATATCAATGTCCCAACCATTAAAATTAATTAGTTTTTCCATTCAAAGTTGAGTATAATATTGTAATGTTTTGTGCACCCCCAATCATATAAGTTTGGAACAAAAACAGCCTTCCCTGTGATTGATAGAAAAGAATAATTCAAGATGATTTTCGCATAGCATATAATTGAATTTCTGTTTTACCTACCCACCTGATGTAAATGGGATTTCAGTTGGTTCAGCAGGAAAGTACTATAGCTCTGTGTTAAAGCCATGGTTGGTAGACAAAAAGTTCCATATTAAGCCCCTAGCATTTCTTTTTTTGTGGTATACATATGTGAACCATATGTACAGAGCCAAGCCAGGATGAAAAATGCACCCACAATAAATATTATATGTGGCTTTTTAACAATTTATTCCCATAAACATCAATACTTTAGTCCCAGAGATGCTTTCTGAACTGCCGCCGTTTGCTCAACTATTATTTGTACTGTATTATTAAGTTCTTGTGTTAAAGTTTAAATGACTGCTCAATAAATAAATTATTTATTTAAATAGTGAAAGGTTGCCTTCCATATGGATGAAAAAAAGAGTGTAGCCAGAACTTTTCTGTTATCCTATAGCATGTATATAGGATTTTTTTTTTCATTTTGTTTATGGTCTTAACATTTATCAAATTTATATAGTTACCTATCTAATGTAACTCTGGGCAGCCCACAATAAAAACAGAACAATTAAGAATAAAACTTTAGATTAAGCAATTTAAACATAATGATTAAACAATTAGAACATAAATACAGTAAAAACATTGGAAACTGTCTTCAACTTACATACAATACAGTATAGATATTTTGTGGACTCTCACTTCCATGGATCTCCAAACCTGATAAAACCACAAAATTACATAAGAGCTCTCTTTGTAATTTGTCAATGGTTTAATACACAGGGCTTTTTTTCTCATAGAACGCTCAGAACGGAGTTCCGGCACCTTTTTTGGATGGAACCTTGTAGGGTAGGCAAGGCGGGTTGTATGACATGTGTGAGTTCCGGCACCTTTTTATTTTACAAAAAAAGCACTGTTAATACATATACACATGCGCGCGCACACACACACAGAGCCACAATAATAGCCTGAAGCGGCAAGAAGACACTGTTCTTATATACAGTAAATTTGCATAATTTACTGTACACATAGTGCAAATTAAATATGCTCATATATTCATCAGTACTTTTAGAAAAGGTATATACCAGAGTGGCAGCTGATCATTTTTTCTATCTAGTTATTTTGCAATCTTTAAACTTAATATGCCTAGTTTGCATATCAAACTACGGTAATTTAAGAGCCCCTTTAAAAAGCCTAAGAACAGCCATACTGATTCAAAGCAAAAGACCATCTAGTCCAGCATTTGGTTCCCATAGTGACCATCCAGACATGCAACAGATATGCATTCATTCATTTATATGCTGAGACAGCAGCAGGAAAGCTCCATGGAGTATCACTACCAAAACAGAGGCAGCCATGGCTAATAAGTCTCTTCAAATACTCTTCCAGTATTTCTGTTCTAAGCAGATGCTGCTAGTTCTTTGACATTAGATCCTACCTGCTGAAGTTCAACCTTTGATTGGCTGATGGTGATCTTTGTTTAGGGACATTTTTTTCAGCCAGGGATGCTTTACTCATTTTGCAGACAGACCCGAATTAACAAAAGCATGATTGCTATATATTATTGTCAGTAATGAGTTGTTGACTGCATATCTATCAAATGTCTTCATTCCACCATTGATTACACAAAGAATTGCCCAAAATTGTCCTCAGACATCTCATCTGACTCCCAGCTTTAGGAGGTCAAGCAGTCCATTATATGATTCACTGCAGTGAATCTTCAGAGCTTCATTTTTGGACTGATGTCTTTCTTTTTTAGACAGGCTACCCCTTTTGCTGGTGAAAGCTACCTGATCACTGTCAGTTTGTTCAATAATATGAACAGATGTCCACAAAATATCTATACTGTATTGTATGTAAGATCTTGATGCAAAGATGAAGGAGAATGGGTATTTGAATTCATCCAGCTGCTCAACTGACTTATCTCTAAGCTCCGGGTTAATTTGTGTTCTGATGGAACACAACTGATGGTTGACATAGCCTTGATCATTTTTGCTCCTATCCATAATATCAGCCTCTCTACTCTTTTGTTTATGATATCTAAAGGCTCCTGTGTCTTCAGTCCTGACTCCTACCTAAAAAGATATTGGTGAATGTTGCATTTGTGAAATTCAGCTCATCCACCTGACACGGAATTCCTATACATTTAGTCAAGTGCTTCTTGATTGCCCAATCCATCATCATACTAAACAGCAGTGATAATAATACACACTCTTGTCTGACTCCTATGTTAACTGCGATGGGACTGGTTTGTCACCATGCTCTTTCACCCTGCAACTGTGAAAAATAAAATTTGCTATACCCAGTAAAGATGCATAAAAGACAGCATACAGTAACTTGTACAAATGTTACTGGGTACACATTTAAAAGAACTTTTCACAAAAAGCTCTGGTGGATGATATTGAAGACACTCTTGAAATCAATAAAAAGTAATAATTTACTTTCCACAACATGTATACTCCTCAAATGCTTGCATGACCGTGAAAATCTGGTCCATGCAGATTTCTGGTCCACACCACATTATTCTTCCTGGGTGGAGGATTCTCTTGTTCGCTATAGGCTGACCTTGTGATAGTTTTGTGTCCTGTCACATTTTTTTAAACACAGTTTCCAGTCAAGCACAACATGTTCCTCTTTCCATGCCATTGAGAATAACTTGTAAATATAATGTACCACTATAGACCCTTCTGTCTTCAACATCTCTATCATAATTAGCTCAGGTCCTGCAGCTTTGCTGTTTTTAGGTCAACAATTGAAGCAGTCTTAAAGGGTCACACTGAATCATCTAGTGTTTGATCCAGTACTGTGGATGGATCACAATTTAAAAGTAAAATAAACTCCGGTTTCCAATAACACTCAGCTGTCACTTTAACAACTTGCTATGTTACAGAGATGGATAGTCCTATTGAGTTGCCTATGTTTGATAGTGTTTTCAAGGTTGAAAAGTGTGTCCATTGGCACACTTTTGTGTGCCATCCACCAAAGGTCTGTTTTTCACTTTTCATCTTTTTGCAAATTTGTTTTTGCCTTGTTGCATTTGTGAGCTTAGCCATTCATCTTGTATCAAATCAATGCTATCAATGCTATTTGTGGTGCCATTTTTTCTCTCTGTGAGTGCAAATAGTTTTTGTCACCACATTGATGGGGTTTCTGACTTCAGACTGCTGCTTTCTATATTTTTACTTGGCTTCCTCCTATCAAGTCACAATTTATCAACTTATGCATTTAGATTACTTGCCCTGATTAAGAGGCCTTTTTTGAGGGCTTAATTTATAATGTGCAGATCAGTGGTTATCATCCCCAGAATGATATAAAATTTATTAGTACATAACTATGGCAATATATTGGCAGATACCCCAGCACTGATGGAAAGTATACAACTGGATCCTCTGTTGAAGCCTTGACAGCTACCAGGATGTTACACAGGTTTGATCTGCTGGATGATAATAAAAATTTTGCAACAACAAAGAATACTATTTAACTCCACTCTTTAACTCCACTCAGAACATCTTAAGTGCCACTCAAATGGGGAAATTTGTGCAATCAAATTGTTGAAATATGACACTGAGGTGTTTAAACTGAGCTGTGAGTGCTTGGATCTGGCAAGTAGGTTTATGAGAAAGGGGGGAGGGGGGGAGAGAGAGGGACAGAGAGAAAGAGAGACCTCTACTACATTTTTAATAAGAAAAACTGTTTAAATATCATAACAGTATCAACTTCTACTATTACTGCTTAGGCTCCTGTATAATTCTTAAGGCAGATTTTCATGGACATGAAAAAAATGCTCTTAAGATATCAAAAATAGTGATGCGGAAGAAGGGTTTACATAGGTGGAGGAGCTAAATGTTGGACAGAAGTGCTGGTAACCTGGTTTTGTGCCTGTGTATCCCTACTTGTCTCTGAGTACAGTAATCCACAATGGAGCCTGCTCATTATGGACTGTAGTTATGATGCCCATTAAGTGAAGCTCTCATGTGATTGTCTCACTTACAACCATCCATCCCTGTTTGTCCCTTTTAAAGGAACACACAAGCCATTAAGCGGAGCATGGGATTCCTCAGGGGCCTTGAGGGAGGCCCTGGGAGCCTAGAATAGGCCCTGCCCTGGGCCTTCTAAGGCCTCCTCCATCCTCTGAGGGACTCCATGCTTCGCTTCCAACCCCTCAGGATCTCCGTAGGCCTTGGGCCTGCTTCCCATCCCACCAGGCCCACCCCCTCCTCCTCACCCCCTTGCCCCCATTGTCCACTTACTTTTTGAAGATTGCTGGAGCTCAGGTTAGAGAATGTTGGCCAAATGGCAGGCTGCTCCATTTGTGGGCTGCATGGTGCAATCCTGGAAGCAACAACTATTTTCAGAATGGCCATAATTCAATGCGGCAACCCTGAAAATGGCAGCTGCTTGCGGGATCGTGCCACATGGCCCAGGAATGGAGCAGCCTGCTCTCCTTCCCTAATTTGAGTTCCAGAGGTCTTCAAAAGGTGAAGAGGAAGGTGTGGAGCTTGGTAGGGTGAGAAGTAGGCCTAAGGTCTGCGGAGATCCAATGGGGGTGGAGGGGGAGATCGGGGGAAGGTGCTGCAGTGGTCACTCGTAGGTGTAAATGACTGCAGGGGTGCTGCAGTGCCTATAATTTCAGAACCAAGTTGTAAATAGCTTTTGAGGATCTGTCTTAACTTTGAACCATGACTAAGTGATCAATGGTAAGTCAAGGGTTAGGGTTAGGGTTAGGGTTACATTTGCTTTAAGGTTGGTGAATATTATGCGGAGGTCAGTGATGAAAGTAGGGATTTGGTGGCATAAATATCAGTTGCTTGCCACTCCTTCTTAGCCCTAAAGTTTTTCACAATAGCTCCTCCCTGCAGGGAGGCAAGGCCTACAGCCACTCCTTGATTAGCAGCTACCTCGTTTAGTGACCATTTGCAAATATAATAGTAATTTTTTAAAAAAATCTGACCAATGTGTGTGCATTTGCAACTAGATTTTGTGCACCTGACAACAATTGTATATTGGACTAAGAGTAATGGTGCTACCTCGTTTAGTGACCATTTGCAAATATAATAGTATTTTTTTTAAAAAATCTGACCAATGTGTGTGCATTTGCGACTAGATTTTGTGCACCTGTCAACAATTGTACATTGGACTAAGAGTAATGCTGGCACAACTGTACAAGAGAACTTTATCTGAATGAAATGGTAGCAGCCAGTGACCTTTGCAGCATCACTCTTTGTATCATGTGTTCGCTTAGTGACCATTTCACTTCCAATTAAAGGACTGGATTGTGGTCATTAAATGAGGAGAGCGTGTGTTTGATCCATCCATCCCAGGGACTGGGTAGACTCAGTATGGTTTCAGAAGAAACTCAGGGGTTTCCTAAAGCTCTGATATGCAGTTGGCTGAGGTCCTGGATCATACTTGTGCAGACTCTGTGCATGCAGATTTCCTTGAGCACCATTTCTTAAATGTTGTCCTCTCAGCACCCCTTCTCACTTTTTAAAAATTATGGAGGACCCCAAAAGAGCTTTTGTTTGTGTAGATCATATTTATTAATACTTACTGTATTAAAGTTAAAATGGATGCATTCATAGAATATTTATTGAGTTAGCTATTAACAAACGTAAAATATTTCTCATGAAAAAGTATTTTTTTAGCAAATAAAAATGAGAAAAATTACATTATTTCAAATTTTAGCAAATACCTTCAATGTCTAGCAAATAATTTTGATTTTGCAGATTCCTCGAGAGGACCTCGGAGCACCCTTTCAGAAACACTGTCCTAGTAGATCATGATTTACCAGGGAATTCTGAGAGATGAGGCGAAAATAAAAAGTGAAATTAGCTGAGCACAGGTAAGAGTCCTCATTAGGACTTATTTTGTGGTTATTGGAAACCTACCTCTTTGCTCTCTTCTGAAGTCTGCAAAGACTAGCCAATAGGCCTATTTTAAGTAACCAAGTCTCTTCTGGGTATGGAGGGGCTGGGAGATCACGTGCAGGGCCGCTGTGAGGAATTATTCCTAGTATCTGTTAAACAAAGTCCTTTGACTTCTCTCAGAGTTGGACTTTGGCTGGGCAGATCCTTTGGAAAAGCCTTAAAGTCATTTCCTTTCATTCTTTCTTCTACAGTTGGATCCATAATAGAGGTTTCCTTGGTAGTTAGAATATTGTTGATTATATCCAATGGAATAAAGAGCACTTTCCCAGGTAGTTACATGCTGAGCTTCTTCTCTGGACCTCTTGCAGGCATAAGCTGCAAGATTTGACTTGACCTTGTTCCAGAAAAATGCCCTGGAGTTCCTAAGAGGGTATGCCTGAGACTGATTTTACCAAGATGTATTTGATGATGCAGTATACTTATAAAAGAGAGCCAATTTGGGGTAGTGGTTAAGGCATCAGAATCTGAGACATTGCGAGTCCTAGTTCCAACTTAGGCAGAAAGCCAGCTGGGTGACCTTGGGCCAGTCATTTTTTTCACAGCCTTGGGTCTTCTGGGGAAAAAAAGATCGCTTCCAACTGTGTTATTCTGTTAAAAAAAACTTGCAAAGAAAACGGCAGGGACATGTTCAGGCAATCTCCAACAATTGGACATGGTTGAACCAAAGGGGGGGAAAAAACTAGTAAAAAGCAAGCAAAGAAAATTGTCATGAGTTTTTTAAACCACACCTGATTGAATTGACCCATGCCATTGCTCTCTCTAGGACTGGCCATGCTGGCGCTTCCAATGCTGGCTGTCAGGTCCCCGACGAGAGGAGGGGCAGGCGGTCCCTAGAGGCGCGCCGCTCAACAGTAGGAAGGGAGCACCTTTGCTCCTGCCGAGGCACCGCCTGACCCGCGCCAACCAGAAGAATTGCTTGCCCGGTCACGGAGTGCGGAACTGAGAGCAGCAGCGCACCAAGCGAGAGAGCTCAGAGGAAAGAAGGCGAGGCGCCCATTTGGCGGGGAAGGAGCAAAGCTGGGCAAATCACAGAGCAGGCGGAGCAAGGAAACGTTACAGGGGAAAAGGGGGCGGGATTTAAAAGGCGAGGCGGGCGGGACGTGGAGACGTTCTGTTAGTAACGAAGGAGCCTCCGGGCGCTTTCTGGATCGGATTGTGCGAACTGAGGGTGCCGCTACAGTCCTCGTGTTTCCCAGGGTTGCCTGTCATGCCAGAGGTATTCCCTGTAGCCCCAGATTCTTTAGCTCCCCGCTTTCCTTAATTCAGGTGAATTTTGTGCTCCGTGGAGAAACATTAATACGCAAATGCCGTTTGTTTAACCGCGCAAAACTCGGGGGAAACCTTGGTATTTGGGAACGGAAAGGCTTAAGACTTTTCATTTCTGTTTTATGCACGGGCTGGGAGGGTCACGAAGTTTACCTCTTTTATTTTAGCAACATCGTGGCACTTATAAAAAAAGGGCACTAACGCTAAACGAGTTGTTAATATGCAGATTGTGTGCCAGGAAGTGAAATATTGAGTTATTAGCCCAAACCCTATAATTTAACAGAAAAAGTAGGGGGTCGTCTTATACGCCGGGTTGTCTTATACGCCGGAAAATACGGTGTGTGTGTGTGTGTGTGTGTGTATGTATGTGTATATATATATATATATATATATATATATATATATATATATATATATATATATATATATATATATATATATATATATATATATATATATATATATATATATATATATATATATATATATATATATATATATATATATATATATATATATATATATATATATATATATGGATCTTTGGTTATTCGGGTTTTTCCCCGCGTAGAACTAAAGGTGTAGGGGCGACGTTTCGACGGAATCCCATCCGTCATCATCAGGCTGGTGGCTTCTGCTTCCTTCTTCTGGGAGAAGCATGTGGCTGTTTGTTCCTCTTTTTTAAACTGCCAGAGGGGGTGTGTTCTGTGGGTGGAGGTGTGCTCTGATTGGGTGGGAGTTTAAGTGTGTTCTGATTGGGTGGGAGTGTGTTTTGAATGGTGGGTGTGTTCTGATTGGGTGGAGGTGTGTTTTGAGTGTATGGGCTGGTCTCAGCTGCCAGCCTTAGACCTGAGCTGGTGAGTTGTGCTGCTTTTGTTTGGCTTCGTGTTTGTGGTGGTGCCATGTTTTTATAGTGGGTGTCAGTTTGCTTATTGTGTGGTTTGGAGGGGTTTAAAGTGGCTGATGTTGCAGCTGTAGTTAGGTTTCTGTTTTGTGGTTGTGCCTCGTTATCATTGTGGGTTCGGATTTGCTTTTTGAATGGTTGTGGTGGTGATGTCATGTGGTGTTATCATGAGTTTGGGTCTGGTATCATTCTTGGTGGTTGGGACTTGTCTGTCAATCAATAATCCACCTGTTTACCAAGCCTCTGTGCACCATGAACCACTTTAGGCTTGGTAAGTCATGCATTATGCTAATTTATAGCTGGTTTCTACACTTGGGAATTTGGTGTTTTGTTCAGGAGCAACCTTTGCAAAGTACCAGAATCAAACTCCTTATTTGCTAAGCTTTAGTATAAAATACTACAAAAACTATCAGTATCTGAAAACCAGATACTTGTAATATAGTTAATTTTCATTCAAGTGCTATCAGATCCCTGTACGTTATAAAATGTTTTGCTGTATTATTATTGTTGTAGTTTAAGGATGGAGGACAATATTTCAAAATTATGTTATTGTCACTAGACTAGATATTGTAGTACTCCATCGCTTGGTATCTTCCAATAGAAAAAATGTTGAGAATCTAATTCTGAGCTGCCTGTTACTGAATTAGATCTTTTAGCATACACATATCAAAATATTTAATATATACTGAAAGATATCTCAGTTACACATAATAAAAATAAAGATATAGGAAGGCTTCTTTAGATATGGGTAGATGGGAATCATTAAACCTTACCCTTTGGGTAAAGTGAATGCTTTCAAAATGAATATCATTCTCAGATTAATTTACATGCAGAGAGGAATACTTGGTCAAGTATCTGGAAAATATTTTTGAAATTTTTTTTCTAAACTTTTTGTTTAGAAATTTCTATGCGGTTTCTTTATTCCAATATCTTTATGGAAAATGCAATTACTAATTAGTGAGGAAGGATTCTGGTTTTTTAAATCTGGAGCTGTATCATCAAGCTTACCTGTTGTCATGTAATAAATAATAGAAACCAAGAATTGGTATTAGTTTTTTTGATTTGGGCAACTTTGGAATCGTATGCATAGTGTCTTTTGTTGGATGGATGGTAAAGATCTATATACAGTAGGTCTCTAGTATCTTTGGAATCAATTACATTGGATAGAAAGCTATGGCATGTAATATCTTTTAAAAAAAGGTTCAATCCTTTTTCCCATTCTAAATTCATTTTATGCGGAACTGCAACATTAAGAATTGGGGAAAAGGTGGCGATACGGAAAAATTGGATGAAAGTGGGGATATTGACTTTGGACCAAATGATAGACAATAAGGATGAATTTCAAATATACACAAAGCTAAGAGACAAATACATATCAGATGTAACTCAGTGGCAATATTTACAGCTACGGTATCGGTTAGTAACCATTGTTTGGACTAGCAGCATTTTCAACTTCTAAGACACCCAAGATATTACAGATGCCCAAGGAATGGACTTACCCTCTTATCTGGGAGCTGATTGATCCTGCTGGACCTGAGGAAGTAGGCAGGGCCCTCAAAGCTGTTAGTGCAACTACTTGCTTATTAGAACCCCATCTCTCCTGGTTATCAAAATGTTCCAGGATGGTGAATTCTGGGGAGTTGGGGTGCATGAAGCGATTAATGCAACACTGTAGGAGGGGCGGGGTATTCCCAACAATTTTTAAGGAGGCTGTGGTCCTCCCCCTTCTTAAAAGGCCATCATTAGATCCCACCATACAAGACATTTTTTATTTTCATCCAATTTCCCACCTTCTGGTTACGTTGCAGCTCCAAAGGATCTTGGATGAAAGGGATTATCTAGACCCCTTTCAGTCAGGTTTCAGGCCTGGTCATTGGAATGGGAATGGCACTGGTTGCGCTTGTTGACGATCATTGGTGAGAGGAGGATTATCCAAGGATAGTGCAATTATCCTTGTTCTCCTTGACCTCTTTGTGACTTTCAATAACATTAATCATGGTATAATTTTGGACCAGCTGCAGAATTGGGCCTGGGTGGTGCAGTGCTGCACTGGTTCAGTGCCTTTCTCCTTTCATGGCTGACTCTAATCGGTGTTAATGGGGAGCAAGTTCAGCCCACGGCCGCTCCTTTGTGGGTGCTGCAGGGCTCAGTACTCTCTGTGCTCCCTTTTAACTTCTAAATGAAACCACTGGCCCTGTGGTGCAGCTGTAACAATCTGAACATGCTTAAAACTGTAGAGATGAAAGTGGATTTTAGGAGGAGCCTTTCTATTTTACCACCTCTTACTATATTTAATAACACAGTGTCAGCAGTAGAGTTCTTCATGTTTTGGGGGTCTATAATCTCCCAGGACTTGAAATGGACACTTAACATTAGAACCATCATTAAAAATATTCTTCATGCATCAACTCAGGAAGTTCAAACTGCCCCAGGAGCTGTTGATACGGTTCTACAGAAGAATTGTTGAGTCTGCCATTTCTACTTCTATAGCTGTCTGGTTTGGTACAGCAACCAAACAGGACAGGCACAGATTCCAACAAATAGTTAGGACTGCAGAAAAAAACAACTGCAACCAGTGGGTGCCTTCTGCAGAAGACCTGCATATTGTGTGGGTCAGAAGGAACGTTGAGAAGATATCTGCAGACCCTTCACATCCTGAACATAAACTGTTTCAACTTCTCATGTTGGGACAGCGCTATAGGGCATTGTGTGCCAAAACAACTAGGCACAAGGAGTTTTTTCTCTCATGCCATCATACCTAATTCTCACAGTGCTGTCTAATGTCTCTATACGTATATTTACCCATGTAGTGTGGCTGTATTACTATTATGTATCCTTCATATTATTTTCATTACTCCTCCCCTTTTTATCGGGACGACGATGATGATGATTCTGTTGCTTTGCATGTGCACTGAGACAAATTCCTTATGTGTCTAAACACACTTGGCCAAATAAAATTCAATTCAATTCAAATTCAGACAACCATTTGTCTGATATAGGGTCTCCTGCTTGAGCAGGAGTTTGGACTAGATTCTAGAAGATCTTCAAGATTCCTTTTAACTCTGTTATTCTGTCTATCAAACTATCTCTTTTGCTAAGTGAATGATTCTCACAATGCTTTGAGGGATTTTTTTTAATAAAGTGCTGCATTAAGATAATCTATCGTGAATTGTTTGGACAGACAGAATGAGCTGATGCAATTGATTACTGTGCAATAGCTCAATTATAATATCTTTCAGGTCCTCTTTTCAGCTGGCTACTATGTAGCTGAAGCAGTATTATATCATCACTAATTGCATCCACCATTTTCAAAAACAGTCATTCCACGTATTTTACTGGATCCACAGTACCCTGCAGAATTTCCTTAAATCATTTTCCTTCAGAATAGCTGCTCTTATTTCCTCACCAGAAAGAAATAGCTATACGAAACAAGGCTAAGGTAACAATCTCCAGACTGTGCCAGATACATGAAGACAACTGCAGAGCACAGCACTGTAGACCTAACAATGGGAGTGATGCATATTCTATATGCAAAGTTAAGAGCTTAATAGCTGAGTCAGACAGCGCTAGTAGGCAATTAAACATCTAAAGCAGGAAGTGGGGAGGGGTGAGAGAATTCAACCCTGTCCTTGTAAGTATTGTGCAGACAAATTGAATGCTCTTTAGAAGAAAATACATTAGCTTTAACTGTATAATAATAATAAACTAATAAACATAAATAAAAATAAATATGATTCAACACTTCTTTACATTGTGTCCTTGACAAAGACAGTGCCTTCCATTTTAGTATTCTATAATTTTACTCATGTGATATAATATATGATCAATCAACTTTAAGATCCCTTCATTCCTCCATGACATTCCCATTAATGAACTTTTCAGGAAATAGGCCTTTAAAATATTCTCTTTCTCCACACATGGAGGTTCCTGTATATTTATTGTAAACATTTAATATAATATGGTTAAAAGTTATAAAGCTCTCTCAATATTAATGCCATTCACAATGAAACCATATTATAATAAACTGTAAAAACTAAACATGACACCAAAAGCAACAACTTAAATATATATTTTAAAAGCTGAAATCAATTTCAAATGAATTTCTAAAAAAATAATAAATAATTTTGAATATTTAAAAAAAACACTGTCGGTGCCACACATTTCCAATAGTAGGGACTTTGCCAATAATGAGACTTTTTGTACTGTAGATCAGAAAGCTGGACTTTCAAAACCAGTTACTGTGCTGGACTTCATTGATTAATGCGAGCATTTTGAATTGAATTAGAAAAGAAATGTTTGGAAGATTATTCATGAATAAGGTCCAGTCAGCCTCATTAATATTTAAGTTGTTCAGAAGATTAGAAAGAGTATAATTCAAGACAAACTTGATCATTGATCATAACTGGTAATAAAACTGGTTTTCTTTTTAAGAAAAAGTATAATTATAATTGATTATTGAAAAAGCTGGGTACTTGGATTTCAAGCCTCAAGTCTTATTAAGTGTAGTTTGTGAATAGAATTGTAGGTTTGTACTTTAAGATGAACATGATGACATATTTTGAACGTTTTTTTTAATATGAAAGGTAAAAAGCATAAGGAAATAATTAGAGAATCATTTAAAATTATTGCTAATACTTATATTTTAGAAGTATGTACAAAATTGTGCCACATGATAGCCCAGAGGATCAGGTAAATGTGACTTGTGATTCAGCCAGACTAAAATCTGGAATATCTTGGGTTGTTCTGAGAAAAATTCCCTTTTAATTGGAGCTTATGTTTCAAATAAATAAAATTAATATCACTAAATTTAACTTCTACATACATTCTGTCTTACTGCTTAATTGTTTATGTAGAGTTGAAAATTGTATTGATGAAATTCCTTGAATTATATTCTTCGAAATAGCTCATAAATTGATTATAGGAGATAGTTTTCTGTGAGTTGGTTCATAGTTAGCAATGGTAATTTGCAGCAGAGTTACAGTATCTTTTGCAAATCATGAATTTAATCCCTGTTTCATTGTGTAATAAAAGTTTCTAATGTCTACGTTACTTTAAAAATGCTATTTTGTTTGAGGGTTTTACTTTCAACAATCTCATAGATACATATTTTAACCTGTATATATTGTACTGTTTTAATTTGCCCTGTAAACCGCCCTGAGTCCCTTGGGAAAAGGGCGGTATATAAATCTAAATAAATAAATAAATAAATAAATAAATAAATAAATAAATAAATAAATAAATAAATTTCTATGGTTTGACAAGCTATTCCTGCAAATGTTAATGGCCAAATAGTACACACTGACAGCCAAAACTAGCTATCACTATTTCTCTGTATGCATCTGCTGTCCTGTAACTAATGCATCAATTTAAGCTGGTCACCAGTGCCATATGTTACTTCGTTAAAAGCTCCAAGATTAAAATCTCTACCTTTCCTTAGTTTTTTAGTCCTCTTTCAGATTAGAACTGTCTGCAAATATCTGTTCAGAATTCCACAGCTTCCTTATAATTTTTATAGGTAGAAATAGCAAGGTCAAGCTGTAAATGGTGTACATATCCATGCCACTTTAGTATTAACTTTAAAGTGCCATGTAGTCTTTTGAATGTTAAACAAGTCTAATTTTCTAGCCCCTTCCCTATGGGTTGAATGACAGGGAGGGAGGAAGGAGAGGGATTTAGGATGGAGATATCACCTCATGCTTAGCTGCTATTCAGTTGTATCTCTTAAGAATGCATTGGGGAATTTATAAAACAGATGTATATGGCTGCCCATTTTACAGATATAAATATGGGCAGTTAATAACACATTAAAAACAATGCCAACAAAATATAAATGCATACAGTGATTGTCATGAAAAGCCCAACAGTACAACAGTACAACACTCAGCAGTACAATTAAGCCTTATCTCACAAGCCATCTGAAACCTCCCAATCACCACACCTTGGAGTACATGCAAGTCTTTAATGCTTTGGAAAAGCCAGCAGGGATCTAATCTTCGGATCTAATCGTGTTCCAGACAGCAGATCCTATAACAGAAAACAACCATTTGCTAGGGACCTTCTTGATGGAATCCAGAGCATCCTTCTTGAGACCTGGAGAGTTACGAGAGAAACAAATAACCCAGCTTCATGACATGAAAGGCTTTGTGTGTCAACCAACACCTGGAATTCTACCTGGAATTACACTAGGAGCCAGTGCAGTTCATGGAGCAGAAGCGTAATGCAGGCATAGCAAGGTACAACTGACACACAGGATGAACATGTGCAAAAGACCTCCTGGCTAAGTTACTACCTCCAAAAAAAAGCCTGGAGAATCCCTAGATTGCACACCAGTTCTGAGTAATGCAAACTCATCCAGAAGTAAAGGTGGAAAACACTAGGTTCAGTGGGCCCTAAAACATGCAGCCCATCTTGCCATGGTTGAGCTGAAGTCTGTTCTTCTCCATCCAGATCCTCACAGCCTCCAAACCTTGAGATAGAATCCTCCTGGCGTCCTTTGATTGGCCTGGGATAGGGATGTAGAGTTGGGTATAATCAACATATTGATATCCTCAATGGTGCCAAAGGATGACCTCACCCAGCAGCTTCATGTACATGCTAAGAGTGGGGAAAGGATTGACGCCACAAGGAATCCCACAGAAAGGGGGCTAGATTTCTTCTCTCAGCACTGATTGCAACTGGCCCTGAAGAAAGGAGGAGAACCAATGCAGAAGTGTGCCTCCTATTCCTAACCCCCCCGAGTTGGTTTAGAAAGATAATATGATTGAAAGCCACCAACAGGTCAAGGAGAGTCAGGATGAATGCACTATCCCATTCCACTTTTGCTAAAAAATAATTAAGAAGTGTGATCAGTGCCATTGGCAGTCCTGTACCTAGGTCTAAAACCCAATTGAAAGGATTGAAATAATAATCTTCATTAAGAAAGGATTGGAGATAGAACAAGAGTTATCAAAAAAGTCAGATCTAATAATGGCTTCTTGAGGAGAGGAGTAAACCGTAGCTTCTTAAACAGTGACAGGACCACCCCTTTTTTTCAAGAACAAATTCATCATACAGCTACATCAGCTAGATGTAGTTAATTTTTGTAAAAAAAAATTCAAGCCTCATTTGGGTGGCTTCTTCTGCCTCACCAACTATAGTCCTGTTCTACCTGGTTTTGGAAAGTTATTCTATTGAGTTGAAAATTTCAAAAGCCAAAGACTGAACTTAAAAAATAGTATTCTGCATCCCCTTTCAGAGTCGTACCTTCAGTGAAGGATTGGGTCCACAGTAATGCTACATTCTTTCTTGAGCAAAGCAACCCCTGCCCCCCGCCCCCAAATATTGTCACTAGAATTGAAAGCCCCCAGACAATTCAGTAGTGTTGGGTTCTACTCTCTCCATCTGTTTCCCAGCAGAAATAACATAAAAGTAGCATTTCTCCTACCCATTCAAGGATGGAAAACAAACTGATATGATTTTACTGAGCTATGACCTCTGGAGGAACCCAGGATTGGTGAGCTGCAAGTCTGAAGCTATCCTTGGACACTAGGCCTGGTTTCACCATACAAAAAAGAAAATAAAAACTTAGCATAGTCATTTCTGTTGATATGATCACCTCTACAACAAAGCAGCGCCACAACTTTCCTTGGAAACTAGCACATTTGGGAAGAAGCCATAAATAGGTTTTAAATCTCAATCTGCATGTTTGTCAGTCTATAACTGCATCAAATGTAGGGGAGTCGGGATATAAACTATTAAAACATAAAAATACTATGATTACAAGTATTACTTGATATTCACTACAGAGCTGCTGCTGTAAGACTCCAGATTAGTCCCCACCTCCAGCATTACTCCTCCTTTGATACTTGTATAAAAAAAGAACATAGGCAAGTAGTTGGCTGCCTTGGGACATTGGTGAAGATCCAACCTCATGTCTAAAAAAGCTTTTGAGCAGTAAGTAGAGATTGTATTAACCTGAATCTACTCTTGCTACTCCAAAGTAATTACTTTGTCATTGTAAAGTGCAGTTTGGTATAGTGGTTAAGATATTAGACAAGACCTGAATAATTCAATAAAGTCAGATTTTCAAAAAGCTAGTATTTCTTCATAATAAATCACAGTAACACTAACAGAAAAACAACATATTTCCATTCAATTTCCCTAAGTCCAAAAAGAATTTCAGAAACCATAGTAACATCTGTTGCAACATTAAGATGACCTGGATGACATCTGCAATAAACAACCTACTGTTATTTATAGTTGCTTTACAAACAGCTATAGTTGTTTGGAGATGTCAGAGCCTAAACAAAAAGATACAATTCTCAATGTTAAAAAGTGAATTTTTGGAAGCACGAGAGGAATCACAGAATTTATTCCCACAGCTTAAAAAAGCGAGCAAAATGCCAACCTAATATTCTATGCCAACTTTATGACCTGCCAGAAACTTTTCTTCAGAAGCTCTGCCAGATGCTATTGCTGGATTTCCAACTTCCCTTGGAGATAATATGTTGAGCCTATTTATGTATTCATGAACAAAGACTTTATCTTAGGCTGTACATAGGCTAGGCTTTTGATCAGAGTTGAATTTCACTTTCAATGTTTTCGTAATCTAATCAGGAGTGATAGGATTGTTCATATTACGCCCTCCATTTGTGTATGATAGAATAACTTTGTTCTAAATAATAGAGCTGGTAAAAAAAACACCAAAAAAATAAAATTTGAATAATATAAGATACCACATCTTACAACATCCAGATTTTTGTAGTGGTTAAGGTATCAGGCTAGAAACTGAGAGATCATGAGTTCTAGTTCTACCTTAGGTACAAAGCCAACTGGGTAACCTTGGGCCAGTCCCTCCCTCTCAGCCCTAGGAAGTCAACATGTAACTCTGCATTTCATACAGCTACGTGTTTGATATGGAAAAAAATGTGTTATGCAGTGCCTGCTTTAATTAATATAGTAATTATTTTTAGTCTTAACAAAACGAGACCTTGAAAATACCTTTTTTCATGTCAAATAAGTAACTTGTTCACATTTTTCTGGAGTAATGACTAAAAGAATATAGATTATAGATTATGAGTACACAAAGTGAATCTGTGAGTAGAACTAGGATATTAGCTTGGAAAAGAAAGGCTCCCCTGTATATAAGCAGAATTTTCTTACTTACAGGACAATAGGATCTCTTGCACATATAGTCTTCTGGATTATAAATTCAGTTTTCAGTTTGTTAGCAAACTAACGTAACAGTAGCACAAATTCTATGAGCCTTTTTATACTTTTTAAAATCTAAAATGAAGTGACTAAATTCTTGAAACCTGAGTCATTCTGAGATTTGTTCAACTGTTTGCCAATTGTAGAGAAGGTGCCAATCTGATGGGGAAATACTGAATTATTTGCATGTTTTTTTTACCAGTTTAGAAAAAGCAGAAACTGAGGTGACATGCAATTGTATTTAAGAAAATATACTTAATCTTGGTTTTGAGGCCAAACCTGATTTCCTCATTGCCTTGGCTCAAACAGAACCAAAATCTTACATAGGAAAGATGTAGAAATAGCCTCCATTTTACATTACTGTAGCTAAGATAGATTTCAGGTGAATGAAATCTAGCTTTTTTTCATAGCAGTGAGTAATTTCAAGGGCACCGATCCCAGTCTGTTTCTAGGAGACAGCACTGGCAATGGCCTAAACATCACCCATGTTTATCAAGAGTAAAGAAGTAAATTACGTGCAGTGTATTCATTCTTGGTGATCACAAGAACCAGAATAAAAGACTAGACACCCCCTTTCTTCTCTACCATATAGGAAACTGGTCTTTCAGCACAGGAGATCTTTATAAACAAGTTCAATCCCTTTTAATGTTTCTAAAATTAAAAGCTTATTTGACATGGCGAATTCATGCTTTCAGATAAACCATAGAAAAGTACTTCATTTTAAGAAACATTTATAAGAAAACTAATCAGTGAAAATGTGGGTTTAGAAAGACACTACAAACAATTTACATCTTGGAGACAGTTTGCTGCTAAATGTGAGAGTGACACAAAGTGGTTCATCCATTTAGGTGCTAGTCGTCTTGTTTTTCCAGATCCATTATAATGCTTATAATAGTGCTGTACAAAAGTAAAAAAGCAGCAAAATATGAAACATATGTACTCAGCTATATCTGTATTCAGCTCTAATTAAATTAGTTAATGGAGGAAAAATAAATGTATTTGAAATAAAATGCATATTACACATTATTACATATAGCGAGCTTTAAAATTATTATTTAACTGTGCAGAATCCTGACATTAACTAGAATGTTACTGGGAAATAAAAATTATGTTCTTTAAAGTAGCTACCTCCTATAGATTTTGTATGAATTGATGAAGTGATATATATTTTTAAAAATTTAATTCACAATATCCCTTTGACTTTGGTACATTCGGTGCAAAAAATAGTTTCAGGAATACCTTACCTTTATAAAAATAAAGGTGTGTGTTTGTGTGTGTGTATGTACCCCCCCCCACATCCATTAAGTGTGTAAAGAATTGAACACAAAAACTATTTAAGCATGGAAAAGTGAAAAGAACAAAAAAAGTCTATTTTCCTATTTACATCCTAAGAAAATCAATATTATGAACTTATAAAAATAAACAAAAGTCACTGTGTAAGAGGCTTTCTTTTTCCTGATATGCTGTGATAAACTCACGTTATTTTTTTTTAAAAGCCTTCATGCAGTATAAAGAATAAAGTTAACCATTAATCTCTTACAATAGCTGTTCTTCTGCTAAACATGATTTGCATATACAATTGTACAGGTTCTCCTAATTAAAAGTCCTTCTGTTCACACCATCTTTTGCTGCCAACTTTTCTTCATACCCTTGTTAAGCTGCAGAAAATAACTGTTCTTTGTGCTGTATCTTTGAAATGCAATAGATGTCATGCAGGCACACATAGATTTAGGTATAGCATATATAGCATATTCTTGTATTGTGTAAGACATATAGTAGTGTACCATTGGGAAATAATTCCTATTTGATTTTTAAAATTTTACAATTTAGCAGCAAGCTAACCATCTTTGTATTTCATTGAACTCTGTTCAAATATTTTTGAGATGTATTAGGTTTTGCAGCTGTCTTAATTGTTGCTAATCTCTTGTCATTTTTAAAAAATCTGATTAAATTTTAAACATTTGGTGCTCACGAAAACAAGGCCACAACCCTTGCTCTAGAGTACTCATGCAGCTGTTACAGTTTTTCTCATTCATAAAGTCCCATTCTTCCAATTGCACTGTACAATAGTTTTTATCTTTGCAACTTGCTGTAAGCATTTGTGTATTTTGGGGGAGTGATCCACAAAAGTCCCAGATACTGGGTTAGACAATTCGTGTCTTATTCAAGACCAAATGTGCTCGTCTCTTCGACAGCTGTCAACAGCTTCTCGTAGAGCATGGAGAATGATGGGTAAGGAGGAAGGTCAAGACGATTGAAACAGGTGTGAGCTCTGGGGAAAAATGGAGAGAAAGTTTTTATGACACCAAAAACTAAGAACAAGAACGTCTTCCCCAACATACTCTAATTTGGAAGTTAATTTATTCCTAGATTAAAAGATGAATTGTAAACACATTTATTGTTATTTTTCTATGCCTCTGCTTAAAAGCACTATATCCTTTGGTTTCTAGTTGTTTGCTCCAAAGCAGTAACCAATATGTAGTATATTTTTCATTTATATTTTCAGAAACCTTTTACAATGTTTTTGCTTTTCAAAATTACTGGGATGAGGGGGAGGGGGAAAGGAGATAAATCTTTAAAGAAATTAAAATAAGGTTAAAAAGGTAAAGCAGTCCTTGCAGATATTATTTGCTAGGCGTTGCCGACTGTAGGGGGTGGTGCTCATCTCCATTTGCCATTGTGCCAGCACTGTCCGAAGATGTGTCCATAGTCATGTGGCCAGCATGATGTCAGTGCTGTTACCTTTCCACCAAAGTGATTCTTATTTATCTACTCGCATTTGCCAGCTTTCGAACTGCTAGGTTGGCAGAGCTGGGGCGAGGATGGGAGCTCATCATGTCTTAGGGCACTTGGGTCTTGAATCTGGGTTGTCGGCTTTCTAGCTGACAAGCCCACCATCTTAACCACGGAGCCACCAGGCAGCCTCAGTTAAAATAAGACTTCCCAATATTTTCAAGATTACGAATCATAGCTTTTCAGCAGCATGCCAAAAGTCACTTCCAAACAGTGGAAGTAATCAGAATGAAAATAAAATTAGACTTAATTTAATAGAGTCGCTGTTACTTTATTAAAATATTATTGAAAATTATTCATTTAAAACAGAGGCAATGTTGTTCTGGGCAGCAGTTCATTACTCTCCTATTATATTATAGTTCAGAGCATCAAATTATCTCCAATACAACTGTGATAAAGTTCTTGAGTTCAGGAGGGAAGACTATAGTAAGAATTCTCCTGGATTACATTGATAATTTTCATTTTCCAATATGGTAACATACTTCCTTAGATAATATAATTTTTATGTCTATGTCCATTAACTTTCCTTTTAAAAGAATTCATTCTTAGTTTCATCGTAAAATGAAATTACTGTGGATCCAAAACCCAATATAACTAGGCAACAAGTTCCAGGCATGGAAGTTCAAACTAATTACACACAAACAAGTAGGGACTAAACTGGATGAGATAAAGCAGCTTCACTGCTTGGTCTCACACCTGTCCATCCTCATCCTTATGAGTAATGTTCATTCATAAACACATGCCCCCCCTTTATCATCCTACATATTTCAGCATGGCTGCAACATTCACCATCATGGCTCCAGTGAGTTCAAAGTGCAGGAAGATAAGGAGAAGGATGTATCTCAATTCTGTTTCTTTTATATCTCAACTGTAATAAGTTGACAGTAAATCGTGCACATAGGAGCAAAACTGGTTCCCCGTGAGAGTAAAGCCTGATCTTTATTGACCTGAGAAAAATTCAAGGAAGACTACAATATGAATGTGTCTCAGCAGATCATAAACTAAGAATGTATTTGCAACTGAAAGCTCAGACAGGTTAGACGGTATTTTAAATCGGTCTCCAGTAACACAGCAGCAGATTCTTCGAGGGAAATCTCCCTGCCTCCAAAAATGAGAAGTCAGTCAGTCAGTATCAGGCAGCATCTTTTACTTTTGAGTCCTTAAAGAATTCTATACACAAGTTCTGTGGAACTGAAGAAAACTTTCTTTTCATCCAAAGCTGAGATTGAGACACCAGTTAGTCTACCGGGGAGCAAAATATGATTTCTTAAATGTTTATGATTAATCTTATGTTTTATTTAAATATGTTTACATCCATCCATACACTTAAATAGTGCTTACATGCTTATGAATATTGTTAAGTCATGCTAAAATTACGGGCACAGGTCAGCAGCAAAGTAAAGACACGTCAGAATTAAAAATTAATTAAGCCTATTTTCAGGCATTCAAGGTGTTAACGTTTATTGTAATCCACATGAAAAAAAAATCAGGCTGTTTTATTTCACTCATTCTCAGAGGTACTATTATTTCTCAGTCTGAGAGATAATGGGTATAAGCACAAAAACTTTTCCAGCACACTTTAAATGAACCACAATTCATATGCCAGGATATGACAAGGTGCTGTTAAGGGAAAACAGAAGCAAAAGTTTAGAGGTATGGCACAGGAAAGGGGATGAGAGAAAGAATCAGCCAAAGACTTGCTGCCACTTGGTAAAAAGAAAAAAGAAAAACATCCAGTGCTGCCTCAGAAGCTCACTGTTGCCTTCTGCTCAACACATTGCAATGTTTTGCAGAGCAGAACAATAGGATCTTTTTGGCTACACCTTGACAGATACTCAGATTAGTAACCTGGAGCTAGCAGAGATTCAAAGGATACAACTCTTGATAAACTAGTTTTTTACAGGTATCGGAAAAGCTGTAACTAGAGCAGTAAAGCAGCAGCTATAAATATAAGACTGCAGCCATCTCTCTCTCTCTCTCTCTTCCAAATCTTCCATCTCTTTCTCCTTGCTTGTGCATCCTGACAGACTGAGAGTCAATTACTTCTCTGAGGAAGGAGCAGCTGGTACTATGCTGTCATATTGTAATATAAGGCCATCATATTGGGTGTGACTAGGCAATTGAAACCCCACCCCTTTTTAACATGTGCAGTCACTGTGGACACTTTGGTAAGACACGTTTCTGCTACTGACTTTGGTGCTTCTAGCTCTCACCAGATCTATCAACTAAAAGTAGCATCTTCTGTTAGTACTAGTCTTTTCCCCACATCATTAGGTTTTCAATACTTGCCCAAAGAGTCTGCTTTCCACTTCTTTTAACAAACATGTATTCCTTGACACAGACATGTAATGCTATATTCTACCCAGGACCATAGTCAGGACAAGCAGCTGAGACAACAGTCAGATATTATACATCAATGGGAAAAGACAAAGATAGAACAAAATGGGGCACAAAAGAATAGTTTCAAAACAATGTTACTGTGTTTTTATTTCATGTAGAAAATTGCTGAAAAGGAAGGGTGTTTTTTGGAGACAAAAATAAGAGTGGTTTTAAATTTCACAGTGAGCAAATCTAAGGAACAGGAAAGAAATGATGCTGAATCCCTCGACTCTTTTATTTAAAGAAACCCAAAATCTTCTGCTTCCAGTGGATTTATTTTATTTATTTATTTATTTATTTAAACATTCTTAGAGTTAATTTACCTGGGCAGAGCAGTGATTTTGCCCCATTTTTCTACACAGAATCTTCTTGGTCCATTGCTTCCTCTCAAAGAAGCAAAACCTTCATAAGGTATACTGGATGTACCTGTAACAAACTGGAAAATAACATAAAACACTGTACTATTTATTATTGAAAAGTCTGATTGCATAGTTCTATTTTTGTTTTCTATTTTTAAATATATAGATGACTCCCTACATGCGTTTATCTGGAAAATTATAAAATTTGTTTTACAGTTGTGTTTATAGAAAGGGCAATCAAGACAACGTAGTCAGGAAGCAAACACAGATTCAGCTTTTGAAGGGAGATATAATGTACTAAATGCCTCAAGCTACAGTCTTTTCAAGACTTTATTGAATCTGGTATATAAGTATGTTGGTGGAATATACAGTACTTCTGAACAAGCATGCTGACTACGCCGTATGGATCTGGCTATCAGAGCTTTTGAGATTATCCCTACACCTTCCTCGTCCAGCTGTAGAAACAGTCCACTTACTGCTTTCTGAAGATATATCAATGAGATAAGTTGAAGGCAGATCAAGGTGATTCACCCAGGAATTATACATGGAAAAAATGCAACAATGAATGTACCACTGACTTACTCCCACTAAGCAACCTGTGATTAAATATTTAAAACAGAAATCCCTGCTCCCTCAAAACCTATAATTGTTTTTTTCATATGAATGAATCAGGAAAGGAGTGAGAATTATTTGTCAAGCCATTCAACAACTTTGAGATTCCAACTTTTCATAGCTTTTCATAGTTTTTTATGTTGATGTCAACTACAATGATGCTAACTGCAACCTTACTTGTAAAAGCCGTAATCGCTGCTCATTGTTGAATCTTTCCACAGCAGCCCAAAACCATCGAATTACAATATGATTATCATGGTATCCTGTTTAATAACAATTAAGAATATATTATTCAGGGCAATTTTGCTTTTAAAAAATAATGAAAAAATGTCAAGAACTGAGCAATATTAGAGTTGTAGGCCCTAACATTTCCTAAATTAATTTATAGAATGTCATATATATATGTGTGATTAATTCTTGTTCCCTTGGTAGACTTTCAGAATGTAGTGTCATGTTTGGACATGAAACTTCACAAAAATGTACACGGGTTAAAGCATGAGTTAAAAATTACTGATGATAGAAAAGTTGGAGGAATGATATACTATTTAAAGAGAATAAGATAAAGAGACAGAAAATCAGCCTCAGGAAATAATGGGGAATTAAATTCAAGGATTTAAACAACCTAAGATAAAAGTATGGCAAAGTAGTTTGGGATGATTCCTATCATAGTATCTATCAAGTCTATTTTTTATTAACCAATATATTTGAAAGTCTATTTTAATATGAATTAGTAAAGCATTGAAAAAACATGGGAGATTACTGAAAGAACCCTCGTATCAGAAGGAATCTCTTGACTGCATGAGTTCTCAGCTAGTACTGTAGAACAGACTACCACATGAAATGATGAGTTTTCCTCTGCTAGAAGTCCTCAGATATAGCCTGGTTGGTTCTCTATCAGAGATACTGTGATAAATAACCACTGGATTAGTAATATTTATTGTTGATGATTTTAATGTTTTTTATGCTGTAAGATGCCCTGACTCACTTGATAGCAAGATGGGTGGCAAATAAATTTAATAATAAATAAATTTAAGAAATACTCTAGGGCAGAGGTCCCCAACCTTTTGGGCACCAGGGACCGGTTACATGAAGAGAGGTTTTTCCACAGACTGGAGGGGGCGTGGTTTTGTGTGCTGCCTGCATCCCGCAGATGGGGCTTTGCTTGTTTGTGCAGACTGGTTGCTGGCATGCCGTGGCCCGGTATTGGTCCATGGATAGGGGGTTGGGGACCCCTGCTCTAGGGGGTCCTCTAGGTTGGATTAGATGACCTCTACAGTACTTTCAAACTCTATGGTTTTATGACTTAGTTTTCCCAAACATTATATAAATATATAAATATATAGGTGAAGATTCCAAGAAATATACAACATACTCAAAAAGATATTTTGGGCCTATGTTTTCTGAATGTCAGTCTAAATCACAAATACATAAATACTCATATGAGAAGACATTTTTTGTAATAGTGGTGCAAGGGAATATCTAAAATAAAATAAAATACACCATATGAAATCATTTTTTAAAAAAATATATTTAAAATTCTATTGAATCCCAAATGTGTTCACATTTATTTTAAAACATGGACATATCCATGTTTTAATTATTTATTCCCATTTATTTTCTTTAAATTAATTTCTGTGTCTGCATTAACAACAGATACTTTTTACCAAAAATCTCAGTACCTTGTAATAAGCATGTTTCAATTCACTTCCAGAAATAATGTCCAAGTACAAATTAATTCAACTGTAACTGTCACAGAAACGTCTGTGAAGGTAAGTTTGAAAAGCCTCTTTTCCCCAAACTTTTGCCATCTTTACTATCTGTTATAAATTAAACACCAGTGTATCTTCAAGTAAGACTAACTTACTTGATCTCACATATTGCTAGTTATGCTGTTTTGGATTTTACCTCTTTTATCAAATGAAAGGCTTGCCCATTCCAAAAAGGGAAATCCAAAACCTTCTGAAAACTTAAAATAAGAGCATTTGTTGTGAAATTACACTGCAAATTAAAATAGTTTTTGGGATTCTTCTAAAATAAAAAACACACAAAACAATCACACTTTTATTTAATTCAATTTAACTACAACCAACAACATATATGTATATATATGTATGTGTATTTTAGAAGATGTCACCTCCTCTATATTCAGTGTTATTTCTCCAGTCACTTAAGTCAATTTCTGCAGTGCCAGCAATAACCAATTCAAGTTCTCTTGCATCAAATACAGACACCAGTCTAGCATCAACCACCTAGGAGAGAATATATATTCAACAGGTATCCTTTGCTGCTTTTATTTTCGCCAACTATTCTATAGGTTCCACAATTCATAATACTGTAACTTTTCTTTCAACATTTGGATGTAGCTACTAAATCTGAAAGAAAAGTATTTTCCTTACTTTCTACTAGGTTGTTAAAATATAAGCAGAGCATTAGAAGGCATATTCATACAACAAATAATATGTGGAAATATCTCCAAGTGGTGCATTCTCAACATCAAATTTTGATGCTCCAGGCAATTTGTTCCACTGAAGTTAGACAGAGACCCATAAATCACTATCAATATACTGTACAGAAGGAATTATGATTCTTGAGCCAAAGGCTGATTTACTGCCAGGAATATTCTATGGCTTTTTCTTGTAGTAATATCCCCCGATGACAACCATCTAGAAAGTCACACCAATGGTGTAATTAGCCCACTACTGTTAACATTGACTGGTGATAGTTCTTTAGGCTTTAACCAGACATTTTTCAAGCCCTATTTGGAAATGCAGGAATGAAACATGGGAACTCATTGCAAGAAAAGCATCTGCTCTGCACCGAAGAAATAGGTTCTCCCATCATGCAGCTTGTGCCTCATCTGAATGACTTGGGGGGAGGGAGTTGAACTTAAGTACAAC
Organism: Vipera berus; assembly: GCF_964194415.1. NCBI lineage: Eukaryota > Metazoa > Chordata > Lepidosauria > Squamata > Viperidae > Vipera > Vipera berus. Next base: position 173,355,221 of record NC_138202.1, read on the forward strand.
TGAAAGTCTAGGTAATTGCAATAAGGAAAATGTGCAACTTCAAAATGTAGCATAATTGTGCTCTGTCAACCTCTAACTGGTTACCATCTTCACGCGTAACAATTATTACATTTTCTAGTTGCCTGACTTTGGTGACATTAATGACAAATCCTGAGTGGAACAACTTCAGAGGCAATACAGTGGTTCCCAACACGATTTAAACAGTTGCAGGGTAGGAAATAATTATGAATCATACACAATCCCATACATGCCAGATGCTTTAGGAACATAATGCATGCAATAGATGAAAACAGATTTATTTTTTACCTCATAAAAACCACGTACTAAACTTTCTGTCTGTTGCACCACACCTCTCTCAATTCTCCATTTCACCATTCTTTCTATATACTCCTTCTTGTTCTTTTCTGTGACAGGGATGTTGGCACCTCCAGGTTTCAATTCCCTTTCAGTAATCTTAAAAGCAAATTACCACCAATATATTATAAAGCAGGATCTATTGCAAAGAGAAATTTTAATGTATCAAAGCGGTACTAATTCCCCAAATGACTGATAAAAATCCTTCTGAAGTGGTCAGATTTGGTCAACATAGAAATCTTTGGAGTTAATGGCATGAAGTACAAAACTTGAAAGCATCAAAAGGGGAAATACAAAGAAGGCATTCTAGAAAAGGGATTTTAGCAGCACTTCCTAATGTACATATTAGAATAAGAATTCGTGTACAATGAAGAATTCTTATCCCAGGAGATTTAAAACGCAGTACCTTATAACATTTGGATACCTGTTGCTAGCCAGCACTGCTATCTGTAGGAAACAGTTTCCAGCCCACCCCCTTACTCCAAATTATCCCTGTTTCGGAACTACCTCAATTACAACACTGAAGGCTCCTTGTCCTGGAGGACTTCTGGATCTACACTGAAGTGGCCCAGTCAGGATTATTTATCCCAATTACTGTTTGATTCCATACATACAGCAGGATACATTTAGATTTGGGATTTGTTTAAGTAGCAATTATGGTCATAAATTGAGGACTACCTTTATTCTACAGTTTTAAATAGCAAAATAAGCAATGTACCAAAGCAATATGTGAGTGACACCTTATCTGGAGGTTTTAATGGTCTCTGAGCTTGGTCGTTTCCTTGCAAATATTTGCAAGCAAACAGCCAAGCTCAGAGAATACCAGGAACAATACAGTTCAACCCTAAGGTACATATATTCTCTTCTATTGGAACATTATCTTATATTGGAAGCAAGATGATCCAGGAAGACAGTTAGAAGTATTGTACAAATAAGTGCCACAAAACTGCCCTTGAAAGAAAGAAAAAAAGATTGTCCACACCTGTCCAAAGACTTCTTCGTTTACTGTGAATGTGAGATCTAGGATATCATGTATATCATTGTCTTTCATCCATTGTAGACTTTGGTGAAATTCTTCATCAAGATATTCCAGATCACTTAGGTCACACAATCTGTAATAAACAAGAAGTAATTAAAGGATTAAAAATGACCCAGATTATTTTGATGCGTACAAATGAAGAGTGGATGATTATGTGCTACCGTCTGTTTCAACTCTTAATAACCACATTTTTCTTAATAACCACAGGATTTCTTCAAGATGGTTTATCCATGGTGGTTTTTTAGTAAAATATAGGAGTTGTTCGCCACCGCTTTCTCCTGTGTCATATGAAATGAAGCCTTTGCCTTTACTACTAAAGAGATCCTCCAACATCTTCCTATGTTACTGCTGCCCAATATTGGAGCCTTCTTGCTTTGGCTAGACAGTTGAGATGATTCATGCTTTGAATGACTCTGCTGGGACTGCATGCTCTTTGCATCTTCCCAGCACTGTTTACTCATCCCTCTTAGGAGCTACCTCACGCCACCTTGGAGGCAGCATAGTAGAACTAGAGCAGGGTAGATAGGTTATTCATTCAATAATAAGGAGAACAAAGAAAGAAATCTGTACAATTATTACCACTGGAATTCTTTATGCTAAGTCTTCTTTCATACATATGCATACACACTCATTCATTGGCACATCTTAAAAACCCAAGTAAAAATCCTAAACTTACCAATGAAAACTTCATTTCCATTTTACTAGGAAAATGTTATTTCAATTTTTTCCCCTTTCAGCACCAATTAAAGGGAAATACCTTTCAAACCAATAATTAATCAGCTACTGGTGAGCCTTGGTGGAGCCTTGGTGGAGCAGTGGGCTAATGCCTCCTTAAGTAACACCAGCTGCCTGCAATTAGTGCAGGTTCGCGTCCCACCAGGCTCAAGGTTGACTCAGCCTTCCATCCTTCCGAGGTAGGTAAAATGAGGACCCAGATTGTTGGGGGCAATAAGCTGACTTTGTAATAATGCCGCTTGGGTGTGTGTGTGAAAGCCCTAATAAGCAGGCACATACATAGAATGAAGGCTATTGCTAAGCTTGTAAGCCGCCCTGAGTCTTCGGAGAAGGGCGGGATATAAATGGAATTAATAAAAAAATAAAATAAAATACTGGAATACCCTAGAACATGGGTAGGCAACCTCGGCTCTTTTATGACTCATGGACTTCAATTCTCAGAATTCCTGAGTCAGCTGACTCAGGAATTCTGGGAGTTGAAGTCCATGAGTCATAAAAGAGCCGAGGTTGCCTACCCCTGCCCTAGAACTACAGAGGTCATGATGCTAAATATGGACACCTTGTAAACTATCTGCTCAATATTCATATTACATCAGAACAACATATATCTTTGAATTTAATTCACTGCCTAATAAATGATTCCTGAAGAAAAAAGGACAAAGTATTCTATCAAAAATAGGAAAATAGCAGTGGTGGTATTCAGCCAGGTCGCATCACTTCGGCAGGACTGGTAGCTAATCTTTTGTTGCCCAGGCCCAGAATGGACTTTCGGAAGTGGCATCCACACAGAGAACCGGTTGTTCACGTATTTGAATCCCACCACTGGAAAATAGATATTTATTTCTACCTCCAAAATAGTTTCCTTGATCAGTACATTAAGTGTAAATACAGTCTGCGATTAAAAAAAACCTTATAATGCGATTTAATCATTTAATCATTAAACAGTCTATTGCAGATATGACTTGCATCCAGATATGTCTTCTGTAAATAAAAATACATTTCTTTCCATATAGAATAACCCTGTCAAATTCCTCTACTCACATTCTGAGAAGGGCTTTATAAAATGGTCGGGTAAAGAAGGCATCTAACAAATATTGATGAATCAGAGCAAGACCAAGGATTCGACCACTAAATCTGAACCTACAAAGTAATTAGAGTACAGTTTAGATTTATTATTTATCTATTTAAATTTGTTATATATGTTAGTTCAGTATCTTTGACACTGTTATCCATGTCCAAAATGTAACTTTTGCATTACATTTTCACAAGATCATCATTTAAACATTTAAAATTGTCATTAGTTCGTATTTAAAGGATTTATCATTAAATAAAATTATCAAAAATATTTGCCATTTGAGATGTAAATACAATGAAGATACTATGGTTATCATTTCACGTGGAAGGCAAATGCTATATTTTTTCTGGTAAATGCTTTTCTTGTTTCCTTAATTTCTGTGAGTCAATAAAAATTATAGAAAACATAAAATTGACACAGTCACGAATTGGGCATCAATGCAATTCCTTCAGAACATGGACAACCTATGTGTTGGAACTGTAACTCCCAGAATTCCTAGAGTACAAGGCAGCTGCAATCCTCATTTATCGAAGAACACTAGATTGAGGAAAACTGATGTCTAATTTATTTGTGGGTAAGCTGCCCCATCAACAACCTACAAGTAGCGTTTTACCCCTGATGCAACATGAGAGTGCATCTCAGAGACAGTTCCTTGTAAAATATGTTGTAATAATGGAACCTGAATTTACCAAGATATATATAATTATGAAGACTATCCCTATCAAGAATAATCCTATTGGAGAAGCAGGCATAGCTAAAAAAAAGAAGAGAAAATCCTTATTATAGAGGCCACCTGTGTCTCCATTCATAATACGACAGGAAGAATATACCCAAATTAACCAGATGTTCCTTCAGAGGGTATGGAACACTATTCTTCTGAACAGGCAACCTGCCTAATTCCCAGACAAGGAAATTGTCCTAATCACAGACCCTCTATATTATTAGGATTCAGCTTCTGTTCACTGGCTCTCATCCAGCTCATTACAGCATCCAGACAAGAGATGCATCATCTCTGCTGATTCGGAGAGCTTGGAGCTTTGTGAACTGATGAAACCCAATCAAAAACTTCACTCTCTCCAATGGCTCCATAAAGACAACCTACAGACATGAAGTATATGGTGAAAAATACATCAAGGATAAATTTTCTTGACATATATTATGTTGCGCAGTCCTTGAGAACGGCAATGTTTTGTCACCTAAGAAATTGGGCCACACTGTTTTGTGCCCCCTTTCATTCACTTTTTTTTTGTATTCACATAAAGAACTCAGACTAATGAGATGCAGTAAACACTGTTTTCAATCTCTTTCTGGCTGACTTGACTCTGCCTTTAATGTTATTTTGCATTTTATCCTCTAAGAGTTGACAGACTGGGTAACTGTTTTCTTTCTTATAGAAACACGGATACCCCAAGAAATGGTACAAAACACAGAGCCACTAAGTAGTTTTACTATGTGAAAAGACTTAACATGAGAGAAGTGGGGGAAAGATTATTGCACATCTTACTGAATTAGACAGATTTGTTTTTTAAAAAAAGACTCCAAACAAAAAAGAGTAGAATAGTCTTGCAATTGATTTTATGCCTTGACAAGCTGAACTTTTGATACTTAGGAGGCAGCTGAGCTCTGAAAGGTTCACTCATGCCTAATTCCAGTGTTATCTGCTTAGATTGGCAGATAACTAGGTATATCATGAAAGCTTCAGGAATACTATTCCAACACCTTGCCATCTATTATTCGAAAAGAGAAATGTATCTAATTTACCTTACTTGAATCTTTCATAGTAAATGAGCAAGGAGGGCATAGTCTATGCTCTATAAAAATAACAGTATTTCTGTGATTCAGCATTCTTACCATTCATGGTGATTGTCGACAAAAGCAGACATTGGACTAATCTGTACAGTGTACGTGTCGTTGGCTGAATATTCAAATAAACCATAGTATGGGTTGAAGAGTTCTCTTGATACCAGGAAAAAAAACTCCCTTGAAGGTCCACTGTAGTCCAGTCTTAAAAAAACAACAAAACATAAAGGGATACTATACAAATGGATTTTTTAAAACAAAAAGTAAAGAAATAATAATGATTTACCCCCCCCTCCCCACACTCAATAATTTCTGATCCTTTCGATCATCTCTGTGACCACTTATACTGCTTTGAATGTTACTAAGCCAGTTAGTGGTACATTAACTTAGCAACTTTCAAAGCACTGATTTCTATTTCGGAATTTATGAAGATGCTGATTTATTATTTTTAATCCACCCAGACATAACTGCATCGCTGATTTAAAGGCACGGATTATTCAAAGTTTCCTATTAAATAGTTTGCAATATATAGGTTTGGGTTAACTGTACTTCGTTCCAATCCTAAAATGAGGGAATCTTTATTCTTAAACTTCATTTTTACAGCTCCAGTTCTAGATTAGGATTTCATAGATTAGGTTCTGCCAGTTTTAATGCTGGAAATAACAGATAGTTGTTGAAAGTCTCCTTTACAAAGCTCTTAAAAGAAAAATAACCACTTTCCTGTCAAGGTCTTCAAGAAGATATGGGATATTCGTGCTACCTTGCCAATGGCCACTGCAGGCAGGTTCACCAACAAATTGTTATATGTTGTATAAAGAAGAGTTGATGCATACCAAATAGCATTCAACTGCATTGGAAATCTGGCAGTACACACAATTTTCTGCAGATCATATATTTTAGTACAGTCCAAACTTACAAACTTGAATTAGGAGTTTCAAACAGCTTCACCATCTCCATTACAGGTAATCCTAGGCTTACAACCACAAATGAGCCCAACATTTCTGTTGCTAAGCGAAACATTTGTTCAGTGGGTTTGCCCCATTTTACGACCTTTCTTGCCACAGTTGTTACCTGAATCACTGTAGTTGTTAAATTAGTCACACTGTTGTTAATCTGGCTTCCTCATTGACTTTGCTTGTCAGAAGGTCTCAGAGGGGGACCATGTGACCCTGGGACACTTCAACCATCATAAATATGAGCCAATTGCCAAGCTGTTGTGATTCAGGGTCAGCCTGTGGGTTCGGCAGTTGGGTCGGACGAATCAGAGGAGGAGGGGGGTTTTGAAGACCTTGCTGAGGGGGTTGAAGATCTTGCTGATGATAGCCCTCAGGCAGGCCCCTCCCACTTGGTCACCATGGAGACCCAGCTGTGTGAGCCTGACAGTGTGGATGAAGATGACCCACAGCTGGCCCTGTTCAAGGACGCCCGACGCAGGAGGCAGTCAAGTAGGAGTAAACAGAGGAAGGCTGTGGGGCTTCTCGGAAGGAGGCAGAGAGAGGCCACGCCCTGAACTCTTTATAAAGGGAATGTTTGGGGAGGGCTGGTTTGCTGAAAGCAACCGCTCAGATAGTGTTTCAAAGCTCCTGTATCTTGGTACGTGTCTTGTTTGTCGTCATTCCAGCCTCTTGCCGTTTATAAAGGGGTTGCCTTTTCTGCAGGGCCAGTAGCAGGCTGGTACAGAACACAAGCACCTGAATTTTGATCATATAACTGTGTTGATGCTGCAACAGTTGTAAGTATGAAAATTGGTCATAAGTCACTTTTTCTGATGCCGTTGTAACTTTCAACGGTCACTAAATGAACTGTTGTAAGTCGAGGACTACCTGTACTTGGGGGGGTAAACCAGGTCATATCGTTTACTGCTTGCAATTCTTAAAGATGAGACATCACAAACCAACATTTCTTTTAATATGAAAATGCAAGTCACAGGACACTATTAAATAGTGAGTCCTGAGTCCTTCGGGAAAGGGCGGTATATAAATTCAATAAAATTAAAATTAAATTAAATTAAATTAAATATCTGAGAACACTAACTAAACCGCCACACATTCTGTTGCCCGCTGTTTCCTGGAAACAAAAAATAATTACATAGATGTTTATTTTTCTTTGTTATAGAATACAAGCTAGTATGTTCAGTGTAGCAAATATAGGCATAAGCGATGGTAGGAAAACAGTGATTAAATTAAAGCATTGTTTTTTCAGATAATAATTTTTTTCTCTGTTTTGCTTTAGCTTTCTTATCCCCCCCAACTGTTTAAATTATTATGTAATATAAGAGATAAAAGCCAAATCTGCCAGTCAGATAAGAAATTCATCTGTTAAGATTTTTAGCTGTTCAGTCTCTTTCTAGAATTGTTCTTGCTCAATGTGTATCTATAAGCAAGCCATTATCATAGAGAGCAAATGATGGACAAATATGTATGAGAACGTATTTGATGTGTGTCCTACTCTTATGATAGGGACATCTTTTGGTGAGACGATGCTCTGGATATAATGTTTAACTAGAGCTTTTTAGCAATTATTTCTTAAGCATTTTTTAATTTGAAAAATAAAATGTTTGATCATCTCTTACAAAGAAAAAGTGATGCACATCCTATCTACCATAAATGCCATGTATTTTTTTAGTATTTCAAACCAATATTTTATCATTACATCTTTTTAAACCAAATTTACTTTGAGCTCTTTTCTGTTTCTTTGAAGTGTTATATTTTATTAAAAGAACTACCGTTCATTTTTGAAACTTAACATTAAGAAAACCAAGATCATGGCATCCAGCCCTCTCAATTCCTGGCAAATAGATGGGGAAGAAATGGAGGTAGTGACAGATTTTATTTTCCTGGGCTCCAAGATCACCGCAGATGGGGACTGCAGCTAAGAAATTAAAAGACATTTGCTCCTGGGTAGGAAAGCCATGGCAAATCTAGACAGCACACTAAAAAGCAGAGACATCATCCTGCCAACAAAAGTGTGTATAGTCAAGGCTATGGTCTTCCCAGTTGCAATGTATGGATGTGAAAGTTGGACCATAAGAAAGGCTGAGCGCCAAAGAATTGAGGCCTTTGAACTATGGTGCTGGAGAAGACTCCTGCGAGTCCCTTGGACCGCAAGGCAATTAAATCGGTCAGTCCTAGAGGAGATCAACCCTGACTACTCTTTAAAAGGCCAGATCTTGAAGTTGAAACTCAAATACTTTGGCCACCTAATGAGAAGGAAGGACTCATTGGAGAAGAGCCTAATGCTGGGAAAGACTGAGGGCAAGAGAAGAATGGGACGACAGAGAATGAGGTGGCTGGATGGAGTTACTGAAGCAGTGGGTGTGACCTTAAGTGGACTCCAGAAGATGGTAGAGGACACGAAGGCCTGGAGGAATGTTGTCCATGGGGTCGCAATGGGTCAGACACGACTTCGCAGCTAACAAACCATTCATTTAGCATGTTTGCGTATAATGGCCAAACATAGTGAATGGTTAGAAATTAAATGAAACTCATTTCCCAGATGAGAGTTAAGTGGATATATATCGAAGAAATTATCTGTCATTGTTTAAGCAGCAGGGAATGAAGCCATTCCTTTATCGACTTGCATTTAAATAAGATTCAGTGAATACTTTGCAATAAACCATATTCTGCATATAATTTGGTCCTTGCTTTATTTTTTACTGCAATTATCAAGGAGAGTCCCAATTCATGTAAATATGATGCTATTTTTCCCCGTCAAAAGAAAATTGTTGGCTTTCAGAAGCAGAAAAATGGAAATCCCACATAGCAATTCTATAGGTAGTAAGAAGGCTATGACACCAGGAATTACTGCATTCACAAAAACTCAACAGTTCATAATATCCATGATTTATAGTCATTGTATTTCTAGTTAGAAAAATTTATTTTATCTGAGCTTGACTGCATTTCTTTTAAACTGTTTATATGGAAATAGCTGCATATTTTCTAGAGTGTAGCCAGTGGTGGGATTCAGCCAGTTCGCACCAGTTCAGCAGAACCGGTAGGTAATTTTTTGTTGCCCAGAATGGACTTCCAAAAGTGGCATCCACACAGAGAACTGGTTGTTCACATATTTGAATCCCACCACTGATAATATCTATAAATTCTGTAAAAATATTGAAGGGTAGAGGTTAATCTTATTCTTACAAGAGTTTTGAGACAACTTTTTTGGAAGGTCTGTTGCAATTCAGCTTGTTTTACATTTTGCTTACATTGCTTATGGATATATGTCTTGTTATTAACCACCTCACACACAAGAGTATTAGGGCAGAAACACTACATAAAAACAATTATATTTTTATGGGGAAGTATTGGTTGCTTTGTACAATTTGTTTAGTGTCACCGCACAGAAATATAGTATTACCTCCCTTCCTGAACCACACTATGCTCATGTTACTTGACATGAAACAGAGCAATGAAGAAATATGAACATCACATAACCATAATTAAGAGTTAAATTGCCCATTATGTTTATTGGCGACAACTTACACTGAGAGCCTAAGCATCAAATCCAATTATTATGAAGCTCACCTGATGGCCAGCATCCTCGTTGGTTGAACATTAAGAACAGAGCAAGAATCTTGAACCTTTCAACTTGAGATGGTGTCACAAATTATCTTGTCTCTCAGGTTATGAAGATGGACTGACCTTTGAAATCCACCAAGACCCCTTCTCTTTTTTAGTGAAGTGGGATGCCTGCTTACACCTGAAATGGGTCCAGCCCAATAACTGGTTGTGACACAGACCCTATCCCACCCCCAAACGGAACCAAACTGTATAAAGAGGTTAAAACCTCTCCAAACTGTTTCATCAGTTTGGCCCTAATTGAAAGTACAGAAAGGGACAGCATTAAATCCCTGCATTCTCTGGTGTCCTAGCACCCAAAGACCACACAAAATAACATCCTGGATGAGCAGGACCCCAAGATGATGAATGAAATCAACTTTACCAAGGGGAAAAATTCTGACAAAGCTATAGTTATTAGAGGTTACATGTATTCCTCACCAGCATGTCCCTCAACACATACATTTTAATTCTAACATCTAGCAACTTTCATAGAGCTGCTTAATTGGTTACCTGTTGAATTGTTTATGTGTTACAAGAGATTATGACATCCACGTTTCTTGTTCATCCAAAGGCTTTGCATTAAGAATTATTACAACCAATGTTTGCAACAACAGCTACAAGGATATATGTTTGCTATTCAAGCACGCTAATACCACACCTCACAAATTACTTCTTGAATACACACTTTGATTATTAAAGCATACAGATGTCACCTAAAAATAATCTCACCGTAACAAAGAGATGTTCTGCATATTTTGAATCCGCATTGTTTCTAAAAATTTGGTCATGAAGAAATTAATGATCACTGTTTGGATATTCAAACAGTTCAACAAAACAAACAAAAGCTGAAATGCGGTGGAAACATTTTAAAAGTTCTGTGATTTGTTTGACTAATTTTTTAAGCAAACTGAGCTATTTTATGTTTAGATGCTTTATCACTGACAGCTCTTCTGAAAGGTACCAAATATAGGGATAGGGAGAAAAATGTATACATTTTTCAGTTAATTTATATAAATGATGATGGCAAAATTCACTTTGGTTGCCCTGATTCCTTAAGAACAGGCATGTCAAAATGCCGTCCCGTGGGCCAGATGTGTCACGCCAAAACCGCACCCACCCCATTGCCGGCAATGGGAAAAAAGTTGTAATATGTCGCGTGACGTCACATGAAGACGCGAGTTTGACATGTCTGCTTAAGAACATTCTTCTTGAGTACATTTACTGAAATCAAGTTGAGTCTGGTAGCACTTTTCCCAGGTAACAAATTTAGGATGAGATAGGGCTGGAAGGGAGGAGTTAGACCAATCTGTCTTCTCCTCCCTTCCACATCATTTCACTCTGGTTTAAATCCTAGATCAGGCTAGTCAATCCATGCATCTAATAAAGTGAGTTTAGGATTTTTAATAAAATGTGTTAGCTAGGAGATATGTTCCCAGATTCCATCAAATGTTTCCCCTCCTACAGTCATCACATTCATGGGAATTGTTAATATGCTATTTCAGAGTTTATCCATTTTACTCAACTTGCCGGCATCAAGTTCCCTTCGTCCTGTGCGCTCCCACAGGGAGGGCCTTCTCAGGGTGCCACCGGTAAAAGAATGCCGGCGGATAACACCCAGGGGGAGGGCCTTCTCTGTGGGTGCGCCTGCCCTTTGGAACCAGCTGCCCGTGGAGCTTAGGACTGCCCCCGACCTTCGATCATTTTGCCGAGACCTGAAGACCTGGCTCTTCGAGCTTTCCGGCCCAGGCTGAGTTTTAATTGGGGTTTTAACTGGGGTTTTATATGTTTTATATTTTTCAGGGATTTAGTTTAATCTTTTTAATTGTTCTTAATTTTTGTATTGATGTTTTTTATGCCCTGTAAACCGCCCTGAGTCCTACGGGAAAGGGCGGTATATAAATTCAATAAAATTTAAAAAAAAAATTATTTATTTATTTTATTTATTTATTTTATTAGATTTATATACCGCCCTTTCCCGAAGGACTCAGGGTGGTTTACAGGGTATTTTAAAATCAAACCAATAGAAAATACAAAAGTTAAAAAACAATTAAAAAAGATAAAATTATCCCTAAAAATAAAAACCCCAGTTAAAAATTCTCAGCCTGGGCCGGAGAGCTCGAAGAGCCAGGTCTTCAGGTCCCGGCGGAATGAACGAAGGTCAGGGGCAGTCCTAAGCTCCACGAGCAGCTGGTTCCAGAGGGCAGGCGCACCCACAGAGAAGGCCCTCCCCCTGGGTGTTATCCGCCGGCAATCTTTTACCGGCGGCACCCTGAGAAGACCCTCCAAGTGGGAGCGCACTGGACGAAGGGAACTTGATGCTGGCAGCAGGTGTTCCCTCAAATAACCCGGACCCAAGCCATTCAGGGCTTTATAGGTCATCACTATTTAAAATAGTGTTGCCATTTCTGGATGTTTTCTAACATTTTCATACTTTAATTATCTTGAGATTCATCTTGCCTTTCTTGTCCTTAAAACACTGCAGCCATGAGTCACAGTAGCCTCTACTTTGTGTTTCCAAGAACACTTTCTTTTAAGTGTTATTTTCTATATAAATACCTGGACTAATTGGTACATTCTAAAATAACATTCAGTTGTAAAAGCTTTTTATTAAATAATATCCAAATGGCATGATTCCTACTTCCTATAAAGAACAAGATTTTGGACAGAACTAGCAGACATAATAAAGTAATATACAAACTGGTTTTATTTTATTTGTCCTTATCTCTATGCCTCCCACTTTGTAAGACTCCAAGCAACTCACAAAGTAAAAGAATTGTCAAAACATCACGTCTACAGAGTCATAAAACATCATCCAAATAAAACCATAAAAGCAAATTTATTGCCTGTAAGAATGAAGGTTGATACTTCTAAGTATAGAAGGATGATGAAGCATGAACAGGCCTTCACTTAAAACTTTTACACTGCACGATAGGAGGGTGGTAAGAAAAGAAGCAAACCCTGTGAAGAGATGCTGCCCATCTAATTCAGAAGTTTCATGATTTAAACAGCAAATGCGTGAAAGTTATAAATAAATATAAATGTGTGATGGAAGGAGCTTCATCCCTCCCTTACATGATTGCAATTACCGGTATGTAAGATTGTATGCTGAACACCTTCAAATTGACCCAAATTTTCTAAGGACTTAATATCAATCTTCATCAATCATACATCTAAAATAGCTACAATCCAATCCAGTCCTTCAGTGCAACCATCTTTTTTTTTTTACATTGCAGAGAGAGTTGGCAGTGCAGCATGCAGGACTAAAATCTTATCAGAGCAGCTTTGGTAGAAGCTCAATATGCGCCAATGTGAAGCTTTCTAAAGAACTCACATGTCAGAAAATCAGCACTATCTGGACAGCTGTAGATGCTAGGCTTATAAAAGGCATTTCCTGGCAGTAATTCTTCCTCATTTCTGCTCTAGACCACAAAGAGCGCACTAAAATATCTGCACACAGCTGCAAAACAAAGCATGTATTACATATACATTATGCTGATAGTCACTTCCTTCTACTCACCCTTCCTCTCCAACAAATGTGACATACAATTTATTCCTTTGTAGGTCCTTTCTTGAATAACCCATAATTTGATTGAAGGCATCTTCCAGCAAGTGGTCTCTTCTGATAATTAATCTGTGCAATGAAACAAATCAAATCACATAAATTCATAATGATATTTATTTTTCCTGCTTGGTTATATATTTATACTCAGCTTATAATGACCCTCCCTTCAGCTATATGCATCAAAAAAGACAAAGACAGAACTACTAGGCCACAGCCAAAGATTCATGATATTTCAATGTCTGGAAGTATCCCTAATATGCATATTCTAAAATATTACCAAATGGACAAGGCAAATTTAAATTTCAATAATAAACAGGGATGCAACAAAGAGAACTAGATACTTGGAAGACCATTTGTTGAGCGAAAATAATTCATCAGATTATCCGATTTAATGCATTAATCCAATTATAATATTCATGTTTCTTAGGAATTCTCTTCTGACATATTTAGACATAGCTGGGCAATCAATAGTCAAAATGCTTACATAATGTGAATTAACTCAGAAGTGAGAATATAAATTGTTCCAAGTTTTTAAAAACTTGTTGCATTTGTCTCACTTTTAGCTAAAGCACATACTTGTGAGGAGAAGAGTAAATATTAGTGCATGGGGAGCAGCTTGGAATGGAGCATTATTCTGGTTATAAAACAGATGAAGGAAGAAAAGCAGTCTTTAGCTATTGCAATTTCTCTATCCAAATTCAGTTTCCCATAGCAGATCTTTGTTTTAAAGAAGATGCATCAGACGTCCTGTCGTATGCCTGGGAGATAATGGCTAATTTCATCCCAAACACAAAAGTATATATAGCCTTCCTACATTCTGTCCCAAAATGCTAACCATTATAATGTATTGTTTTCATTTATGTCCTGCCTTTCAAATGTTTTATTTATGTTAGATATTTATACAGGAATCCCTTCATTCTAGATGGCAGTAAGTACCACATACGCTTATGTTAGCCACCAGGGCTACGCAGGGGGTTGGACTCAAAAGCAAATTGTGATTGATAGGCAGCAGACATAGCACGTTCAGCACTTGTCAGGAGCAACTTAAACCAGCCATGCAAGTTCAGGAAAATACCAGCTGCCTTAAAATCTTTCCAACAGGTGCTGTATAAGCTCTTTTACTTTTAAATAGCAAATAATCTAGCATCTCTATGTACTTCAATTTTCCTGGGCCTTGTCCATATCCTTTAGTCTCCAACTTCCTGTAGAAATTCCTCAGCTTGGCTTCAAAGTCTCTTTTATAAGGAGCTGGAGCACGGGCATTAGCACGCTGGGTACCTGCACCACAGTCAGAAAACAAGATTTTATTAAAATATTATCAAAGAAGTAAATAAATGTTACATAATGATGTAAAGCTGCACAATGATATCACATTGCATCATATATGAGGAGAAAAGATAAATCATGGAGCTACATAGTGACTTATTTTTTAAAAATGTGTTTTATTCCTGGGGGGGGGGGAAATAAGATGATTGGCTAGAACTTTTAAATATTGGTCATTTACTATCAATTAGTTCTAGAAAACAAACCCAGAAAACTTAATTCAACTCACTGCAATTATAGCATGTGGGTGATTTTAAATATTTATAAGCTACTAAAAGAACCAGAATGACAAACAACGAACAAAGGGAGTGTTTTTGTTTTGCATAGATCTATCACGTCATAAAATTTAATTTAAGTTAGCTGAAAAACAGATGAAAATAACTTCTTCTTTAACCATCGTGTGGAAAAATGAAAGTCACATGTCTTAAATTCAACCATCAACTGTTATTCACAAGCAAAATCTCTGTTTAAATTAAAAGCAAAGTGAATGAAAGAAAAAAGCATGTGAGCATTAGAAACTTTCACACTCTTGCTGTGCAATCTGAAAGAGGTTTATTAAGAAGAAAGCCGCAGATACCAGACAAGTAGGAATAGGATTTCTACCCCTTTCGTGCAAAAAATTGCCATAAAATACCTATGCTTCAATAACATACATCCTAACCTGAAGTCACAGAATCTTACTTTTGAATTTATTGCTTGAAAAACAACACTGCTGCTTCTTTAAAAATTCAAAACTGGATTTATTTCTAGTCAACTATAGAAATGGTTAACTCCAATGAAAGAGAGTAATTACTTAAATTGTTTCTGCTATTTGCTTCTGATATGTATGGTACAAGACAAAACTCATGTTTAGCTTTCAAAGCTAACTCAAGTCTTGCGTTTCTCAAATGAGATGTCAGTGCAAAAAATCTCCTACATTTATTGTATACAACCACATTTGCAGTTACTGGGACTTATAAGCAAAGCAATCCACAACCGGTATTTTTTAGAGGAAACTTTAGTAAACCCACTTCCTATTTCAGTCTTTTGTCAGCTTAAAGATTTAAAGCATAGAAATGACTGACATGATGAACAAGCTGATCTGAATAAATCAAATATATTTTACTTTCGGACTCCAGGATGTCTTCATTTCAGCTTCTTTGTATAATTCCTTTGCCTCTTGGATTTCTAAGATTTTGAAGCATACTACCACACCTCAGAAATTGAAATAGTTCTGTAGCTAAAGTGAAATATCACAGCTAACAAATTCCTTTGTTTATAACCCCAAATGGAAAAGTCAAATTTTGGGCAAAAACATTTATTATGTATAAGGAAAGCACTTCAAAATCAGATTGATTATGCTTCATCCAGACATTTATTGGGAAGAATATTCAGACAATGCTGTCATCCATTTATAATCCACCCTTGTTTTCCCACTGTTTCTCCTTCACCACCACACAAAGAAAAAGAGAGCAGCCATACAATTCTTTTTCACAGGTCACACTAGGAAGGGAGAGAAAGACGTTATAACATGAAATCTGACTTTTCAGCGGTGCCTCCAAAGATTAACTCCACAACTCTATTGGTATTAAATAATCCTAGCTATTTCTAATTTGTTAAAAAGAAAAGACACATTACTTCCGAAAGGGCATAGGATAGCTGAAAGGAAAAGAGCATCAGTGATTTCAGACTTGTAATAATGTTGGGTGCGGAGGAGTGGAGAAACAGGAATATTAACAAGAGGTAGAAGTAGATCTCAGGCTACACATTTATGCACGCTTCCTAAAACAGCTTTTTCCAGTCTGACGCCCTCCGTGTAGGTTGAATCACAACTCCCAATTATCTAAGTTGATAGTTGGAAAAGCTATTTTAAGGGATAATTTGCAATGAAATCAACGAGACCTACTTCTCAGCAGATATCCATATGACAGTACTGTAAAAATTTAGACAATAGTTCTTCAGAGAGCTTAAAGTGGTTTTGAAGAGATACCACTTTTCACAAGACATATATTTCTTTAACCTTGGTATCATTTCTAATTTTTACTACCAAGGGCTCTTGAACAGCAGTCACAGGATTAGAAGAGAGATGATTTCCTGGAATGGAAACTGGCTAAAGGACAGAAATCAAATACAACTTTCAGATTGGTGGTATGTTCAAAGCCAGGTTCAAAGGCATCAGTACTGAGAATGGTAGTCCTTAACTGGTTAGGACTAACCAGTAATCTGGCTAATTTTATTAATGATACTGTTCATTTATTAAAATCAAAACAAAATTGTGAACAGTTCTCAAAATAGCCAATTTAGCAGTCCAATTTAAGCCAATGCAAAATGATGTACATTGGCAAAAAAAAAACAACTTAATGAATTATATGACTTGAGATCATTTGCTACTGCTAAAACTGAATTCTGAAGTGATAAAACTAAGTTCTTCGTACTGTGAAAGTTATATCTAACGATGTTATATCTGATGATGGCCATCTATCCAAAAAGGATTGATTTGTAGAGGCTTGGATTAACAAGGACTACAAGTCCTGAGGACAGGTTGATAACTCTGAAAGCCCAAACACCAGCTGCTACTATGGAACAATAGTGAAGGATTGCTATGGTCCATATTTGTGAACTTCTTTAAAGCATCTGCTTGGGTAGTGTGAAACAGAATTAGGCCTGTTGACCTAATTAGCAGGATCTTATATTCAAGGCTGAAAACTATAGTAACAAAATGTACTGCACAGATAGTTATGAGAAAATTTGCGCACTGCAAGCAATGACACTTAAAAAATTGTGATCTTATCTTGACTCAAGAAAAGGAAGCTGTTTTCTACATTCATTAAATGCTAAGGTAAGATGCAAAATTGCAGGCAACACTTTCAAATTTGCAATCATTCTTTATGATGAAAGATATACATAAAGAGGTTAATTCCATGTGCACTTTTGAATGCATTAACTAAAACACATGCATGATGCCCCGCAACAGACAATTTGCATATAGTAAATATTAAAACAAATGGGCAATTTCTCCAAATACAATGGGTATTGTCTAAGCACCCTGTAAGTATATAAACATCCCTAAAGGATCTTAAAAAGACTTTTCCATATAGACTGGGACTATAACTAGTAACAATTCTCCATGGCTGGCTGGGGAATTTGGGTAGTTTCAGTCCCAATATACCTGGAGGTACTAGGTGGAGAACGCTATTCTAGGTGTATCAGTCCCTAGGTTGTAGGCAGTTTGCTTAACACTTATACAGACAGCCCCAAGCAGACAAGACCTGATAATGTTAATTTGAAGAGAATGACAAGTATCATTCCTGTAGTTGATGCAACGATATATAATTGTGGCAGTAAGGTATTCCATGTGACATGGTGTTTTTTTCCTGTCTTACTTACTGTACTTAATGAAACGTGATAGTGCACATGCAATGGTTGTAAGTCTTGTGAGAGACTGCCTTTCTAGTCAGTTACATCTCGTGATTATTGCGCAGTTCTAATTGTATTACAAAGGATGTTATGTGCATAGTTACCTGATTTTCTACCATCCTCCCTAAACTGTATCCCTAACTGGGCCCAACATTTGGTAGCCTCAATAATCTGGGTAAGCCAGAAGAACCAACAAGCTGTTGGCAACAGACAGCCTATTCCTATAGTGAAGCTGGTACCTTTATGCACTAAAAGGGGAACAGATAGGTCTGCTTGGCTGGCAAGGGAACCCAGTTTGGCAGAAAAACGGGTTGCCTTCAGATTCCCTTTGGGCAGTAGTAGGGAATAAACAACATTAAGCTGACCCAAGACTGACATTTCCAAACAAGCTGCATAACTATCAAAAGTGCGCACACATCCTTTCCACACCTCCTCATTTGTGCTGCTAATTGCTGCATCTTGGTAACAATGGCAGAGTTAGCAGTATGATATCTACATCGGTGATAACATTTTGACAATCAGGGAAGTAGGCAAATATAATTTTGTTACCAATCTCTGTTCCTGCCAGAAAGAAGGTCATTAACCAATCAAGCTATGGAATTCTGCAACGTATATCCTCAAGGATTTAATTTATGCCTCTTTCTCATTATTCCCCATAGCAAAAGCTACTTAGAAAAGAAGAATTCAGAACTGCAACAATATGAGGAGTTGACCATGTTGATCAAGTAATGAATCAATCATAGATTGGTCCATTTTAGAATGTATTATCTGATTGGAGTTGAAATTGCCCACAGACTTTCTTTTGTACTTGATACCGTTCACCACTACCACCCAAAGTCAGGTTAGTTTCAAAAATATCATTTTGTAAGTCCCTCAAAACCCGAGTATGTCACCAGGCCTGGGGATCCCAGGAAATTGGAGACATTCTTATTTATTTATTTATTTATTTTAATTCCATTTATATCCCGCCCTTCTCCGAAGACTCAGGGCGGCTTACAAGCTTAGCAGTAGCCTTCATTCTATGTATATGCCTGCTTATTAGGGCTTTCACACACACCCCAAGCGGCATTATTACAAAGTCAGCTTAATTGCCCCCAACAATCTGGGTCCTCATTTTACCTACCTCGGAAGGATGGAAGGCTGAGTCAACCTTGAGCCTGGTGGGATGCGAACCTGCACTAATTGCAGGCAGCTGGTGTTACTTAAGGAGGCATTAGCCCACTGCTCCACCAAGGCTATATAGGTGGGTTTTTACACTGGCCCAATTAAATGTTTTTCTTTCAGTACTATTAACAAGCTAGTATAATAGGGTCCCTTTGCTGTACTGTATGTGTCTGCCCTTCTAAGTAAAGGTGGAATTGGCAGCTCATATTCTATTGCCCTGCCTCTTACCTTTAAATATTTATATAGCTGACTGCAGATAGTTTCATTGTGACAGATCTTTTTACTCTCTATGTATGGTTTATATATTTTAAATATTTGATAGTTCTTCATTTTTATATTGCATAATGGTTGTATTTTTATATACTGCTGTAATTAATGTGATTAATAAATGAATAAACAAATAAATGATACCTGACTGTATATCTATACATGAACACACAGAGACACAAAATTCCTACATTTGTCTTATGCTGAAGAAAATATCACGTTCAGATGATGAATGTGAAAGAAATAAACTACGGTAATTTGGGGGCCTTATTTGTTTGTCCAGGAATTTGTTATAAAAAAGCTATGCCAAACTAACCTAATTTCTTTTTTTGACAGAGTTAATGGCTTAATAGAGTGCACTGAGCAAGGTAAATTAGTTACTGTGTACACAATATCAGAATATCCATAATACATGATTATCATGTCCTGCTGATGTTGCCAGATTCAGTCACTTAAAATAAAGCCTTTTGGTTCTATTAATAATTGTGAGATTCTGTATTATTGATTTATTATGTTAAAGAAATTTATTTTTCTGTCTTTTCCTTAGCCAAAAAGGAAAAGAGAAAGTAAATTTCTCCTTTCATTCTTTCTACCTTACCTTTTATTAATGATTTCCCAAACCCTGAAGTGAAATTTTGATTTTGTTTTCTTTTAATTTGCTAATTTCCCCAAGTACATGGCTTCCCCACAGAAATAAGGATTCCTGCTTTCACCCCTCCTCTTTTTCTCTTTAACCTCCTTTTTTTTATTCAGAAGGTATCCAGCTCCATCATCTCCTTCAAACCAGTAGGAAAGAAGTAACTCCTTTTTCTCATGAACTCAATCTCTGTAAAACTGAAAATACGTTTGAGAAATACATTTATAACATATATTTGCTACTTTGTGGAATGACTGCAACTATCTTTTTTAATTGTTTACTTTTATTGCCATTATTCAGGACCTATTTAAATTCTTAGCTTGAGAACTGACTTGGGAAGATTCATTTTACATTAGATGAAATGCTCCTAAATTATCTTTTCAGCACATGATAACTTCTTACGACAAATCAGCTGGCACTGTCAAGAATTTCCTGGGCAATTAAAGCAATTATTTCCATCGTAAGAATAACAAAAGAATTGAGCTGTTATTAAAATAAATTACTCATATTATATACGTCTCTCTCTTTCTCTCATTATAAGTACTGCATGCACATGCTTTTTGCATGCTGATAAGTTAGCATTTTATAAATAATTAAGTAATTTTATGGTTATTTGTGTAATCTAAATTGGAGCATAAAATTGACTGGGAAAAGAACTTTGCAATAAACTTCGTTCCTTTATGAAGTGAATCAAGAGATTAATTAATCATTCATATTAAAACACAAAAATGATTTCAATTATGTAATAAATCATAGGTAATTAACAGAAGGTGCTGATGGTTTTCTTCCCCAGAAAAATAAAACAAACTATATTTAACTGCATAAAGCTCCAACATAAATTACCAAATTTTTAATAAAATGATCCTTATCAGGTTAATATATAACCATTCAAGAAATTATGTTAGATTGAAAACTGTTTATTAAAATTAGTGTTATTGATTTTTCCAAAATACCCACAGGCAAATAAATATTTAAAAATGAATGAATTCTATTCCATATTTTAGTGCTTTCTTATTGTATAAAGATTTGCTAATACAGCATCTGTAAGAAAAGATGCCTAAGAAATCATACTTAAGGGACAACATGGGTGTGTGTGTGTATGTTTGTGTGTACACATATACATACAGAAGATAGAATGTCAAAATCCGTTTTACAAAGCCTAATAATTTAATTAATTTATGCCTTAATGTATTCTTTTGGACTGTTCTTATTCCAGGATATCATCTTCCACTGATGGAAGAAGTTACCGCAGTTGTTGTTTAAATTTTTCCTCTATATACAAAAGAGATCCAAAAATAATTAATGTTGAGCCCTCCCTTATTTTTTTAATATTAATGGCAGTATACTGCTACTCCCACAATATAGAATGTTTTCTTCATTCTTTAAAACCATCTTTCCGAGAAATGTTATATAAATGTCTGAAATAAACAGCAAAGAATTCATTTAATCTTAAGATCAAAACATCATTTTCCTGCATTTCATAAAGAAGGCCATAAAACCAGGCGAGAACAAACCTTACCTGGTTTACCATCTAAAAACACTGCAAGCAGTTGCGTTAGAGCTCACCTGGAGAGTTCTGAGGAGAGGACACAGGGGACCCACGTGGTGACTGACAATAACTGGGATGAAGTAAGGCATGTGGTGGTACATATGACATAATTTCCTCTTCAAATAAACTAGGCAGAAAGTAAGCGAAAATAAAGCTGATATGCAAATTGATTTAAATATGCCACAAGTCATATTTTGTAGGAATATTATATATTATACCAAGCAACACCATGTTGATTTCTTTGAAAGACTGCACATTTGCATCTGAAAATGTCAAAAGCTACAAGCAGTGCTTTTTTTGTAAAAGAAAAAGGTGCCGGAACTCACACATGTCATACAACCCACCTTGCCTACCCTACAAGGTTCCATCCAAAAAAGGTGCCGGAACTCAGTTCTGAGCGTTCTATGAGAAAAAAAGCCCTGGCTAAAAGTAAAAAAAATAACAGGTTTAAGTGTACCTTCCCTGTTCTAAGTGTTTCCACTGGAAATATCTTTATTTGTTCTAAAGTGCTATCAGGTTACCACAGTCTACATCTATATGCATTCATGCTTTGCCGCTTAGGCCACACACGCAAAGAATACCAGAAATATGTAATACCAATAGCTAATTCTGCTTTTTCTGCAGAATTGTAAAATAAGCTGCAATGTGGCAGGTCCTCTCATTGTTTTTTAGGTAAACATAAAGATATTCTTTAGATATACCTTTTTACCTAGGCTTTTTTAGAATGTATTTCAAGATTTAGTTTTAATGTTGTTTTATAATTTTAAAGGTTTGTAGAATTTTATGTTACATTTACACACTGATAAGCCATTTGCAGCTGTTCAAATGAGCAGCATATGCACTCCTTAGGAAGTAAATAAAATTACATTATTCCGTGTTTTTTTTAAAACATGGAACCCACAAGCTATGTTTTATGCATCTTTCCTCTTCTGTGCTAAATGCATGTAGCTTTCAGCCCAGGAAATGTCTTCCATATGTCTTCTTAGCGGGGGAATGAAGGTGCGGGAAAAATAATCCAGTCCTAAAAAGCAAGGCTCTCTCTTACTTTGCGTGTAGCACAATTTCCCCCCTCTTTTGCTAAGTAAGGCACTGCTCCTTTGATTGCTTACTGCAAATATTTTCCAATGGAACTGAACATTCCAATGCAACTGTTTCTATCTTGCAAGATTTTCCAAATGCTTCAGTTGCATTTCTAATGTGAAATGTGGCATTCAGACTTTGTTGCTCCGATGCTAAATTGCCCTGCTTTGAATGGAAGGCCATTCTCATTCACGGAAAGTCTTTGATCCAGCTGAGGCATCTGTTGGGAGAAAACTATTTTGTCCACTTCTCCCCAAGAGTGCCCTGAACTGGAGCTGTAATCTTGCGGTAGCTATTTCAAAACACTTTGGAGTAGACTAGAGAACATAAGGCTGCTGAAAAGAAAGGAAACAGTGAAAACCGCCAAACTGCTTTCCTTAGCTAGTGGAAATGTGTCATGAATGGAGTTCTCACAGGTTCCCAGATTGTCACTTTGTTTAATGCTAATAAAAACAATGGGCTATTATGACAGAACGTAAACAAAAGATTTTGAGAGGCATTGCCTTCTTTCCATGAGACAAACTGTTTTACAATTTAGCTTGAAGGCAATATTTAATGAAGTAGTGGAGAATGTATTTTCTTCATTTGCAAATACGTGTAGAAATAAAGAAACACTGCACAGGTCCGAAAGGAATTGATATTTTTTTTTAAAAAAAACATCCATTGTAATATATTTTTAAAGATGAGAAACACATTGAGTGGTCTATCAAAATCAGTCCTGGTTTATCTTGATGATATCCATAAGCCTTCAAGAGAGTATCTTAAAATAATACAATTAATGCTTCTGACATAATTATCCTTCAGAGCCATAAAAATGACAGGTCCATTGAGGAATGTATTTCCTGACAGACGAATATTCCCAGAATTGCTATAAAAAGAGTAACTTTCAAAACAAAACAAATGTCTTGTTTGAAATGAACACAGTAAAAACTCCTAAAGAACAGTATTATGCAAGAGTTTGAATACAAGCAACACACTGTGTGCAGTGGCATGAAATTTCTGCAAGCGCACCCCCACAATATATCAGAGGCAACATTACTCAGTGGGTGGGTTTTCATGGCAGAGTAAGTCTAAGCCCGTGAGAGTTATGAATGAACAAGTGTGCTCAGATATGCTCCAGCTTGGCTCCAATTAATATGCAAGGCAGAAAAGCTCAAAGCAACATCTCTGCATCACCCCTCTCCCTTTTGAAAAACACAAATGATAACAATATGTTACAAGTTAAAACACAGAGAAGAGCTACAGGGCAGAAAAACATGTAGATCGGCAATGTAATACTCCAGTTTTTAATACTGTATACTATGCAGAGTATACTGTATACTATGCAGGGGACGCGGTGGCTCAGTGGGTTAGGACGCTGAGCTTGTCGATCAGAAGGTCGGCAGTTTGGCGGGTCGAATCCCGAGTGCTGCGTAACAGAGTGAGCGCCTGTTACTCGTCCCAGCTTCTGCCAACCTAGCAGTTCGAAAGCACGTCAAAATGCAAGTAGAAAAATAGGGACCACTACGGTGGGAAGGTAACAGCGTTCCGTGCGCCTTTAGCGTCTAGTCATGCCGGCCACATGACCACGGAGATGTCCTCGGACAAGCGCTGGCTCTTCGGCTTTGAAACGGAGATGAGCACCGGCCCCTAGAGTCGGAAACGACTAGCACGCATGTGCGGGGGAACCTTTACCTTTACCTTACTATGCAGAGTGAGGGAAGGATGGAGCGGGGAGGCTCCAGTAAAGTGTCATTCTGAGAAAAATGCATGAACTATGGAAATGATACTAACATCTTAGGGGATTGGGTATAAAGTCTATCTGAGCCTTCTGATGTACAAATATAGAAATGCTCTTTAAAAACACACACCACAAAAATCCCATAATTATGCGTAAGAGGAAAAACTGACATTAGATAAAATGGACCAATGACAATGATCAGAGTGTAAAAATTGCTAAAGTAAATATATTAGAGATACTGCAATAAGTATCCGTTACCTTAATAACATAACAAGATCTGCATCACTGGATAACCGCACTAGCCCTGGTGTTCCTTCAGTCCGAATAAACTGAATCTTCTCCCTGTTTGCATCAAGCACGATGTATAAAAAATAAATAAATAAATAAATAAATAAATAAATAAATAAATATATCAAGGCAGTAAATAAAACCCCTGGGACATATCAAACAGGCCTCTAAATTATTTTAGGCACATTATTATTCATTATACCATGCTCTCAAAATAGAAGAATTCTTCAGCGAATTCCCCTCTATTAATACTTTCTAAATACTGCTATTTTTTGTTTGCCTAACTTCTCAACTCAAAACTGCTTCAAGTACCTTATCAATGAAAATAAGTAATTCAAGGTAATCTTAAATATTCCCCGAATGAATTCCAAGGAGTAGTACAAGCTCTAGAGAAAAACATTGTTGTTCTAAAAGTGAAACATTAAAAATAAATACATGGATTCTCCTCATCCTATCAACGTAAAAAGGATCCCATTAGTTTCCTAAACAGGGTATGAAGTAAAAGACACAAAGATATATTCTGCAAAATCATAGTAGTCATTGAGGTTTCTGTGTCTAGCAAATACTGTGTTTCCCCGAATACCGTGTTTTTGCCTCCAAAAGAAGCAGTAGGTCTTATTTTGGGGGGAATGTCGTATTTTTTTTCAGACACATGCCTCGCCTTGCACTGGCAACACCAAAAGCCCCATCCAGCAGAAGTCCACGTGGCCACCAGCCCACTTCTGCAGCTGCTTGTGACCACTCAGAGGCCGCAGGACCCACTATGCCGTGCTGCTGCCACAAGGCAAGGCAGGTGGAGGATGGAGTGGAGCTGCCCTAAGCGCCCCTTAGGTGCCCAAACACTTTTTGCCCAGAGGGAGACTGGAAGCTTCATTTGCTTGTAAATGGGGCGCTTGGGAAAGAAGCGATTAGCCCCGTTCCCAAGCGTCCCATCTGCAAGCAGAGGAATCTTCCAGTCTCTGTCATTTCTCCACCTATGGAGCATTTGGAAATGGAGTGCTCTGTTTCCAAATGCCCCATAGGTGCCCAAACATTTTTCACTAAGACGGAGATTAAAAGCTTTGTCTGCTTGCAAATGGGGCATTCCGTTCCCAAGTGCCCCATTTGCAAGCAGACAAAACTTCCAGTCTCCCTCTGGGCAAAAAGTGTGCGATGCGTCCAAATCGCTTGCCTTCCTCCCATCTCTGCCTCCGCACTCAGACTTACCTGCATTGTGCCAAGGGGCCAGTAAGCTGTGGCTGCTGCCAGATACCATTGGCCTCTGAGTGCTTGCTGCCACTTGTGCTGGCCATGCCCACCCCCGGGCTTATTTTTGGGGTAGGGTTTACATTAGGCCCACCCCAAAAAATCAGGCTAGGGCTTATTTTCAGGGAAACATGGTAGCAGCAGTTTTCATCTATAAAAGTAACTATCTTCAGATGTATCCTTTTGAATGTTTTACCTAGTACAGTGGTGGTGAACCTATGACACGTGTGCCAGAGGCTGCCGCAGAGCCTTCTCTGTGGGCACATGCACCATCATCCCAGCCCCGCCTCCCCCTGTGGCCCCCTCATCAGCAGCCCCCCCCAGAGGAGAGTCGCCCCTGGGCATGGCCCACATGGAGCAGCGCAGCCAAGGACATGGCAGCCGGGCAGTGGGGACAAGACTCCGCCCTTGCGCCCCGTCGCACGCAGATGATGCTGCGGGGCACAGGCGGAGGGCGTGGCCGCCATGGTGCTGCAGGGCCGCCTAGGCAATCTGCTGCAGCGGGCTGTGGAAGCAGTAAGTGGCTTTGCAGGTGGGTGGGGTGGGGGGCAGAGCAGGGACACGGCAGGGGGCAGGTTTTGGGCACTCAGTGTCTAAAAGGTTCGCCATCACTGACCTAGTCCAAGAGCTGTGGCAGTTCTTTAAGTAAAGAAAATACAGATATAAACTCTATTAATCAGTTATAACAAACCAGCAGAGTGTGTGACATCTTAAAGAATAACAAATGTATGATTTCAAAACATTTATGGAGTAGAAAAGAATTCCTGAAGTGGGCTCTAGTTAACAAATACATATTACATAAGTTTGTTAATTGTGGGAGCCCCACAAGATTTTTCATTACTTTTACGAATTCTTATTTTGTAATTCTTATTACGAAATCTGCACTGATTTTTTTAAGGAGAATATGAACTTGTTATATTGTGCTTATGCCTTAATCTTAAAACACCTCTGGTAAGAAAAAATGTCATTATTCTGGTCACCTGAGTGAATGATTTCTTGTGAGATCTGGCTGTCGCTCTTGGAGAATTTCAAAGATATTGGGTTGCCGCAGAAAAGCAACAATCTTGTCATTGTAAGCTGAAAATTCAATAAAGAGTACATGTTGAAAAACAATAGTCATTTTTCTTCAGGAAACATAGCTACAAGTTTTATCCTTTAGAAACTGATGTTTTTCCAGAAGAAGGGATCTTTATTAAGGATGAAAAGAGACATTCAAAATGTATATAGCAATTTATATGGTGCCTATCAACACATGTTAAGCTAGTGTGTTTTTTCTTGGGCTTGTACACCTGTTATGCTGCAGTGATACTGCAAACTACTGGAGATCCCAATTCTATTCTAGATGCCCTCTAGGTCTTCAAATTCTGGTCCTATGTCCTGTTTGGGGGAGCCACCACCCTTTATAAGGTACCTTATATGGCACCTATTTCTTTAACCCAGTATGAAAGAAGGAATAGTCCTTTCACAGCCTGTTCTGCCTTTCTGGTAATTAAAAAGTCCAATTAAAAAAACTAAAATAATTTTGACAATGTCATCAGCTGGCCAAGTAGCATAAAAGCAGGATTGCTATAATATTTAGCCCTCTTCCATCCCTTGCGAGATAATCTTACAGGAGCTAAAGAAAAACAAACTCTATTATTAAAACAGAAGCAGACTTGTCTAGATCACAGTAATTTAAGAGCTTACAAATTAATTTTAAAAGAAAAAATTGAACAAAATATAATACTTGAACATGGAATCCAGTATCTAGTTTGATGCCAGGATTTACTTTAAAGATCTATAACAAGTACTTTTCCAGGTTTAGTTTGGTCATTTCTCACAAGAAGAACCTATAACCTTACTTGGGTATATTGTTCTTGTTAATTTTATCTGGAATATATTTTTTCTATAATTTAAAAACCATTATTCGGTGTCCTACAAACTGGAATGACAGAAAACAGATTATGAGGGGTTTTTTGTGTGACAAAATTTAAGTACTTGTAGACAGCCATTATATTCTCCATAAAACCATGTCTTCTAAACACTAAATATAAACAATTCCCTGAATTTGACTTATAGTAGAATTAGCTCCCATTAGTTTCCAACTGTCTCATTATTTTCATTGCCTGCGTCTAAACCCACTTTAATTTGCCCAAGTCTAATCAATGCAGAATCAATTGGGTCTACATACTTATTTGATTTGATTTCTTTTTCCTACAGTAAGTGAAGAATTTATATTTGACTTTCTTAAATTTTATTATATTTCAGCCATTTTGTTAATTCCATCAATATAATTCTGAAATTATTTATTTATTTATTTATTTATTTATTTATTATTTATTAATTCAGTTTATATACCGCCCTACTCCCAAAGGGACGCGGTGGCTCAGTGGGTTAGGATGCTGAGCCTGTCGATCAGAAGGTCGGCAGTTTGGCGGGTCAAATCCCGAGTGCCGCGTAACAGAGTGAGCGCCTGTTACTCGTCCCAGCTTCTGCCAACCTAGCAGTTCGAAAGCACGTAAAAATGCAAGTAGAAAAATAGGGACCACTACGGTGGGAAGGTAACAGCGTTCCGTGCGCCTTTGGTGTCTAGTCATGCCGGCCACATGACCACGGAGACGTCCTTGGACAAGCGCTGGCTCTTCGGCTTCGAAACGGAGATGAGCACCGGCCCCTAGAGTCGGAAACGACTAGCACGCATGTGCGGGGGAACCTTTACCTTTACCTTACTCCCAAAGGACTCAGGGTGGTTTACAAGGCAAAATTTAAAAACAATACAATATAAAATTAAAATAAAGTTAAATTAAGTCTAGCCCCAAAAAATTAAAATCACAATTTAAAAACATTAAAACCACTCAGTCCAGACCAGATAGCTCAAAGAGCCGGGTTTTTAGGTCCCGGCGAAATGAACGAAGGTCGGGGGCAGTCCGGAGTTCCGTTGGCAGTTGATTCCATAGGGCAGGCGCGCCCACAGAGAACACCCTCCCCCTGGGGATCGCCCGTCGGCAAACCTTGACCGGCGGTACCCTGAGGAGGCCCTCCCTGTGGGAGCGCACAGGATGATGGGAAATTGACGCTGGCAGCAGGTGCTCCTATCTTCTAGGTCCTAGGATAATAGTTATTCAAGTACGGATAGTCCTTGCTTAATGTCCCTCATTGGGATCAGTAACACTGTCATTAAGAAACCAAGTCATTTAGTGAAACATCACTTGACTATCCTGCTTAGTTATAGCAGTACAGTACTGGCCATCCCAGTTCTGGCAAATCACCTATGGTCTTTAAGCAAGACATCACATGATTACGGCTTGTGACCACCCGTTCTCTTCCCCTCATCGTTAAAGCCAGTAATAAAAATATTGTGAATTAGATTACAAATTCTAAAAGTTACTCTGAGGAAGAGGCACGGTCCTTGTTGCACAGCTGAATTTTTAACAGAGTAGCCTATTGCAAGCATGACCATATGTAACACTGAAGAAATGGGTAGCAACAGAAGTTTAAATCAGTGGTGACTGTCAAGAAACCAGTGCTGCTGAACAAACATCTAGCCATTCCATCAGAATAATTAGCTGTGGGTGTCTTCCCACAATGTGACAGCTGCTGAACTCAAATGAATTAACTTCTGTACTTGAAAGCCATGAATCACAGGTCCTGAAGCCAATAGGTTTTGTCATGTGTAAGTAAGCATCAAATATATAAACAGTTGCCAAAGTAACTTGAAAACAAATTTGATAGTTAAATAAATGGTTACTGTACTGACTGTATGAAAAATAAGAAACCTATTTTTAGTTTTTTTCTAATAAAACATATAAAATAACATATTTATAACGTTTCCATTATTAATGCAAAATTCTCTAATTTAGCAGTATGGCTAAATTAAAGTAATACTGAGAAATAAAGCATATATATCTGTTAACTAACACACCAAGCAAATATCAATTACTATTTGTAATTTATTTGCATGCTTATGTTTTTTTCTGACCATTCATATTTTAAAACAAGGGACATCCTTTAAACTCATTGGAATGAAGAGGTAGATACAGAGCTTTGTGCAAACCAGGTTATCTATTCAGAAATATTCTGTTAGTGAAATCAGTTACCCATGGAGATGCTGAGTTCTCCCCCACCAGTTGTTGTCAAGGAAATTGGATAGCATTTGTTGGAGGTCGGCAGTTTGGCGGGTCAAATCCCGAGTGCCGTGTAACAGAGTGAGCGACTGTTACTCGTCCCAGCTTCTGCCAACCTAGCAGTTCGAAAGCACGTAAAAATGCGAGTAGAAAAATAGGGACCACTACGGTGGGAAGGTAACAGCGTTCCGTGCGCCTTTGGCGTCTAGTCATGCCGGCCACATGACCACGGAGACGTCCTCGGACAAGCGCTGGCTCTTCGGCTTTGAAACGGAGATGAGCACCGGCCCCTAGAGTCGGAAACGACTAGCACGCATGTGCGGGGGAACCTTTACCTTTACCTTTACTGCACTGTGAAATGTACCCTTCTAGGATTCCTTGCAGCAGCCCCAATGCTCTAAAAATATGTGATTCATTGCTTCAGTGGGATTTGGTTTGGTTTGATTTGCCTTTTTGTGCCTTCAAGTTATTGCTGACTCCATGGATTAGTCCATGCTGTCTTCTTAGCAAGGTTTTTCAGAAGTGTCTTGCCATTGCCTGCTTCCCAGGACTGAGAGAGAATGACTGGCTCAAGGTTAGCTAGCTGGTTTTATGCGTCAGGCAGAACTAGAACTCATAATCTTCTAGTTTCTAGCCTGCGGTGCTTTAACCACCACACCAATCTGGCTTTCCTTTTCAGTGGGTATTGTGGCATACAAATAATGATCAGATGCTGCTAGCATGGGACAACTCGGAACAGAAATAAGAATCACTAGTAATAACTGCTTGCTAAATTATTGTCAAAAGCACTGACTTCTTTTCCTGTTCCCCTTTCTTCATAATATTGAAAAAAGGCACAATGCTATATGATATAATCGCAGTATGAACTTCCCTATTAACACAAGCAGAAACCAATGACGTAGTGTAGCGGTAGAGATACTCATGGCTCAGATATGTGAAGCCAGTGTCCTGCCTTGCTAAATATTACATGTAAGAGCAGAGTAGAAGATTTGCTTCCTTTCAAGTTAGACACAATATACAGTGTCAGCCTCTGATAATTCAGGAGAAAAACTTTTTGCTAAAGTTTACTAAATCCATATTTGTATCAGTTTACACCTTAGATGCATTCCTGAATGTTCAGCTACAGGTTATGACCACAATTGAGCCCAAAATTTATATTGCTAAGCAAGATATTTGTTAAGTGAGTTTTCCTCATTTTACGACCTTTCTTGATACAGTTAAGTGAATCATTGCAGTTGTTAAGTTAGTCACATGGCTGTTAAGTGAAGCTGGCTTCCCCGTTGACTTTGCTTGTCAGAAAGTCGCAAAAGGTGATTACATGATCACAGGACACTGCAACCCTAATAAATGTGAGCCAGTTGCTAACTGTTTGGATTTTGATCACGTGACCATGAGGTGTATGTAGGAAAAATAGTCATAACTCACTTTTTTCAGTGATGTTGTAACTTTGAATGGTTACTAAATGAACCGTTGTAACTTGAGGACTACCTGTAAATGGTTCAAAGGGGTTAAAAAAAGCCTAAACTTTTTCATATTGATCCATCACCAATAATTCAATGTATTTGAAATAACCAGCAAAAAAACCAACCATCCTGTTTTATCAAGGAACAGTATCCTGAATTGCCTACTTATGGTATTGATTAAAATACCTGATTAAAAAAAACAGGCTATTCACAAGTTTTTTTATTGTGAAAAATAAGTATGTTTCATATCAGAGTCTCATTTCATTTTTTTCTCCACGCATTAAAAAATAATTATGAAAGAAGTTTCCCCTTTCAGAAATCTCTTCTCCATTGTATGGCTCCAAATTATCATCTTGATTAACCAAACCTTTGTATAAGAGCTTCTATACAGAACTTTAAAAATGGAAATGTTAGTTCTCTCATTTTAAAATGTCAGACTAATGGCAAATTGGTTTGCGTTTGGATGTCCTGCAAAATGCTGGATATCTGGCAACTGGGAAGCGTATGGAATAGGATTTGTGTGGCAAACTAAGAAATAATAATGGGGAAAACAAGCCAATAAGATGCTTCAATTATGATCATCAGCAAGAGATTCCTAAGTTTCAGGTTTATTACAAGAATACCCTTTTTATCTTGCACAGATAATTTGGGTTAGAAATGTTAAATTTATTCAGGCTCAAAACTTAAGAGAAAATTTTTATAAAATGTTTTATAGATGGCATCTGGATCCCAAGAAGTTGTCTAACATGTATCCTAATTTACAGTCTAAATGTTGGAGATGTGGTAGTTTAGAAGCTACCTATTTTCACATGTGGTGGACTTGTAGAAATATAAAAGCTTTTTGGATCAAAATTTGGTGGAACATTCAAAAGATTTTTAAGAGAAAGATAAAGTTTTCTCCGCAATTGTTTTTATTGGGTATTGTTGTAGATTGTGATGTTAAAGAAACTAATTTGATGTTGAATATGATAACAGCAGCACGGTTACTGGTGGGACAATATTGGAAGAAGGATAGTTTGCCTACTATAGAAGAATGGGTGCTTAAAGTTTCGAATCTTGCAGAAATGTCTAAGATTTCTGCTTACTTGAAAGATCATTCACAGGAAAGATATATTTCAGTTTGGAGGGGATGGATAAATTATATTCAGAACAAATATGGGACTAAAAAGTTCCATTTAGCTTATGAGTAGATTTTAGTGGGATATTGTTATTGGTACTTTGTTTGTAGTTATGTTAAAGGGGAGTTAAAGCACATTATGAATTTGGTTAATTGTATATTATGCATAATTTTTATTTAGAATATGATTATTATAACTATAATCCTGTATTTAGCTCTGGGAAGTGGGGGGGAAGTGGGCGGGTTTGGGGTGGGGGGGATTTGGGGATATATTGTAAAACTTTGTTTTTGTAAAATTCTTTAATAAAAAAAATAAGAGAAAAAGAAAAAAAAATAAAAACATAAGAATACCCTTTTTAGAGTTATTATTCCCATTATGACATTTGATACCTAGAGTTTCCCCCAGGCAAACATGGACCTGGAAATATTTCATCTGAAGTCTATAAAAACTTTTATTTAAGACTAGTGATGCATGTTAAAGTCCCGAGTTAAGAACGAGTATCATTCCTAAATCTGCTTTTAACACGAAATTAATAGGCAGCCCATTTGTAAGTTCGAGTTGTCTGTAAGTAAGAGATTCTTAGCCTGGGGACTGCCTGTATTTATATTTAGTTATTGTTTTTTTTAATGTTAGGAAGCATCTAAATGTTTTGCTTTTGAGCAACACAAGAGTGCTTGCAGAAACAACCTTATGCTTTAACACAATGACATAAAAAGCAAAGACTGCGTTTCAAGAGGCTCTACATGAAGACTTACCCACTGGCACCATGTCCTGGTACTGAGCCCTACTGACCGCACTGAACGTACTTGATGGCCTTGGCAAGACTGGAGGTCCTGAATGGCGTGAGTCTTCTCCCACCTGAAAAATAAAACCATACATATTTTAGTGTGCAGAAGAAGTCTTCTTACCGTCCCGTACATTTTATATACTATTCATTTGAGAATTTTTGCCCCGTCCTTCCTTGAAATGTTATAGAGCATAGAAACTTTTATCTGCTAAGCAAGGTGAAAGTTTGACAAACAAAAAGCTTTCTAGAAGAGAAACCACAACTTTTTCTCCTGTTTTTCACATGGGAAAAGCTGATAATACAGACTTTCATGTGAACTAGAAGGCACTGATTAAAATTCAAATAGTTTTCAGACAAACAACCAGAGAAAAATTAATGTACAAATCACAAGAAATTAGGTAAATCTGCAGTCTAATATTTCTATTCTGAAGAACAACATGGCTTTTCCATGTTATAACGCTAGTAATTATCACTGTCTTTTTTATGTTCTTAACTGTATATGTATCTGTAAACCACCCATAGTTACCCTATGGTAAGATGGGCAGCCAATAAATTTTAAAAATAAAAAAAATAAAAATTATCTTATATTACCGATGAGTTCATTCAACGAATACGAATCAGGAAGTATATTTTAGATTTTCCAAAAGGTAGGCCTATGACATAATGATCGCAAGAAGAAGAATTGCATTTTTAAATATATTATGTAAACTAAACCCTTATGAAATCCTAGCAATTGTAGGAATGTGTACAGGAGCTGAATGGGGAGATAAAGGTAAAGGAATCCCTGCGGATTTACTCCGCTAGTCATTGCTGAATATAGGGCAGCGATCTCCAACTTTTCCAGCTTTGCAGACCAGCGGAGGAGGAAGAGGGGAGGGTTCCACGTGAACAGTGGGCGAGGGCGCTCATGCAACTCTATTTGCGCAAGTGGTGGGGACACACACCCACTCCTCACATAAATGGAGTTGTGCATGGGCGTGCACGCTTGCCTACTGCTACCGCTGCCCGGTTCTCAACTACCCCTGGTATTGGGTCTGAGCCAGGGCTTGGGGACCCCTGCTATAGGGGGAGGTGCTCATCTCTATTTCTAGGCTGTTGAGCCAGAAATTTCCTGTGGATAATATTTATAACAAATATTTATAACAAAAGCATATTAATAACAAAAGCAATTAGCATTATGTCTGAATTAACCCAAAATTTCAGCTACAGTGCACAATTATTACACAAAAACATAGTGGAAAGCCTGATTTTATATACTTTTATTTAACCTGAGACAGGAAGAAACAGCATATTAAATCAGCTGACAAATTTCAATAGCATTTCAGTCCTTGCCCCCACTGCGTCCTTTTCTAAAATTTATTTTCATCATTATTATCATCCAGGAATGGATCAATTCTACCTAAATTAAAATGAAATTGAGCAAATGTATACCTTCAATACTGCCACCCAAATGATTTTGTAATAAAATACCTACAGCTAGTCATCTTGAGTAAACCCAAAGAAATGGAATTACATTTGTTCTACTAAGTTACATTATATCTATGTCAACATATCTGCACTCAGTATGAGTAAGCCTCAATCTAATCATATATTTTATTTACATTTCTCCAGGATGGAGAACACGTATAAATATTTGGGATCTAAAATAGGAATTGACTAATTCTGGATTCTCTCTTCTAGCATTAGTTTTATCAATATCAATTTTAAAACTTTTTCAGAAGTTGAGGGTTACTGTATTATTCTATTTGCCGAATCTCAGTGTGGCTGGTATGAAATCTCATATTTCATCCCTGAAACCCTGCCGTGTTTGAAGGTCTGGGGTGTTTTAATGAAACATCGCAATGTTTCATTGCAGGTAACACAGCTTATGAAATGCATAAGGAATTGCCAATAGTTCATGAGTATAAATTTCACTAAATGTCGTGAAGGTTAAATGGTTAATGCAACAAAACTATGGGGACGCACATAGAAAGCCTAAGCGAATTATCTACGAACGTCACTTCCCTTTGCAGTAACAACCCCAAATTTCCCCTTGTTGAACACCAGCTTCACTTCTGCAATTTCCTGGCTCCAGTTAGTCGGTCTCTTTGCTGGAGGTTCCTCAGTTGTTTTTTTTTTTTTTTTTTACCTCACTACTATTTGTTTTCTATGCTGACAGCACTCAGTTTTCTCTCAGCGTGAGAATCACACACGCCACAATGTTTTGCCAAACAGATCGTATATAGCTATTAAACTATGCTTCTCTGAATTAGGTCAAATTCAAATTATTCCTGTTTTATAATTGACCCGAGAACTACTCTAAGTCCCCCCATTTTTCAGTGGAGACCTCTTTTTTCCTGGAAATGGAAAAGAACAGCTCCTTCTGAAGTTGATGCCAAGAAGCTGAAATTCAAATACTGTTAACTCAAATTCCTTGATTTCTATCAGTATTGCTGAAAAATAAGCCCAACTGCAGGCTTTGATTCCAAAAATTCTTATAAAGAAAGGGAAAACTTATGATTGAATGTAATGGTTAAGAAGGGACGCGGTGGCTCAGTGGGTTAAGACGCTGAGCTTGTTGATCAGAAGGTCGGCAGTTTGGCAGGTCGAATAACGAGTGCCGCGTAACAGAGTGAGCGCCTGTTACTCGTCCCAGCTTCTGCCAACCTAGCAGTTTGAAAGCACATAAAAATGCAAGTAGAAAAATAGGGACCACTACGGTGGGAAGGTAACAGCGTTCCATGCGCCTTTGGCGTCTAGTCATGCCGGCCACATGACCACGGAGACGTCCTCGGACAAGCGCTGGCTCTTCGGCTTTGAAACGGAGATGAGCACCGGCCCCTAGAGTCAGAAACGACTAGCACGCATGTGCGGGGGAACCTTTACCTTTACCTTTAATGGTTAAGAGCAACACTGCATAAACAGTTTCCAATTATGCAACAGATTTTTCCTTCCATATCTGCACGTGAACGTCTCTTTATCTTTCATCCCCCTCAGCTGACTTTATTTCCATAAAATCTGTCTCAGTGAAACAGATTTCAGAGAATAAAGAAGCAGATGAATCAATTTCTTCAACTGCTGTTGATATATTGGCAAAATGGGGCATAAGCATACTTCATTAAAAGGAGGAGAAATAGTCACTGTCATTATACTTTGTTTGAAAGGGAAACACAATGCAAATATAATTAACTTATAGATTATTGCTGGCTTTTTATTTAATGTTGTGTTTCTACATACATTCCTTTAAACACAGCTATTGTTTTATGATTACGAGAAAGTCTTTGGCATTCTGATTTGTAATACATTAAGTGTGTGTGTGGGGGGGGAACATTTGCATACCAACTTGACACATATGTTTACCCAGTAAATTCATATAATAAAGGTAAAGGTAAAGGTTCCCCCGCACATGTGTGCTAGTCGTTTCCGACTCTAGGGGCCGGTGCTCATCTCCGTTTCATAGCCGAAGAGCCAGCGCTTGTCCGAGGACATCTCCGTGGTCATGTGGCCGGCATGACTAGACGCCAAAGGCGCACGGAACGCTGTTACCTTCCCACCGTAGTGGTCCCTATTTTTCTACTTGCATTTTTACATGCTTTCGAACTGCTAGGTGGGCAGAAGCTGGGACGAGTAACAGGCGCTCACTCTGTTACGCGGCAGTCGGGATTCGACCCGCCAAACTGCCGACCTTCCGATCGACAAGCTCAGCGTCCTAACCCACTGAGCCACCGCGTCCCTTAAGAAATTCATATAATATGATCATATAAATCACCAAACTTAATTTGATGGAGATTTTATCTTTTATTTAAGATTATTTTGTCTTTTGATATTGCAAAGGAAAAACTCAGGCCAAATTTCTACGTATGCCTCTTTTCTACTATCACCTGTTTTACGGCAGTGCTCCAAACAGCCTAATGCTTACATTGCTTTGAATATATTTGCAGGCAAAGGCCCCCTGGTGGTATAAAAGGAAAATGACAAAGATTTTTTTGTAACAAATAATTGCAAAGTTCAAACTCCTTTGCCAAGCTGGCACAACCTGAATTGAGCTGACTCAGGTCACAACCTGACACAACCTGCTATATACCCAGGAGCAATTGGAGCTCTTGTCTTCTTTATCTTCTACCATATGCAATAGATAATAATTGCAATTCTGACGTCTGTGTACTTTGTTCTAGTACCCGGCTTAGAATAGTTCATCGCTTACACAGCTGATGTCTTGGAGTTAATCGAAAATTGCCCAAGAAGGAACTGGGAATGTTCAGAAGTCAAGACAATAAATAAAACACGTTATCAGCATTTGGGATGGGTTGAATATGCTTTGCCTCCAAAATTCTAGATGCAACTCGCAGCATCTCCATGAAAAGCAAAGAGACAACCAATCAAGTAGAGATCAATCAGTATTGATGGCGTAATGCCTCCATAGGCTATCCCTCAGGTGTAATCATTCAGCTGATACTCTTACAGGTGTTTCTTTGTCTGACTGGCTTGCCACCATTGATGGTCAGCTTGAAAGATAGGGTAGCAAGGGGATATGTGAATACCAATTTAAAAATTGATCTAATAAATAAATAATATATTTTCTTTGAGAAACGGTGGTGTGTAATGGTTCATAACTTTAAATTAAATAGTGGAAAGCCCGGGTTGAAATCCCAGTTCATTCATAAACCGAACATTTTCTCATGTTCATAATCCATATTTTATCATGGCAAAATTTAAAATTTTCCCTTATATGTTTACTGTAATAAGAGGGCATTCATTCTGTGAAAGGGTTGGGTAGGTGAATGAATGTATGTTTAAAACAATGGAAAATGCCAATAATGACAGACAGAAATCAATGATGAAAAATCTAATAAAACACTTGGGCCAATTCAAGCTTACCTCACCAGCACTGTGACTGCGCTGCCTTGTTAAATGCTGCCGGTGAACCAAAGCGCTAGTTGGTCTGCTGCTCTGCAAAGGAAGCCGTGGGTCAATGAACGTGGTGGTACGTGAATTGTGGTCAACAAAAAAAGCCTAGCAAAAGGGAAAAAAATAGCATTATTCACTACCCTTTGCTCACTGTGGTATTTTAGGCTGCATATCTTTCAGTGTAAGTTTCAGTTAGATCACTGAATGCAGACACAGGAAATCACTGGGCTAAGTTTTGAACCAAACTATGACACAAAGATTTTTGTTCTTAACACAAAATAAATATTGTACAGACAGCTAGTGCTCTAAAAAAACAGAGATTCTCCTATCTGTTATCAGACAAATTGAATAAGTAAATACATTCACTATATCAAGAAACTAGAGTTAAGAGAAGACCTAACATGTGAAGACAGGTGGGAGGGAGAGGGAGAGATAGAGAGAGGGAGAAAGAAAGAGATTTTAAAAAAGCAATACATGTTGTAATGACAGGCTTCATTCTCAAGAATGATAAATGATGGGGTAGCTATATCCCATACTCACAGTGGTGCCCTACTAGGGCCCCGGCCCAATTTTTTTTAAAGGATTCATTTAACAACATAAACCAAAAGGAAGCTGAATTGATATAAAGCAGTGCATCATCTTCTAGTATCATATGATTTTAGAGAAATGACAAGAGCTTCCTGAGAAGCTAGTTTGCCTCCTAAAGCATGAGCATTTTGTAACCAACAAAGACCATCATGATCGCCATTTTGTGAGCCACTTAGTATTCTCAAAATTCCCAAAGGGTCCCTGCTCACAAACAAGTTTGTTACCCTTTTTTTCCTCTTACTTTAAAAAAAACTATTAGAAAAATAGTTTATAATACAATGTTCTTATATTCTCATATTTTAATTCTTATACATGGTAAGATTACAACCATGAACAGACGAATACAAATAC
The DNA here is from genome assembly GCF_964194415.1 of Vipera berus. NCBI lineage: Eukaryota > Metazoa > Chordata > Lepidosauria > Squamata > Viperidae > Vipera > Vipera berus. The sequence continues at coordinate 173,394,311 of NC_138202.1, forward strand.
AAAGAACCCAATTAATTCCTACGGCATGTTTGATTATAGATTGATGACTGGTATAACTTAAAGTATTCCAACTCTACCAACCTCCTTTATTAATGGGCTCCAAAGGCAGATTTTAAAAATACCTTATCTCAGCTACCTTATCCAGAAAGTTTTTTCAAGACACTTAGCCAGTGGTGGGATTCAGCCGGTTCACCCCACTTTGGCAGAACCGGTAGCTAATTTTTTGCTGCCCAGGCCCAGAATGGATTTCTGGAAGCAGCAACCACACAGAGAACTGGTTGTTCACATATTTGAATCCCACCACTGCACTTAGCCCTTCAAAAACCTGTCTTTCATGACTTATCCAATTGTATATTAAAACCACCCAAGTTAGCCATCCCTTCATCTTATATTGATTGTGAATTTGTTGGGTGACAGGTTTCCTCCCATATTGTACAATTCTTTCTATATTATCTACAGTAGTATTTAGAGGAGACAATTTTCCAATAATCTATCTAGTTTTCTATCTATGATCAGCTGTCAAAGAACTACTGATTCTTCTCCACTGTCTTTCCTCCAATCATTTCTACATCTTGAAAGACTGAAATATGGCTAGGCTCTATAAGCAATGTGTTATTTTCCTATACCAAAAGACTAAACTATCTGTGCTTTTCAAAAGGCTTAAAAAAAAAGAACTTCCTCAACTTCTTGTGTTTGCAGTTTATTTTTTCTTGTCTATTTCCAAGATGCTAAATCCAATCATGATGACTGATTCACGAAACAACTTCCCCCATTAGAGAGATTTTTTCCTCTGTCCACTCTGCTCTGGAGATGCTCTAAAGCAGACATGTCAAACTTGTGACGTCACATGACGTCATGCAACATATAGCAGCTTTTTCCCCATTGTCGGCAATGGGGTGGGTACGGTCTCCTGGTGATGTGTCTGGCCCATGGGCCGGCAGTTTGACACCCCTGTTCTAAAGCAATTTGGAAAGGAGGAACATGTGCATAGATTCAGGGGAACAGAAGAAAGATACAATACAACACTGGCAATTTGTTTTGGTATAAATATTATCTCGTATTGGATTGTTGTCAAATGAGTACTATTTTATAAAGTATTTTTCTATCTGCGTTAGCAAATTATCTGTCCTGTATACACTCACAGATTTCCCTTGAAACTGTCAAAAAACCCCATACATACTGATTGGGGGGAGGTGATTTAAAATCTTTGCACATCTAAGGTAACACACATTTAAAGACAGCTTAATCAAAGCTTATCACCCAACTCTACTATGAAAATGACTGCAGAGATTCCATAGTACAATTGCTTATTAAATAAGCTGTTTCTGTAAGCAAAGAAATAATTGTGAAATACCACATGTGCAGGACTGACAAATGTCTTCATATCACAACAAAGTAAGTGAAGCAAAATCAACCATGGAACACAAAAAAATACCTCAGCTATTTATATTGCTGTTCTTACTACACTGTAGTTGCTGGAAACACAATACAGTAGCAAGACACAAGTTGAAAAACAGATAAGTGTTACAAGATTGACACAGGAATCTGTCTGAAAGTCAAACTTAGAAACACGTTCTCTTTTATTGGTGCCTTTGAGTGAGTGATGACTCCTGGTGACTGTCTGGGTGTAATGGAATGTGTAGGTGACCTTGGGAACCAGAGAAAGAGATGTTACCTACATAACAATCAGACATGAGAGGAAGGAGGCTGCAGTGGCTTAACTCTCAGAGAAAGAAACTTAGGTAGGATCCACCCTAATGGATCAAGCAGTTAACACTGGCAGAGACAACTTTGCATTTTCCAAACTTGCAAGATTGATGTCACCCCCTCCCAGATAAACTGGACAGGAAACATGACTGGATGAATTAATTCTATTTTATTGTGAGGCTACATTAACAGAATCTTATAATTCTTAAAGTAGAAACCTTCTGCCACCATTTTTAACTGCTGACACCAAACTGGCTGTCAGAAGTACACTAGTTCTCTGTATTACTGCTTTGACCCCTCTGATCTACTATTTGTCAGCCCATGCTCTTCTGATTTAACTTTGTGAGAGGATGCCATATATTTTAATGAAGATTTTGCTTAACAAATTGTAAATCTCAGAAAACTACACTAGAGACCTGCTGTGCACCCAGCCATAGCTATAAAAGGTTTACAATGCAAATGCTAACTTTAGCGAACTGTGTGAATTATTTTAGCTGAAAGCTTGGGAGTTCTCTTCTTGTTCTTGTCATCAACCCAATTAAGCTTGATATTTTAAACCATTCCAGTCCTGTTCAGTTTTGTGTAATTCAAATACTCTAGCCTAACTGGTTTATGAACCTCTGCCTGATATCTTTTCCATCTAAAATAAGGTAGCATGAGTGCAATCTCCCAAAGGCTAAAATCTTAATAAGATGAAGCCCAAATCAGACACATAATTTGAAAGCATAGTCATAATTTGAGAGCATGTTTGTCAGGTAGGAAAACAAATGGTTCCCAATGAATAGTGTTGCCTATGCATAGCACTGATTCTTTCACAGCAATTTAAAAACTATACAGCATTTATTTATAATCATATACTTAAGCAAACGGTAAAGAAGCTTAGGGATTACACTAAATGAATACAATCATATTATACACACGTGCTTGAGACCAAGCAATAGCATTTTGTTATGTAATGGAATACCTATTTTGAAGTACCGTTGGAGAAAAGAAAAATCAATGGAGCTTCAAAGCTCTGTTCTAATCTGAACCATGATATTGCAGTCAGGAATCAAGGTGAATACTACGAGCAACAGCACAAGCGAGAGCATACATGCCTAATTTTAAAATTCCCACTGGCCACCAGAAAAAGGGTGTAGTTAGGATATTTATGGTAGCTGGGAAGAGAAACAGGGTATTTTGGTTTGGACAAAATACACATTTACCCACGTTGGCTAACTGAAGCTCTGTTTCAAGTAAATTATAGGCACTATAATAATGTACAGTGACATTAAACTGATAATGAAAGTATGTATGGTCAAGATCATGCTTTCTCCAGTTGCAACATACTGTTGTGGCCATCAAAAGAGTTGGAAAAGAAAAATGGAAGTCCCTGAATGCTAATAAATGCTGGAGAAAACTGATAGTAGCTCAGAACAAATAATTGCAATACTAAATGAAGTAAAACCAGACTAATTTGAAGAAGCATTAGAAGTCATAGAGGTTATCTAATCCAACTACCCACTCAGTGCAGGATCTGCTAGTTCATCAATGACAGATAACCATCCAGCTCTGTTTCAAGACCTTTAATGAAAGACAACCACATCAGGTAGTTGACTTTTCCACTGGCTGACAGCCTAACTCCTCCCAATGCCTAGCTTGAACTTGCTTCCTTATAGTTTTATCCTATTGCTTTTGATCATTCCTCTGGGGTAATAGAGAGTAGGTCCGCTCTTACTTTGTGTGTGTGTTAACCCTTCAGATACTGGAGACTACAATCACAGACTGTCTCTAAGCTAATCATAGCCAGATCCTTCAACTGTACGTCATAGGATTTGATTTCCAGTACCTTTGGAGCCTTCCTCTGCACTTGCTCCAGTAGTCACTTTTGTTATTTTTGAATTGTAGTACACAGAACTGGACTTAGTACTCCAAAAGGAGTCTGACTAGGACAGAGTGAAGTGCAATAATAATTTCTCATGACTTGGATGACATGCCCCTAATGTTCTCCAAGATAGCATTTGCTTTTTTAGCAACTGCATCACATAGCTGGCTTATATTTAACGTGATTAGACAAAAACACCGATTCCTTTCCCATATATTACTTACAAGCCAGATCACCCCCATCCTATACTTGTGCCCTACAGTTCTCCTACTATATGCCTGTATGTACTGTACGTATGACAGAATTATGTATGTCTCCCTATTAAATTCAACCCTATTTGGCCCACTGCTTCACTCTTTTTAGAACTTTCTGAATCTTCTCTTTTTCATCAAAATCATTAGCCAAACATCCTAACTTTGTACTCTCTGCACTTGTTAAACATCTCTCAAATTCATCTCTCTATATAATTGATAAGAAAAAATTGAACAGCAAAGGGATAGGCTCAACTTTTACCAAGTTACAGTCATACTTAAAAGTTTGTAAACCCTTTCGAATGTTCAATAGTTCTACATAAATATGATCTAAAATGTGACTTCTTCTCTATACAAGTCCTAAAACTAGATAAAGAGAACTTGATTTTAAAAATGAGTTAAAACATTACACTGATTCATTTATTTACTGAGGAAAACGATCCAAACCTACATATTACAGTCAAATTTCAATCAATGGGATGATAATCAGGTATGGGTGTGGGAGGTCTTGTCTTATTTAAAAAATAGAATGCTGGATATTCACTATCAAAGTCTGATCTTTACAACACAAGTATGTAGAAGTGTGCCATAGTTCAAACAAAAGAGATTTCTGAGAATCTCAAAAAGGCAGTTGATGCCTACACAAGGTTACAAAATTATTTCCAAAGAATTTGGACTCCACCAGTCCAATGGCAGACAAATTGTATATAAAAGAAGGCAATTCAGCACCATGGATACCTTCCCTAGTAGTAACTGACTAATCAAGATCACACAAAGACCAAACTGTGTAATACTCTCGGAGATTTCAAAGAATTCTAAGGTAACATCTAAAGAAGTAAAGGCACTCTTATGAAAGTCAGTTTTCATGACAGCACCATCAGGAGAATATTGAACAACAATGGTGTGCATGGCAGGGTTGCAAGGAGAAATCCACTACTCTCTAAAATGAATATTTTGCTAAATATTTCACAGTTTGCAAAACTGTCTGGATTAGTCAGAAGACTATTGGAAGAAAGGTCAATGAATGGGTGAGAGCAAAATAGAACTTTTGAGCTTGAATGATGAGCTTTATGTTTCGTGAAAGGCAAACACCATATTCCAACATATCTCATCTGTGAAACATGGTGGTGGCAATATCATGATTTGGGTCTGTTTTGTGGTCTCTAGACCTAGGATGGCTTTGCCATCATTGATGCAACTATGAATTCTGAATCAGACTAGCAGATTCTACAAGAAAATGTCAGGGTATCTGATCATGAACTGAAGCTCAAGGGAAAGTGAGTTATGCAGCAAGACAATGACCCAAACACACAAATCATATGACTAAAGAATGGTTAAAGCAGAAGAAAATTAAACTTTTGGAATAGCTAAGTTAAAAGTCCTAATTTTAGTCCTAGAAAAATGTTATGGAAGGACCTGAAGCAAGGTTCATGCAAGGAAGTCCACCCACATTTCTTGAGCTGAAATTCTTATGTGGGAAAGATTGGGCTAACATTCCTCCAAGCTGATGTGCAGGATTGTTGAAGAGTTATCATAGACATTTACTTCCAGTTATTGCTGTCAAAACAGGGGCACACCAGCAAAGGTTCATGTATCTTTGTTACACATCAATATGTAGTTTTGGATCATTTTCTTCAATGAATAAACGAAAGAGTATAACGTTTTCGACTCATTTATTTGCACTCTCTTTATTTGGTTGTAGGATTTGTGTGAAGAATGAATCATGCTTTAGGTCATATTTATGCAGAAATTTTGAAAATTCAAAAGGGTTCACAAATTTACAAACATCAGTACACAAAGGGGGAAAAACCATGAAGCATTGCTAAAGATTTAACATGCTTTTCTTACTTCCTGCCGCCTCTCTCTGGAATAGCATTCCCCTGAAGATAAGATCAGCTTCAGCTTTTGTTCTTTCAGAAAGGCTTCAAGGTCTGATAAGTTGTCATGACCCACAGAAGTGTTTCTACCTGTATTTGGATTGTTCCTTGGGGCTTGGCCTTCTTTCTTTATGGTAATATTTTGTTATTTATATTATAGTTGATTACTGTTAGACCTAGCCCAAGAATGACATGAAACAATCCAGCCAACATTCAGTTGTTTATTTGCATACACCATATAGACACAATCTTGCCAGACTAAACCTATACTACCCTAACCTAACATATATACTCTAAGACAGACATGTCAAACACAAGGCCCGGGGGCCGGATCCGGCCCGCAAAGTGGTTTCATGCAGCCCACGAAGCCATCCTGGAAACAGTGAGGGAACGGTCTCCACTGCCTTGGCCCTGGCCCAGAGACCCTCCTTCTGCCAGAGACCCTCAGATCTGTCCCACTCCTGACCAGGCCCCCATAGGCACCCTTGATGCCAATGATGTAGAGCTGGCCATGCCCACCCAGTAGGCCATACGCACTTTAGCCACACCCACCCAGGCCACACCCACCTGGCCCCTTGAGGGCAACCGCAATGCTGATGTGGCCCTCAATGAAATTGAGTTTGACACCCCTGTTCTAAGAGATTCTAGGGAGTGATTATCTTAAATTTCTTCCTTGTCCCATGATCCAAGTCTGGACTATGCCATCTCTTGTCTCACCTCCCTCTTCCTTGGAATGTGCTCCCTCCCTCCCAGGAAACTGGTGCTTCACTGTAGTCCATCACAGCAGATACATTCATAGACACATTCCATCACAATTACTGCATTTAGGTTTATAAGTCACAAACTCTGAGTCACTCGGAATGGAATGGAAAATAAGCCTGATAAACAAAATAAATAATATCACCTTCTAGTGACACCATGTACAAGAACTTTTATAGCTCATCAAATTAAATTTTAATCATTTAAAATTACAACTGTTCTTAAGACTAAACTTAAATCTGAATAAAAATAATGTATAAGGATAAATTGAATCAGGTTGTAGACACAGCACTGCCAGGAACCACTGTAACATCTCTTTTGTAGAAATTAAGCACTCCATTGTGAATAAATGTATGATCTTTCATAATTGTTTCATAATTATTATTATCAGGTATGAGCGTTTTTGTTGTTATTTTAAGTTATGTTTCCATTTTATTGCATTTGTTGTATGTTTCATTGACTATGTCAGTGTTGCTTTTGTACAGCACTTAGAGACCTTCAGATTAATGCATTTTTAAAAATTTCATTTATAGTGTTATAAGTATGTATGTATGCTTCAATATTTGGATTAAGACAAACCAATATGTTTATTTTGAAAGTTGCTTCTTTATATCTGTTACCTTGCCCTGATGATCGTGCTTCATTTCCCAACCGCGTGGCAATTCTAGCTGTTTGTTGGCAAACATGTTCAAAAAGCCAACTAAATCACGATTATGCTGGTAGCGCTCAAAATGATGGGTATCTCGTCGAACTTTGGTGATCATGTGCTTCAGACATGTGTTATTTGTAAACATTCTGTAGGCACTCTGGCGGAAGGAGAATAAATCAAGAGTTATTTTCGGATTCTCGGACTAACATTTTAATGGCTTCATAAGTTTGAAAAATGTTTAGTACAAGCCAAGGGAATTTGCCATCCCCTAACATAAACTCCAATTCCCTCAAAATTATCTGCTCGCTATACTCCTGATGATGTACAGTGTTAGCAGTAGAGTGAGAGAACCAGTTTTCAGAGCTGAATTAAATCTTTGCATTGGTTAAATGCTTCACCAATGGAAAGTTAAAAGCTTTAAGCTCCTCGTTTAGTCTAAGTCATCCAATAAGATGATAAGTTTGGAAGTTATTTTTTCTTAATTTACACTGAAAACAATTCCTATGGATGCTTCTGAAGTTAAGCATATCATGTTGTGCAAATCCATTTGATTCAAGTCTATACACTTTCCCCAAAAAACTAATTTTCTATTTTATTCCATTCCCCACTCCCAAACCTGGATCAGTCAGTCAAATTAAAAAAGTAAAAAGGCAAGAAGGAGTATATATCAAGTCCCTAGAGACATACCAAAACTCAGAGTGTCACACTGAGGATTTCAGTTCTCATAACAGAATTAGTATTTGCATTTCTCATACTACACCTACAGACCATCAACAAACCATTGATAATTCTTTCAGCTGCTTGCCAGATACAGCCACTCTGATCATTCTGTCAGGATAGTTTCCTAAGCAAAAGGCAGCCACAGAAAAAGCCCTGATCCATATTCCTACGACTCTGTCAACCCAAACATTTCAACAAAGCATGGGTTTTTATTTTGTAAACCATCCCGGGTGGCCTTTAAGAGCCAAAGGTGCTGTGTAATTTTTAAAATTAAACATGTTTATGTGCACTTGTCCGCACACACACGCACACACACTCATTTTGTTGGAGGTCCAACTTGCCATTTTTATAATATTCAAAAAATGTGGTACTGAAAATACAAATATATATCCCACTCCTCCAGGGTCTATACCCAAGCTTGATTTGTGGGTGCTACTCACAGGGTTTGAATGCAGCACGGTGAAGAATTCTGGGCTGATGAGGAATTTTACTGGGGGTGATTGGAGCAGCAGAGTAAGCCTGGATCTGGAGGTAGAATGAGGCAGCATATTGTCCCTTCGGTAATCTAATACAAACACGCAATCAGAGTCATTGAGTCGGACAAGGACTTCAGTGCCATCAAGGAGAATAAATAAAAAACCAACTATTTTTATCTTTACATGTGCCATGGAATACTTATTTCTCCTTAGTGTTAAACACCACTACAAAATGGAGTTGTAAACACTTTTTGGAATTAAAGTGAATAAATGAATAAAGAATGCTGTTAGATCATTATCCCAAGTCTGTAAGGAAAAACAATTGATAGTCACAATGATTCTTTCACTTTCTTTCACCTTCCTTACACTTCAAATCTCTACTTTAAACATCTGAATTATGTCTAAATTATTGCCCATTATTTTTTGAATAATCCATCCATTGGCACCTTGTTGGAGTGCTGCTGAGTTTAGTTTTAAAATAGGGGAAATTTAGAGATAGTGAAAGAAAAGGAGACTGGATCCTGATCATGGAAGAAACAAAAATATTTTCTAAGTATTACAGGAAAATCTAAGAGAACATGATACGAAACAAGAGTTTTTGCCTCAGTCAGGAAGCCAATATAGGTGATTGCAAAACTGATTTATTCTTTAACCAGCAGCAGCTTACAACCAAAAGATGGATATTGGAAGTCCCAAGAAACCTAAATGAGATAGTGAATGGATCAAAGGAGGTGTGATTTCTTTTGGTCTTTGACTATAAATCCATTAAACCAAAAGTGTGTGATTACAGACCTATGAGCAGCAGAATACCACATGACCAGTTTCCACTGAAGAAAGAATGAAATGCAGAGGCTACATCCAAGCAACTTGTACTCATCCTCCCCCGCCCACTGTGTACCTTTCTCTCACGCTGCTTAGATAGCGCCCCAAACGGAAGAAATGGGCTCTGCTTGGTGAATAGAGCCCACTGGGAGACACCATTCAGAATTTCACCTAGATTTCTACAAGGGAGGGGGAATCCTGCTGTGTTAAATTCATTTTTCAATGGCAACAGATCTTATATTTTATATCCTATCTCAAATATAGTTGAGCTCCAATCTCAAATGAAACCTAAGCAGTTTAAACTGAAATTGTCTTTCTCACCAGCAGGTGGGCTGTGGAAGTCAGCATCTTCTCCAGCTCCATCAAGAGCAGTTGAGTGCTCCTCTGGCCTGTCGTTAGTCATTGTTCGGCGAATACTCTGATACCTAAAGTTTCAAGATTGACAATACACACACACACACAATACATGCAATGAAGTGTTCTCTTGTAGTACAACTAAAAAGCTATTTGTTTAATAAAAAGTTAAACCACAGCCAGTCTACTTCAAGAAGTTCTTGCTCTTCCACATCTTAAACTATTTCAAGCATGACATTATAAGACATTTATTAACTAAAAATTGGTGCCCATGCTTGTTGTTTTTTTTTCTTTCACAATACATTTTCTATCTGTTCTAAATCTCAGGGAAGACATTGCCTTCTTACTGATTTTTGTTCTAAGTAAAATGCTGCAAAAACATGATTATACCTAGAAAATGGAACTGGGGGTTTTGGTTTGTTTGTTTCCTTACAATAATCCCTCTCATAATTTTAGATGTGCATTTTTTTCCAAACACTAGCATTTGGAACCAATAATGGAAAATAATATAGCTAGCCAAACCTATAAGGAATATGACTAATATTTATTACTTTTGATAGTCATTGTGAAAGTTGCAATTCTGAACAGTGAGCAGTTATTTACTTTCCACACTTCCATCTGCCTTATGTATTGTTCCTCAATCTATACAAGTGTTCCTTATGACAATTCATTCAGCAACTGTTTAAAATTCTGGAAACATTTCACCTTCATAGGTGCCAAACCATATTATAATAACTAAAATAATATTTTTAATACTATAATGTTTATTAAATTCTCCATCAGTCCCATATGGACATTTGCACTGAATTATGTCTGCACCACATCTTTAATGCTTTTTTCCATAAAATATGAAATTGTTTCTTAGCTCATACTGATATTCAGTATGATGCAAGCTATGAAGAATAAGGTAAATATTTCTACATTTGTTTAATTCAAGGGAATTGTGTAATTTGCAGTGATGAAGTTTTGCCCTTGATCAGATGACGTTTTACACTGTGTTTCATTTGTACTGCAGATAAAACAAAAACTATCTGAAAATTTCTCACCGACGATTCAATTGCTCCATCTGCTGTATAGAGTTGGAACGTTGAAGGATTTGCTGGGCTGGTGGACCTGTGGGCCTCTGCCATGTTGTGGTTCTGTTAACATGGTCCACATAGAATATTCTCCCATGACTGTCAATCCGAGCTTCCCAATCTAAGATAAGAAACATATCACAAAATATTAAGGATTTTAACAACTTAAAGCAATGTTTTCTATTTGACAGTAAGATCCTACGTTGTGTATCTATTCATTCAATTATTTTAAGCATATACACTGACAGTTCTGCATATCATGGCCATAGAGAGAGAATGCACATGTATGCACACACACGTGTGACGCATATACAGAATGGAGACAGACCAACAAAACACAAAATGAGAGGCTTCCTTTTCAGTATTTTGGGCTCATAGGAATCTTTATTTAATGTAGATCTCCTGCATCTTAACACACAGGTTAGGATTATTAATTGCAGAGGAGTTGTGAAATACATATCATGTGTGTAGAATTCCTGGATTTAATCCCCAACTTGAAAGGAACTATCTGAAAGTTTGAAGACTGTTAGTCTGTCAGAATAGATAACCATGACTTAAACAGGGACCTGGTTTATGCCACAACAGACTATTTCTCTTCTCAGGTGGTCCTCAGTAATTGGGATTGGAACCTACATCACTAAGCAGTCATCACATCATAAAGTGTGATGTAATGTGACTACGCTGCTTAGCAACGGTAGTTCTGGTAGTCCCCAATTACAATGATTAAACAAGGGCCTCCTGTGACTGTGAATTCCAACTTCTGACTGGCTTTTCCCTTGACTTGCTTCTGGAAGTCTGCAGAAAAATTTGCAAATTGTGGTCATGTCATCGCAGGACACTGGTTGGTTGCTAAGTGCCTGGATTGCAATCACATGTCTGCAGGCAGCACTGCACTGTCTGGAAATTCCAGGACTGGTCATAACCACCATTCATTCAGCAAGTTCACAAATTCAAATAGTCGCTGAATGAGTGGTCTTTCAATGAGGACCACATGTGATATAATTCCATTCCCAGTAGAAGGGCCTCACAGCAGCACCATCTCTAGGGAGAAAAAAAGAAAAAAGATGAAGCACACAATCTGTTCTTTTAAACAGGGATCTGATTCCTGCTACTTCAAATTCTTCAGGGTATGCTTTACTATGAAAAAAACAAGTACTCCTTCACGTAGTCTGTATTCTTTATACTTTTAATTAAAACAGGAAAAGTTCCTCACTTGGTGGCAAAGCTTCATCCACTCTCTGATAACGACTAACATCATGACGAACTGAGGGAAGAGATCTCAGAGGCTGAGGACCATCAGGCTGAGCACCTAAAATCCAAAAGAAATCCTATGTAAACGTTCCATCAAAACATGTACAATATTTACTATTTGTACACAAGATTCTGAGCAGTTCACAAAGGTAAAAACAATGGAGTAATAATTTTAAAGAACACAAAAGCAGGCATACTGGAAGGAGGCAAACAAAAATTAATAAGGTGATTCGCATTTAGAAATGGGATCCTATGATGTCCTAGCCCAGCCGCTGAGGAAACTGCTTGGTTTTACAGCTCTTTTAATGGACAGGAGAATGTGGACAAAGAAGATGAAAAAAGCAGCGATCAGTAGAAAGGAGAAGTCAAAAGAAGTCAGAGAATGTCACTGGTAACTCTTGTGATGATCTTTCTGTCATTAAGCACCCAAGAAGAGTTTTACTAATACATCTCTGAATAGAAACAACTTACATCCAATGTCTTATTCTTTTTAATTGTGGATAATTAAATGGTCCTTTGAATAAATGAGAGAAGAAAATAATAAGTGTCCTTCAATATGTCCACCCTGTTCTAATCTCAACCCCGATCCCAACCCCACTCTAAACCCCAACCCCAACCCTATTTTTCCCCCTAATCCTATAAAATCCAATAATTTTTTTAAAAAAAATGTCTATGGTGTTACGTTGCCAAGAAAAGAATGTATAATCTCGGTATAAGAACTCAAGGTCATCATTTGGGGAGAGGGGCGACAAGACTTTAATTTTTACTTATTTATCTCAGAATATGCTATGAAGAAATTATGGAACTTCTGACCAATCAGAGTTGGTTCTTCCATAGCCTACATTCAACTTTTATAGAAACAGAAGATGACTGATCACAGAGAGGAGGTGAAAGTTCCTCCTAAGCCTGAGGTCTGGTGACTTCAAGATTTGATGGCAATATACAGTAATTCTCAGCTTTCCCAACCAACTTGTTTGAAAATCTGGGAATGGTAATACCAACCCTCCCTGGGGCACCAAGCAGGGGAAGGATATCTAGCCTAATCCCCTGACCAATTTAGCTTGCTTGCCTGCCTGCCTGCCTGCCTGCCTTCTTCACTGTAGTGTCTGAAGGACTAGACAACACTAAACAATGTAAACAAAAATCCTTCATGACACCCTAAATGATCTGCAGTAAAACCAAAGGTTGTTAGACTCATGCACTTTTGTAAGTAGATTCTTACAGTACTTGCACGGAGATTAAAAATAAACATAGACTGGGAAAATATTGATGTTGCTATACAATCCAGTATTTTATATTTGGACTATATTTTTCAAAATTAAAAATTAAACTAGCTTGCCAAGGTAAACGGAATCAATCGTGGAACGAAGACATGTAAGCTATCAATCATCTTACTGGCCTTCTTTTGTGCTGGTTACCTCCACTAGCTCCAGCCTCCTGTGAAGCAGCTCCTTCACATGGTGCTGATGCCCCTCTAATATCTTCCTCTTGAGACTGGTTATGGGCAGCTGCAGCCTGCAGATTCTGCCTCCTCTGCCATATCTCTTCTGATTCATCGCCATCTGGCAGCCCATCCACTTCAAACAATTGACCTTCGTCTTGAGCGCTTGGTACGTTCACCGCAGGTAAAGAGGCCTGAGTGCACACAACTTCCTGAGTTTCTGGAAGAGGGTCACTGCTGGATGCCTCTGCTGCACAAGCACCCTCTTCTTCCTCCTGAGAAGAAAAGGCTGGAGTCTCAGGAAAGCGATTGCTTTCAAAGGAAGAGCAGCAAGTGTCAACAGAGGAGAGTTGGGTAGCTGTGCCTTCATTGCAAGAGCCATCAGCCCCTTCTATGTCACTTTCTCCCTCTGGCCTGGTGCTTGATTCACTAACACTCTCAGTATGAGCAGCATCACTTTGCTCGGTCTCTGATGAAATCTGAGAAGGTTCTGATCCTTGATCAATAGATTCAGCTTCCCTGATTTCCCTTTTGCTCCCAGAAACTAACTCGGAAGTTCCAGGATCCGCACCAGAGATGGGTTGTTCTGCCTCCTGAGGTACAGAAATGGTATTGCTTGCTAAATCTTCCAAACAATTATCCTGAGAATTCTGAGGGGTTTCAGGTTCTTGTCCTGCTATCTCCAATTCAGCAGGCCCATTGGGTGTATCCTCTTGACAACAGGAAGTTTGCAAAGGTATTTCTACATCTGGTGCTGTCACCATTTCTTCAGAGGGTTGGCTTTGTGTTACTTGCCTTGAGGAGCCATTTAAGAAAGCTGCTTCATCATTTCTACTAGTACCATTTAACATAATTAAACCACCACCATCATCATCCACTGATGACTGGAAACCCAAACTTTGATGGAATTCATGTTCCTCTTCATCAGAATCAATGTGAAGCATAGCATTAAGTCGTGTATCAGTGGGGAAGCTACTCCTCAATTTTGGGGACGCCCCAATAGTACGTTCATTACCAGCAGATATCCCAGATCTAGGAAGATTACTTTGTTCTATTGCATCTAGGTAATCATTCAAGGAGTCCTGGCGGCCCCTGGGAACTGAGGACCTTGACGTTGTAGAGGCTGAATCCTCTTGATCTGTTTCCGAAGTTGTACTAGTCCTAAAGGAATGCTGCAAGATGGCATCTCCAGATGATTCTTCAAGAATTGGCCCATTTGAACAAAGTGGATGAGTATCATGATGCCCTGCAGGTACATCCTCATCATCAGAAGGGCTTCCTAAGTCCCCATTGACAGAGTTTATTCCAAGAAGGGTTCCTACAGTTTCCGGTGAAGCATCTACAATGAAAAGACAAAGACTGATGAGTGAAACTGATTCATGTGTCTTAACTGTACAAACATCTCCTATCTATGCTGATTCTTATTCCTTTCCTTGCATCTACCACAAATCTTCAGACCATTCTCCGGAACTGAGCACTATTTTTAACAGATTTTGAGGGCCCAAGTGGGTTGCACGAGAGAGAAGCAGCACTTGAGAGAGTTCTGTGTACAGAACTATACTGATGAATTTCATTTAAAATTTCACTAAATCTCCTTTTAGGAAATACCCTACAATTATGCATCAAATGTAAGATTTTAAGTGGAGCTCCATTCAATACATTCTGCTTCATCTCAGACTCCAATCCAAAATGAGACATGCCTCCCATCAACTAAAGTTGAAGAAACACATAATGGTAACTTCTTTTTTCAACAGAATTGGATTGTATTTATACGAAAATATAGCAAGCTGCCAAATTTCAGAGAAATAGCGAAAGAGATTAGAAAGCCCCTGAGAACTGAATTATGTGTGCTACAGTGAGGAGGCAGCAGTAGATATGGGAGAATGGCCAAGAGTATGGGGAGGATCATCACAGCTCCAGGTAATCTGATAGCTACAACTGAACAGGAAGAAAGTTTTTATATTGGGCTGCTGCGCTAGTTATATTCTCAAACATGACAATTATATAATTAGCTGCATGCACTACCAGCATATTCACATAAATATGGTTCCCCAAAAGACCACAGAGGCCACAGATAACAGATTATTTTAGTGTGATTAGAAAGCAAACTTGACCTGTTTCCCTTTTTTTTCAATTCTAACATTTTTAAGGAGAAGCAGGAGCAATGCAATTGTTTAGGATTCCTGGTTTGGTTTTGATCACTAGTTTACAGGGACTCAGCTTTCATTTCAAATCAGTTTGCACTTCCTTAACCAAATATACGTTTGAATGCAGGCAGCAATTTCTAGTAGGTAAATAATAATTGAGTTAGAAAGAAGAAATTTAAACACAAGGTCTTGAATGTGCAACTAGGATCATATAAAGAATAATCCTTTGCAAAATACAGCCATAAATTTCCTGAGAGAAAATGGAATCCTCAAATTCTGAGCACATTTTCTACAGCAGCACCTACTAAACAGCTCAAATATTACATATTAACTTCCTTTCATAAAAAAGAGGTTTTGTATCATAATATAGAGACCAGTTGGACATCCCTTGAATGCACATGGATTAACAAGAAAAACCAAATTCTTACCATGTATTTCACACAAAACCATAAAATGCATGATATTTAACAGAATAATTTAAAGAAGAGAAAGAAAGAAAGAAAGAAAGAAAGAAAGAAAGAAAGAAAGAAAGAAAGAAAGAAAGAAAGAAAAGCAAGCTTATATCTGTGAGACTTTATAAAATTAATATTCTTTTTATTAATTCACTGTAAATATCAGAAAATTTGGGAGCATTAATTCTAATGGAAAACAAGGAATATGCAGAACTTATACTTAGTTACCAGTAATTGCTAAGGAAATTAAGAATGGTTAGACAACAGAATGATTTTAATTAGGTAGATCAATTAGCAAGTAAAAAAAGTACAAACGTCTGTTAAAAGACTTACCAGTGAAATACTATAAATAAGCTTTCAAAACCGGAAATATTAATGAAAGATTATAAAACTAATTAAAAGAACTGGGATAACATGACATCTCAAGTAAGAAGGATATACAGGGACTATAGAAAGAAGAACAAGGATTTAAAATACCGGTGGCAGCACTAAAACTACAGAGGACCCATCCATTTCCTTAGGCCTCATAGGTTCAAACTTCTCCCAAATAAAATGGCAAGATCTTGCTCTTAGCCAAGTACAAGAATCTCCCCAGCTAAGATGTAACTCTGAGTGAATCTCAGCAACTTTATCTAAAATGCTTAGATTCTTCACAGCAGCCATTCATCACATTCATTCCTTAAGGTTACCATAAAAAAAATTGCTAGTTGGCATTCTACAGACTTAATGGCAGAAAAAAATATGCTTTTTTCACTCATATCTCTATAATGTAGGCTCTTGTTTTCCTCCAGCAATGCTCTAGCATCTTTATTGTCACTTCATCCCCAAAAGCTTCTTAGAAAACATCATTGCCATATTCATTAAATTCCAAGGTTAAAAATCCAAATTAATCAAAACTTCATCCTAAGAGCCTTGGTGGAGCAGTGGGCTAATGCCTCCTTAAGTAACACCAGCTGCCTGCAATTAGTGCAGGTTCGAGTCCCACCAGGCTCAAGGTTGACTCAGCCTTCCATCCTTCCGAGGTAGGTAAAATGAGGACCCAGATTGTTGGGGGGCAATGCTGACTTTGTAAAATGCTGCTGGGGGGGGGGCGAAAGCCCTAATAAGCAGGCATATACATAGAGTGAAGGCTATTGCTAAGCACATTGATTTGTGCTTTAGATTGTAAACCGCCCTGAGTCTTCGGAGAAGGGCGGGATATAAATGGGATTAAAAAAACACCTCAGTGAACATTGTTCAGTCATAATACTCTTTTTGTAGTTACTTCAAAATCTTACCTTCATGAAGAGAAGAAGTAATCTCTACCTTGAACTGAAGACATCCACTCACATGGTCTGCCGGTAGCCTTCTACCAAGGTTATAGCTGAGAACTTGATCTCTGCAAAAGGAAATTGTGTATGAACATTTCTATTTCTGTAACTTTCAATATGTTTTAACTGGCTGAGCCAATGGGATGTTTCCATTGGATGAGTCATATACCTCCAATCCATCTGCCGGATTTGGGAGGAAAGGAACACACAGGAACACAAGTTTATTGTGATTGGGCCAATAATTTTATTTTCCAGTGTTAAAATTCCTGGTGCAGTACAAACAAACAAAATACTCTGATCCAACATAGGATAATGTCACCAAAGCAGACTAATAAATATGCACGTGTCATTAGAGATACTTGTTGTATTCTCAGAGCTTGCAACGCAGTAACAAGCATCAGGATTTCATGCAGTAATGGCTGCCTCAGGAAAACAAAGATGATTTTCACTTAGTTCTTCTCAAATTCAAATAAAACTTCAGCTGAAGAATTCCTTGCCTCCCTTATTCTTTCTAACCTCCATTTTCATGCCATAGCAAACATACAAAATACTTATGGATGATGATGATATTGGATTGGGATCCATTATAGTCTCAAAGAAATCTGTTTTTCCACTATAGAAAACCCCACTAGGGCTGTGTTGCACGGAGGTTTTAGTGCCTACCAATAAAGCATGGTATGACAGGGAACATGATTATCTTAGCAATAATTCAACAGGTTCCTGTCTTTTGTTATACTCAAAGTAGAGACAAGTAAGGATATCTTTTTCTTTCTTTCTTTCTTTCTTTCTTTTTTCTTTCTTTCTTTCTTTCTTTCTCTCTCTCTCTCTCTCTCTCTCTCTCTCTCTCTCTCTCTCTCTCTCTCCCCCTCCCTCCCTCCCTCCCTCCCTCTGTACTGATTAATTGTTTTAACTGTCAGGAAATTTCTAGATTGCTTCTCTCTTTGGTTAGTTTCCATCCATTGCTTCTTGTCCTGCCTTCGGGTGCTTTGGAGAATAGATTGACTCCCTCTTCTTTGTGGCAGCCCCTGAGATATTGGAACACTGCTATCATGTCAACCCTCGTCCTTCTCTTCGTTAAACTAGACATACCCAATTCTAGCAACCATTCCTTATATGTGTTAGCCCCCAATCCCCTGATCATCTTTGTTGCTCTTCTCTGTACTCTTTCTAGAGTCTCAACATCATTTTTCCCATCGTGGTGACCAAAACTGGATGCAGTATTCCAAGTGTGGCCTTACCAAGGCATTGTAAAGTGGTATTTGTTGTGTAGCGGGTTCCTTGGCGCAGGAATGAAGACGAGGCAAGTGAGTTCAGGAAAGCTCATGGTTTATTGCTTGCAAGATCTGAACTGAGAATTGGGCTGTAACTAGCCGCAATATATAGTCTAGCCCCTAGGCGGCAGCCAATAGGTTTGAAGCAACCATTGCTGCCTAGGGACAGCCAATAGCAGCACTGGAGACTTGTAGTCTGGGTTGCTGGAGAGCCGTTAGCTGCTCCAGCAACCCACATGGTATTACCATTGAGCCCAATACATAACAGTATTATTAACACTTCACATGATCTTTGATTCTATCCCTCTCTTAATGCAGCCTAGCACTGTGTTGGCTTTTTTTTTAGTTGTTATCCTTGTTGTTTTTTAAAAAATTTAGAAAATTTATATTGCCACCTACTCGCACTTGGGGACTCAAGGCAGCTTACACTTTTCCTAATCTAGGGTGCAGTTAACAATGATGACAAATCCTACTATTAATTAGCTTTTGAGCATACAGGCTTGACCTGAGGCTGATACGTGCTGATCATACTACATATATATTTTTTAATATTTGATTGTTAGATACATAATTGGCAAGACAATCTTTGTTGAGAGATCAATCACAAAGTAAAAGAGAATATGAAAAGATAAAACCAATCAAAATAATTTGATATTTGTTTCTAGCACTCTCAATACATTCTTATGTGAAACAAGTTTAACCACTGAAAATTTCATGAAGCATTAATTCAAACAGTCTAGCTTCTTATAACATAGAGAAGGAAAAATGCCTGCAACTACATTGAGTTCAAGATGAATGAATGATCATACGTTTTTTAAAATACCTTTTTTAAAAAAACAAAATAGGTTGTATAATTAAATGTTTCACTATCTTGTATGAACATCCCCTTTACCCATGGCTGTAATAAAGATATTTATCATTTCCTCCTCTAAACATTACACATTTTATTTTAGATACAGAATATAACATGCATGTTTTTCTTCTGCATATGACCAATAGTGATACGGATATTTTATTTAATTCAATTCATAATATTTAACCTAGCCATTTAACAATTCTTGATTCTGAAATTTTTCCCACTTTCCCAACAGGGAATTTTTCCAAGGCATTTGAATTAGAACTGTTTCTAAAGGTAACAACTCTATGATCAAGTCTAAAAACAGTGGGAGACAGACTAAGCCATTGCTACATTTTACTGAATGGTTTAAGCTCTCAAATTCCACTAGTATGCCTTGCTTTGGATAAATGTTGGGATCAGAATAAAGATTAATTTATATATTATTATATAAATAATAATATTTCTGATCAGGTTCCTGATTCTCCCAGAAGATGGCTTATACTTTACCACAAAGAACTTTTTAATGTAAACTTTGTACAGTATATGATTTAGGCTGTTTGTAGTGATAGGGAATAGTCAGTGTATATGTACACTGAATATGTA
This sequence comes from Vipera berus, assembly GCF_964194415.1. Classification (NCBI taxonomy): domain Eukaryota; kingdom Metazoa; phylum Chordata; class Lepidosauria; order Squamata; family Viperidae; genus Vipera; species Vipera berus. The sequence continues at coordinate 173,414,179 of NC_138202.1, forward strand.
TAGCATATTCAAATCAAAATGCCCAGTACCTCATGGAACAATTTCATGTGACCACAAGATGGCAGACAAAATCTATAAACAGACCAAACACATTGCTACAAGAAAAATGCATTTTATGGATATGTAAGGAACTGTTCCCATTAATCTCTTTTTTGAACATGAACCTAAGAGTTATAGCCCAGTCAGTTCTTATTAATGAGTATTTCAATATTACTACTACTGTGCTGGAAGAAGTCACCAGCATCGGCTTGCATGTCATAATAATATTCTAGTAAACAGTACTAAGGAAAAAGACCTCAGAGGTAAACACGCTAGATCTTAACATCTTGTGAATGATTAAATAATATCCCAAAATTTTCCTGGATTGATAAATATATTGTAGCATTCAGTAGTGTGCAAATTTATTAAAATCACATCTATTTGTTTAGCATAGCACAATGTTGAATTTTAAATTAGAATACAGTTGCTGAAGCAAAAAATATAACATGAAAAAAATGTTTGAAATTTTAGAAACTTCACTTTTAAGGGCATCAGTACAGTATTTGACCCAAGTTTAATAAAGAATCCTAAATGTTTTAGAAGACTGCAGCATTTGCCTGGCTCAGAGGGACACTCATTTCACAGGCCAACATAGCTTACTGTAAGTAACCTTTTCTTTTCAAATCTGCAATGTATTTTTCTTACCTGCATCAACCCCACTTGGGAAAAGCTGATACCTGTTTTCAAACTGAATTTGTCTTTCTCCATATATGCAACGTATTATATTGCTGAGAAAATCTGTGGAAAAGGAGCCATTTGTTTACAAACTGGTTTGATTCTTAATAGTCATGCAACAGCATGACAACACTGTGATGAAATAGAAACTTTGTAGAACTGAGGACAGGGAATATGAACACATGCCCAAAAGTCCTCAGGAAGATCTTGAAGGAGTCTTGCCAAGCCTTTCAGTGGTTGCAGCTGTTTCACAATTTCAGACAGGAGATCCACAGTGGCATTTCACTTACTAAGCAGCAAAGTGCTTGTTAAATCACGGATGCACACCCACCTGTATGCAGTGTATGCCTGATTAGATGCCTACTGACAAGCAAGTGAAGTGTTCCACAAACTTCAGAATGTTCTCAGTCAGGTTCTTAATTTCCTAGTAGAAAGATACAGATCTGAACTGTAGGCTCATTGGACCTATTCCCTAAGAATTTTCTTATGCCTCAATAAAAAGTGGCAAAGTATTACATAAATAACTAATTAATATTCTTGTTTAGTAAATCTACAGAATGCGATACAGCAATTAATTAAGGCACATTAAATGTGTGCCCAAGCAAAACTGTGTGCCAAACGTGGTGAAGCAGCCATTCCACAAACCTAATGGGAATTATATCAATCCCTCTAATGAATGCATCCAAAAACAGAAGCAGAAGCAGCACAAATGCAGAGCAACAACCGTTCTGAGCAAATCACAGTAGGATCCTAACTTAGAAACGATCTGGGTGAGGTCCTTCTTATTTCATTAGAACACTTAATAGGCAATCTATGGAGGTACTGATTAGCCCAGACTTGCTTTGTGATTCTTATGACCTGTGTCATTACTAATAATTAAAATACTGTAAGTATTGCATTTCATGTTCTCTGTTACAAGCCCTCTTACTAATTAGTATGTCCCTTTCCTAGAATTTTTATGTAGGTATTATATCTGACACTTTAGTTTTCAACATATGAGTAAGTCCCAATCTAACTTAAAGGCAAAGGTAAATGTGTGTTAGTCGTTTCCAACTCTAGGGGCCAGTGCTCAACTCCGTTTCAAAACCGAAGAGCCAGCACTTGTCCGAGGATGTCTCCGTGGTCATGTGGCCGGCATGACTAGACGCCAAAGGCACACGGAACGCTGTTACCTTCCCACCGTAGTGGTCCCTATTTTTCTACTTGCATTTTTTACGTGCTTTCGAACTGCTAGGTTGGCAGAAGCTGGGATGAGTAACAGACGCTCACTCTGTTACGCGGCACTCGGGATTTGACCCGCCAAACTGCTGACCATCTGATCAACAAGCTCAGTGTCCTAACCCACCAAGCCACCGCGTCCCTTTTCAATCTGACTTATATTATATTAAAACATTACATTGGTTTTTTGCCATATACAGCAACATATCTTTAAACAGATTCTTAATGTGCACAGTATTAAACTTTAACATCAGCTGTTTGATTAATGCCTTGCTCTACAGAGTTGTTTAAGAAGCAAATTAACTTTATAAATATATTGAATGTAAATGTATTGTTTGGAAAAAAAATAATTTAAAACTCGCAAAATATCTGTAGAGAGATTATATATACATTCTAACCTTACTGAATTTAATTGCATCTTTTCAACTATAAAATAATTTAAAATATTTGAAACCAGACAATGTTGTCAATAAATTTGCACACTACTGTACAAACCTGTGTCTTATAATTCAGCACATTTTAATTAAAAAAACAACTTGTTAAAATGGTATATGAGGGATTGTGTTGAAAGAGTGAGACAATATATAAGAGAAAAGCTTAAGAAATGTAAATAAAGTTCAGAGCAAATATTTAATCTTTTAAAGGAAAACAATCTTTCCTTTCTTTCAGATAGGCTTAAAATGAACAAAGGAAACATATTCATTTACCCTATTGCATGTCTTTCCAATAGTCTCTGCACAGGGATAGTAAGCTTTCCAAGAAAACGCTTGATGATAGGACGACTTTTGGCAAATTTATCTTTGATTTCAATTTCCAAGACATCAGTCAAAAGTGCTACAAAAGAATATTTCTGCAAACATAAAATACATATGTATCTATGTTTCATAAAACAAGCAATGAAGGTAAGTATATCTACTATTTGTTCAGCAATATTTTAAAAGAATTATTCCTATATAGACATTATGAATTACCATAATCCAGATTTCACAAATATCCATTGGCAACTGTTTGAGACTGTTGTTGAAACAGGAAAAGTAGAAAACATTCAGCCACAAAGACTTCACATAAACATGAATTTAGTGATATCTTACAAGAATACATCTCCATTAGAACGTTCTGTTTTGTCACCAATCTTCCCTTAGTGATTGAGAACTGTCAGATTCTGAGATTAAAAAGTGGTACCAATCTAAGATACTCTTACAGCCATGCTTCATGCCTAGGATTAGGCACTCTTATTGGAACTCAGTGTTTCATTTTCTCCAAATGTAACATTTTTCATAAATGACAAACAGTTCCAATTTTGTCTCATCAGTGTGCAAAACATTGTTCCAATAGCTTGCTGGATCATCCAGACAGTCCCTAATAAATTCAGACAGGTGGCAATGTGCATTCTGGAAAACAGTGGCTTCTTGCTCAATATCCTCCTACAAACATCACCCTTGTTCAATGTTTTACATATGTTAGATTCTTGAACACTGGCATCAGCTAATGTAAGAATAGCCTGTGGGTCTTTTACCATTACTCTGGAGTTCTTTGCAAGCTCCCATATGTTGCATCTTGCAATGATTTTTGTTTGATAAATAGGTTTGGGAAAAGTGACAATGATGCTGCATTTTCTTTATTTGTAGATTATATCTCTACCTTGAACTGATGAAAGCCAAAGTCTTTGGCAATAGATTTATAGTGCATTTAACCTAAGAAACCATGACACTTTTTCTGAGCTCTACAGTGTCATGAAGAACCGATTCCATGGGGGTCACTCAACAGGTACATATACCGTGTGTGTGTGTGTGTGTGTGTGTGTGTGTGTGTGTGTGTGTATGGAGGGGGGGGATTAATAGGGAATGGCTCTCAAACTCCCATCTGATTGTTTTCTGACTGAATGAAACTTCTCACTCAATTTCTTCCATTAGACATTAAGAGGTTCACATATTTTCATCAAAAAAGATGGTGAATTTGTTGCCTCAATATATTCAATAAAAACATTAGGACTTAATAAATTCTGATCATACTGTAAGTCTACTGCAGGATTACAGACTACTCTAAAGGGTTCACAAATTTTCTTAGGTCCAGGTAAATATCATCTAAAATCGCACTCTGCTTCTGTACCTAACGTGAACCAATAGCTATAAGCAAGAACATCATAATCTGGTGCCCGAGTAATAGTGCCATAGCTTTAAGCTTTCTTCAAAACCATTTATTACCTCTCTATGCCAAATAGGATTAGTTGTATTACTGATGATATTGGACCGCTTTTCCTGCCCGTGGTGTGCAAAAGTAGGAAATGTTTTCTTTTTTCCAGGCTGAATGGACATCTTTAGGTAAGGGTCAGGATTGAAGAACATTCCTTTTTTAAGTCCAATGGCCCGAATATCTTTAAAAGAGAGAAAAGGAAGAAAGAACAGAGAACAACAATAATAATACAAGAAATACAGGTAGTCCTCCACTCACAACCACAACTGAGCCCAGCATTTCTGGTGTTGAGACATTTATTAAGTGAGATTTGCCCTATTTTATGACCTTTCTTGCCACAGTTGTTAAGTGAATCAGTGTAGTTGTACAGTTAGTGTCACAGTTGTTAAGTGAATCTGGCTTTGTTGTGACTCAGGGCCAGCCTGTGGGTCCGGCAGCCGGCTCAGATGTCTCGGATGACTCAGATGAGGGGGAGGAGGAGGGTGTGGAAGACGAACTGGCTGATGATGGCTTGGAGGCTTCGCAGAGCCCCCAGCCGGGGCCCTCTTCTCAGCTGCGTGAGCCCGATAGTGCGGAGGATGATGACCCACAGCTGGCCCTGTTCAAGGACGCCCGACGCAGGAGGCAGTCGAGCAGGAACAAACAGAGAAAGGCTGTGGGACTCCTCGGGAGGAGGCACAGGGAGGCCATGCCCTGAACTCTAAATAAAAGGAGTGTTTGGGGAAGGGCTGGTTGCTGAAAGCAACCCTTCCGTTTGAGGATTCAAGTTCCAGTGTTTTTGTTTCTTGTTCTGTTGTTTGAGTAATAAATCTTGGCAGACGCTTTTCAGCCTCAGACGCTCTCCAGTCTCTACTGTTTGAACAGGGGTTTGCCTTATTGCAAGGCCGGTAGCAGGCTGGTTCAGAACAGGCTTCTCCATTGACTTTGCTTGTCAGAAGTTCACATAAGATGATCCTGGGACACTGCAACTGACATAAATGAGTCAGTTGCCAATTTTGATCATGTGACCATAAGGATGCTGTAACCGTCATAAGTCGGAAAAACGATCATAAGTCACTTTCTTGAGCACAGTTGTAACTCTGAATGGTTACTAAATGAACTATTGTAAATTGAGGACTACCTGTACATCAGGCATACTTGCTAAAAATTATTTTTCCAATCTACCACGAAATCTTCCAACAACGTAAAACTTTGCTTTTATATAGATTTACTGGTCACAATAGCAGGGAATTTTGAAATAGCAACAGCAATAGACTTAAATAGACTTATATACCACTTCACAGATGTTTTACAGCCCTCTCTATAAGCATTTACAGAATCAGCATATTGCCTCCAACAATCTGGGTCCTCATTTTATCAACCTTGGAAGGATGGAAGGCTGAGTCAACCTTGAGCTGGTCAGAATCAAACTGCAGGCAGCCAGCAGTCACCAGAACTTGCCTGCAGTACTGCATTCTAACCACTGCACCACCACAGCTCAAAGCTGAACACATAGCTGAAGGACATCATGTTGAATAATGCTGCTACAGAAAATTCAATGCACACATTAAATTTGTACCAGTGAGGTGGTGATTACAAAATTGAACCTTTTCATGGACATACTACTGTTTGAACATATATGTCAAAGCCAGTCAAAATGGTGAACTAGCCACTATGATATCCGAGTTTGAATAAAGTCCTACAGTGGTGTGTACCCATTAGTAATTTGTATTGATGCATTATTTTCCACAGTGAGGAAGAGGCTAACTTTACAGAAGAATGAGGAGAGATATCAGTCAAAGATAAATTTTGTGTTCAAGTATTTTTTAAAAAAAGATTGGCATCATTGTGCGGGGTGGGGGGGGGAGAAGAGAAGTTGCCATACATATCTAAGTAATAACCATAGATCATTGAAGCTTCAATGAGTTATACTTAATGGGTTGTAGAAGTTAATAAAAGAAAACCAGAGACAAACGTAACTAATCTATTACTCCAGGATGAAAAATCTTGCTGCAGATTAAAGCAGGAATGGAAAATCATTTTGACCACCCAAAATTACATGAGATTTTAGCACTAATAAATTGAACCCATAAACCCAAAGCAACAAGACAATCTCTTTCAGTGTGCAATAGCAAAGCTATCTCTGTTGTCAGAAAGCCTCTATCATTTTGTAAAGTAATTGCCAGAAGCTACATAAAACTGAGAACTTGTTAGCATAAGACAATATTAATATCTCACTTTAACTCTGTATGTTGTTAAAATAATTTTGCATTACTATTAAGAAAACCAGAGATGGAAATTTACAATCTTGGAGATCTTGATACCAGACTTATTTTTTCATCAAGCAATGTCATATACAAAAGATTTTATGTTAAACCAGTAATTTGGAATTAATAATCTAGAAAGTATGCATCTAATCAGTTCATTGGAACAATGACATTTTCAGACCTAATTTGTGTAGTGAAGCTATCACTGAGTGGCTAGAAGTAATTAATTATACTGAAATGAGAATCTATCAGTGGATAAATGGAGCCTCTTTATAGAGACACATGCCAGGAGAAACAAATTGTCTATTAGTAATGTTAAAAAAAAAAGGGACGCGGTGGCTCAGTGGGTTAGGACGCTGAGCTTGTTGATCAGATGGTCGGCAGTTTGGCGAGTCGAATCCCAAGTGCCGCGTAACAGAGTGAGCGCGCCTGTTACTCATCCCAGCTTCTGCCAACCTAGCAGTTTGAAAGCACGTAAAAATGCAAGTAGAAAAATAGGGACCACTATGGTGGGAAGGTAACAGTGTTCCATGCGCCTTTGGCATCTAGTCATGCCGGCCACATGTGCACGGAGATGTCCTCGGACAAGCGCTGGCTCTTCGGCTTTGGAACGGAGATGAGCACCGGCCCCTAGAGTTGGAAACGACTAGCACGTATGTGCGGGGGAACCTTTGCCTTTTTAATGTAAAAAAAGTGTTTAAAAACAGGGGACAGAATTTTTAATGGTATGTGCACATCTGCTGAAACTGAAAACTACATATTATTTGCAAAGGCAATTTATAAGCAGAAACATGAATAAGAGGAGCAAATAGTGTCAGGGACATATGGCATTTGCCAATTTAAAACATTTAATTTAATTTAAACATTCACTATTCCCAATTTGAGAATGCTTGCAGCATTGGGATTTGAACACTATACAAATAAACCATTCCAATGATTTTTCAAGTTTTTGAGTGGGGCTATGGCATTATACCTATGCTCTGTGTAATGTACAATCTTAAGGTATTCCCTTTTTTAATTTCAATATTGCCATATTTACTTTGAACAAATTATTATATTGGAAATGTTTTGGAGCAAGGAGAGCACATGTCCAGAAGCCTGAGGAACAGTAACCTTCTTGTTGCTGATGATGAAGACAGAGTTGTTTGACCTATCAGTGTATACATATCACATGGTAGTGGTGTAAGACTGCTGACCTTGGAAAACATTATCCATATTTTGGGGGGGGCGGGGGGGAGAGCAAATGGATGAAAAAGTTAGCCAAGGCAACTTTGGGCGATATCCAATTAAGGTTTTTTTGCTGACAAATTGCTCCCTTGTACCAGGGAGAGTAGAGCAATTTCCTCCCTCTGAAGCAACTTTTCATGTGTTCTTATCAGCTGCTTCGTTAGAGGGATTTTCAGAGCAGAATTTGGGCAACAGAGGAGGGGGCGGCTGGGGAGGGCAAAGAGGGTTAGAGATCCTCAGTTCTGTTCATAGCTGGGATACATTTTTCAAAGGCATTTCCTTTGCTCTCCTTCCCGGCTGTTATCAGGACTTTTATCTATAATTGTTACTTGAGCTATGAAATTGGGAGAGGAGCTTCCTTCTTCCAGTTTTTCCACTGACATACTAAGTATTCGCCCTTCTACAAAACAAAACAAAAACAACAACAAGGATTTTCTCTTTACTTAGTGAAGGTGCAGCTGCTGATGAACTAACTGACATATGAGTTTCTCATTTGTGGGACCCAAGACATCTCTATTTTCTGCAAAACTGAAGGCACCAGTTTGTTTTGAAAATTAAGCATTTTAGACAAAAAATACTTGAGATTTGAATCAAATGTGTCTAAATAAATCATTTCTCAAAAAATAGTATATATCCTCAATATATTCTTACAGCTGGTTTCTCAATCTAACTTGTTATAATCTCACCTTTTATTAGCTTTGCAAACCAAAAGTTGTAAACCACTTAGTTGTAAACTTTGTCTTACTATATCCTAAAATGAACCATGAGATATTCTGAATTTGGTTAATAGCTTTCAATCTGAAGCACGTCCTATTTTTTCATATATAAAGTAATTGTGGCACAAGTTTATAAATTTAATAAATAAATAATGTTAGCTTTTCTACATCTGTACTTGAATATAGATAGAAACTCTACAGAATTGAAACAGGGTTAGCTGCATCTTATTTTACTAAAAAGTCACTTTCATATTTATGGAAAGAAATATTTACATTTCTTGTGCATTCATTTGGATATAAGATGTGAATGTAACAGTTGTTCAACATGATTGCTAGATGTGATTTGGCAGAACAATAAAGCACTACTAAACTGTGGCCATTAACATAGAAGCTGTATTGTTAATTTCATAAGGGGCAGGAATTTGAGGTCAAAATATTTTCCAAGATGCCTTTTTTTTCTAAAATGTTATTGTCAAAAATAATTTATTCAATGGAACTTTTAGACCAACTGTAACTCTTCTAAGAAAAGAAAAGCTGGACCTAGAGATTTAACCCAAAAGAAGTATAGATGAAGATAAGTTGAGGTACTCCTCAATTTTTAAGACCTTTTGGTTGAGAAAAATTGTGTAACAAATTTTGCATACACTGGGTATTCATTCGTGCTCTACATAACTTTATATTCCACATGTAATGCAAAGTATAACACAACTTATGGAAAGATTGTACATATTAGAAATTAGGTAAAAGAAGAGTTCTGGCGTAGGTATGGCGAGCAAAAACTGAAGCACCAGTAAGTAGACCACTCTTCAGAACATCTCTATACAGGAGAGGATGGGAGATTGTCCACATGCACTCTTTTAATCTTAACTGTCCCTTGCTCTCTTTCATCGTAGTGTTTGCCACTGTATTTTCTCTGTATACACATTATATAACATCCTTCTCCATTCTCACTTGATCAGCAATCATTCTTTTATAATTTTCCTCATCCACAGTCTTTTCCACTTCATCATTCAACCAAAGGTCTCTCTTCATAATCCTTATAAGCACCCACACTCTTCTGTGGCAATTCCTTCCAAGCATCTTCTCCATCCTCTTCTCCTTCTGCTTTCTATTCACTCTGTGGACCTTCTAATACTTTTTCAGACAGGACTTGGGTTTTCTTCCTGCAGTCATTCTATTTTCACTCTTTTTTAAATTTCTTTCTCCTGACTCAAACAATCTGGATCCAAAATATTATTTTCACCAGAAATTCCTCTTAAATTTCACTCAAATTTCCACTCAAAATTGAACCATTAAATTTATTTGATTTATATTCACTCCACAGAATTCCCTATAAAAAATTCAGTGCTCTGGTTTAAAGAGACAAAAAATAAGCAAAACTTACCTGAGAGTGTAAAACTAATTAATTTTCGGCAGTGCTGACCTGTAGAGGCACCGTCAGTGCCTTCTGCCCCCATCTAAAAGACAGAGGATATTTTATGTTGTATTTTGCAAAATATAACCCAGTGATGCCCTCTCCGTGATGTCCCGGTGCCTGGAGGCGGTTCAGGTCTGGATGGGGAGAAACAGGCTTCATCTCAATCCCGCCAAGACTGAGTGGCTGTGCATATCGGCGTCTCGGGTTAACCAAGTTATTCCACCTCTAATGATGGGGGGTGAGGTGTTACCCCCCGTTGATAGGGCTCGCAACTTGGGCGTCCTCCTGGATTCACGGCTCAATTTTGAAGATCACATAGGAGCCGTGACCAGGGGGGCTTTTGCACAGGTTCGCCTGGTGCGCCAGTTGCGTCCCTATCTGGACCGAGACGCCCTACGCACAGTCACTCATGCGCTTGTGACCTCCCGTTTGGACTACTGTAACGCTCTCTACATGGGGCTGCCCTTGAAGGCCACTCGGAGGCTTCAACTGGTGCAGAATGCGGCCGCGTGAGTTGTAATGGGGGTTTCCCGATACTCCCATGTAACACCTCTACTCCGCGAGCTGCATTGGCTTCCGGTTGCCCTCCGGGTGAAATTCAAGGTGCTGGTTATTACCTATAAAGCCCTACATGGCCTGGGTCCGGGTTATTTGAGGGAACACCTGCTGCCGGCATCAAACGCCCTTCGCCCAGTGCGCTCCCACAGGGAGGGTCTGCTCAGGGTTCCGCCGGTGAGAGATTGCCGGCGGGTGACACCCAGGGATAGGGCCTTCTCAGTGGGAGCGCCTGCCCTCTGGAACCAGCTGCCGGTGGAGCTGAGGACTGCTCCCGACCTCCGATCATTCCGCCGGGGCCTGAAGACCTGGCTCTTTGAGCTCTCGGGCCCAGGCTGAGGAGAAAATTTTAACTGGGGTTTTTAGTGTACAGGGTGAATTTAATGCTTTTTAACTGGTTTTAACTTTTGTATGTTTTGATTTTTAATTCCCTGTAAACCGCCCTGAGTCCTCAGGGAAAGGGCGGTATACAAATGCAACTAAATAAATAAATAAATAAATAAGAAAAATCTGAAAAAACCCTTTCTAAATATAAAACAAAGTGATTAATTTATTAAATGTTTAAAATACTTTCTATATAGGAATCAATTAATGTAAGTGCACAAAAAATAGGTGAACTAAATATCCTTTGTTGTACCAGAATTACTAATGAGAAAACAGGTGGCTTTTGTGGAATATCAGTGTATGGGTTTGTTTGTTTTTTGTTTTGTTTTGTTTTGAAATACCATTTTGGTTTCTATGGCACACGTATTGATTTGTTATTAAAAAATAACAAGTCAGTCAAGGTTATAGTTTTAGTTATTGTTCTGATCCAGCAGGGGATGAACAGTTTGAGAGAGAAAAATCAGTTTCTCTTACAGCAAACTCAGTTGAGCATTGAATCCAAATAGAATTATGACAAATATGAGGGAATTATCATTGTGGCTGGATAAAATCCAAGATGTGCTAAACATGAAATGTAAAAAAATAAAAATATATTAAAATTAAAAGGATCACAGCACCTAAGCATACTCAATGGTTTCTACAGATTATAGAATTTTTACCATCAAACTGAAAACAGAACAGAAAAAAACTTGACTAGGGAATTGTGATTTGGCTTTCTTGCTGGTTCAGTTCTGAACAGCAATATTCTCATTACAAATTTCACCCATTGTTTATATTCTTGGCATGCTGATATACAGAGATTAATTATTAGATAAATAAGCTTGTTTTATTTAACATTGAGGTCCAGGTTAGAAACAGCAGAAAATTAAGGAAGTGACAGCTAAAAAGATAATTCTAGGCATCTGCCTCAGTGGATCTGAATCTCTAATAGAAGGAGAAACATAAATACGCTTTATTGTGGTAAGTTTTATTTTCTCCAAATAGTTGTTTTGTTTTATACAAATAAATACACTGTTGTTCTTCCTAGTTACTGCTAAATTTACAGGGAAGATGGTGAATCTTATCTACTGAATTATATATACTCATATATAGGTTATATTATTGTTGTTGATGTTGTTGTTGCCATAATATTTAAGAGTCATGTTCATATTATATCAGAAATTGATATATTATTTTCTTTACTTATCAGATGTCTAGCCACCTTGCTCAAGGAGCTGGATGTGATTTAGGAAAGGATATTTCTTAATTTTATAACAACCTTATGAAATTAACCTGAATAATAATGACTATCGCATCTTAACTATTATACTGCATGCTATTGTGTTATTGTTTATTTCAGTGATACACAATTATTTGCTGACCAATAGCAGCACTTTTTAAATCAACTTTTTCAATGATCAGGGGTTGCCAGCAGTGACATCACAAGAATAAAGAGGACTGGAATCATCAGGTTTGGCGGAGGCATGATTCATTTATTTTACCCATTTTGTTGAGAATAGCAAATTGCACTGTTCTTACTTGTGTCTGCCACCAAATACTAGCTAAACGGCTTCTGAGACCAACAGATTTTTTTTCTTATCAATCTTTTCAAAGAGAAAAAGGTCCATTTAAATATTTTCTTTGTGTAAACTGAGTGTAGAAAATAGTTTCCTTAATCTCCAAATGCCTCCAAATAGTACGAGTAACCTACTGCAAAGCATAGGGAAGCCAGTTACGCTTCTAAAACTCAGGGTGTAATTATCTGAAATTAAACACAAATGCAGTTGGGCTTCATCTGCATTTTGTAGCCTACAACAAACTGTAATTAAATATGCATAGTATGTTTGTGTCAATGAATTGTACAGAATAAGGAATAAATGAAATCATTAAAATATTTTGCTTATTCAGTAAGGTAGTTTGGAGAAATTTTTAGTTTTTCATTACTAAGGTTGGCTACTGCCTGAACTAGACCCTGCAGTTTTCTTTGCAAGGTTTTTCAGAAGCATTATCTGCTTCCCAGGACTGAGTGTGTGTGTGACTGGCCCAAGGTCACCCAGCTGGCTTTGTGCCTAAAGCAGGACTAGATTTCACAGCTTCTAGCCCAGTACCTTTAACCACTGTATTAAATTGACTCTCAACCACTGCATTTATAAGCCCTTTTTAAAAAAAAAAGGAATTGGGTCACCAACATTTGATGTAATACTAGTATCTCTAGATATTCCAGATTCTGCTAGCCAGAATCTGAGATGAGGTTGCTAGCCATGCACATATACATATATATATATATATACACATACATACATACATATACATATATACATATACATACACACACACACACGTGTGTATACATATACATTTCTAATGAGTATGCATTTAACCAAAGTTATGGGGCCTTTTTTTTCTCAGGCCAGGTGCATGCATAAATACTAAAGATAGCTTTGCTAACACAGCCTTTTTGAAGCCGAGTCTAATCAGATTTGTTGCACGAGAAAATCTACAGTCCTGGTCAACCTCACTGATGTTCAAAGCATACAACAGATGCAGCGAACACCTCAGGATGACAGCAAGGATGACAGATTTTGAGAAGCCATTAAGCTAACACAAACAACCTTATCTGACAAAACAAAATGATAAAATTCAAGTTACATTAAAATTAAATAGTTTAAGAATAAATGAAATGTAACCTTTAGCGGCAAAATACCACTCATCACGTCTTTATATTGATACCTTCATTAAATCAGATAATTCATTGGAAAATACTGTCAACCTAAATTAACAGGTTTAATGTTAAATAGATTGATCCATTGTAGGCTATATATATACTTACCATCACAGCAGGGTTTTTCACAGTGATACATGGAGTTGTTGCACGCTGGGCTCCACTTATACCATGGTAGTATTTAAAGCAGATTTTTATTTCAGCTAAAAGAAAAAAAATGAAGGGAAAGAAGTATAAGAATTTATGCACAATTCATAGTAAGTGAAGACAGTCAATGGAACAGCTGCTTTGGTAGCAATAGCCACAATTCATTGAGACCATATTACTTAAATTGTAGCAATCTGATTAAATAATGAGATCATTAGTCTAATAATTGTTTCTCCAAAAGAGATGCCCTTGAAACCTTTGGCAGCAACATACATATTATTAAGTTGTTGAAACTATACAGATGCCAGAAGTAAAATTAAGCAGCCCAATTAAGGAAAGGATTTCAGCTTTTTCCTCCTTTGCTTTCCACATCTAATTTTTCCCCCAAGTTTGTTTTTTAAGCAACTGCAAGAACCTACACCCATCGTTTTTCCTGGACCCAGGAATCCAAAACTGTATCTGTTTCACTGTAATACATTGTCCCTTTTTGAGCCAGTAAGTCAGAAGTCAATCGTTCACAAGTCAGAAGGCCACGCCTAACAAATAAAACTGGCAGGAGGCTGCAGCCCAGCTATTTTTAAATATGATACTTGTCACTCAGAAAGACAAAGGTAAGTTGGTAGGTTGATAATAAGGGTCCTGAGGGGCTACAGATTGGCAGGAATATTCCCTCATTCACTTCTTGCTGAATTGGAAGTTTGTAATAGACATTTTAGGAATAGCTAGCCCTCATCTTTTATATCAGGAACCATAATATGCTTTCAAAAGTCCAGATGTGCTTACTAGTCCAAGATTAAGTTCTAAACAAGGTAATTATCAGCTGCAATATCTTCTCAGAGTTGTTGAGATTAGGGTGGCAATTTGAATATATAATTATTATTGTTGTTGTTGTGTTGCTTGTTACTTAAGATCTGCATTTTAGTACCCCAAATTAGAACTTGGGAATCAAGAATCTGTGCAGAATATATTTTTAGCACTTCACTTTTTCTTCCACACTTCCTACGTGAATTGCAAATTTCATCCCAACTGCTATAACGGATTGATCAATTAATGTTCCAAACTACACTTGAATGTTACAAAGAGAACACAAGGCAAAGAAAGGGAACAGAGGAGAACATCAAGCAGGCAGGCAGGAGTTTTATCAACATTACACATTCTCCCTGTGGAAACAGTAATATAAATGATGAGCTGCTGTAAATACATATCTATGTCTTAGTACCAGAGATAGAGACCATTCAACTTTATGGCCAGTTCCCACAAGCTTCAGTACTATTTCTTTCATTACAAGAATTAATTCTGTCAACTGATTTTCCTCAGGGGTAAGACAAAGTCTTGCCATTTTTATTGACTTTCAATTTTAATGAATCATAACAAAGGATATGAAGAAAATGAAAAACGTACTTAAGCATCTAGCCAAAATATTAATTCACAATTGCAGCACAAGATAATATAAATTTGTTTTCCTTTCTAAGGCATGATATGTTATTATATCTCAACTCTTACACAGTCATATAATCAGAGGAATAAAAAATTTAAAAGTCTAATTTTATAGTCAACATTGTACACTTCCTTAGCTGAAACCAATGGTGCTTTGAAAACTTTTAAACAGAAAATGTTTACATCAACATGAATGTAAAACATATAGGGTCATTTTGGTCATCCCAACTATTATCAGACCAAGATAAAATATAAAAGGAGAAATGAATAATTATGTGCTGTCAGTTATTTATAAGTAAGTTTGTACAATAAATGCCCAGAAGCCCTACTTCATCAGTAATATACACTCCTAAGGTTTAGTTCCTGCTATGTCCCTTCCATTTTTGATTACCAGCACAGAAGCATTAAATCAAATCCTAATTTATGGCACTAATACAGAGGAAGAAGAATGGATTGTGTGGATTATCTGATAATGACTAGTAGTATGCATTTCTTCACTGGGCTCCGTAGGAAAGGATTCTCCTAAGGAGAGGAGATATTGTGACTAACCCCACTTTCTCATATTGGAATTCTTTCCGTTAAAACAAAAACACAGGAAAAAGTCTATAAATAGGTTCCTTATTTGAAAACTAAGTTATTTGTTGGGGTTCTTATATTATCCCCCTTTAAATAATAAACTTTATTAACATAAGGTCAGAGGGAACTGTTCCATTGCTGTTCTTCTCTGGTCTTGATTGGTGCTCAGGGGTTTTGATGAGATTTATCTCAGATTAGATATCTGAATAAGAAGTGATTTTTTGGAAGAGCATGGAAGTATTTATTTATTTATTTTATTTATTTATTTTATTTGTATACCGCCCTTCTCCCTAAGGACTCAATATTTAAATAGTATTGTTCTGTCAATACTACTTAAGATGACAAAAACAACATCCTAGGAAGACTATAGGTTAGAGTTATGACAATTCAATGCAATAGCCATTTGAAATTCCAGTATATGCTGCACCTATATATGTCTATGAAAATGTTGCCAAAAATGGTATGAAAGTTGCTGCCTAGTCCACCAGACTAGAGCGGACTGAGTGATATAGATTTAGATTTAGATTTATTGGGATTTTTATACCGCCCTTCTCCCAAAGGGACTCAGGGCGGTTCACAGGGCATAAATATAAACAACAGTACAAACATTAAAAGATAATTAAATTAATGCCCAAGTTAAAACCAAAATAATAAAACAAACCTATAAAAAACCCAAGTACCCCCATCAGGCCAGACCCGCTAGTTCAAATAAATGGGTCTTCAACCCGCGACGGAAGGATCGGAGGTCTGATGCCATCCGGAGCTCAACCGGCAGTTGGTTCCATAACGCCGGAGCACCCACAGAGAAGGCCCTCCCCCTGGGGGCCACCAGTCGACATTCCCTGACAGGAGGCACCCTGAGGAGGCCCTCTCTGTGGGCGCGCACAGGGCGGAGGGGAGTCGACGCCGGCAGCAGGTGGTCCTCGAGGTATCGCGGACCCATGCCATGTAGGGACTTAAAGATCATAACCAAAACCTTGAACCTTACCCGGAAGACAACTGGTAACCAATGCAGCTCACGGAGCAAAGGTGTAACATGGGAGTACCGGGAAACTCCCAAGACAACTCTCGCGGCCGCATTCTGTACCAGTTGGAGCCTCCGAGTAGTCTTCAAGGGAAGTCCCATGTAGAGAGCGTTACAGTAGTCTAGGCGAGAGGTCACGAGCGCATGAGTGACCGTACACAAGGCCTCCCGGTCCAGATAGGGCCGCAACTGGCGCACCAGGCGAACCTGGGCAAAAGCCCCCCTAGTCACGGCCACTATGTGATCCTCCAAAGTGAGTCGTGAATCTAGGAGGACTCCCAAGTTGCGAGCCCTATCCACAGGGGGTAAAAGCTCACCCCCCATAGAAAGAGGTGGAACATCCCAGGTGTCTCGGGAAGCCGGAATGTACAGCCACTCAGTCTTGTCAGGGTTGAGTTGAAGTCTGTTCCTCCCCATCCAGACCCGAACCGCCTCCAGGCAACGGGACATCACAGCGAGGGCATCACTGGGGTGGTTTGGGGTCGAAATAAAAAGTTGGGTATCATCAGCATATTGATGATACCCAACTCCAAAACCACGAATGATCTCACCCAGCGGTTTCATATAGATGTTGAACAGGAGAGGCGAGAGGACCGACCCCTGAGGAACTCCACAAGCGAGAGTCCTAGGGGTCGACCTCTGCCCCCCTGCCAACACCGACTGCGAGCGTCCCAGGAGATAGGAGGAGAACCACTGAAAAACCGTGCCTCCCACTCCCAATCCCCTGAGACGCTGCAGCAGGATACCATGGTCGATGGTATCGAAAGCCGCCGAGAGGTCTAATAGGACTAGGACAGAGGAATACCCCCTATCCCGAGCCCTCCAGAGATCATTCACCAGAGCGACCAATGCCGTCTCCGTGCTGTGCCTGGGCCTGAAACCCGATTGGTAAGGGTCCAGATAATCCGCTTCATCCAGGACCAGAGGGAGCTGATGCGCCACCACACTCTCAACAACCTTCGCAAGAAAGCGAAGGTTGGAGACTGGACGAAAGTTGTTCAATACAGCTGGGTCCAAGGCAGGCTTCTTGAGGAGAGGTCTCACCACCGCCTCCTTCAAGATGGTGGGGAAACAACCCTCACTCAAAGAAGCAGATATAACCGCCTGGAGCCAGCCTCGTGTCCTCTCCCTAGCTGCATAAACCAGCCAAGAAGGGCACGGGTCCAATAAACATGTGGTGGAACTCAGCTTCCCCATAATCCTGTCCACTTCATCAGGGGTCACAGAATCAAACTCCTCCCAGATAACATTGACAAGACCGCCCGTGTCCTGATCGTCAGACTCTGCCCAGCTGGAGTCCAAACCGGTCCGAATCCGAGCGATTTTATCCGACAGATGTTGACCGAACTCCTCGGCACGACCCTGCAAGGGATCCTCCCTCACCTCCTGATTAAGAAGGGAGCGAGTCACCCTAAACAAGGCGGCCGGGCGATTATCTGCGGACGCGATGAGGGTGGAGAAGTAATTACACCTCGCCTCCCTCATCGCAGCGAGATAAGACCTAATGTAGGTTCTTAACCGCAATCGGTCGGGTTCAGATCGGCTGGACCTCCAGCAGCTCTCTAGGCCCCGTTTCCGACGCTTCATCTCCCGGAGCTCCGCGGAGAACCATGGAGCTCGCTGGGATCTGCGCCGGGTCAGGGGCCGCAAGGGTACAACCCGGTCGAGTGCCTCAGTGGCTGCCCTTTCCCAGGCTTCCACTAAGGCATCCGCCGAGCTGTGAGCAATGGAGGCAGGTGGAGACTGAGCAAAGCAAAAAAGCAAAAAAGTAGGACCAAGAATTTCTCTCTTCCCCCCCTCCATTTCAGGGGAACAATTACTCATATAACCTAAAAAGTATGGCTAATTATGACACCACCTTTTTTTATTTTTATGCCATGGAGATCATCCCAGGGAACTCCGGTGGCTCTAAAAACAGTTTGGGAGGATACATGTAGCCTTGGGACTGCAGTTTGCTCATTCCACTATAAACAATGCATCTAGAATAAAAGTTTAACATTTTATTTATTTATTTCAGGTATTCTAGAAATCAGAGCACAAAGCTTTTAATCACATGGGGAAGCAAGCCATATTACTGAGCTTCAGGATACCAGCTTATCCTCCATTGAAGCTAGGAAGAAAAGATGGGCTCTGCCTTCTAAAATATCATAGGGAGAGCAATCGTTTTATACAACCTCCGTTAATTTTAATGTTTTTATATTCTTGTTTTTATTGTACCGTAAGCTGCTCAGAATTGTTTGGAATAGTGAGAGGGGTGGCATATAAATTTAATAAATACATAAATAAACAGTAGTCCAAAAGAGCAATTTGCCACATTATCGTCATCTAGCCAATAATATTCCTCCAGCTTTTCTATGGGGGAAGGGAGCTCTTCTTCGCTTATCAGACATTGTCAAAGCCACAAGAATTTCAATTGGAAATTTCGCTTTTTATTCTTTTCTCCAGAGTATGGGGAGGGCCATACTTCTCAGCTCCTCTAATAGCATTAATGCTGCACTACAAATTCAGCATATCTTTTTAACCAATGATAGCTGGAGGGCAAAGACTTATTACAATGATGATCAAAGGTTTGTATTTGACAGCAGTATCATTCCTTCTTCTTCTAACTCCCCTTCATGTTCTCTTCTGAATTATTTAATCTGAGTACCACATTCCTCTGTTTGGATTCTTTTTCATCCACCAAGATGATTATAAACAATGACATAACAAAGTCACAAAAATGATTCAACAGAACATCTGTAAAAATTATTATGTGCCAGTAATGAAAAATTGGTGGAAACAGATTTTTAAAAAGTAGTTGAAAAAAGACCAGGTGGAAATATTATGGGATTTCTGAATACAAACTGATAAAGAGCCTTGGTGGAGTAGTGGGCTAATGCCTCCTTAAGTAACACCAGCTGCCTGCAATTAGTGCAGGTTCGAGTCCCACCAGGCTCAAGGTTGACTCAGCCTTCCATCCTTCCAAGGTAGGTAAAATGAGGACCCAGATTGTTGGGGGCAATAAGCAGGCATATACATAGAATGAAGGCTATTGCTAAGCACATTGATTTGTGCTTCTTAGATTGTAAGCCGCCCTGAGTCTTCGGAGAAGGGCGGGATATAAATGGGATTAAAAAAAGTTCTTAGGGCATAACACAATAGATTTCTCTGTGGTTGAAAGGGAGAAAACATTGATAATTGATGTGGCAATACCAGAGAATGGTAGAAGACAAAGAACTGGAGAAGATCACAAAGTATCAAGATCTGCTTCTGACGATGGAGAGTTAAAGTGCAATAGAATTTAATGTTTTATTGTTGTTAGCATATTTTAGATTATGTTTGTTTGTATTTTTATACCCTGTATTCAGCTCTGGGAAGTCGGGGAGGTGGAGGGGAGGGGAGGGAGGGGTTGGGGAGAGGGGGGGAGGAGGGTTTTTTTTGTATTCAAAAATGTATTTTAAAACTTTTCAATTAAAAAAAAAGATCTGAAAATTAAAACAGAAATATTATGGCATCAACCAGCCATGGTGGTCCTGGTGGTTATTGGCACACAGAGTGCCCTACCAAAAAAATCATGGACGGCACTTATAAAATATGCATAGTGACAAAATTTCCATCTGTCAAATACAGAAGGATATCATATGCACTATGCCAATACATTATGACATCTTACAGAAGAATTTGATGCATATAAAGGCCAACATCAGTTAAAGAATCATCAGCTGTAATTTCACATTGTTGTGAACAGATAATAATAGAGTGGTACTTTGGTACTCATCAGTACTTGGTTCCAGTACGCGTGATGAATACCAGAAATGATGAATACTAAACAATTTGTTCCCATCAGGAATAATATAATGAGTCACAGGGCAGCTGACACTGATAAGTTCTAATTTGTGGGTTGAGTACCAAACAAACAATGAGTACCTGGACAACATTTTTGCATCAAAATGTGTTGAGTATTAAATTGGATGTGTTTCAAAGTAACTGAGTATTGAATTTATCAGATTTGAATACTCTAATTCAGTGTTTTTCAACCTTTTTTGGGCAAAGGCACACTTGTTTCATGAAAAAAATCACGAGGCACTCCACCATTAGAAAATGTTAAAAAAATTAACTCTGTGCCTATATTGACTATATATAAAGTAATTCTCTTGAATAGGAATCAAATAAACACAAAGAAAGTATTTTATAATTACTTTTCAATTTTTCCCACGGCACACCAGGCAACATCTCGCGGCACACTAGTGTGCCGCGGAACAGTGGTTGAAAAACACTGCTCTAATTTTACAAAGAAAAAGCCATCCTGCTTGAAACAGCTTATATTTTTAATGCTACCTTCATAATTATTAGATCCTTGGTTAGGACTTGAGTTAATATGTTTCCACCCATCTTATGTATCTAATTGTAGATATAATGATAATAATTACAATAAAAATAACAACAATAATAACAACAACAACAATAATAATTTGTTCTGACAATTCACACTTGTTCAAGCTCTAGGATAGTTAACAAGAACTGTAAAGCAAGTAAGATAAAAATATGAACAAGATGTTAACAGATTTCTTGATACTTTCACAATTTAGCTGAACCTAAAACAAGAAATGCAAGCAATTTAAAGAACAAAAGTTAATGTATGAATTGGAATGCAGATATGACAGAATGAAGGATATAGTTAGCAAGAATATCTAAGTTTGCAGAGTTGAAGTACAAGGCATAACCTAGACTTACTTTAATTTCATTTTCTGTTTCCTTATCTGCTTGATCCAGTTCCTTTTGCTTACTACTTCTTTCCCTTTTTCTGCAGTTTTAATAACACTACTTGCCTCAAAATTGAATAAGTTAATTCATATATGTAGGAATTCACTGCTTATCTACCAATATTTCTTCATCAACATTTTATATTGCCATTGTCTCTTGCCTGATAAGATTTTGAGAGGATATAAATTCTAGGGAATACTAAAATGTTTCAGAAACTCGTTGCAAAGATTCCAAGGATTCCTCTAGAAATGAGTTGTTCACATATATACATACATTCTGTGTTATCAGAAGACTTACGTTCCATGAAATAGGGACCAGGTTCAATTCGCCATATGATCTGCCCTTTCTGTGTTCCAGTTACACCACGGTTTTTGGAATCCCAGAAATTTGCTGGTGAGTTCTCATCTGAAAGGGAGAAAAATCTATTAAAATATTACATCTATATCTTAGTGCTAGGGAAATTAATCCATGTGACACAACTGAAAGTTTGAAACTTTTTCAGCTACAGATTGCAGTGGATGAATGATGAAACTTCCGTAAAGAGTTAAAACAGTAAAATCAATATTGAAATAAATGAATAAATAAATAAGTATAATTTTTGCATTTCAAGGATAATGCTGAGTGCCTCTCTCTCTCTTTCTATTGAAGTAACAACAGGCAAGTTCTCAATTAAGATTTAATTAATCTCATTTCTCTGAAACCATTTCTATTCATTCTCAGTCATTTGGACAAATGAAATTGTTGTTTTTCCCCTGAAAAAAAATACCATTGCACAAAGGATTTCCCTTTGACAAAACTCAAAATGAATAATGTAGCAAATGTAATGGAATCCTTCAGTTTTTAGCTAGAGGAAGGAAATATTTATATTATTACCACTTGCCATAGTGACTCTGAGTGACTAACAACCCTCTACAAACAACAATCAACAAAACTAAAATAAAAAGCAAAATGCATTCTGGTCAGCTATAACATCAAGAAGAGCCTTGGTGGAGCAGTGGGCTGATGCCTCCTTAAGTAACACCAGCTGCCTGCAATTAGTGCAGGTTCGCATCCCACCAGGCTCAAGGTTGACTCAGCCTTCCATCCTTCCGAGGTAGGTAAAATGAGGACCCAGATTGTTGGGGGCAATAAGCTGACTTTGTAATAATGCCGCTTGGGGTGTGTGTGAAAGCCCTAACAAGCAGGCATATACATAGAATGAAGGCTACTGCTAAGCTTGTAAGCCGCCCTGAGTCTTCGGAGAAGGGCGGGATATAAATGTAATAAAAATAAAAATAAATAAATAAATAAATAAATAAATAATCTATCCCCAAGAAAGGCACATCTAACATTCCAATCCAAATGAAAAAGGGTTTTAATGTTTTCTAAAAAAAAAAACAGGTTTTGGGTTCAATAAAGTCTTGGTGAGGGTCACTCCAGAGGATATATGCTCTTTTCCAAGTTAGATTTCTTAGATCTAACTAAATGATATTGGCACAACAGAGTCTGGGGCATGCCCAGCCTGTGGAAGGGATTATATAACTGAGATAGGCAATCCTGCAAATAACCCAGTCTTGTGTCATGTAAAGCTTTATAAATGATAATCAGCACCCTGATTTGCACGTTGTAGCCTATAGGGAGATAGTAAGCTTGCAAAGCAGTGACGTTTCACGGGCATGCCATAGTATGTCCATAACTACCCATGACACTGCTTTCTAGGCCAATTACCGCTTCTGAGTGGTCACATAAAGCACACAATGCTGTAATCCAGCTGGGAGATGAATAAGGCATCAGTGATCACAAGTAGAGCCTTCTGGTTTATGAACAGGCACAATTAGCATATCATTTGAAGTTGTGCAAAGGCCCTCCTGGCCATAGCTGCCACCTGCTCTCCAACAAGAGCCAAGAAGAGCCCTAAATGTCAAAACGCTTTTGGGCAGGGTAGTAAAGCGTCCTTCTTAGATATGACAAAGCAGAAGCTTGTGAAATGTTTCACTAAAGGCATAATCGCACTTCAGCATTAGACGGTAAATCCCTCTGCCCTGACAAGGGCCAGCAACAGCAACCGTTTTCTAGGTTGAAGCTCCAGAAAAACGCATCAAAAATAGTAACAGAATGCATGCTTAGTCATTAGAAGCTTATTACGGTACTTACTATATGTACCTTTCAAGATAGGAGCTCCCCGCTAGCCCATAATCTTTTCTAAATCATAACAAAGGTGTTGATTAAAAGATTAAATTGTTCCAACCTTTGACTAGTTGGGAAAAAAATATATTTTCTACTGTTTTTCCCTAAGGAAGACTTAGGAAAGTCTTACTGAGTAGGCTTGGAAACCATATCTTTCTGCAAAAGATCTCCATTATATCTGTCATACTAGTTTTATGAGCTGTATAAAGGGGATTTTAATACATGGATCACGGCAGGAACAATGATGTCATCATCTACTAAAATGCCTGATAGTGAATAGATTTCCAGAAAGTAAATGAGGTGAGCCTTTCAAGTTTTTCTATTATTGTTGCAGATTGACATCCAGGAAGTCAAGGAATGGAAAAAGTAAACACAGCAGAGACTCTTTGTGGTTCCTTCTCATTGCTGGGCATAAATATTAAGACACTTTTATATTTATCTTAAAAATTAAATGTTGCATTTGACTTCTGAAAGTGGTATATTAAGGTTTACTGAATTTTAAAATTTGTACCTATTGCAGACAAGTAAAGTTCACCAGAGATTATTCCCGGAAACTGCACTTGATAGTTGCTTTGTTTTTAGATAACTGAGATTTATGATGCTCTGCTGTATTGGATGGTAAGACTCTGCCCTTGTGATTCCAGAGAGGTAGAAACCACAGAGCACATGGTTCTTCTCTCCCAGATCCCGGCACCAGCATGTTTTCAATGTCTTATTATAAGAGATCTATTTGATGAGTTTTTCTTGTCATGGTTAAAGAATGGTTTGTCTATCGAATAAAGCCATTTGAAATTTGAGAATATAACTACAGCATGTGTAATCTCTGAATTATAGTCAGTAGTTTTGTGGCATCTGTGAAATCATCCATATAACATAATAAGTTGGGGGGAAAACACAAGTTCAATATGCAATTAGAACTGGATAAGCAAATTCACCAGCAAGGATCCTCCAAGAATTAAACTCTGGTTCAGTCCATATTATAGACTATTATTTTTCACAGTAGTAAGAACTTCCTTATAACATTTTGGCTTCAACATAAATAGCCTTTTGCAATTTATGTAATCCAAGTAGGATTAAACACTAATTAAATTGATTTCCTTCTTCCAGTCATTACCTCCACTGCTATTAAGTCTAATGCTGCGAATAAGATGGACACCATTTCTGTTCCCAATGGAATAAAATGAATGTGGGGGAGAGAACTTCATTTAATTTGCTATAGAAAAAAAACAATTAGGAACAAGACTTTTTAAACTTTAACACACATAAGCATTAAGAGACAGGAAAAGGAAACAACCGCTCTTGTATCACAGTTCTACTGTGCTTTTTTAGCTATACAGCTGGTATATTACAGTTGTAAAATGAATGAATGCATAATTAATCAATTCCTAAGAGAAAAGTGGTCCACTCTTCTTGAAAAGTATTCTCCATACAGATTCTTCTTCAAGGCAAACACTACCACCACCCTACCATATTAATTGAGCCATAATTTCAGTAAGTAAAACTACATTGTTTTTTACATTTGGACTCATTCTAGCAACTATAAGTGAAAGTTCAAAATAAATGCTTTCATAACATCATCCCATATTCAGAAATAAGGCAGAAGTAAGAATCACAGAACCAAAGAAAGAACCACATAAATATAGCCTAACTTTATTAAATATATATCTGTCTTATAGCAAAGTCAAGACAAGGAAAAAGAATAATTACAAATGAATAAAATTTGACCTGGAATGGAGCTGTGAGATTTTAGAGTTCTGATTCTCACTTTCACTATGCAATATTTATTATTTTCTATTGGGGAAGCCCCAGGACTCCATCATCCCATAGTTGCTATCCTATATTTTTTTCTAGATTTCTTTCACTTTGTTCAGTTCACACAAAAAAAAATTTAAAGGAAAAACAGAGCAACACTAGTAGTATATTTTTTCTATAAATGATTCTCAAAACCTATTTGTTACAATTCACTACATCTTGTAGTGTACATTATATAGATACCGCTACAAAATCATAATTCAATATTAATTTTAAAAAACAAATCTGTCTAGTAACTACTACTGAACATGTTGCTAAAATGATGTCACAAATGTGATTATAATCATTTAAAAATATAATATGAATTATCAGGTTCTTATTGGAAGTCCAGCTATTATGATATCATGTCACCCTTTCATTTAAAAAAATTCCTCTACATACATTTTTCCTATGCTTTCTAAGGAAAACCCATTTTAAGTGAATAGTTTCATAACTCTTTAAGATCAAAGGGTGAGTACAGAGTACATGAGAATATGCACATAGCACTATCTACAAGCCCTTAAAGCAGTTGAATTTTGTTTTCTGAGCGGTTGTCTTCCACAGCTATTGGATAGTCATAGGAAAAGACTATGAATACGTACACAGAGGCACTTTTTTCCTTTCAAATCTTCTCCACATCCCTACTTTATCTTTAGCTGTAAATAAGTTCCAGAATCTAAAAGACTTCTGAATAGGCATGCCTAGAACTATGCCGTTAAGTTTCTTTTAACAGCATTCTTCTGTTCTTTTTCTGCCTTACCTGATTTATCCTGTGTTGGGGGTATTGTGCGCCAAGACCTTGGTTCCATTCATGTCAGATTAATTATCTGGACCTAGCAAGGGAGTCTTTTCTTTATGGTTTCTGTTATCCGTATGACAGTTCTTTTCTCCATTTTGAATACAGTTGACTTCTTGAAAAAGGAAACTCGGTACTGTGTTGAACCATCCCTGGCTTCATGATGAGTTCACTGGAGAAGTACTTTTGCATTTGTCATCTTCCTTTGGCTGTCAGATTCAGAGTTCTTAAGGAGGTTTTTTGGAATACTAAAGAACTGTTGTTGCAACTACCGAACTAACTGCTTTTTGTGCTCTAAAACACAGATGAAGTATTTTGTCCTTCAGATAAGTTTATTTGTAGCCACTCCCATTTGAAGGACACAGGATACAAAGTCTCCAGCCTCCCTCAACTTCCTTCCTTTACTGTTTTCCATGGAAGAGTTTGGGAGAATTAATAAACAGGATTTTTTTTAAAAAAAAAATTGTAAATGATAACTGCATTAGTCAGAGAAAGCAACAAATGAACCATCAATCTTTTATATTAATTGCATCATTGCTTTGATACTAGAGAAGTAATGTAATTCTGATTTTGCTGGCTGGTAAATTTCTCAACGGTTTTAGTGTGCAGACATGTAAACAGATTAGCAAATAGAATGTCTCTATTTTAGCAAGATCTTGGCCTATACATGGTTTCTCACTGACACTGCCTAACTGAAGTAAAATCCTGTCAAGGCAAGAGACATTATGAGATATACACATTTTATGTTTCAAAGATATCCATTTTGGCTGCAGTAGAAAAAGAAATGAATCTGTAATATCTGAAACATCTGGTGATCATTAAGGTCCCTAAAATACTCAAATGCTCCATCAAAGTAATTTCACTGGAAATATTTTAAAGAAGAAAAAGCAAAGAGCTTGAATTTTCTGTTTCCCCAACCCATCAGTGAGCCAGATTTCCCAACCGGGGGTGTGAGATGATATTCCAGGAGGTGCAAAAACTTGGGTTTTCAAAATTATAGTGTATATGCATAATTCGTTGCCGTTATTGCAAACTTTTGTAAGGGGTGCAAGAATATATCAGAAGCGTTCTAGGAGTGCGGGGTATAGAAAAGGTTGGGAGCTGCGGCTGTAGACCAACTGGGAGATCAACAGCTGTGGGCCAGTTGGCC
Organism: Vipera berus; assembly: GCF_964194415.1. Classification (NCBI taxonomy): domain Eukaryota; kingdom Metazoa; phylum Chordata; class Lepidosauria; order Squamata; family Viperidae; genus Vipera; species Vipera berus. The sequence goes on from NC_138202.1 coordinate 173,441,380, forward strand.
AAAATCATCATTTTGTCCAATTAAATCTACCAAGGAGTAACTGCCACAAGTCCCACACTTTGGGGAGGTTTGGTGGTGGGATGGGGCTAAGACAGACATGTCAAACACAAGGCCGGGGGGCCGGATCCGGCCCGCGAAGTGGTTTCATGTGGCCTGCGAAGCCATCCTGGAAACAGTGAGGGAACGGCCCCCACTGCCTTGGCCCTGGCCCAGAGACCCTCCTCCTGCCAGAGACCCTCAGATCTGTCCCACTCCTGCCCAGGCCCCCATAGGCACCCTTGATGCGAATGATGTAGAGCTGGCCATGCCCACCCAGTAGGCCATTCGCACTCTAGCCACGCCCACCCAGTAGGCCACGCCCAGCCTGGCCATATCCACCCGGCCCCCTGAGGGCAACCGCAATGCTGATGCGGCCCTCAATGAAATTGAGTTTGACACCCCTGGGCTAAGACAAGGAGGTGCTGCTCTCTGTAGCAGTGCCTCTCTATAAATTTCAGGCTGGCTCTTAGTCATTCAGAAACTTTTGAAGACTGAGCTGTTCCAGACAGTCTTCCCCTATTTTAATGTTGCTATTTTTAATCTTAATCCTGACTTATTTTTATCCTGTATGGTTTCACTTCTGTAGAGTTGTTTTTATCTCTGTTACTGTGGATGTTTTAATTAGTTCACTTCCTATGTTAAGCCAAGAATCTTTTTGATTGTGGTGGCATAGAAATATGTTTAATTAATGCTGTAAATAGTTCTCAACTTGCAAAGTCTTGAGCCATGCTCCTTAAGAAAAGTACCAGCTAACAAGATGCTAACAAGGGATAACAAGCCTAGCATTCTATAAGATCTTAATATATCAAGAAAAGAAGAGGCTTAGAGCAGTGTTTCTCAACCTAAATAACTTTTAAGATGTGTGGACTTTAACCCCCAGAATTCCCCAGCCAACATGCTACATGCCATCAAAATTCAGATCAAGTGCCTTTGAAATTGAACATTCACAGAACAATAAAACACAAGTATAAAATTTAAAGGTGCAAAAAAATTAAAAAAAATAATAATGAGAAAAGGGTATCAATTGGATTCTTCAAATCTTAGCTATTGCTAGAAACTTTATAGCTTCTTTCCAAGTTAGATCTCGTAGAAGGAACATCGTAATTTCTTGATCAGATAGCTAACTTTTCTAATACTTAGGTTTATGAGTGCCAGACAACATGTGTGTTATATGTGTTATTGACTCAACCTCTGCTCTATTCCAGAAACTGATATCTTTGCCTATGATTTTCAATATATGCAAATGAAAGTTAAAAAAAACTAGGCATGTAGAAAGGCCCACTTGGGTTACAAATAAAAAGACTGCATCATCCACATATGAAAGAATCGAAATAGGACTATAGGTGAGTGTAGGAAGGAGAAATTTTGGCTTAGAAAGGACCACAATAATGTCATTTAAATAAAAAATAAACTATATCATGGGACTTGAATATAGCCCTTATTCTGTTTGAAGATGGGAATGGTGAGGACACCGTTAAAATTGGCTCTAATCTGCACGGCAGAATTTTGATGTAACAAAATGATCAACCTGAGAAAGCAATGATCAATGGATATTATGACTAATTTCCTCCACTGTCTCTACACAGCGAGTTAATAAATGGCTTAAATCAATAAGGGTGACATAAAGAGTGCTCCTGGAAGGGCTAAAATATTAAATATAAAAGGAATAAAACTGTATGTTGATCAATGGTGGGATATCCTAAAACCTGCTTGTATTCTCTGAATACATCCAATCTAAAAATTAATGGTACAGAAATTGAGCATAGATTTTGCTAATTATTGATTATAAGCTGAGTAGTAGGTTGACAGGATTTTTGCTATCACCTTTGTCACCAAGTGACAAAATTAGTGGACCAGAGGAATGTTGTGGATATCATTTACTTGGACTTCAGTAAGGCATTTGATAAAGTAGATCACAACCTACTACTTGATAAGATAGAAAAATGTGGGTTAGACAGCATCACCACCAGATGGATTCGTAGCTGGCTGACAGGCCGTTTTCAGCGTGTGGTCCTCAATGGAACTCCATCTATATGGAAGAAAGGGTGCAGTGGGGTGCCCCAGGGCTCTGTTCTGGGCCCAGTGCCCTTCAACATCTTCATCAACAATTTGGACAAGGGGATAGATGGGGAAATTTGCAAATGACACCAAGCTGGCAGGAATAACCAATACTCCAGAAGATAGGCTTAAGATACAGGAGGATCTGGACAGACTTGAACACTGGGCGCTATCTAACAAAATGAAATTCAATGGTGAAAAAAAGTAAGGTTCTACATTTCGGCAGGAAAAACCAAATGGACAGGTATAGTATAGGTGGTAGCTTGCTCAATAGTAGTGACTATGAGAGGGATCTTGGAGTCCTAGTGGACAATCACTTAAATATGAGCCAGCAGTGTGCTGCAGCTGTCAAAAAAGCCAACACAGTGTTAGGCTGCATTAACAGAGGGATAGAATCAAGATCACGTGAAGTATTAATACCACTTTATAATGCCTTGGCAAGGCCACACCTGGAATACTGCATCCAGTTTTGGTCACCACGATGTAAAAAAGATGTTGAGACTCTAGAAAGAGTACAGAGAAGAACAACAAAGATGATTAGGGGACTGGAGGCTAAAACATATAAGGAACAGTTGATGGAATTGGGTATGTGTAGTTTAACGAAGAGAAGGGCGAGGGGTGACATGATAGCAGTGTTCCAATATCTCAGGAGCTGCCACAAAGAAAGAAGCTATTCTCCAAAGCACCTGAAAGCAGGACAAGAAGCAACGGATGGAAACTAATCAAGGAGAGAAGCAATCTAGAACTAAGGAGAAACTTCCTGACAGTTAGAACAATTAACCAGTGGAACAACCTGCCTCCAGAAGTGGTGAATGCTCCAACACTGGAAGTTTTTAAGAAGAGACTGGACAGCCATTTGTCTGAAATGGCATAGGGTTTCCTGCCTGAGCAGGGGGTTGGACTAGATGACCTCCAAGGTCCCTTCCAATTTCTTCTTTCTTCTTCTTCTTCTTCTTCTTCTTCTTCTTCTTATTATTATTATTATTATTATTATTATTATTATTATTATTATTATTATTATTATTATTATTCCATCTTTTTTTAACTGTACTGACAAAAAAACCACAAAGTAATTGTGTAATGCATTGTATTGGTAAGCTCTCTGCTGGAAGCACTCTGGAGGAAATAATCTTATTTTTAACCATATTATTAAAAGATAACATACTGTGTCATTTCTGTTTACTATTTGAACTGATAAATGTCTAATTGTAACATACATCAAGCCATAATTTATTCCTTGTTTTGCCTGCTGAATGGGGGTATTATTGTTATTTTTCCTCTGATATTCTATGTAGCCAAAGAAATTTCTTCTCAGAAAATCTGGGGACTCACCAGCATAATAAACCAAGAGGAGTATCTCTTCTCAGCAGGCACGTGGGATCTTTTGTATTCAAGGTTTTCAAGGAAAAAATTAAGAATTTCTATTAAGATGTAATATTATTTCACAGATTTACTTCAGAAATAACAAAACTTATTCTGCTGATTTATGTTTTTGTTTAAGCTGGGCACACACTGGATAAGCAAATTTTGGCATTTTGAGGACAATTCTTTTCCTCCTTCCAACTAAATAGTTGCATTCCTTGAAAGGTTATACCTCTGTTAACATTACATTTTAAAATATGCTGGCAGACAATATATGGCATTCTTTACACCAATTCACTAAAATGCTGCAACTGGACACCACATGGTAATTATACCTCCTACCTTCCTCAGCATTTCCATGGGTTTATATTTCACATCATTCTTAGCTGTCTAAAAAGCTAGGGCAAATCTATATCCAGTTAATTCTATTTCCTGCCTCTGTGCAATTTTCAATCTGCATTGTGACATAATAATCTTGACCGTGTTATTCCTTCCTCCTTCATCTTTCTTTTCTTGCGTCCTTTCAGTGATTAGCTGAAAGATATAACTTAAAAAGAGAGACAGACAAAATAATTTGATGTAAGAATTAAAGGCAACATAGTAGAAAATGGGGGAACAAGAAAATTGCAGAGGCTTGACCTGACCACAGCTAGGAATCAAGATCTCAAAAGCATACACACACACACGCAAAAGTTAAAAAAACATCAGGCAAATATTAGCAGCAGAGATGGTTTCAACAAAATTATGTTTCCTTATCCTTTAAACCGACTGCTAAAGACTGGGAACTGATGTAATTGACAAATAATTTGTTTATGGATTATTGCCAGATACTTATTTTAAATAAGACATTAGTAGGTATGCCTTCTTTTAGAACACCATTTTTACTTAAAGGATAATAGCTGCCTCTGAATTCAAACATAAGCACAACTTCAAAATAAATTATCCTAAAATTAAGGGGTTTATTTTCACATTAAAGAAAAATGCACTATACTAACAATGCAGCATCCCATTTTTAGTGTTCCTTTAATGTAGGAATTCTAACCAACAGAAGCATGAAATCTAATTGTGTAGTGGCCAAAACTAAAAGAAGGAAGTTGAGTTATACTCCATCAATATATTCAGTTATAAAATGCAGTAGAAAAATACCAAATGAAATCAGATCAGACCATACAATAATTCTAAATTTGTCCCTAGATGTTATGCATGACTCCACATAAATCGCCCTGAGTAAAAAAAACATGTTCAAAGGAATTGCCCAAATGTCTCTGAGAGCCGAAATACCTATTATGAAGCTAGGATAACAGGCTTCCTGGAAGACTCTGGCCTCTATGATCATAAATTATTCTGGCATGAAAAACTTCCTACCAATATTAGCTGTCATTCTTGAAGTGGTTGTGTTGCAATGGCAATGATCCAAGCCAGAGATCAATGTAATGTCATGGTTCCGACAGAGACAAATAAAGCTCCGAGACCTGGAAATTTCTCAAAGAACATGTTTATTAGTTACGTCAAAAGTGAAACCAAGTCTGAAGACACACGTAACAATTCCCCAATACAAAGTTAAGAAATCCCACCTCTAAAGCTATGCAAGGAACTACATTCCCCAATACATCTTCTTGGCGGTCTTTGCACAAAACGCCCAGCCAGCAGTCTTGGGAGCAGCCGATGATCTTGGTTCCCATGGGACAAAAGAATATTTTGACTAGCCAAGCACCTGGCAATCCCCCCTCCCCCCTTCAATGTGTCAAGCAAAAATGAATAGGGAAAATGGCCACAGCCATACTCATTTTCCAAGTTGACATGTAACTTCAATGTAATGTGCTGAATGTAGATTAAAGAAGATTAGATCCCAACTATTGAATTGATAATTATTGTACCTGTTATTCCTAAATTTATTTCGTTTACTCAAAGTCCTAGTGCTATACGTCCCAAAGAGAAATATGCCCTTCTTACTATTATTACTTAGGGACCTAGAGAAAGCATTCAATTTCCAAATTTAAATCTGGATTTTTAATTGATGACAATTTCATTTTTTTTATATATTTCAAGGGTAAGGAACTTTTAGTCTGAGGGGCTTTTAAATCTACCTGCAAGGCAATAATTAGAGGCCACCATATCTAACTACACATACCTGGATGAGCACTAGATGGCAGCAGTAGGGTTAGAGTTCTGTATCTCTTTGTTAGCCTTAGGTGATTATCCAGAGTTTTAAGACCCAGGCATGGCAGACAAGGAAAGGTTTAAAAGAGACCTTCTGCTCCTTTCTAGTAACCCTTTTTGGGAAATTCCTCAAATCAGTATTCTTCTACAGTGTCCCCTATTTCCCATCTCCTTGGAAGTAATCTTTCAGGAGAATTCCATCCTCTCCTGGAGAATAACTAGGTCTATTTATCCTAGAGACTAACAATTTCAAATCCAAATAAGATCATTCTTTATTACAGTCATAGACAGCGTACCTACAATACAAAAAAGCTTATTAGTCTGAAAACTCAAATAATAGACACTTTAGCAGAAAGGGAAATTCCGTAAGAGAGAAGCAGTACACGTTTTTTTGTTGTTGTTTTTAAAAAAAGTATTATTGTATTAGAGCAAAAATTAGATGTAATTGACTGACATGAATGTGGCCACGGCAACACAAAAATAAGACATTTTTGCATTCCATTGGAATGCCTACATGTTTTTATTTTTGTACTGTAATATTTAATTAATATATATCTAAAGAATTGTGTTTAATATTTTTCATTGGCTATTTTCATCATACTGGAAGCGATTACCATATTTTCCAGAGAAATATCATTTTGAACAGTGAGAATTCAAATAATGCAACCATTTTGTGGGATTCATTAAGGGTATTAATTGAGACTTACTATTAAATATCTGCTCAGACATATTTTCTTAAAGTTAAACATACAAGGACAAACTGAGAGGGTTAAGTAAGTGTTAATTTCTAGCTCTATGACCCTCCACTCTTTCCATGTGTCCACATAAATCTGAACTTACTAAGATTTTGGGGAGGGTAAGTACATTGTGAACTATAGATTGTACTTTTATCATTGGAGCCTAAAATTGTACAGCCATGTCCACTGCTGGCTCCTATGCAGCTTATGATCATTTGTAATTTTATATATTTCTTAAGCCTCACAATTTGTCATAGTATTGCTCCAACTGACCATTGCTTTTCATTTTTTATAATATTGATATTATATATCATGATGTTTAAGCGTAAGTTTATAATTAGTTTACATTGCCAAGAATTGCACAATTGTGGTGCTTGTGAAATCTATTAAATAAATCAATAAATAAGGTGTGTAAGTCAGAGATCTTTCTTCCTATACTTGTCCATTTGATTTCTTTTTCCAAAACAGATTTTTTGTTGTGAATTAATGGAAATTTAATCATGAACTCCTAAACATTTCAATTATATTCAATACAGCATCCATTTGGTATTTGACTCTCATAGGAGAAGAAGGAAAACATTTTCCTGGGGCTAGACTTGATAGAGATAAGCAAAATCCCAATTCAGAGGTTGGTTTGAAGATTCGGGAAATACGCAGCAATCTAGGGACTAGTGGAAATTACAGTGGATCTGGATTAGAATTTTGGTTTTATTTTATGGAAAAATACTTGAGCTACCGTGACCCTTTGTTTACTGTCAATCTCTGTGTATTCTATGGTTGGCCACATTCTGCCTTTTCAGAAATGGTTATTCAACTCAGTTTCTTCTTTTTCTCCTTTTTGCTTCTTTCAATTTGCCTCTTTTTCTTTAACCTTGATATATGTAATAAAGATGTGAATTCACATTGATAAAAAGGCTCTCATTCTGAAAAGAATCTAACCTTTAGCACAATCTCCCCCTTCCCCCAAATAGCATGTCTGCCATGCTATTTATCTCCTTCCAAGATGATGATGATGATGATAAAAAAGCCAGTAAGATTTCTCTGAGAAAAAAATGCTCCTCCCAAGAATAGTGATAGATGCAGCCAGGCATTGTGAGGGAAGAATTTAAAATCAACTGGGCCAACCTATCCTAGATCCCTCATTACACACTGCAGATATTTTCAGACCAAAAGGGTTGTTGGGAGTTGGCTGCAATATAGGACTTAATATCCCATTTTTCTATTCCGTAGAAATAGAAAGTGGTGTATATGTTATAGCTACAATATTATGTAAAATAGATTAAATAAATATGCCATGAAAATCTTTTCATAAAAGGTCAGCCATCATCAACAAAAGCAAAACTGGCTTGAAAAGTCAAAGTATTCCACAACTTAGGTACAAATCTAAAGAAGTCTAAAATCACAAAGAAGAAGGTCCCATTTTCTGATCAACATATGTCTATCTTAGGTGAAATGCATTTAGGGAACAGTCATATTGCTAAGGGAAAAGGTAACTCCATTGGCATCCTGGAATTAAACAATTTTGGTCTTGAAAATTATTTAGTAACATTCTGAACTGACTTAACTACAAATCAGCAAATAGTGCAGGCATTGCAGGAAACATATAATACGATTCTAGGAGTGGGTATATATTAATATGTTGATTAAGCATTCTGCACCCACTAAAGATTTTGAAGAGTATTCTATTGTTCCAGGTAGGGTACATTGCTACAGTCCTACCTTGATCCAAAACTGTATCTATGGACATCTTAGTTCCAAAAGAATTCTACTTTATTAAAGATAGCTATATTACTACTCATTGGCAATTCAATTGTTTTCCTATAGTGCCTTTTTTACTGCCAAACATGTTGTCTAGAGATATAATGCATAGCATTAAGCATTTATTTCCACATTAATTTGATTGATGAAAAACACTCATAAATCTGTTATGGATTTTTAGTGCACTGAAGATTGTTGGAGTATATTGTTGAATACACATTCAGTTCATAGGCTACACATTACTCTTATCAACTGGCAAACATGGGAACATTGCATCTCTAGGTATAATCAAATTCTAATTTCCATTATATCTGTCTGCCAAGCATGATGTATGAGCCCCTTAGACATACTGAATTAAAGCCTGATCATATCCAGAATGGCAGGGATTTCCCATTCCAACTTTACATTATAATGCATCTCTATTCCACAGTGCAGCTATCCTAAGAAATATCTTCCAAGTAAAACAATTTGGAAAAAATGGTCTGGAAAAAATACAATTGTTAATTTTATCCCACAAACAAGGTATACTATTTTCCCTGCCAAATCTACACTTAACTTTTTCACCATTATCTTCCTAATAAGGAAGTGCCCACTTAACTCTTTACTGGTCTTTACAGTTAACATAGCATATCATTTACAATGATGTAACTGAACAGAAATTTATTAACTTTCTTTCTTACAAGTCTACTATTCATTTAAAAACATTATTTCATATAATACCCAGTGATCTGAAACAGATTGTTTGGGATAAAAAAATAAACAAAAATGTTATTTGTACTTATAGGGGACTCTTATACAGTCTGATTTCTATTTTTAAAATTTTAAATATTCAAAATCCTATTTGAAAGATCACATGATTTTTTTCTAAATACCCTGCAAGGCACAAATATTTTACCTGCAAAAATAATGCTACATATTAATAAATTCTGGTGTTCTTTTTGAATTTTAAAAGCTGAGAAAAAATATTTTAAATTCAATAAAGCGAGAAAAGCACAATTTATGCTAAAAGCTAATAGAAAAAAGTAAAGTTTTTAATAAAATAAAAATAAATTAAACACATTCTATATAACAAGAATCCAGGTAGCTTTACTAAAAGCTAATATTATGTTAACCTGCAAGTTCCCAGAATTACCAAAATATTAAAATTCCATTCTGGAATTTGAATAATACATTTTTGATAAACTCAAATTGGTATCTTGCTTCTAATTCTGTGCAGTTATTAACCTTTAATGATTTGTATTATATATTGTATACATTATAAGAACAAAAAGTACCAGAGATCAAGTGAAATATTTATATTAATCTGTATTATAAAAATTAAATATCTTAAATTCAATGCAACCAAGCAATTCATCCTTAACCTTCTGGTTTTTTGGGGGGGTGTTGTTTTCCACTTGGTTCATTATCTCAAGAAGGATACGGAATTATTTAGAGCTGAGTGTATGGCACTGTATAGGAATTTTTTTAAAAAGTGATTTGACCTTCTGAATTACAGTAATTGTCCAAGTAAATCTAAAGGTTTCAAGAGATCAGTCCAAATATATGTTGTGCTTTAACCTAAGCTAATCTGAAGTCTGCTACCAAATGATTTATTTCAAGACTCACTTCCTTTGTTATCTATCATGGCTATATATATATAAAAAGTGTTCGAGGAAATAACCCCACACATCCTGAAGGAAAAGCAGGCAGGGGTCATGAAAGATAACTTGGCCTTAATTCTTCTACAGACAAAAAAAAACATAAGCACAAAACAATTCACGTGAACCTATCATATCAGCATGACTGCTCTCACTTGCTGATGTCCACCAAATTCATATAGGCGTGAAAACTGAAATCCCCACGCAGAAAATACATATACAAAACCCCCTCATGCTCATTCTCTCCATTTCTCCTGCTTTCCCAAGTTTAATATGACAGCAAAACCACCTGTCCCCCCCCCTGAATTTATTACCGACATTATTCCCTAAATCAGACACATATAATAATTATACCTGGATCCTTATAAATACAATGAATTTACTGTTTTATTCAGTTTCAATCTATAAGAAGCAAAAATACTCTACAGTTCCATGTTACAAAACCAATAAAAAGTAAAAAAAACTAATAAAAAGTAAAAATGTATATAACCAGACTGTTATTTTAAATGTATATGCATTGTGTATGGCTTGGGTCCGGGATATTTGAGGGAACACCTGCTGCCGGCATCAAGTTCCCTTCGTCCTGTGCGCTCCCACAGGGAGGGCCTTCTCAGGGTGCCGCCGGTAAAAGACTGCCGGTGGATAACACCCAGGGGCAGGGCCTTCTCTGTGGGTGTGCCTGCCCTTTGTAACCAGCTGCCCGTGGAGCTTAGGACTGCCCCCGACCTTCGCTCATTTCGCCAGGACCTGAAGACCTGGCTCTTCATGCTTTCCGGCCCAGGCTGAGAGTTTTAATTGGGGGTTTTATATTTCTACTTCAGGGACTGAATTTAATCATTTTTAATTGTTTTTTAATTTTTGTATTGATGTTTTAAACACCTTGTAAACCGCCCGGAGTCCTACGGGAAAAGGGCGGTATATAAATCTAATAAAATCTAAAATGTAAATCTATATAGAAACCTTATTAATTTTATCTTCCTAATTAATGTTTGATTAGAGATTGAATAATTCCAAAGAACATCTATACTACAGTTCTGATATAAGCAGTACTTCTAAACCAAGCCTTGGAATTGTTACCTGCATGTGATTCATATGCATATTAGGCATTAAAGCTATCCTATCAGTTATATCCAAGAGACGGCTCTACACATGGACATCACCAGACAGTCAACACAGAAATCAGATTGACTATATGCTCTGCAGCCAAAGATGGAGAAGCTCTATACCAGACATGTCAAACACAAGGCCCGGGGGCCGGATCCGGCCCGCGTAGTGGTTTCATGCAGCCCATGAAGCCATCCTGGAAACAGTGAGGGAACGGCCCCCAGTGCCTTGGCTCTGGCCCAGAGACCCTCCTTCTGCCAGAGACCATCAGATCTGTCCCACTCCTGCCCAGGCCCCCATAGGCACCCTTGATGCGAATGATGTAGAGCTGGCCACGCCCACCCAGTAGGCCATACGTACTCTAGCCACACCCACCCAGTAGGCCATGCCCACCCAGGCCATACCCACCTGGCCCCCTGAGGGCAACCGCAATGCTGATGCGGCCCTCAATGAAATTGAGTTTGACACCCCTGCTCTATACAGTCAGTAAAATCAAGACCAGGAGCTGACCGTGGCTCAGACCATGAGCTTCTCATTGCAAAGTTTAGGCTTAAACTGAAGAAAGTAGGGAAAAGCACTAGGCCACTCAGTAATGAATTAAATCATATCCCTGTTGAATATACAGTAGAGGTGACAAATAGATTTAAGGAATTAGATCTGATAGACAGAGTGCCTGAAGAACTATGAACAGAGGTTTGCAACACTGTACAACAGGTAGCAACCAAAACCATCCCAAAGAAAAAGAAATGCAAGAAAGCAAAATGGCTGTCTGAGGAAGCTTTGCAAATAGCTGAGGAAAGAAGGGAAGTGAAAGGCAAGGGAGAAAAAGAAAGATACGCCCAATTGAATGCAGAATTCCAGAGAATAGCTAGAAGAGATAAGAATGCCTTCTTAAATGAACAGTGCAAAGAAATAGAAGAAAACAATAGAATAGGGAGGACCAGAGATCTTATGCAGAGCACATCATGAGAAAGGCAGGGCTAGATGAATCAAAAATTGGAATTAAGATTGCCAGAAGAAATATCAACAACCTAAGATATGCAGATGATACCACTCTAATGGCAGAAAGTGAAGAAGAACTAAAGAGCCTCTTGTTGCGGGTGAAGAAGGAGAGTGCAAAACTTGGGTTGAAACTTAACATTAAGAAAACCAAGATCATGGCATCCGGCCCTCTCAACTCCTGGCAAATAGATGGGGAAGAAATGGAGGTAGTGACAGATTTTATTTTCCTGGGCTCCAAGATAACTGCAGATGGGGACTGTAGCCAAGAAATTAAAAGACGCTTGCTCCTCGGGAGGAAAGCCATGGCAAATCTAGACAGCACACTAAAAAGCAGAGATATCACCCTGTCAACAAGTGTGTATAGCCAAGGCTATGGCCTTCCCAGTTGCAATGTATGGCAGTGAAAGTTGGACCAAAAAAAAGGCTGAGTGCCAAAAAATTGAGGCCTTTGAACTGTGGTGCTGGAGAAGACTCCTGCGAGTCCCTTGGACTGCAAGGCGATCAAACCTGTCAGTCCTAGAGGAGATCAACCCTGACTGCTCTTTAGAAGGCCAGATCCTGAAACTAAAACTCAAATACTTTGGCCACCTAATGAGAAGGAAGAACTCACTGGAGAAGAGCCTAATGCTAGGAAAGATTGAGGGCAATAGAAGAAGGGGACGACAGAGAATGAGGTGACTGGATGGAGTCACTGAAGCAGTAGGTGTGAGCTTAAATGGACTCCAGAAGATGGTAGAGGACAGGAAGGCCTGGAGGAACGTTGTCCATAGGGTCGCGATGGGTTGGACACGACTTCGCAGCTAACAACAACAATCAGTTATATAAAAATAACAAAGTTACTTGGTGTAAAAATGGCTATTAGGTAGTAAGCTAACTGCTATCTACCAACAATAGTGAGATTCTTTTTACTACATCCAACAGCACATCAAACATTAACAAGAAACAGAGAGCTCAGTGGGTGATCAAGACTTTCTAGGATTTAGTCCAGACATTGCCAATGAACAGAAGCTCATGTTTATCAGACATCTTGTGAAGAGACAATAGAATGGTGGGAAAACTAACACTAAAGTTATTTGTGAAAACCTATGCATTTCAATAATTCAAAAATAATTCTCTGGCATGCAGAAACGTTCAGACAAATCAACGCAGACAGAATATAAACAATGCATCATTACCTTAGCATATTAGTTAAAATAATACAAACAAAATTAAACAAAATAATAAAACTAAAACAAAATCAGGTTGTACTCATTGATCAATTAGAAACTGGCTTATAGCAACAGTTTCCAAACTTTTGTTGAAGGTTCTGAAATTTTGTGGGGATTATATAAGGATCCATAATGGCGGGGGGGGGGGGGAAATGGTATTAGCATTTCCCTCACACACCATGAATTTTCCACACAACAATAAGCACCCAACTACTCAGCAGTGAAGCTGATTGGTGGAAAACAGGGTCTCAGAAAGCAGTAGTTCCCATCGTCCTTTCTTGAAAAGTCCTAAGCATTAAAGGAAAGTCTTGCTAATAATAATTCAGAAGAAAAATGAATGGACCTCTTGTTATTTTCAGCCAACCAGTCTGGCCTCCCAGAGCAAGGATTTTTGTTTGTTTGTTTGTTTGACTAATTAATTTACATGGCTGCCCAACTGCCCACTCACAGTTGGGACTCTGAGTGGCTAAAACTGAATAAAAAAGCAACAAATTATTCTAAAATTTTAAAAAAATGAGAGAAATAAAGACATCCAAAGCCAATCATAATCACTCTCCCCACCCTTATTAGAGCTCATCTAATGCCTTAGCCCAGGGATCTTCAAACTTGGCCCTTTTATGACTTGTGGACTTCAACTCCCAGTATTCGTCAGCCATGCACACTGGCTGAGGAATTCTGAGAGTTGAAGTCCACAAGTCATAAAAGGGCCAAGTCTGACGACCCCTGCCTTAGCCCAATGCCAAGGGGAAAAGTTAGGTCAGTAGAGTTAGGGCCATGTTCCACAGGGCATGGGCTGAAACAATGAAGAAATGCCCCCTGGGTGCCATCAGATGGCACTATTCCTTAGAAAAGAACTGCTACAAAGTAACAACAACAACAACTTTGAATTATGCTTGGAAGTCTTCTGCAGCTACCCATATCACTGCATTCTGGACCAATTGCAGCATGCCAAATGGTCTTTAAGGATAGCCCCATGTAGACCACATTTCAATAGTCCAGATGGAAGGTGATCAAGGCATAAGTGACCATGACCACGACTACTCTTGGTGTAGTAAAGGGCACAACTGGCATTTGGATGGTTCTGCCCCCAGTCCTCACGATCACAGCTCTGAACCTAGGATGAATCAAAGATAACCCCCAAAATGGTTCTGTTTGGAGAACTGCTACCCTGTCCAGAATTAAAATAATTACTAGACCTGGGAGTCCTAAAGCCCATAGTCGCTTTATCTTGCCAGAGTTAAGCCAAAGCTTGTTCTTCACTGTTCAGATCCTACAGCTTCCAGAAACCATGTCAGCCAGGGTTAGAGATATAAACTGTGCAACATCAGCATACTGACATTACATAACCCCATGCCAATGGACAACCTCACATAGAGAATTCATGTAGATGTTAAATAGGAGTAGGAAGAAAACAGAGCCCTGACAAAACCCACAAAGAAGGGAGTTAAGACTAAATATCTACCCTCCTCCCCATTACCAACTGGAATCAGCCCTAAAGAAAAGAAGAGAATCTTTATAACATAAAGCTCCCAATTCCCAGTCCCCTAAACTGATCCAGAAGGTTACTATTATTGATGGAATTGAAGGCTGCAGAGAGATCATGGCCAGGATGGATACACCACACCCATCTCAGTGCTGCCAAAAATGATCAACAAGTCAATCAATACCATCTCAGTACTTTGCCGCCCAAAGGGAAAATTGAAAATAGGACAAAAAACAGTTTCTTGAAGAAAAAGATCACCAGCTCTTTAAAAGCCAGCAGAAGTCTCTCATCAACCCCTTACTCCAGCCCTGCATTTAAATTTACAAAACCAAAACATGGAACAAAGAAATTCAGCTATATACTGGTGGTTCTCCAGATTTTTGGGAGGCTAAATTGTTTCCAAACCCTCAGAAGTTCAGAATTATGAAACTATTACACAATGCAGACATCAGCAATCAATGAAGAACCAATAAACATCAAGTATGAAAATATTCTCACACTAGTGATTGATCAACACATGGTGGCTGTAATAACAACTGTGATTCCTCATACAGGCCTCCATGTCATCCTCTTCTGGATGACTGATCAATGATTCTGATTTTCATGTTAGAATATTTTATTGTAGAAATATTTTCAAACATTATAGGCCTACAGTCTCATAAGAACCCTGTATAGCACTCACTATATTCAAACACCGCTTAATTCTTTAAGTGCTAGCTTTAATCCCTTTTGATTTGAACGGGTTAAATGTGTTTATTTCATTTAGTTTGCATTCCATACACTGAGCTCCTTTACTTGCAGTAAAAAACAAACAAGACTACAGGTACTCAAAACTACATTGTATTTTTCCTGTAAGGCACTTTAACCTTAAATATTTTATACTTTAATAACATCTTATACATTAATGATTAAGCTGGTCAGTTGCACATGGGTTCAATATACACAGTTCACTTTCATTAGTAATTCACATCACAATCCAGACATCTAAATAAGGAGAATCATTTTTCACCACTGCTTCAAACAGCTCTAAGTATCATAAATATATTAAAATATAATGAGCAAAGTTAATGTTATATGGACTTCAAAACAATTTGTTCTGTCTATGGAAAAATCATACATATATAATTAAGCCACAATATTTGCAATTCAATTAGAACTCATACATTCATCTTAAACACTGAACTGTGACCTACTTATTGCAATTTATTTCTGGATTACCTCCTGTGTAAAAAAAACCTCTGAAATTAACATTTTACAAATGTTACAAGGCTACAATTTTTATGTTGCTTATCACATTAACAAAGGTAAGGAGAAATATTTCTTTAGACAATGGGGCTAGGGTTGGTCAGGTACATGGGAAAGATGACTTTTATTATTTACCTAAGGATTAAAAGTGCAAAATTCTGACTCATCAATGATTTATATCTGTCTATGTCCCTATAGAAGTCATCTTGTGTAAACACACCCCACCACCATTTTGCAAAACAGCAATGACATGTTCCCAAAATTCCTTATTGTTAGGGATCAGCTTGATTATTAGATTTCAAAGCTGAAGGACTTGACCAGTCTGAGCCTCAGCCTGAACTAAAATAATTACCTGAGGACAGCACACCTGGAGATGCATAGGTACAGGTTGAATCGCTGATTCAGAACTTAAGAACTAGGTAAGGTCATACGACCAACAACATATCATAAATTACAAAAGGAAGAGCAAAGGAAGTCAAGCAACTTACTTGAAGGAAAGAAATGTGATTCAGTCAATTACTCCAGCTGACAATCAGGGTTACCCAAATGATGACTTTTGTGACTGGTTTTATGTGGCAACCAACATTTATTTGTTGTTGTTGGATTGCTTGAAACCTTGAACTTGGATTTTCCTGAACATGGTATTTTGTTTCCCCTTTCTGGGTTTCTTTTCCTAAAATAACATTTGTGCCCAATTTCTGTGCAGCAAGCTTTGAATCTGCAGCATGCTTTGCGTTACTGTGGTGAAAGACTTAGACTGCATTATCTTGAGTTTGTTATCATAAGCTGGCTGTTTGTATCTAACTTAACCAGTAGCACAGAACATTTATGTATCACAGGGACAAAATGCTGAAGATCCCTAAAGTTGTGTGGAGATAATTCCTAATCACCAGACCGTCCTGATCCTATGCTTATCTTATTATTGCTTCTCATTCACTTTCCCTACATAAGCAAGCACTGAAAGAAATATCAAAACACAACATTTCTTTTATATTTTTGATTACTCTGGGAAGTAATGTTGAGCCCGATGAATGAGGCATGAAAATAAACAGCAACAAAGTGAGAACATTGTTTGAAAGCTCCAATTTGCCCTAAACTGAGACACTCTCATTTTTCTGCTCTATCTACCACTCAAGTCAGCAGCACCTGAAATCTTTTACTATGCAGTCTATCTGTAACTTTTTTCCCCCGCCAGTAGGTAATCTCATAAAACTGTCATTTTTAAATTACATAAAATTATTCAAAATTTATCTCCATTTTATTTTACCTTTTTATTATCCATTAAGTGGGCATCTCTTCACCCAAACTGCTGTTGTAGGATTCTTATGGGATTCACTTTAAAATGAGTAAAGTGCAGTATTTAGGGATTTTAGTAATCATGAACAAATGAGAATTTAACCGGTTTTTCTATGGCCCATAAATAGAAAAATATAATAAAAATATAATAACCCCAAACATCACTGAACAGTAACCAAGCACGGAATTCGGAAGGAAATAGTTGAAGTTACAAAGCACTCATACAAACAGTAAACTCTACAAAGAAAACTCCAATGGGATTGCACCCCCTTTGTTTCAGAGGGAACAATGTCAAAACATAGTCTTTTCCTATATAAGTACTAGACACTTCCTGTTTCAGTATGTTAAGCAATCACAGATGACAATACAATTAAATAAGTTAGTAAACTCCCTCTGGTGTAGAGACATTTTGGCCTGCAACTGCAGACACAGTGTGTTCTGCTCAGATGACCCTGGCAAGATCTGAACAACAGATAGGTGCCTAGTTACAGAAAAAGGAGTTTCCATAAATATCATCAAACATGGTTTACTATTTGACTTGATTTAGTTTTCCTCCTGCTAATGGCACTGCAGTCTCAGCCTCTGTCTGTCTGTCTCCCCACCCCTTGTTTTTTTTTTTTTTTTAGGAAAAGCGAGGTGTTTCTTGATCTTATTAAAATGCACTTTACCCTAAAATTATATTGGAAATATAATGGCACAATACATAGTAGAAAGTAAGCAATCCTATAATAACTCTCCTTGCCAAGGTAACATTTGTCAGTTTCAAGGGAAGAACGCTTGTAGACACATTCAAATCTACAGATATTAAGGAAGCTGAAAAAAGAACTACTAAATTCTCATATTTAACCTTCCCCAATCATAAAAAAACACCTACAATACAGAAAAGTATAAAATGAAATATACTAACTTGGATGTATTTTTTTCATTAAATAAAGAAATGGGGTGTACTGTATATCTACTTTTCTGAAGCTTAACTGGCCTCATCAAATTAAAAAAAGAAACCACCACACCACAGGCAAAATTCTGACTAATTTCAAAGCACTTTATTTTTGGCCAGAATTGAAATGTTTTACCTTGTATGTTTCTTTTCTTTTCTTTTTTTTTTTACTTTGCCACACTGACTAGGCCAGGGGTCAACAACCTGAAACAGTGAAAGAGCCACTCGGAACCGGTTCCCTCACAAAAGGAAAAACTGGGAGCCGCAAAAAATGTGTGCGCATGCGCAGAACAGGGTTTGACTGAAGAGTGGAGCCAAGGCGAGATATGCACCTACCCTGCATATTTGAATTGATTGGTTGAACTTTTTTAGTCCCACTTTTTTTTGGACTGCGCATGGCAGAGGACTGGGAGCCGCAGGAGACGGCTGAAAGAGCTGCATGTGGCTCCGGAGCCGCGGGTTGCAGACCTGTGGACTAGGCACACAGGTTTAGAGGCCACACATTTAGAGGCCACCAGGTTTCTGAATTTTACCTTAAGGTAGTTGCCCTCTCCCCACAGAAAGAAAAGGACAGACAGAAGCAGTCCTGGGACACTCAATGAAAATATTTTCCTCCAAACTCAGTTTCAAATTATTTTTGTGATATGGCACAAAAGAAAAATGCTAAAAATGTCAAGCTCCATAGCAGGCAAATCTTGTAATTCACTGTATATATTTAGAGTATTTTGTGAAGCTACAAGTAGGACTATGATTTGCATGCAATATTATTTTTCCCCAATTAAGGGGTAAGGGGAAAAGATGGGGGGGTGTTCTCATGTATGATGTTATGGTTTTTATATTTCCCACTTCAAAACGTTGGGAAACTGCAGCTATTTGCTGATATGAAAGGAGTTATGTAAGGGGTTATGCGGCCACAAGAAAAGGCATTGGTGGCCACCTGCTTTGTAAGTAGCCTGCTCTTGGGGTAGCTTAGTCCTCTGAATTCCAGATAATAAGTCTCAGAAAACTACTCCCAAACACTGAGCAATTCAGTTCCTACCCATTGGAGGGCCACCCATTTTACACCAGTGACCCCTTCTCATTTCACAGAAAATACCCACAAAAATGTACTGCCAGTTAGCCTATAAAATACACAGGGAACCCAAATATTAAAGTATATTTTTCTTATTTTTTTATCTGCAGTGCCTAATAATGACATATCTGTAGGGGACACACATAGTAAATGATTCCATTACAGCCTTTCCAAAATGGTATAAATAGCAAAACCTACTCAGTCAGTAAATAAAACTATCATTCCCACAATATTTTGAAGAACTATGGCATGTTCTGGAAGTCTAACATTATATTCATGAATACCTTAGATTCTGCAGGACTCTTCCCCCCCCCTTTTTTTTTTAAAATGGCAAATGAGAAGGTGGCATGCGATGAAGGAGTGATGTGCTTCAAGCAAAACCTGTAGTTCTGTAAATACTTTGACACAGATCATTAGGGCATTTTTTTTAAATAATGGGGCTACAATTCAGGGTTGTTGTTTAGTAAGTATGGCTGCCTAATGAAAAATAAAACATGTGAAGAATGGTTGCAGAAATTGGGTACGTCTAGTTTAATGAAGAGAAGGACGAAGGGTGACATGATAGCAGTGTTCCAATATCTCAAGAGCTGCCACAAAGAAGAGGGAGCCAAGCTATTCTCCAAAGGACCTGAAAGCAGGACAAGAAGCAACGGATGGAAACTAGTCAAGGAGAGAAGCAACCTAGAACTAAGGAGAAATTTCCTGACAGTTAGAACAATTAATCAGTCGAATGACTTGCCTCCAGAGGTTTTCAGTGCTCCAACAACAGAGGTTTTTAAGAAGAGATAGGACAAAATTTGTCTGAAAATGATACAGGGTTTCCTATTTAAGCAGGTGGTTTGACTAGAACAGGGGTCCCCAACCCCTGGTCCGTGGACTGGTACCAGGCTGCTGCATGCCAGCAACCAATCCGCACAAACAATCAAATCCCCATCCGTGGGATGCAGGCAGCACACAAAACCATGCACTCTCCGGTCCACCAAAAAACCTTCCTCTTGTTGTGATTCAGGGTCAGCCTGTGGGTTCGGCAGTTGGGTCGGACAACTCAGAGGAGGAGGAGGAGGGGGGTGTTGAAGAGCTTGATGACAGTCCTCAGCCAGGCCCCTCTCATCTGGTCACGACGCAGACCCAGCTGTGTGAGCCTGACAGCGTGGATGAAGATGACCCACAGCTGGCCCTGTTCAAGGACGCCCGACGCAGGAGGCAGTCAATCAGGAGTAAACAGAGGAAGGCAATGGGGCTCCTCGGAAGGAGGCAGAGAGAAGCCACGCCCTGAACTGTATTTAAGGGGGAATGCGTGGGAGGGCTGGTTTGCTGAAGGCAACCGCTTGTAAAGCTCCTGTTTCTTGGTTTGTGTCTTGTTCTATTTGTTTTTGTAGCAATAAATTTGGCAGGCGTAATTCCAGCCTCTTGCCTTCTTGTAAAAGGGGTTTTCCCTGCCTTTTCTGCAGGGCCGGTAGCAGGCTGGTACAGAACACCTCTATGGAGCCAGTCCCTGGTGCCCTAAAGGTTGGGGACCTCTGGACTAGAAGACCTCCAAGGTCCCTTCCAACTCTGTTATTAAATGGCACACAAGTAGTTTAAACAAACACACAAAATATATAATTTAAAAAAACACACAAGAAAACAAATAAAGTCAAACCCCACACTGGGGAATGCAAAAACATAGAAAACATTAAAATATAATTTTGCTAAGCAGTCTCACAAGATGGCCAGATGTGCCCTATTTTTAAAACCTATAACTTCTATTATGTATTATTGTCAGCATCTCCAGAATGTGCTCTCAAAACTGCAAAATGCATCCAATATATTTATAATGAACAAATGGGAATGCAAAATGCATTCAATATGTCAAGGATTACTTCCCATTCTCAATGAGATACCAAAAGTGTGGATTATGCTATGAAGGGGCAATAGTCGTCCACTTCGTGCTCCTCCTAGCCTTCCAATTCTCTCTACTCCTTCAATGCAGCACGGAAGGAAGGAGTAGGGAAGCTGGGGAAAGAAGAACAATTAGTTTTGCCTCATCTCTTTCTATTTCAGAGAGTTCTCAGCAAATCCAATTAAGGTAATGTTCCCACTGGAAGAAAAGAAGCTAGAAGCACCACTTCATAAAAAGTGACTCACACCTGCGAACATCATATTGTACCAGATTAGAAATACAGCAAGTCAGTTTAATCACAAAGAGCTTCTGGAAAAGCATCAGATGCATCATATCACACTGGTAAAAATCTAGTTGCTTTCCAGCCTTATTTGCAAATTTTCAGTATGCCATCATGTCTGATTTTTTTTAAAAAAATAGAGCTGACTGCTGATAAGACATGCTGCTGAACCTACAGTTCTTTCCAATTTTAATCCACAACAATATAATAGTACTGAGTAATCCATAAATAAACCTGAAAAGAGCATAAAAATATAGAAATAACCCTGATCAGACCAAGGTCCACGTTAGCCCAGTGATTTGTTGATCACAGATGCTTCAGATGTCCTCGCAGGCAGGAGACAAAGAGATCCCTCTCTCCCACTGATATTCTCTTACAATAATACTCCCTACCTGAAAATAACACTGAATTTCAAAACAAATGATCCTCAATTGACCTGTCCTCCCTGAATTTACCCAATCTCTTTTTAACACCTTCCTAACTTACTGCCAATCATAATGCACCACAAAGCACCAGAAGGCAAGACAAGAAGCAATGGATGGAAACTAGTCAAGGAGAGAAGCAACCTGGAACTAAAGAAAAACTTCCTAACGGTGAGGACAATTAACCAGTGGAACAACCTGCCTCCAGAATTGGTGAATGCTCCATCACTGGAGGCTTTTAAGAAGAGACTGGAAAGCCACCTGTCTGAAATAGTATGGGGTGTCCTGCTGGATCAGGGGGTTGGACTAGAAGACCTCCAAGGTTCCTTCCAGCTCTATTCTGATTGATTGATTGATTGATTGATTGATTGATTGATTGATTGATTGATTGATTGATTGATTGATTGTTAAAAGAGTCCTTTCTATAAGCATAATTGTAGACACTTTATTTCTCCCTTTGTTTCTTTTTCTCATAAGACGAAGTGTCAAACTGGGGGCCGGCAGGCCAGATGAGTCACGCAAAGGCCACGCCCACCCCAGTTCTGCAAGGGCAAAAAACCTGCTGAATGCTTACTAATCTTCTCCACTGAGCTGCCCAATATAAATCCACAACATTTTCCTTGTTACAAAACCCATCTGTGTAGAAATGGAGTCAGGTTGTTTGTTTGCTCCAACTGCATCACTTTAGACTTATTTAAACTGAATTGCATTTGCTACTTGACTTACGGTAACATTTCTTCTGTTGAAAAAAATCCTTTTGGAACATTACTATCCTGAATATCACCTGCAAATTATGTCAGTCCTTTGGTTGCCCTACAGATTATGTACTTAGATTTAATTTACATTTAATCAAGTTACATTTAAGATGCTCTTGTCCAATGCACGTGCCAGCTTGACTCCAAGATGGTCTAAGAAAATTGTGCTCAGACCAAGACGTTTTTTTACAGAAGTTTGAAGGTATTCGATCTGGTCTACAGATAACTACAGCCTTCCACTGAACAATTATCCACCTACTATAGTTCCCACCTTTCTGTTTCAGGAAAACAATTGTTTTTCTTCTTGTGGACAGGTCTTCCTGGACAGATATACTTTTATAAGTGTGTGAGTGTGTATGCATAATCTGTACATACACAAAAAGTTGTTAAATTACAAATAAATAGCTATATAAAAAAGACCCACAAGGTTATCAAAATACAGATATATCCAGGCACAAGTGCCTTTTAAAAATCCAGAAAGCACTCAAATGTTTCCAATCCCTACCAGAACTACTGAAATAGCAAGGTGGTTAAGATTTTTGCTTTAGGAGGAGGGAAGGAAGGAAGGAAGGAAGGAAGGAAGGAAGGAAGGAAGGAAGGAAGGAAGGAAGGAAGGAAGGTTGGTTTCCAGATTTTGGTTAAAAAAATAAATCTAGAGTTTTTTACTATTTTATCAGTCACATGAGACATAAGAATTTCATTTCCAGCTTTAAAATAGTCTAAGCAAACTTATGTCCAAACTATTTTATACTCTGTATGACTAATCAAATACTTAATATTAATTACAAATACAGTGTAACTGTTAATATGAGCAGCTTTCTATTCTATAAGTCACCTTGTGTTACTTTGAACAATTAGTTATTAGAGATTTTAATTGACATACTTAATAAAAGAATTGTGACCAGGCTCAAATTTTCCTACTTTGGACACCTAACTCTCTGCAGAAGGCTATAGTGCTGAGGAAAAATCTATCTATATGATTGCTAAGTACTGACACTTAGTGAATGGCACATAACCAATCAATCAATCATTCAATTATTTCCATAGTGATTGGATATACTAGTGAAAAACAAATCAATTTATATTAATAATGTAACACAGCAATAAACATTTTAAAAAATCTGTTAGAATGAATCAAATTTACTGTACTTAACCAGGGACACATACTAATGTTCATACAATTAACTGGAAACTTTAAATTCACTTTCCTACAGAGAGACAACTTATTTTAAACAATTCCAGTCACTTCAAATAAATCTCTTTCACGAAATGATAAAAATATGTTTAATATCAATGCCTATCCAGTCAGGAAGACAGAAACAAATTGGGGGTGGGGGGAGGTTTAGACTTTATTTTAATCTTCTACAAAGATAGTACTTTCCTTCCTCTAAATACTTCTCCTTCAAACAGCTATCCAATATTTGAAGGGGAAAAAGTGTAACTGAAGTGCTGCCTTACTCTGGCAGCAGACCAAAGATCCTTCTTATGCTTAAGACAAACTGCATAAAATCTAAAGTGCATGTAATCTATGCCACTTGCAGAAAGAAAAGAAAGGAATGACTTAATTTGATAGCAGGTCAAATTCTTCAAAGAATGTCCATGCGCTGTGCAACGTGGTGTCATATTGTACTTTTACACCACCTTAAAAAAACTGTTGGCTATGATGACTATGTATCAGTTCATTCCAAACTAGAGATATTTCAACTCACATGCGTTACCTATTACATTAAGCTAGAAATAACCTAAAATACAAAATACATTAGTAGTTATATCAAAGGATCACTCAGCTGTGGGATTTATTTCCCTGAGAATAATACATCCAATTTTAAGCAAGCTTGAAAAAAGGCAGCAAATAGACAATCTCAAGGAAAAACATCACAATGGTGCAAAGTTATACAATTAAATATGGCAAAAAATAGTTCATATAGAAAAATTATCATCCTATTTCTTTGTGCTACTTTATCAACAAATGGAGAACCAGTTTGGTGTAGTGGTTAAAGCTTCAAGCTGGAAACTGGAAAAAGCATTCCAGAGATTTTGAAATTAATTCAGTACTCTTTCCCCAAATGCTATCAAATTAAAGATTGTGCAAGGTAGTTAAAATGGGACATCTTGTTTTATACAGTATGAAAAGAGGCAAAACAAACTCATTCATTGCTAATGAAAATTACTGAGAACAGTTCAAGAAAATCTTAACTCCTTCATTGTAGATCAGCTGACCTCCTGCCCATTTACTGATTTTACAGCTAAGAAGCTAACTTTCACTTGATGAATAGGATCTGGGAGTTTCTGACAAGGGAGATTGCAGTATATGGTCTCCGATTGTCTCTCATCTAGAATATTATAATTGTCTCCTCACAGGCGTTCCCTGTTCTGTTCTGCATCCTCAGATCTCAGTCCAGAAGATTGCCATTTGGGTTGTTCACATACTTCCACACGATTCTCATGTCTCAGTATCAGCTTCCTATTTAAGCAAGAATCCAGTTTAAACTAAGTATTGGCAGATATGTTTAAAGTCCTCCGGTCAGAATTTCCCAGTATTAAATTTGCCTTTATTTCTCCCTCTAATCTAGTTCATTCTTAATATCGTTCCGAACAGGGATTTGGTTGGAACCCTAAGTTCCAGGCCTTCAAGGACTTTGCACTTAACTCTGGATTCAGCTCCCTTTCTCCTTTCCACTTTGGGCTAACAAGATGGCCTCTGAAAGGCAGTTAATGAACTAGAGTGGGTTCTGGTTATTCTATCTTGCCCTTATTTAACTGATAGTTCCAGGTTAACACCTGTTTTAAATTACTACAGATGTACAGTATATGCATGCAGTTCTATCCAAATCTCTTTTAGATTGTATACATCAGGGGTCCCCAACCCCCGGTCCGTGGACCGCTACCAGGCCGCAGCATGCCAGCAACCAGTCCGCACAAACAAGCAAAGCCCCATCTGCGAGATGCAGGCAGCACACAAAACCACGCCCCCTCTGGTCCACGTAAAAACCTTTTTCCACGGAACTGGTCCCTGGGGCCCAAAATGTTGGGGACTTCTGGTATATATTGTTCCTTTGATTTCCTTTACTGTTAACATTTGTTTCCTGAGTATTGAACTAATTTTACTGGACTGACTTGTAATTCATGGATGCTGAATTTTTCTATTTATAAGGAAAGAAAATATTAGCTACATGGGAAAGAGAAAACCCCATTACTTACCAATATGGTATAGCCCAATCCAGTCTGTGGGATCCACTTCTTCTTTAATGTCCCAGAAAATGATGAGGTTCTGAGATTGTCCTAGAGTGTATTCATACATGCTTGCAGTCAAACTAGAGCGGCTCTCGGAAGTCACCAGATCAGTGTCGCTGTTGGCACGCTGCAAGTTCACGTTCTCAGCCACAGTGCCCTGAGATGCAAGGCTTTGGAGGTTCTCTGGACTCAAAGTATAACGCAATTGTGGATTACGCCGTCGCGCAAAAAGCAGATGTTCTCTGGCAGAACTGGTCATCCTGATCTTTGTTTATAGAGAAACTGTTTCACTTACAAATCTGTAAAGAACAAAGCGCAAACATTAGGAACAAATTCTCTCATCAGACTAAATTTTTAAATTTGGTTAAGAATGCTAAAAGATGAATAAAGAAAGAATAAAAAAATTGAAAACTATTTTCATCTTAAAATACCTAAAACCTTCCTTTCATAAACAAATAAGTTCACAATACAGATTTAGCTAATTGATAAAACTCTCACTGGGAAGCTTTTGTTTCTTTAACTAGTTAATTATCTCACAATGAGATGAGATACTATTGTTATGGACAGCAGCAAGTGTACTGGTTTGAATTAAAGTCATTAACAGTCAGGACTGGCCATGCTATGAGATAAAACAAGTTACCTTAAGATGATATTAAAGGCAGGTAATTGTTAGGTATTTAATTCATTATTATTTTATATTTAATGCCAGAGAATATCTTTCTGTTTTCTATGGTAAAATAATTTGGTAGAATTTTCCTGATTTTAAATTTGATTCACCTTTGGCCTGCCACTACTACAATGTGTGTTCATTCTAACAGAGATATTTGCGATAGCTAATGCATAATGCTGGAGAAGGTGTGTAAGTATATTTTTAAAAATAAAAATGAAGAAATATGCCTCAAGATGAAAAAAGGACATTCCCTAAATGTGGTGTGCCTATAAAATGCATCTATAAACATCTTTTTTTTATTCACCAGGATGTCTCTCCCACTTGATAGTTTACATTTTTAATGTATAGTTTTATTTTTTTAGAAATTGAAACTGGCTTGCTCTTTATTTTTATTAAAATAAGAAAGAAACAATCACAATATAGAAGACTGTATATTTATATCTACACTGTGTGTCTCTTTTATTCAAAGACAGAGGTTGAATGCAGGGACTTGAAATCTGGAATAGCAGTATTTTTCCAGCAAATAATTCTGACCTATTTTCCATGCTCAGTAATTCCAATTTTCTTCATAAATCACAAGTTTTTCATATATAATTCAATATAGCAGTAACATATTTAAACCATATTTCTCTATCTAAAATCAAATTCATAATAATGTGAATACCTGTGTTCAATCAAAAAAGGATAAATCATATGATATAACCTTTCTTCAAATATATTTGCAGCATAAATAATTTTACATTCAAGTCTTAAAATGCACTAAAATTCAATAAACCTGAAAATAATCCTTTGATGAATTAGTCTTACTTCACATACATAAGAAACCTATTTAACATTCTTTAAAAATAAGACCGTTAATTTGTTAAACAGCATATTCTAACTTTTTATTTGAAATTACGAGTACAGTATTATATCTTCGATTATCTGTAAAAATAAAGAGTGGATTAGGAATTTTTTAAACAACTTCCAATAATACAGTAAAAGATTTGAGAATTTGCTGGTGCATCAGGTCCTAACTGGGAAGTCAAAAGGTATTTTAATAGGAAACAAGGTGCAAATGTCCCTCATCTATATTTCCAGAAATTGCCTCTGGGCTACAAAATCTTCCTTGGAAAATAGAAGTATTAGGTAGCTATAGCAGGGTGTTTGATTTGGGAGTCTTCCCAGCTGATTACAACGAGTATATTAATCTGTGTAAAAAAAGAGGCATCCTGTCAAATGGGGACAGCTCTTGGTGTCTTACGTGTCATCTGAAACTCTTTTCATCCTACTCCTTTATGACAGCTACCTGTTACTTGACTATATTTCTATCTATCTATGCTAGGAAAGTGGAAACTGCAATCCAGCAACATCCAGGCAGGGGCAGGTTATCCATCATTCCATGCACTTCTGGCATAAATTATACAAAGCACAGAAAACAATGAGAAGTAAAAGGTAGGAGACAAAAGAAAAACTAAGGAAATATTCTCTGTATTAGTAATATTCATGATACCTCTCCATATTTTTCTATCCTTGCAACATCTTCACTTCTAGCATATCCTTGCATTCCTTCATACAGCGCTCCTGGTTCTTTCAATAAGTTATGAGTTCCATACAACCATGACTTCCTCAGTCTTACCATTTTTCCCGTCTGATTCACTATTTCTTCATGTATTTTTGTTGTCATTTAATTTTTAGCCATTTTCTGTGTATGACCAAGCCATCTGAAATACTTTCATCATCACTCGTTTTTTTAAAATTCTATCCCTATTCAAACATCATCCATTCATTCTTGACTCTTTTACTTCTTGTATCATCTATATTTCTTAAGGAACTCATCCCTAGAGAATTCAATTTACATTTTATAGGCAGTCTACTACCCCATTACTACCATTCATTCAGGAGCCATTCAAAATAACAACTGCCCTGAACGAACGGTAGTTATGACTGTTCCTAGCCTTTCTGACTGTTGAAGAGTCCTGCAGACACATGATCAAAATCTGAGCACTTGGCAATTGGCCCACAATTATGATTAGCACAGCATCCCGGTGGCCACATTCTCGTGCTCTGCACAAACTGCATCTCTGTCTACTTCTCCCACCTGCCTGTCTCCCCAATCCCCTGCATTACACCACCTACCCCTGCCGCCCTCCACCACCAACTCCAGCTGAACTTCGTGATCATTTCCCACATGCTCCTGGCCTGGGATTTACGCACTGGGCAACAGCACAGTCCTGTGATCCACTCATTGAGTGCAGTAGGGCCCCTTCTCCACGGAAGGGAGCTCACTGGGCCTAGCAAGAGAGGAGGCAGCGGGGTGGAGCCCACAGAGGAGCAGGGTGGCAATGCAGTCAGATCGACCCCTTCTACCACCACCTGTGTGAGGATCAATTGCCTAGAGACCATGGAGGACAGTCATTTTGAAAACACTGGTTAATAATCCAACAGGAGCAAGACCTGGATTTTTTCCAGATAATTTCATTTAAGAATTAAGGAGTTGTAGCCTCCCTAAGCATTCTAATTAAAACACATCAAGCCAGAACAATGCTTGACAATTTAAGAGTAATGCTTAAGAAAATGCTTATTTTTAAAAACATTTTCGTTATTAAAAATTAGATTTTAGAATGTGATGAGGAAACAAAACATAGTAACAAACATAGCCTCATTGCTTAAGGCTACATAACATGCTAACCTGTTCAGTACTCCCATATCCTATAATATATAATCTTATTTTTCAGCCTCAGTTTTGTAATCAGACAAGTGAAAATAAAATAATCTAGAATGACTACAAGTGAGAAAATTAGGATTGTGTTTCCCCACTTGAGGAGAGAGAGCAAGAATCTGATGGGAAACAGCTGAGGAGAGAAGAGAACACAGATGTCATGTTTACATTAGTAACACAGAACAATGAGTGGGACACATGGTGATGTGGGCCAGAAGGACGTAGAGACTAGGCTTATTCAATCTTGCCAGCACCACTGTTTATGACTGTCAAATCAGCTCAGACTCTAGAAAATAGAGGAGACCAAGAGGAAAGGAAAGTCACCCATCTCTATTCTGCCATAGTTCTTGTTTATTACTTTATTTCTTGTTTCAAGAAAGGAACTAGGTCAAGTTTTTTAAAAAATAATCTGAGCTTTTTATATTGATCATGACATCAGGAATAAACATGCAACTTTCATATTCAGGAACATCACTGTTGCTGTAAAATATTTCAAAATAAAATTATGCAATGGGCTTGAAATATTAACAGCAATAGGAATTAATTTAGCAGAAAAACATATTATTTTATTCCCCAAAAGCAGAGACACTTAGTAAATAATAATCAGGGAGAAGCAAACATTTTGCAAAGACCTAATTGCCATTTCTACCCCTGCTCCACCCTAATTTTGTTTGATGTGCACTGCATCTCAAATATAATTGCCTTCAATTATACAGTATCCCCCATTACAAGTCCTGCAAATTAACAGTCATACCAATAAAATTCTTTTATTAGAATTGCTTTTTGAAAATGCTTTGAGAGCTGTATGGAACAAAATTTCATTTTAATATATGCCAATTAGAGTACCTTCACAGTGACAATAAAGATTATTCTATTCTATTCTATTCTATTCTATTCTATTCTATTCTATTCTATTCTATTCTATTCTATTCTAGTTTTGTCTAGTCTATGCTATGCTATGCTATGCTATTCTATGCTATTCTAAAATGCTGTATGAATTAAAAAGTACTAAAAGTAGCAATTAAAAAGTTCATTCACACAGTTTAACAACATCACATCTAAAAATTTCAGAATATTTTATTATTCCCATTGCTGTTATGAAACATTAAAATATAAGCCTTGCTGTTGCTCTGATCACAATTGGCCAAAGTACATATTTTTATACCCATTATAGAATCAGAATTTTGTATAGTGATTTCCAATGTTCATATATAAAAACTGTAACTATACAAAACTATACAAAATTCTGATTCTTAAGGCAGCCCAAAATAAAATGCCAACAGAACTGCCCAATAAACCAAATTTAGTCCCAGTTAAAATGATCATTATTAACTAAGTCTGTAATGCAATTCAATTTGGTGGGGATGAATCAGACTATTTTGAATCTACTACTTTTGAATATTTTTCCATAATGTTTTCTGCTCTGTTTCCACACAGACATCTGCATGAATATACATAAATATTCAAATGTCCCTAAAGCATATTTTATCCTTAATAATGCATTCCAATTTTTTTTCTTGTAATATGCATACATTTTTTTCTTGTAATACATTTTAAAGTACGCTTTTATTTCTTTAGCCAAATTTACACAATTTAAAAATCAAGTAAAAGCCTAATAATCAAATCCTAATTAGCACATTTGACTGATGAAAATTCCTTGCTGGATCTTAGCAACACATAAACACAGCTTCTTCGGAAAGGAATATCCCCAACTTGGCCCTTCAGGTCTTCTGTCAATGCATTGCTGTTGTAATCAAGTCCACATACTAATGCAGGGGTGTCAAACTCGCAACGTCACGTGACGTGTCACGATGTATCACGACTTTTTTTCCCATTGCTGGCAACTGGCTGGGCGCGGTTTCGGCATGACATATCCGGCCCACGGGCCGGCAGTTTGACACCCCTGTACTAATGGTTATTTTTCTTCTCTTTCCTTCCACCTTTCCCAGCAGCAAACATCATAGGCTTCTGTAGTGAGTTAGAGATTTGCCTAATGTGTCCAAAATACAAAGATTTGAGCCAGGTGATTTGTGCCTACAGTGAGGACTCTAGGTTAAGGTGATGATCTATTCATTTATGGATTTTTTGGTAATTAATGTCATTCTCAGGAGTCTTCTCTAATGCCAAACTTTAAAAGTGTCAATACTCTTCCTATCCTGCTTTTTTCAAAATCCAACATTCACTTCAATAGAGTGCCACACGGAAAATCACTGCATGCACAATTCTGATCTTTATATGTTTACACACATGTCAGCCACTGAATTATTTTCCAAGGACTTCACTGCTAACTTTACTGACAGTCTACAGTGTGTTTTTTTACTGCTTGTTCCTTTGCTGTTAATCATTAATCTTAAAAGGCGAAAGCTATTTATCATTCAGGAATTTGTTAGTTCTAAGGCTAGTTACTGTTCTGCAATTATTGATTTGTTGATTAGAATTTTATCCTGCTTTTTTGCTTTATAAGTAATTCAATGCAGCAAACTTGTCTAGCAAACCTTCCACCTCCAGTTATCTCCACAACAACAATCCTGTGAGATAGATTAGGCTAAGAGAGTGTCACCCAGATAACTTTCATACCTAAGGTAGGACTAGAAGTCACAGCCTCCTGTTTTCTATTCCAGGACCATAACCATTACACCAAACTCACTCATTAGTCATTAGTCTGATCTTCTTTATATTTAGTTATATATAGTCTTGTATTTTCACATGCTTCTTAATTTTCATTGCTAATCATTTATATGTGCATCAATCAGAGTAGAGCTATCACCATGGCACAGGTCATTGGTTTTTCTCTCTCCAGTTTTAAAATCATGTTCATCATCTTCCAATACAGCTTCCCTCAATATCTATTCAGTATGTAAGTTGAATAAGCAAAGAGAGAGTATAAAACCGTGTCCCACAACGTGCCTGTTTGGAGCGAGTTTCTTTCTCAATATTCCATCCAGATGGTAAACACCAAAAATTTGTCAGCATAAGCAATGTGCAGATGTAAGTTAACACAGGGCTTTTCAACCTTTTCACCCATTGTACCACTTTTTGGATATGGCAAAAATCCGAGTACCACCAGTCGCCTAGCAAGGTGTGAAAAACTTGATGACCAAAAAAAAGGGGGGGAATGATAAAGTACAGGTAGTCCTCAACTTACAACAGTTCGCTTAGTGACTGTTCAAAGTTACAATGGCATTGAAAAAACTGCCCCCCAAGCCACAGCCAAGCAAGACACCTGCCTGCCTGGTGGCGCTCTTCCTCCTGTCTGAGGGTTTCATTGTTGTGAGCATTTCTGTTGAGGATTGGCAGGGGTCTTTGGTTTTTATTTCCCCCCCTGCTCGGTGGTTGCAGCAGGTTTTGGTCACTTCACATGACCCTGGGACACTGTGACCGTCATAAATATGAATCAGTTGCCAAGCATCTGAATGTAAATCACAAGACCCTGGAGATGCTTCAACATTCCAGCTGATCGGTGCTTCTTCTGGGCTCAGAAGTGCCAGGATCAGTGCCGAGCTCCAGCTGGAGCCTGGTGCTGATCCTGGCACTTCCGCTGAGCCCTGACAGCCCCGAAGAAGCACTGATCCTGGTGCTTCCAATGAGCCCTGACAGCCCTGCAGCTCCAGCTGTCTCTCGCTCAGGCTTGTGCGGTGCTGCCACTGGTTCAGCTCATTCACCTCCCCCAGTACCACTTTTCTAGAATGGCTGCGTACCACCTGCCAGGGCCCAATGTACCACAGGTGGTACCCGTACCACTGGTTTTAACAGATAAAAATATAAAAGCACAGATAACTGGCTATTAATATTTTCATTGATGTTCATTCTCTCACATAAGAGAACTAGGTAAACGTAAAGGTAAAGGTTCCCCCACACATGCGTGCTAGTCGTTTCCAACTCTTTCCAGCTCATCTCCGTTTCAAAGCCGAAGAGCCAGCGCTTGTCCAAGGACGTGGTCATGTGGCCAGCATGACTAGACGCCAAAGGCGCACGGAACGCTGTTACCTTCCCATTGTAGTGGTCCCTATTTTTCCACTTGCATTTTTACGTGCTTTCGAACTGCTAGGTTGGCAGAAGCTGGGACGAGTAACAGGCGCTCACTCTGCTACGCGGCACTCGGGATTCGACCCGCCAAAGTGCCAACCTTCTGATCAACAAGCTCAGCATCCTAACTCACTGAGCCACCATGTCCCTATAAGAGAACTACCATACATTTAAACCTTAATTAAGTTTTAATTATTTAAACATGGATTAAAACTGAGTGCTTGTTTTGGAATTGAACACCTTCTCCTCCATTTTACTCACATCTTTTACTCAGAAATGAGCTTCTGAGGGTGTTGAGGGTGAGTCACTTTACAGGCTTGCTTTTAAATGCTGGTAAATACTTAGAAAATTCGCCATGGTGCTTTTTAGCTCAGAGCCTGCACAATTATATTATTTACTAGATCAGATGGTTAAACTAGATCAGATGGTTTACTAGATCAGATGGTTAAACTTGGATAAAGTTCAATAATTCTAGTATACTGAGGATACAGTTTTGAATATGTGTCTCAAATTTAGCAACTCAGGGAAAACCCTTAATGATCCCACAACCTGAGAGCTGATCATAATGGCTCTATTTATGAGGCAACTAAGCTTACTTACGATGTAATAAATGTCACCATAAATAGGTTTTAAAAAGTCAGAAATACCAACCTTTCTTCACACATCATTTCCCATCTTTCACTCAATGCACTGGCCGTATTCAGATAACTGCATCCTCAGTTTTATTGGGCAAATGATGAACACAAGCATCTTGGTTATCTTCATTTTTCATTTTCACATAACCAAGCAAAGTACCTCAGCAGTGCAGCACCTGACAAACCACCTTTGGGCTCAGAAGCTGAGCTTCAGTGGGAGACCACTTGGCAGTGCCAGGGCGGTAAGCTAGACTGGGAGAATGAAAAAAAAAACAATAGCAATAGCACTTAGACTTATATATCGCTTCACATTGCTTTACAGCCCTAGTACAGCCCTCTCTAAGTGGTTTACAGAGTCAGCATGTTGCCCCCAACAATCCGGGTCATTTTACCAACCTCGGAAGGATGGAAGGCTGAGTTAACCTTGCACCAGTGAGAATTGAACTGCTGGCAGTTGGCAGAATTAGCCTGCAAAACTCATTCTTACCACTATGTCACCATGGCTCTTAAAAACATCATAGCCACAGAGGAGATACAACTTTGAATTTCAGTGAGGGCTTTGTTGGAAGGAAGAGACCCACAGCATAGTCTGCTAGATTTGGTGGCATGTGCAGAAACAATGGCGCAGGTGGTCCTGCAAATATCCTGACTGTAAACCACGTAGGACTTTATAATATTAACCAGCACCTTGGACATAGGAGCCCCACAAAACCATGGCCTTTGGTTCAACCTCTCCCCCCGCAAATGAAACCACCCCTCAAAAAAGGAGTCACTGTAACATGGGGTGTTACAGTCCTAAACTGACAAGGGTACTATGATCAATGATACTGAATGCTGCGAGATCAAGGGGAGGCAGGATGGCTGCTGGTAATGACCTATAAAGCTCTAAATGGCTTGAGTCCGGATTATCTAAGGGAACACCTGCTGCCGGCATCAACTTCCCATTGTCCTGTGCGCTCCCACAGGGAGGGCCTTCTCAGGGTGCTGTCGGTTAAGGAGTGCCGGCGGGTGATCCCCAGGGGGAGGGCATTCTCTGTGGGAGCGCCTGCCCTTTGGAATGATTTACCGGTGGAACTTCGGACCGCCCCCGATCTGCGTTCATTTCGCCGGGACCTGAAAACCTGGTTTTTTTATCTATCAGGCCTGGACTGAAGGGGATTTAGCTTTTAATATTGTTTTAATTGTTGGGCTTAATTAATTTAATCTATTTTAATTTTATAGTATTTTTATATTGCATTTTATGTTGCCCTATAAACCGCCCTGAGTCCTTCGGGAATAGGGCGGTATAAAAATTTAATTAAATAAATAAATAGAAGAAGGAGGTGGCAGTGTTTTTCCACTCTTGCCAAAACACTACATGGAGAATCTAAGATGTGGTCAATGGAAAGAGTACCTAGCCCAAAGGAGACTTTTACCTTATACCGTAAGTATTTTGCCAAATGCTATTGGTCTGTTTTTAAATGTAGATGTGGGTAGAGTTTTGTTCAGTTTATATTTTGCATACCACCCAGAGTCTATTAATTGGGGTACATATACAGGGTGAAAAACAAACAAACAAACAAATAAATAATGGTATTTCTCTGGTTAGCTCAAAAATGTAGTCCTCGGCTTACAATCAAAATGGAGCCTACTCAGTTGTAAGTTATAACGGTTGTAAAGCAGGTCACCCATGTGACTGAGCTGATTTTACAAAAAAATTTGAAACGGTTAAGTGAATCTTAACTGGTTATTTAGTGAATACTGCGGTCATTAAGTGAACCCATTGGTTGCTATGGGACATTTTTGCTGAAGTAAATGCCAGTTTTCAGCAAAAACATTATAAATCACAGTCATGTGACTGCAGGGGGAGTGAGCCATCAGAATTTGGAACTGGGTCATAAGTACCTTTTGGGCAGGATATGTTTTAACTTTGAACAGTTGCTGTTCAAAGCAATTATTGGTTGTAAGTCAAGGACTATCTGTATTGGGAAGTCATGTGTAACAACTTCAGAACGACCCAGAATATGAAGTTGACTGACTTATTATTTGGAGATACACACACACACACACACACACACACACAAAACCAAATCATAAGACACATACAAACAAAACTGAGGAAAGGTAAGGCAAATAAGAGAATCAATTTGTATCCTTTGTAAATATCATCAATCCGTTGTGGCATTGTGGAAAGAAACACTTATTCTAGACAAGAGCCATTTGCAATAACAGCATAAACTGATTCAAGCACAAGCTCTTCTGAGACTCACAAGGAAAAACTTTTTTTAATCACATGTTGTATATAATCAATATTTTAACATCCCAGAAGTTGTGCAATTAGTTGCTGGGAATGGAAAGCATTTCCCCTCTCAAATTCTTTCAAATGTCATGGCATGATATTAGCCTAGCCTTTAAAAAAAGGATTCCAATAACTGACAATGGGGTTGTCTAAAAACAAGGGGGTAGTGCTTCCAGCTCAAGCCAAACCAATGATATCAAGCAAAAAGTTGAAGTTGGATTGGTCAACCTTTTTTTTTTAACGTGAAAGTACATTCTCCTTACGTCAATAAAATAAGAAGAACAACTTGAGTCTTTATCTGAGCATTTGGTTTCAGTAATCGCATTCATTAAAAAAGGAGGGGAAAAAAAGCTTCAGATAGGATGATCTAGCCATGCAGAGCTGGGTTTGAGTAGTGATTAAACACTGTCCCTATGTTTCCTCCCTTGAAGTTAAGGAATCGAGACAGATATCATGCACAATACATGTTGTTCAGATCAAACAGTTGGTGTTTTCCAGGATACTTTATGTTAGCATTTTGCATATTTTATTTTTCCTGCAAATTAAACTCGCTTTTCTCAAAGGCTACTTATATTACAATGGCAAAAATCCAGAGAACCACTTGATGGAAGCAAAGATTTAATTTTCATTTGTTGCTATCCCTGCCAATTATCTGAATTTTTGCAGCCCAGATACAGTAGTCCTATTTTTAACTTAATACATTCCAGACCTGCTTCTTAGAATCTTTGCATTAGCTTGCTATGCATGGCAACCTAATTTAAATTCAGGAACAACACAGTAGATAATGAGAAGATGCATGCAAAAATTGTCTGGGCTGATGTCTTTTTTCTTTAAGATTAGGGACAATATTTTAAAGCCTTTATATGGAAAAGTGTGACACAATAAAAACAGGCTGGGTAAAATGTGATTTACACGTATTATGACAGATTTTATAGTCTAAATTACATATGCAATATCTGATAACTCAACCACGTTTAAGTTTCCCAGCACAACCTAATTAAGAGTCTGCTAATAAGATTTACTGGCTGTCTTCTAAACTATCTAGCATCCATGAAAGATGGCAAAGGTAGCTTTAATATTACCTTTCATACTGCAAGCATCGGAAAGAAACCTCTGCCAATTTTATCTTGGAATGAATATCACATTTGCCATTAAGACAGCTAATAGCTTATGCATTTGCTTTATCTTACTCTGCCTGACTTACTTTCTTGAACAACCCAGTGAATTTTGTTATGTTATGTCATTTAAGGTTGTTGTTGTTGTTAGCTGCGAAGTCGTGTCCGACCCATCGCGACCCCATGGACAATGTTCCTCCAAGGTAGTGAGTGCAAAAATATTTGCACGACTGGCTTGTCTATTTTTTCTATCAATTCACAGATTGCTACTGCTGGCACAGACATACCTAATTCTCACTGAAGGATAAAATGCTTTGGCGTATTGCTCTTGAGATATAGTGTGAGACTCAATAACCAACTATTAAAGCGTACTAGTTTTGCCTTTGAGAACTGCAGACACAGGTGGGCCTCCCAATAGACTTCAGAGATACCCAAAATTACACATTGGTTTTGAATTCTGAAAACTGTAAATTATAGATCATGAGGAAAAAATACACAGATTGATAAATTGTACAGAGTTTGTTCAGAAGACACCCCATATCTGGAGAGTAAGGAGGATAACCTTTGTAGAAATTTACCAGAAACATTGCCTAAGGAAAAAGGGCTGAAACATTTTTAAACTCTGAGAAACAAGTTAATATTCTGAAGCAGCTCAGGCAGACACCTCCCTGATTCACTAGAATTCCCTGACTAGTGGAGTCCAAACTCTTTGGAAATAGTTTTGAAACCATTTTCAATCTGGTGAGCATTAATAACTGTTTTTTGGATGGCCTCAAAAATCTCCTTTATTTGAGCCATGACGCACTTCCACATATCTGTTTCAGACTTTGATAGTGAACATGCAGAATTCCATCTTTTAAATAAGGAAAGACCACCCACACTCAGTGCTTTTTTTGTAGAAAAAAAAAGTGCCAGAACTCACACATGGCATACAAACCCGTCTTGCCTACCCTACAAGGTTCCATCCAAAAAAGGTGCTGGAACTCCGTTCTGGGCATTCTATGACAAAAAAGGCCTGCCTACACTCATACTTGATTATCATCCCATTAATTGAAATACGTGACTTTAATTTTCCTTCAAATGAATTGATAAACCAAGAGGTTCAGAAACATTTGCCACACACAAATGTGTAGTTTTGGATCATTTTCTTAAAAAAATAATCAATGAACCAGTTTGACTCATTTGCTTAATTGGTTTTCTTTATCTAGTTAGGACTTGTGTGGAGAACAAACCATACTGTATTTTAGGTGATATTTTAGGTTAATATTGAAAATTCAAAAGGGCTTGCAAAAGTTTAAGCATTGCTGTATCTGTTTGTCCAAAGAAAATAGTAAAATTCAGGTTTCAAAATTGTCTTTCTTAGCAGGCTTCCACACAATAAAATGACAGATATTGTTATTCTTTGTGTATCAACCTAAGCTATAGCAATGGGTTTTATTAGTGCCATATTATTCCACTTGGCAATAATAAGTCCCTGCTTTTCCTTCAGCCAAGATGTATGTCACTCACAGCTCACAGTCTCTCCAACCTGCTAAATTTACAGTCTAGTTATAGACTAGACTGTAAATATATAGAAACTAGGTTTCTCCTGGTTCTGTGTATCTGGATAATAGTTAGGTCTTCTCATGTAGGTAGTTATGGCATTTAGCTGGTGCAACTATAGATACCTTGAAGCAGGTAATGCTCTTCTAGAGTCAAACTAATGAGCATTAAACCCAGAACAGTCTATCAAAGCATGGCACCCGTTATTGAGCAAAGTCTGTAATTTAGAGATTTCATGAAGCTAAAAGGTCCATTTTGAAGAAGGAAGAAAACCCAATCCAGTCTTAAAACTGATTGGTTAAAAATAAATGCAGATATATATTATGGCAGCAAAACTGTCAGTATGAGGATTCTCTAAGGACAGATGAGGAATATGACCATTAGGGAGGGGGGTGGGATTTTGTGGTTGGTTGGAGATAGGGGGGAGTCCACGAACCGTTGTTCAGGCCAGGTTTGGGATTGATCATGTGGGGGGGGGAGCGGGGGTCGGTTGCCTCCGGAGCTCTGGAGCAGGTCGTGGGATTACCTATTCCCACGACGTTAGGGAATGGCAGCAGGTGTACGAACAGAGGGCCATATCGACATTCGGGAGTGCGTCTCCGCTATCTCCAAGCAGTGAGGCGCTCTGACCCTCTGTTTTCGCCCCAAGGTTCCGGGAGCGAGGATGTGCAGCCACCTGAGCTCCAGCTGGTGTACTTGAATGCCAGGTCCGTTGTCAACAAGGCTCCTCTCATCCGGGATCTGGTTGAGGGTGAGCAGGCGGACCTGGCTTGAATCACGGAGACCTGGTTGGGCCCAGAGGGGGGTATTCCTCTGGTTGATCTTTGCCCACCAGGTTTCCGGGTGCTGCACCGGCCTCGGGCTCAGGTTAGGGGCGGGGGAGTGGCGGTACTTATGAGGGAGACCTTGTGTCCGCAGGAGGCCACCGTTCTCCAGATAGTCGGGTGTGAGTCTCTCCTCCTGAGATGTGGTCCTAGGGCGCAGTTGGGCTTGCTGCTGGTGTACCTTTCGCCTAGTCGCGCAGCAGCAGCCCTGCCTGAGCTTCTCGATATCCTCTCGGGGCTGGTGATTGAGTTCCCCAAACTTATGGTTTTGGGTGACTTCAATCTACCATCCCTGGGAGGATCATCTGAGTTAGCTCGGGAGTTCATGGCTTCCATGACGGCCATGGACCTGACGCAAGTAATTCATGGACCAACTCATGTAGGGGGCCACACCCTTGATTTGGTTTTTCTATCTGGACGGTGGTTAGATGATCTTGGTGGGGGTTTCCCAATTGTTACGACCCTGTCATGGACCGATCATCATCTCCTGCGGCTGGTCTTCCGTTTTGCCACTCCCCGCCGTGGGCGTGTTGAACCAACTAGATGGCTCCACCCCAGGCACTTAATGGACCCTGAGAGGTTCCAGGCAGCACTGGGGTCCCCACCTGCCTCCTTTGCTCACAACTCAGCGGATACCTTACTGGAAGCCTGGGAAAGGGCAGCCACGGAGGCTCTTGACCGAGTTGTACCCTTGCGGCCCCTGACCCGGTGCAGATTCCAGCGGGCTCCATGGTTTTCTGCAGAGCTCCGGGAGATGAAGCATCGGAGACGGGGCCTAGAGAGCTGTTGGAGATCCAGCCGGTCTGAATCCGACCAATTGCTACTAAGAACCTGTATTAGGTCTTATCTCACGGCGATAAGGGTGGCGAGGTCTAATCACTTCGCTACCCTCATCGCGTCCGCAGATAATCGCCCGGCTGCCCTGTTTAGGGTGACCCGCTCCCTCCTTAATCAGGAGGTGAGAGAGGAACCCTTGCAGGGTCGTGCCGAGGAGTTTAGCCAACATCTGTCGGACAAAATCGCTTGGATTCGGACCGGTTTGGACTCCGACTGGGCAGAGTATGACGATCAGGACATGGGTGGTCTTGTCAATGTTATCTGGGAGGAGTTCAATCCTGTGACTCCAGAGGAAGTGGACAGGATTATGGGGAGGCTGAGCTCCACCACGTGCTTATTGGACCCGTGCCCTTCCTGGCTGGCTTATGCGGCTCGGGAGGGGACACGAGGCTGGTTCCAGGCGGTTATATCTGCATCTTTGAGTGAGGGTAGTTTCCCCACTGTCTTGAAGGAGGCGGTGGTGAGACCTCTCTTCAAGAAGCCTGCCTTGGACCCAGCTGTGTTAAACAACTTTCGTCCGGTCTCCAACCTTCGCTTTCTTGCGAAGGTTGTTGAGAGCATGGTGGCGCATCAGCTCCCTCTGGTTCTGGATGAAGCGGATTATCTAGACCCGTACCAATCGGGCTTAAGGCCCGGGTACAGCACGGAGACGGCATTGGTTGCTCTGGTGAATGATCTCTGGAGGGCTCGGGACAGGGGATATTCCTCTGTCCTAGTCCTATTAGACCTCTCAGCGGCTTTCGATACCATCGACCATGGTATCCTGCTGCGGCGTCTCAGGGGATTGGGAGTGGGAGGCACGGTTTTTCAGTGGTTCTCCTCCTATCTCCTGGGACGTTCGCAGTCGGTGTTGGCAGGGGGGCAGAGGTCGACCTCGAGGCCTCTCGTTTGTGGAGTTCCTCAGGGGTTGGTCCTCTCGCCTCTCCTGTTCAACATCTACATGAAACCGCTGGGTGAGATCATTCGTGGTTTTGGAGTTGGGTATCATCAGTATGCTGATGATACCCAGCTTTTTATTTCGACCCCAAACCACCCCAGTGATGCCCTCGACGTGATGTCCCGTTGCCTGGAGGCGGTTCGGGTCTGGATGGGGAGGAACAGGCTTCGACTCAACCCCGACAAGACTGAGTGGCTGTGCGTACCAGCATCTCGGGATATTCAGAATATTCCATCCCTTTCTATGGGGGGTGAATTATTACCCCCCGTAGATAGGGCTCGCAACTTGGGAGTCCTCCTAGATTCACAGCTTTCTTTAGAAGATCATATAGTAACTGTGACTAGGGGGGCCTTCGCCCAGGTTCGCCTGGTGCGCCAGTTGCGGCCCTATCTAGACCGGGATGCCTTGCGTACGGTCACTCATGCGCTCGTGACCTCTTGTTTAGACTACTGCAACGCTCTCTACATGGGGCTGCCCTTGAGGACCACTCGGAGGCTCCAACTGGTACAGAATGCAGCCGCGAGAGTTGTGTTGGGAGTCTCCCGATACTCCCATGTTACACCTTTGCTCCGTGAGCTGCATTGGCTTCCAGTTGTCTTCCGGGTGAGATTCAAGGTGCTGGTAATGACCTTTAAAGCCCTACATGGCATGGGTCCGGAGTACCTTAGGGAGCACCTGTTGCCGGCATCAACTTCCCTCCGCCCAGTGCGCTCCCACAGAGAGGGCCTCCTCAGGGTGCCACCGGTCAGAGAATGTCGTCTGGTGGCCCCCAGGGGAAGGTCCTTCTCTGTGGGTGCGCCGGATTTGTGGAACCGTTTACCGGTTGAGCTCCGGATGGCGCCCGACCTTCACTCCTTCCGAC
This sequence comes from Vipera berus, assembly GCF_964194415.1. Taxonomy (NCBI): domain Eukaryota; kingdom Metazoa; phylum Chordata; class Lepidosauria; order Squamata; family Viperidae; genus Vipera; species Vipera berus. Next base: position 173,483,478 of record NC_138202.1, read on the forward strand.
GGGATCTAAAGACCTACTTGTTTGAACAACCCGGCCTGGCCTGATGGGTTTGGGTTTTATTACTGTTTTACCGTATTTTAACTTATTGTTGTAAGGTACTGGGCACTTTGTTTAATCTTTTCTTAATTTTTGTACTTTTGTATTTTAGTATTTATTGCCCTGTTCACCGCCCTGAGTCCTTCGGGAGAAGGGCGGTATACAAATAAAATTATTATATATTATTATTATTATTATTATTATTATTATTATTATTATTATTATTATTATTATTATTATTATTATTATTATTACAGAGCTGAAGACAGAACCATGGAAATCAAATTAAAAATGCAATTCCAACACTTCAGCAATGTTGCACTAATTGCATTTTGCATGCTCTTAGGCAATAACCTCCAGTGTGGTTTCTATGGTCACAGATCTCTCCAGAGGAAGTCTTTTTGGTATCCACCAAAAGTCTTCATCATCAATATCTGTCTGTCTGTCTACAGCTTGCAATACTAGACAATATCCTGGAGCTTTGTTAAAAGAATAGTTGGTAGTTATAAACTCAATGTTAAGATTGCCATGGTATATAATGTACAGATTATCTACACATAATCTACACATTATATACCAAAAATCCTAACAACAATAAAAGCATATATTACAGCAAAGCACATCAGACCTTTATTAGTCAGCTGCAAAAGTGTAAACTTCCTGAAGGTTTTTGTTAAGTATTGGGTTCCCACGCATAGAGAAGACACCAGGCAGATGAGTACAAACAAAATAATGTTTTATTAGCAGTCATTATCTGTACTGAGGGGTTAGGGCATACAAGCAAGCTTATATACTTTCGTACAGCCAATCAGATTGAACCTAACGATCCCGCCACTAAAACTCCCACCAGAACTGTTAGAGTTCAAACATGTGAATAGCTGTTTCCCAAAACCTAATACACAACAGTTTTGATCCACATTTGTCTATAGATTACCCAAACCAGTTATAAGAAACCTGTTTATTAGACAGCCTTCATGATAATATCTAATTCCTTTAAACCTTCAAATTACGGGTTCCTCTAATTTAAGAAAATGAAAACATAAAAAGGGCACTATGTCTATGGTTACACATTTATATAAAGCTTCCAATCCTCTAGAGGCAAGCTCACTGCAGGGGTCAGGAAAAAAACACTGCATTTGGGCGCTTAGTATCATTTGTCTTTTTGCTAATTGCACTGCCACTGTTAAATTATCAAGGACAAAAGAAGAGAGCATCTTTTTCTCATCAGTATCTTACCAGAAATGTGACATAAATTAAAGACAAGAAATGAAATTCTTATTCCAGTTTAGGTTGCCACTATTTTTAATTATAATTCAAAGAAAATGTGGTTTTCTGCTAAATTCAGCACACTTATGAAGGTGGCCATAAAATCTAAAAATGAGGATGTTGATAAGTTTAGACTGTCCAAAGAAGCTATCATAGCAGGAAATCATGCACACATCTCACACCCTCTTTCCATGGCCTCCTCGTGATTGCATGTAGGCCATGCCCTCCTTTTATGGCTTCTCTGCAATCTCTCTCTCTCCCTCTCTCTCACACACAAACATACCCTGTGCTCTCTTTCCATGGTCTCCCTGTGATTATATGCACCCTGCATCTTTCCTTGGTCTCCCTGCTCTTGCATACAGACACTCATGCACTCTGCACTCCGTTTCCCCAGCATTTCCGAGTTCACACTACATAGAACAGCCCCTCCCTTAACTTGCACATGCCCTGGGCTGGGCCAACCCAAGACCTCCCCACCAACCCTTGTGGCAGCCCCACACTCTTTACCTACGACTCCCTCTGCTTCCCATTTAACAACCCATGTATCTTGGGTTACGACGACAACAACAACTGGGACTACCTGGATTGTCAATGCTAAACAATGTAGTCATGTGATGTTGCACTTTACAAGCGCATCACTTAGCAACAGCAATCCCAGTCCCAGTTGCATTTGTAACTCGGGGACCACCTGTAGAAACATACAAAGACTGAAAGGCAATAATTGCTGGAAGTTTTACCGTATTTTTCCATCTATAAGACACACCCTTGTTTAAGATGGCCTCCAATTTCCTAAACAAAAATTCAGAAATCAACTGTCAAGTTTCCGACGTATGGGCTTTTCAAGTGACTCTGAGGCATTGTTTACCTTAAAAGTCCTTTATTAGCCTAATACACCGGCAAATGCTTGCTCAAAGGAAGCTGGAATCTGAAATCTCCAACCCTTGCACAATATATTAAAACACAATTCTCCACCTTTCTAATTTTGTCATTAATCATATTCTCCAATTAATTTAAAGAATCAGCTTCCCTTCCGTTAGAACCGCCAAATTCTTATCTTCTTTAGAGAGACAAATGGCCTTCAAAGTGCATTCCTACTCTTCCCTCCCACCAATTTTAAACTAAAACAATACACAAGTCTTAAAGCAATACACAAGTTTAACATATGAAATAGCTACTTCTTCATCTCTTGTCAAGCAATAACATTTGATGTTAGCAGCCTTGACATCAACATTTTAAATATTAAACAAACCACATCTTTAGTGGCAGTAAAACAAGTGGCCATGCCATCACACAAGGGAGGCGACTTCCTCCAATCAGATGGCGCTCTGCAGGCTTAGTCCCGGCCACCCCCTCAGCCGTCAATCACTGTACTGAAGTGGCTTCCTGGGGCCTCTTGCAGCTTCAACCTGAGCTGTGGCGGTGAAAAACAGGTCATAGAAGGCGGCTTCAGTGGGACCGGCGGCATCCTTGGGGCAGCGCGATCCTCCAGCACCAGACAGCATCTCGGGCTGGCTTTCTCCCCATCCAGGCGGCATCTCAGGCCAGTGATATCTTCCTCCACCAGGCGGCATGGCAGCGGCATGTAAAGAACCCCCACAGGCATGCCCTGGGCTGTGGAGGTTACCGTTATTTTTTCGTGAATAAGACGCTACAGTTGTATAAGATGCACCTGATTTTTGAACAGGGTGTTTGCAGGAAAAAATAGTGTCTTATACACAGAAAAATACAGTATATTCAAATGGCTACAATCTGCTTCAGCAGGTTTTGAAAATGGTTAATTTGATGTGAGGTTTAGGAGGCTATGAACTCTATATAAATGTTTTCTAAAATTCTTCCACTCAGTATAATGTGACCTATGAATATCTTAACCAATGTTATTTAGAACATTTTTGCATTTTACATTCTTCTTCTCTTCTTCTCTACTTCCACTTTTACCTCTTCAGGTATTGAGGCACATACAAAGTTCTGGCTCTGGCTCTTGCTCTTCTGGTGGCCTCAACTATTGTTAATTGAAGTTGTTATAGTGTGTCTTTGAAGTTGTCTCTCCAGCCTTTTAGATTTAATATTGTTAATCATCACTGCCCTATTTAATTTTGAGGCAATCAATCATATTTTCAATGATTGTTTTCAGGTTAAACACGATGAATAAATCTAGTACAGGTAGTCCTCAAGTTATGACTGACCATAATGGAGACTGCCCATCATGGTCATAACCCATGATGGTTGTAAAACAGGTCACTAGTGACTTCTGTGGTTGCTAAGCAACCGCTACAGTCATTAAGTGTCTGTTATGATCATTAAGTGAAACAATGATTCCCTATGGGCATGGTTTTGCCAAAAACCAGAAGTAAATGCTGGGTTTTGGCATAACTGTTGTAAAATGGTAAATGCAGCCCAGTTACTAAGTCCCCAAAGTTCAGTCGTGTGACCGTGGGGAAGCATGACCATTGTAACTTCAAATCCAAGTCATTAGTATCCCCCCATATAGGTCTTTCAGAATTTTGAACCATTGCTAAACTGAGGACTACCTGTACACATTTTCTGTGATAATTCCTGAAACTGACTAATGTTAATCAATGATCATAAAACCTAACTTACTTCTCTTCTTTAATAGACCCTAATGCATCCACTACTGAATAGAATAGGATAATAACATAATAACTTTACTGTCACTTTGAATGTACACTAATCGGCATACATTAAAATGAAATTTCATTGCATACAGCTCTCAAAGAGTCACCACCTCCAATATAACTACATACACATTAAATAAATAAATAAATAAATAAGTATATACCCACATATATTATAAGACACAGAGAAACAACAGTCTAGTTCGGGTTATGTATATGTGTGCATGGCGAGAAAAACAAATCTTGCGAGTTTACCAGACGGATGGCATAGGGAACAAAGCTATTACAGAATCGGGTAGTCCTGCTAGAAATACTTTGAAACCTCCTCCCAGAGGGGAGCAACAGAAACAGACCATAAAGTGGGTGTGTGGGGTCTTTAACAATGCTTTGAGCTCTAAGCACATAGTGCTTATAAGCAGCATCCTGAATACCAGGAAGTGAGCTTCCTATGATCTTCTTGGCTGTCCTTACCAATCTCTGTATAGACTTTATAGCTGAGGCACTGCTGCCACCAAACCTGACAGAAATGCACTGGATAGCAGTCTACTGAAGGTGTGAGTAATGGAGATGATGGCAATAGCCATCTTGCTTGAAACTGTGCTTAGTGTGTTTTAAAGGACACTAAGTTCAGTCATTTTCTAATCACTTTCAGATATTGCCTATTAAAATACTTTTTAAGCTATTAAAGATCTTCAAAATGACGTTTGAAAATGAAAAATAAGTTTGCCTTCAGTCCTGAATAAAAGAAAATTTTAATAAGTTTAAGAATTTAAAATAAATAAAAAGGTAAAGGTTCCCCCGCACATGCATGCTAGTCATTTCCGACTCTAGGGGCCGGTGCTCATCTCCGTTTCAAAGCCGAAGAGCCAGCGCTTGTCCGAGGACGTCTCCTTGGTCATGTGGCCGGCATGACTAGACGCCAAAGGCGCACGGAACGCTGTTACCTTCCCACCGTAGTGGTCCCTATTTTTCTACTTGCATTTTTACGTGCTTTCGAACTGCTAGGTTGGCAGATGCTGGGACGAGTAACAGGCGCTCACTCTGTTATGCGGCACTTGGGATTCGACCCGCCAAACTGCCGACCTTCCGATCGACAAGCTCAGCGTCCTAACCCACTGAACCACCGCGTCCCTTTTAAAATAAATAGTAATAAGCAAAATAAGATTTTGATTTTAAATGTTATAAGTGGACTAAGAGTCCAGATAAATTTGAAATGTAGAAACCCTTATAATAAGATTTTGGAATTAATTATAAAGAACAAAACTGTTCTTTATAATAGAACTGTTTCGGTTTTTGCAAGACATTATACAATAAACCATTTTATTTTAAAAACTGGACACTAGAAGGGACTAAAAATTCTAGGTAGAAGAAAAAATCAAAAGGCTACCTTTTGTATAATTAAGGAATGTACAGATAAAATGTTTATGAATTTGCCTGTAGGTAAGGGATGGAATATGAAGAGATTGTAACCTTAGAGGGAGTGAAGAGTCACTAAATTTGTTTATATTTATAATGAAGTTTGGAAGTAACTTATTTGCATATTTTTCTTTTATATTTTTACTTTTCTTTGTACTTTTTATTGTTTCATTCTAGAAACAAGAAAGAATTTATACAAATATATATTTTTTTAGATGTAAAAGCCAGTCCAATAGGTTACTGAACTCAGCAAAACTTATTTTCAGTATATTTTGTCTTTTAGGTCTAGATTTGACCCACAAAAAGTAGCCATTAATAATAATAGATTTATATGTGCAAGTTATTCTACCAGGTTTCCCAGTTTACAGTGCAACTAAATTTACCAGTGACAATTCCTCCTCATTTTAACAAAAAATATTATGCTAAAGTTTCTTCCCCAAACATTTTCATATTATGATGCACTAGTTCAGTTCTGCATTTAGTTTCTTTAGAAATCCTTTCCCATTTGAACTATGAAGTGCCCATCCTAGTGGTCTTCTTTGCTACTCCATTACTTCATTAATTCAGGTGATTGACAGCGTTTCACTTTTTTTTACTGCGAATATAGTCTCTGAAGCCCAGAAAGCAGCATTTCTGCTGTGTATGTTTTGATTATGAAATGTGCTTATGTACCCATTATAATGATATATGAAATAGCTCATATTCCCAAATGTGTATCCTTAGAAGGCCTTGGAATTAATTTACTAAAAGAAAGCACACTGTAAACAATTTAAACAGCATTAAGGAAGGATATATTTGATAGTATTTGCAAAAACATCCTCTAAATAAGAGACAATATTAAAATAGCCTTAACCTCCTTGAATTTTAGCCTATTCACTTCCCCGTCCCCCATTTCAAAGTCTCAGTTATTATGGCAGAACAAATAAGACATCATGCCTGCAAATTTAAAAGATACATATTCATAAGTATCAAGATACTATTTCTCTCCTGGAAAAAAGAAAGAGGAGAGAAAATCATTTCCACAGTTAATTGAAATAATAGAATCATGGAGTGCTGCTCCTCCAGCCTCAAAGCATGCTCTTGGAAAAGGGATGTCATCATAATTTTAAATCAGTGTCAGACTTGATTTGCATTCACTCAGTTTCAAAGAAAAAGTAGGGTTTTTTTTCCTTCCAGCAGCTGCACTTTAAGACTGATGTTACTAGAGCTGCACTTCCTAGCTGAACCCCAAAAGCAATTGTTCTGGAATGACATTCATGGGAACTCTTTTAAAAAGTTGAATAAGGTGCTGAATGGAGAAGGAACGTCAAATTTTAATTAGCCTAGGCATGCTGAGCATTAGTTTATCTTTTATTATTTTCTTCCTTATGTTTCATTTCATTTCATATTATTTTCTTCCTTATGTTTCATTTCATTTCATATTATTTTCTTCATTATATGTTTCATTTCATTTCTATACTGCCCCACCCAAGCAGCTTAGGCTCTTGGAATCTTAGTAATATGTCTGAAACAAAATCTCAAAGTCAAGGTAAACAAGAAAAATTATAGACATTTTAAGATATAGGTATTACAAAATTCATATTCCTTTGCATTAAAACTTACAAGAGCAGATTTAGCATGTATATTTATTTTATATTTAGGAATAAGAGTCAGTTTGGTCTAGTGGTCAAGGGACCAAGCTAGAAACCAGGAGACCGTGAGTTGTAGTCCAGCCTTAAACATGAAAAGTGACTGGGTGATTTTGGGCCAATCTCATTCCTTCTCAGTCCACCATATCAGGCTCGGGTAACAAGCCAGTCAATCAACTGCTGTCGCAACGAATGGATCAACACTCAGTTAATCTGAAAAAAAGTGGAACCTGCACTTGCAGGAAAACACTAGACAGGAAAAGGGGGAAAAAAATATTTAATTCAGAAGTCATGAGTAGAAAGTATTATGGCTGTCTGCTGTCTCTCAACGCAAATTCCTTCTGGTAGGACCATTTTGTTTCCTACCATTCCTTATGTACATAGTATTAAAACTGAAAAAATATATAGGACTTTACTGCAAAATGTTTCATATCCACTGCACTAAAGCTTTTGTTACTAATAATGTATTTCTTATTCACTAATGCAGACATATGAATGATTTACTACAGCAGGAGAAAGCTGCATAATTTAAGAACAGAGCAGAAAAAGATACCACCCCTCCCACACACACACACCTAATTGGCAGTCAGTATCAGCAAACAAAGTAATTTTTGGAGCAGTCCATTTTTTGGTTTAAGAAACAAATTTCTACTCGGATTAATTTACATAAACAACTTGGAGAACATTAAGGAAAAGGCCTGTGATTTTTAATGTGCCCAGCTTTTTTCTCAAAAATGGACCAATATTTTAATCAACATAATGTTGATTAGGTCTTTCTTAAGTTTAAAAATATTGCTTAGATTGCTTACCATTTACTGCCCAGTGCTGTAAATATAGATTACATTTAGCTGAGAGGTCAGTTTAATTATTCTTCCAGGATGACAACATGGAACAAAGCAAACAGACCTCACAGTGTGGTATGGGGAGATTATATTAAAATGTCACGTTCCTTTTGCTAAGAAACAAATCCTTTAAAAATGACCAAAAAGAATCTATAAGTTGTCTGACCTTTAGAAATTTATCTTGAGAGTTTGAGGATGTGACAAATTCTTAATGATACCTATAGACATGTTAACATCTTCCCTGTGGTGGGAGATACTACAGTAGTTTTTAGGCAACATTAAGTATGATCAATTTAACCTTTATGTTTACTTTCCAAATTTACTCTATGGAAAATATTTGATCTCTGGTATAAGAATAGAACAAAATGATCACCAAGTATAGATTTATAATTACAGTGTGCATGGCAAGAGATCCTCAGGCAGTAATCATTGGTGTGAGGATAGCAAGCCTTATATACTGTACAACTGTGCAATGATTGAATATGGATTAAGCCATTGCTTGATGAGATTTGTGGAAAGTGGAAGCACTGTTTTTATTTATTTATTTGCCACCCATCTTACCCTAGGGTAACTCTGGTAGCTAACATATATAGAGTTACCCTATATATATAGTTACCCTAGAGTAAGATGGGTGGCATACACACACACACACACACACACACACACACACACACACACACTTAAAGCATATGTAAAAATCAACATTGTAATCTAAGGATGCAGAAGTCTGCTTATTAGCTGCTACATGTTGCCAAGGGCACATTACACCTGTGCTGAGAGTGCTGCATTGGCTTCCAGCAGGCTTTCAGGTATACTTCAAAGTGTTGATTTTATCCTATAGTACCATTAATTGCTTGGCACCTAGATATTTTTAGGACTGCATTCTCCAGGATTAACCCAACTGACTCAGTTGTTCCCTTGGGAAGCCGTTGAAGGTGCTTCATTTCTGCAAAGTAAGGCAGTTTGAGGCACTCCTTTTGGGCAGCAGGCCGGCTCTTTGGAATAGCCTCCTGGTAGATATCAGGCTGCCTCCCTCAGTCTGCACATTTTGGAAGCTTTTATGACACAAGCAGCAGCCATCTGGGTTTTTGTTCTCTTGTTGGCTTTATTTAGCTTTGGATATTATTTATTTATGTACCTTATTTGTATTACTCTGGACATTTTATGCTACATATATTTATTTCGCAACTGCCAGAAATCCTGGCAGATTTTGGGGCAATACAAGACAAATAAATAATACATAAATGAAAAAAATGCTGGTTTTCTTAAAATGATAAATGGGAGAAGAAGCAAAGATATTCTGACCACAGCTCAATTACACATAATGCACAAGTAAGGAGAAGGAGAAGGACAGTAAGCATAGAATATTCTTGTGTTAAATTCGCTACTTAATACAAATCCCAGTGGAAAAAATCCTGATTCTATTAACCATCAGGAGTAGGCAACTGTTTCTGGTATTGGGCACAATTTTATGCCATGAAATGGGTTCCCACCTCCAAAAAAATCCTATTCAAAATCCCTCCTTATAGAAATACAGACATTATAGAAATAGTGTAGTGGCAGTGCTTTTTTTGTAAAAGAAGTAGTGGCAGTGCTTTTTTTGTAAAAGAAAAAGGTGCCGGAACTCACACATGTCATACAACCCGCCTTGCAAGGTTCCATCCGAAAAAGGTGCCGGAACTCCGTTCTGAGCGTTCTATGAGAAAAAAAGCCCTGAGTAGTGGGATATCTATGAATGGCATATCCAGAGTGTCATTCATTAATATATAGAATCATGACTAGTCTGTTGCAATAAGACTATGTACTGTACTGTGTTATGTATTGTTATCTCACCCTTCAAACCGGCAGCAAGACAACAAGGCAAGTGCCCTACGGTATTACCCTTAACTTATATTATCTGATAGATGCAAAGACTATGGGATCGGGCATAAATTAGTGTATTGATACATTCGTGGACTGTTAAAATTTCAGTGCATTTTCTTTTAGAAAATGTTATACGGCTATTTAACCAATGTTCAATTTCTAAAAGGCTGTGAGCTCTTGTTCAGTTATTAAAGTGTGGTTTGGGGACAACTTGGTGGCATCTTGTGTTCATATTGTGTTTGTACATGTCTAGAACAACAAATAAACCAATAAAGTTTAGAGTGTGAAAAAAGAGAAGTATAACAGCAAGCAATAGGAAATATCAAATCCAGCAGAATCGTGAGTACTGCAAAAAAGGCTACATGCCCATAATAGACCTTTTCTATGCTACTATTAAGGGACGCGGTGGCTCAGTGGGTTAGGACGCTGAGCTTGTCGATCAGAAGGTCGGCAGTTTGGCGGGTTGAATCCCGAGTGCCGCGTAACAGAGTGAGCGCCTGTTACTCGTCCCAGCTTCTGCCAACCTAGCAGTTCGAAAGCACGTAAAAATGCAAGTAGAAAAATAGGGACCGTTCCGGTGGGAAGGTAACAGCGTTCCGTGCGCCTTTGGTGTCTAGTCATGCCGGCCACATGACCACGGAGATGTCCTCGGACAAGCGCTGGCTCTTCGGCTTTGAAACGGAGATGAGCACCGGCCCCTAGAGTCAGAAACGACTAGCATGCATGTGCGGGGGAACCTTTACCTTTACCTTTATGCTACTATTGATCCCTATGTCTTCAAATACTTGCACATTTTTTTTACTAGGGCTCTCCAGGTTCAAATGTAGTGATGTGCAGATCACATTTCCTGCTTGTCTTTTACATCCTGCATCTTGGTGGGGCTTCCCTGATATGATAGTCCAGAAATAGGGATTGCCTTATGATACTTATAATGAACTGTGTGGAACTTCAATACTCGGGTTGGTTAGTGACTGGATGCTTCTTGGGAAGTACCCATTGATTGGTGGCTGGGAATGATGCTAGCTCCAGTATGACTGGTCTGCCTTCTTTGAATCTGGATAGTATTGGATGGATAGTTAATTACATTCAAGTTGGGCTCCTTTATTTCAGCCCCGGGTTTCAGGTCTTCTCTAGCTCTTATGTTCATTGCTGTTCATATCTAACCCTAACCCTAACAACATACTTGTTTCAGAGGACTAAAATGTAACAATTGGCTCTTGCGTCAATGTATGCCTTAACCAGAGAACTGATTACATAAGAGAATGAAATTAAAAAGCTAAAATGGAAAAAATGAAAAAGGACTCTGAAATACCTATATTATTTTCTATCAAAATGTTTCACATCTCTTAAATTATCTGTAAATGCTGCAGATATTAAAATATTTTTCTAATATCTAATATTTTAACATTATTCTTTTAATATCTTCTATTAAGGGAATACAGAAGAAGCGAATCTTTATATGCGTAGTGGCATTGCATTTAAAGGAGAAAAAAATAAACCCATATGTAAAAGCGCTATTATATCACTTGCCTGGTTCCATAATCACTACAAGAAGAACAGAAGAAATATAAGAATACCTAAGAGCCATGTGGAAAGATTAATATAGAATTTTATTTTTGGTTACAACCTTTTGTTAAACGTATTTTTAATTGTGTCCTTGGAAGATTTTATGTAATATGCACTGTACAAAAATTTTTTTTTACAATCACTTATAATATGTGCATGTACGTAAAAGCTAGTGTGGTGCAGTGGTTAAAATGCTGGATTAGAAGTGGGAAGAGCCAGGAGTCCGGTCTTCCCATATGCATAGAAGCTGACTGGGTGATTTTGAACCAGTCTTGCATTCCCAGTCCTACTCTGGGAAATCAAAAAACATCTCTCTGGGTCATCATGGTAGACAATTGTGCATAACCTTCTACAAAGAAGTTGTTGTGGAATGATTCGGGATGACAAGGTTATATACTTATAGGTAACATTACATAGGATGAATGACTACTGCACAATACTACTAAGTAGCTTGGAAGATGCTGCTCTCCTCTTTCAAAATTTGCTTCCAAGCTTTGCTAATGCTGTATTTTAATTCAGAACAAATACTAAGGACACAATGTCTATAGCAACTCAGACCCACATATTCTAAAACCATTAAACTAGATGGTATTATACTTTTTAAAATAAATAAGCATTTCTTTCCTCAAAAAATTGTGAGAAGTTAATCTTCTGTATATAATCACTTTATTTATGCCTTCCAGGCAGTGTTTGACTCCTCAAGACTCCCTGGACTAGTGCTGCAGTTTTCTTGGCAAGCTTTTTGAAAATTGCTTGACATTGGCTACTTCCTGGAGCTGACAGAGAAATGACAGGCTTAAAGTCATCCAGCTGGTTTCACGTCTAATGCAGAACTAGAACTCATGGTTTCTTAGTTTCTAGTGTGACACCTTAACCACCCCCTCAAACTGGAATTTTCTGTGCGTCCATAGAACTTGCCTAAAATAATTGTCTAATCATTTATTGCTTACTACAAAAATACTTAAGTCTCCTAATAAAACTAGTTTTTTTTATTTATTTATTTATTTTATTTTAATTCCATTTATATCCCGCCCTTCTCCGAAGACTCAGGGCGGCTTACAAGCTTTCACTGTTGAAAACTTTAAAAAGAAGGAAATGTGGTTTATCTAAAATTAAATGTTTGTACAATCATGCTCAAGAATGCATCAAGCAGTCTAAAATTAAAATATTATATATTATATTTTTAAAAAAAACAATATGAAGGAGAGAATGACACAAGATTACATAATTTTTTTTCCAGGAAAAATGTAACTTAAAAGAAAAGAGTATTGAAAACAGGCTTCTCATTCATGTTTACTGAGCTGTATAAACAATAAACAAACTGAACAAATGAAATCTTTTAAGGAAGTGTTTTTGGATAAAATCCAAGAATAAATATTCTACTTCCTAGTATAATTAAGTGTTTAATAGCTCAACCAGAAAACGGGTGCCAATTATTCTTATCTTAGTCACCATCACCAGAATGAGTTCTACCACAAATAGCATGTTTTTAACTTGGTTCTTACAGAACATTAAAAGTTTTATAATGGAAAGAGCCTCCCAAACCTTATTTAGGATAGGCTGGTAGCTTAAGTATTGCCTATGTATTCAATAAGACTATATATGCCTATTTTAAGGTTAGCACATTTTAAGGTGTTTTTATTTTTAGCTTCAGTGGGAAAAATTGGAGATGGTTGGGTATTCTTTATGCATTCACGAACCCAAATATTTCCTGGTTCGTAAGTCAGTTTAAGTGTCTGTACTTCATTCACAGAGCATGACAGCTAAAATTAGCCTCTGAAATGAACACTCTTTAAAAACCATCTTCCGATTCTCCCAAGCCTGTTATTCCATACATGGAGAAATACCATTATGTTACCATTGCATTTCTTCAACCACAATATTGTGGCAGCTATAAAATAGAATGGGCCATATGAAGAGAGCGATAGTTATTGAAATGTTATGCAATAGCAAGCTATCCACAAATCATCCACTTGTCATTATTACCTATTTAATTCATGAAAATATGCAAATATATTATCATCCTGTTAGAATTAACCAGAATTAACCATTCAACAAAATAGAGAGATTTACTGCAAAAATATAAATGCTTATGCAAGTGGTACACAATGAATTGCAGTATAGTCAAACCTCAATTTATTGAAACAATTAGGGGGATGAGATGTTGATTATTTCTTTAAATCACAAACCATTTGTGGAAATTTGAGTTATTAACGTAATGTTCTGTAAATGATGTAAATTTCTATATATTAGGTAAAATTAATATAAAATTAGCTTCCTTGAGCAGATTATTTCAGATGCAACGGCCTTGCCTATTATTTCGCTGGCAAGAAATGTGATCTATTGAAACTGGAAGTCCAATAAATGGGAGAGTCTATTAAATTAAGGTTCTACTGTATTGAATGTTAGAATTAAGAAAATATTATTCAAATTTACTGTTCATGGAAAAATGTTAGAATTATTCTAACAGAAATTAAGCCAACAAGTTACCCAACTATCATGGCAGAAAGCTGCAAAGCCCATTTTTGTCATCCCATCTATCTGCTCTTAGGTAATGTGTAAGGTCACAAGCCAAGATTCCAAGACCAAGTAGCAGTAAACAATTGAAAACACTGTGATAATTTTCATATACGTTAGGCAATGCAGCAGAAGTCACAGAAAGATGACCTAAAGACCAAATTGGTGGGGAACTCCAGAAACACAATCAAACAACAGACCATGAATCTACAGGAATACCATAACTGTGACAAAGCAGTCAGAGCAAAAGACATTATTTCCAGTAGTCTGGTACATATAAAGAAGGTTTAAATATTCCACAAGGAACCTATTCAGCAAAAAGTCCTTGTGCTGGACCAGTCTATGTTCAGTTGCTCCATTTTATATCTAGTTTAGGAATTAAGAACTGTGTTAGTGTATTCAGCATTTACAGGGTTAATACTAGCAGCAATGTATGTAAGAACATGTAGCATTTACAGGGTTAAACGTTAGTTCCTCAAGAGATGCCTTATGGGAATTGTAGTCTAACTGTTTAGTGAGTACCATGCTTACTTAGTTAAGTGGGTAGAGTTTTAAGTTTTATGGTAGGACTTCCTGCCTTTGTCTTTTGTACTATCTCTCTGGAATGAACCCTGGCATGGCTGGGGATCTCGCTCCATCTTCATCATGTAGCTTTGCACAGGATACGATACGATACGATACTATAATCTTTATTGTCATTGTCCCATACAGAACAACGAAATTGAAAAATCCACATCAACCCCACAAAACCCAACAAAAACAACAAAAAACATATCAACATACCACCCACCCCACATATACACATTTAACCCCTAGAAACACTCTAACACTCTAAAAACTAAATACAGAAGTTCTCTCAGAAACTGCATTCTGCTGCATTCAAAGCCAAAACCGCTTTTGGATAAAAACTATTTCTCAAGTGGCTGGTCCTGGTCTTTATGACCCTATACCTCCTTCTAGAAGGCAGAAGCTGAAAGAGATCATTTCCGGGGCGCGTGCAATCCTGCACAATCTCTACAGCTTTCTTATAACACCTGGAGGCATAGATTTGATCTAAAGTAGGAAGAGTACACCCAATTATTCTCTCCGCAGTCTTTAGGATGGAAAGATCATCATTTTTTCACCTAATGAGTTGGACTTCAAATTACAATCTTGCATTCCGAATGGACCAGTGCTGTAACCGTGAGTTATTGACATTGGAAGCATGAGAAATAAAAGTAGTTTGTTTATTCCATTTCATTTGAGTTTATTCTGGCTGTTTCAAGACAGATCAGCATTCACATCTTTATTTGAAACAGAACAGTCCTTAAGCTACCTGTATATACCTTCATCTGCCTCTCCTGCCAAAATCTATAATTTTCTCAGCTAGTCTAGATCTCTGCATTGTGCAGGCTTCGGACCTTTTACCCTAGGTCTTTCTTGAGGGCTGGAGGGAAGGGGTGTCTAACTTCTAATCAGTATTTGGATCATTTGGTCCAGGATGAAGAGACCCTAAAGCGGAAGGCTCTGGCAAGACAGGATTTGGTTCCATAATGTAAGGGCTGTTACAGTTTAGACTTCTAGGAAGTCTGCCCAATGTATGGTTACCAACCAGCAGGCCAGTCTTTTGTCTACAACTGTAAAATGGAAACTCTTTCTGGCAACAGAAGAGTTCAAAGATAGACAAGTACCTGTCATTGCCAGACAGAGGGCTTACTTTCATGATTCCACCAAATAAACAGCCAGCCACAAGATATAGTGCTAATGACTAAGTGAAGAACGTCTACAAACATATCTGACTTTCAATTGTTTGCTCAAGATGCAACTGGAACGAATTGATCTTAATTGATCAATTAAATATAGAGTACCAGTGAAACACAAGATGACTTAATTTGACAAGCCATCTGAGAAGTTGCAAAAATTATGGTTCATACACTTCCATACAAGTGAAGAAGTGACACTGAAGTACTGTACTACTCTGTTATTCCATTAGATCAGGGGTCCCCGACCTATGGGCTGCAGCCCACTACTGGGCCATGGCCTTTTGGCCACCAGGACGCATGAAGGGATGGCCAGTGCACACCCGTGTGTGCGTGCACTCACCCCCCCACTCGCGCTAGTGCCGCCCCAAGTATCTGTGTGTGTGTGCGCACACACACACACACACACACACACACAAACACACCCGGGTTTTTCTAGTTGGTTTGAAAAGGGTTGTTTGAATCTGTCCAAATCTAAATTATGTGGGTTTTATTAGCCTCTTTGTTCCAATTCTGATTTCAACTTCCCCCCTTCCTGAGAAGTAAAGATTCACCAATTCCCATCCCATCAGCCTATTTAGTACTGTGCAGTTAATAAACTTTTTTATGCCAGATATTTGTATAATGAACTTTTGGATTGGATCATAACTGAAAACATCATGATTGAGAAGAAGGTGAGCTTCAGAGAATGTCAATCTTTTCTTGATCATTTTCTAACTCCTCAATGTTTAATTGAAAAAAATATTCTGCTGGAGCTTGTCCAGCACTTTATGCAGCTTTTATTAATCTTAGATGTTCCTTCAATCTTGTCTCCAGACCCAAATATAGAAGAAATTGAGGTACTCTTCGAAGGATTAGAAGGTCATTTTTTTCTTATCCACAAATTCTATGACCTTTCCAAATGCGGTGTAATGTGCATGGACATTACATTACAGAAACTACTGTCAAAAGAGATATTAAACAAGTTTATATTTTGTTCCACCCACCTTTTTTTCAATTTATTAATCTTTTTAGACAGATTGAACAAGCCAGTTCTCCCCACCAAATCAGTAAACAGCCATTTCTATCCTCCTCTATGCAAATGAAGTTTACTGCTTTCACAGATGTAGATTGATTTGAGGTGAATTACATGCTTAATTACTATCAAGAAAAAAAATGCCTGTAATCAACTACTCCAAAACAATGGTTATGGTGCTTGCTAAGGATTCTAAGTTAAATAAACTAAATAATCCCCTGGTAGAACAAGTCAAGTACTTAAGTATTTTTTCACATCACAGTTAATCATAAAGCCTATGTTGATTATGCTATCCTAAACACTATGAAAATTAATCTTAGTTCTACAATTTTTCCATTTCTCTAAAAGAGCACAGTTTGTACCTGAAGCACTTAGTCTTTGGAACTGAATTTGGACTTTATGGGTGAATTCCTTCTCTTTGTAACAGTACAATCCCAATTTTTAGGATCCATCTTCAAAGCGCCCCAGCAATTTTCTAATGCACTATTGCACCATGAAGTCCATTTATTTAAAATCAGAGTTTTTTCTCCCAAATGATTTAGGTCTTGTGATCTTGGTTGACAATTTTAATTCTTCCTGGATCCAGGCACTTCATGAGAAATTAAAATCTCTTGGCTTTTCATGGGCCACAATCTCCCAGATGGATTATGAACATGTGTTAGCTAGCCACTCTTAAACAATAGGTTATGGAACAGAGATACAAATGGACCTGTCAGTTTTACCCAGGAACGTGTTTTTGAGTTGTACTATTCATCTATTCCACTCTGCTAAGTACTTCAGCTATATAGAAGTCCCCAAATACAGAAGGGCATTATTTCTGTCTAGATTTAATGCCTTCCCAACAGCTGTTACTAAGGGGAGATATGGGAACATATCATTTGAGTGGAGACTGTGCTCTGGTGGTATAGGAGGAATTGAAATGCTATCATATTGCTCATTTTATCCTAAAACTTGGCAGGAGTTGTTATCTCCATTTTTAGTCAAGCATCCTGGTCACTCGGATTCTTCTCACCTCCAGTTGTTAGTATCAAATCAATCTGACTCTATTTTCCCAAATGTTGCTAAATGTACAATATGCCACAGTCTTTGTCTAAATAGCACTTAGATATTTATTTGGTTTCGTTGATTACCCATCTTAACTGTGGTTGTTTATCCAGTTGTCTATGTTTATACATTATGCACAAATGCATTTTATTTATTTTTATTAAACTGCTTGGATTTAAGAATTGCACTTCTACTTGGAATTTGCTTATGCTGGCCTACAGTAAACCATTCCTTCATTCAGGACAGATGTGGATGTGTTGAGTTTGTGTGTGTGTTTGTACTCTCCTCTCCCCTGCCTTGCATTTGTCTGTGTTTATGTGTATGTGTGGCCTGGAAGTATAAAGCGGGCTGCATACTTTCCAGTCTGGGTCATGTGACCAGGAAGGAAGTGGCTTAGAATGGAACAGTTGGTATCACTCCAAGCCACTGCCACTTGCCTCTCCCATAGTGATGCACCTTGGATATTTTTCATTCCTTTTTTTTTCCTCCACAGCCTCTAATTGGATGTGCCCAGTGGTGTGCTGCAGCCAGCTTATACTGGCTCATGAAACCCTATTGTTAAATTTTCTGGAATTTTGTCAGCCAGTTGAAAGCACAGCTGAGCCATGACATTTAGTGCGTCAATCACTTGTTCAGCAGCTAATAGCACAGCACAGTGGTGGCAATGCAGACAGCAAAACTTGTGGCTAAACATTTATTAGTAGATCACTTTTTGAACAATTTTGTTTTTCATGTATTTATGTCATGGTTCCGATAGATGAAACCCATCAAAAGAACTTCCAGGAAAAATCTTCCTTAAAGAACATTTTATTCGGAAAACAGTATTGGCACTACATAGTTGGCGAACCTATGGCACACGTGCCAGAGGCGGCACTCAGAGCCCTCTCTGTGGGCATGCTCACCATGCCCCAGAGATGGCAACTGTCCCTCTTCAAGCAACCGCCCACTAACTTGCGGAGGTCCAACGTGGCTGGATGCATCCCGGCACAGCTGGTTTCCCTCCCCCCCTCCATCCCGTCCCTCCTGGCCTCGCATGCTCTCCTTTTCCTGGGCACGACCCACTGCATCACCTCCTCATCTGTCAGCCAGCCATCCAGCTCAGAGGTGGCTTCTTTGAACTGCTGGCGGTGGGCTGCGGAGCCCCAGAGTGTGTCGGTCGAGGGGCCGGTAGGCTGTGGCTTCTGAGGGACAATGTTGGCCCCCATGCGCTCACTGGCCTCTGGGTGGGGGGGCAATGTCAGGCAGCAGCCGCCCTGGCCCTTGCCTTGCTCCATGGCAATGACACCCCCACCCTGCCTTGCCTCACCCCGCAGGACGAGCCTCCTGTCTATGACCCTCTGGATCTCCTCCATCCCTGCCCACCCCCCACAGGCGTCAATCCCCATGAGCAACATGGAGGTGACCATGCCCACCTTGGCCACATCCAACCAATCTGCCATGACCAACACAGCCATGCCCACCCAGTGGGCCACGTCCACCCAGCACCCAGAAATAAATAAGTGGGTTTTGGGTTGCAGTTTGGGCACTCGGTCTCTAAAAGGTTTGCCATCACTGACATAGTTGAACCCAAAAACTAAATTCCCTTCACCCGGATACAAAGTAGCAAAGTGCAATTTCCACCCCCAATAAACTGACATAAATCACATTCCCGTTAGCTAAAAGTGCGTTTTCTCCCCAGCTCCGCAGCCCACCAAAATGTTTGTCATTGGGTTCCCACAGCAGCGTTATTATTATGGCTAGCTGAGCTTTCATCCCAAACCCCGCCCCATCCCCCGGCTGCACCTGATTTCTGAAAGCAAGAAAAAGCATAGAAAGGAGAAGAGAAAATGGCTGCATTTTCAACAGTTGTCAGAGCGGGAACATCCAATGTTAGCAGCGTTGACAATTTAATTTGTATCCCACCATTATTCTTTTTACAAATACCAAGACGGTGAACATATTCAACACATCTTCCTCCTATTTTCCGCACATCAACCATCCTCTGAGGTGAATTGGGCTGACAGAGAACGACTGGCTCAAAGTCACTCCTCTGGCTTTCATGGCTAAAGTGTGACTAGAGCTTATGGTCTCCCTGCTTCTGCCCCCACACTCATCCTGTTCTGCTTTTGAAGAGTTATCCTCTTGATATAGAAGGAGACCAATGGGATAGAAAGACAGAATCCTGATCCCCTTCACATAATTTCTTTCCAACGTTTCACTTGGCTGGAAAAAAAAAATCAAAAGAAAAATGGAAAAGGGTAAATGTTCTGTTAACAGGAGGAGATTTGATGTAATATTACTGTGCAGATTACTTATCTCTTTGTGAAATCTGCTTTGAATTGGAAAGCAGTATAGGTTATCTACCAAAGATTAAAATGTGACCCTCTTCTCTTGCCATGAACAAATACTGGAAAAACACCTTTTCCCCTAGGAACTGGGCTGGGTGGAAGTTGCACACGCACTTTCTTGTCACCAAGGAACACTGTACAGTGTACAGTGTTCCTCCATCACATTGAATGGATTGAGAACTAAGAGGGAATCTCACTCTTAGATGGTATCTGGGAATTTTAATCCTCATTTCCTTCAAGAGTTTTCTTTCTCCAGCAAATTCTTCGCAGCTCAGTTCATCCAAACTTATTTTTAAGTGGCTTAAATTCATCTTTCACTATGCTAAACGTAATTAAGAT
This sequence comes from Vipera berus, assembly GCF_964194415.1. Classification (NCBI taxonomy): domain Eukaryota; kingdom Metazoa; phylum Chordata; class Lepidosauria; order Squamata; family Viperidae; genus Vipera; species Vipera berus. Next base: position 173,503,709 of record NC_138202.1, read on the forward strand.
GGCTTATCTTTGTAAAGATAAAAATATCTTGGGAGTTCCAAAGATCACATTGGTCTACACAAACTTTAATACAAAGGAGGCAAAAGTCCAGACCTATTTCTGCTTTTTTTATTTGCTTGTGAAAAAAATGCTATTTATAGAGATGTCAAACAACCCTTTTAAAAACCCGACTCACAGGGACCGTGTCATGAATATTCTGATGGGAATCAGACTAGTTAGTACACTCCTTATTCTCTTTCCCCCTTCTGCTTCTAATTTGTGAAAAGGACCTTGTAAGCTTATGCTTAATTTTTGACTAATTACAGCTTGCCACATCATCAGAGCTGACAATCTATTCATTTTAACTACAGTTTTTTTGAAATGATCTCCAAGCACATGCCAATTAAGATTTATGTCATTTCTCAACTATGAATAATGTAAGAAACCATTATTAAAACGCAGGAATGAAAGACCATCTTGAGACTTCCAGATGAGAGTGTTTGAGATTTGGGAAGGATACCAAGGGTGTTCTTGCAATCATAAAGCTTACTAGCTGCTGCATTCCTTGTAACTTATTGTTTTATTTTTATTATTTTATATTCTACTTGCTTATTATTGTTCAAAAAGAAGTGGATGATAATTTAAAAGCCTTTTCCACCTTTCCCTGCAAAAAAGAAATTGTGGCAGGTAGCAAAGCGACACTTGCCATTTTAATTACGTACAGTAGCTTCAATTAGTCAGGGATCTAGCAAGCAATGGGAATACTTTTCGTTGTGCAAAAGTTCAAAACTGATTTGCTGTTTGTATGCAAATCTGAATGAAAATAATAGTCATTCTTATAATAAAAAATATGTAGCTCAAATTATTTCAGATGCAGAACCTAAGGATACCTTAGATCAGGGCTTTTCAATCCATGGTATGCGTACCACTGGTGATACTTCGGCACCTGGGAGGTGGTACACGTATGACGGGCTGAAAAGCACTGTAAAAAAAAGTGTAAAAGTGGATGAGCTGAAGCAGCGGCAGGGCCAAAGAGGCCTGGGGGAGAGTCAGCTGGAGCTGCCGTGTTGCCGGGGCTCTGCTGAGAGCCCAGGATCAGTGCGCACGGCTCCAGCTGATCGGTGCTTCCAGCGCACCCGGAAGAAAAAAGGAGGGGGGGACAGAAGAGAGGATATAAAAGGAGGAGTAAAACTGGTACTTTTTCCTTTATTTTTTTAACTGTAACATTTTACAAAATACAAAAATACAAAAGCAAATAGTAGGACACAGTGGGGAGGAAAAAAGAGAAAGAAAAGTGAGGCGGAGAAGGGAAAAAGAAAAGGTATTACTTCGGACTTCCTCTGCTGCAGCAGAATGAAGCATTAACATCAATCCTCAACTTTTTCCTTTTCCATAATAGTATAAATTAGCCATTTCCACAACAACAAATCAATCTAATCAGTAAAACCCAAAATTCCTCCCTCTTTTTTTTTTTTTAGTCATCAGGTTTTTGACATCTTGCTAAGCACTGGTGGTACTCGAATATTGTCATGCCCTAAAAGTGGTACAATCTGTAAAAAGGTTGAAAAGCCCTGCCTTAGATAATAGTCACAGAGTTTGCAATTTCACTATGGATTGTTGCGCACTGCTGCACAACAGGCATTTGATAGTATTGTTTGATCACTTATGAAGGTGTGTTACAGCACAAAAAGAGCTCGGTCGCATACAGAGAGTGATAGTGATAGAGACAGAAGCACAGAGAGAGAGAGAGACAGAGAGAGAGAGAGAGAGATGCATAATTCACAGGCTGCATATACAGGTGCTTCCACAATATCACATGGACATATACATGTTTCAGCAATTATGCTATTATAGTTGTTCATTTGAATTCATCAGCCCTGCACTCAAACAAATGTTTTAATACATACCTTTTCTGTTACATATTCCTACTGAAAAAATTATGTAAATATATTTATTCACTTTGTATAGTAACTCATTTGTGATTATGGGTAGCTCACATAGTTAAAACAAAGCAACAACACAAAAAATAAGCTGCAGGAAAAGAATAAAAATACAATAACCCTTAAACACCAAATTAAAAAAAAAACTAATTAAAATTAAAACCATAAAAAGCAGGCAAAGTGCAAGTCACCATCAGTATAACCATTTAGCAGGCTCCAAACCATAACTAGGTCAAAAAAGGGTTAATTTACAGAATACACAATAACAGACTTGTAAGGGACCTTGGAGGTCTTCTAGTCCAACCACTTGTTCAAGCAGTAGACCCTACACAATTCTGGAAAAATGCCTGTCCAATCTCTTCTTTAAAACTTCTGGAGGGAAGCCGTCTTTCTGATTAACTGCCTTCACTGTCATTCTAGATCTCTCCTTCATATCCATTACTTTTTGTCCTGCCCTCAGAAGCTTAGATCCTATGTTATTTTTCTTCTTTTCTTATTAGTTATTACACCCCATCAATTTAATTCACGTATTTCACTAAGCTACTGCTTGCTTAACTATACTTCATTAAATAAATCACTATTTATCATACAAACTAAGTAAAAAATTTGTTTCCAATCTCCAGTAGCTAGAGTAATACATTTGGCTGATATACTATGACAAACAAGCTAAGTTATGGCTTAACATGAAATATGGACCCAGAGGTTTCCCCTTAGGAAAATGGTCAGCTGCAACCTATATTCTTATGCAGCACATAGAAAGACAGTTTGGTGTAGTTAAAAACCAGGTTAAAAACAGGAGACTAGGAGTGCTAGTCCCACTTTAAGCATGAAGTCAACTGGATGACCTTGGACTCACTAGTCACTCTCTCTCAGCCCTGAAAGCAGGCAAAGACAAACCATTTCCAATATCTTGTCAAGAAAACTGCAGGCATTTCTCCAGGCAATCACCAGGAGTCAACACACACTTGATGACACCAAAAAGGAAAAAAAAACTACACAGAAATCAAGTGATAAATCCAAGCTATATTATAAGGATAAATCAAATGAGAAATTAAAAGCTCATCAAAGCAATTGAGAAAATATATCTAAGGGTTTCAGATTTCCTGTCTTTTGTCAATTGACCACTGATCCAAAACAGCCTATCTTTTGAATAAAAGACCAATAATGCCAGAGAAAACCTTGCACTGATGGTGGCAGAGATTCCATACAGGAATATTACAAAGGTTACAAGTAAACAAACGGGATTAATTTCAAACTGGATGTGTTCAGAACTTAGAACCACCATATAAGAACAGGGACGTATTCCACAGCATCCGTGGTTTGCATCCTTTACTTTCTCCAAGGGGTCCTAGTTTTATTTTAGAAAGTGAATTTAAGGTAAATCATAGGATGGGCACAAAGAGGTGCTTTGCAAAGGGAACTAGCGGGAGTAACACAAGGGGCTTGTCACAGTTGCCATGGGGGATTTCTAGATTCTCTGCATGTGTATGCACAGGAAATGCTTCCACTGGGGCTACTAGCAAAGAGAAGCATCAATATGTCCAAATGAAGATGACCTGGGAAAGATCTCACACCAACTGGGCCAAGCTTCCCAGAGTCCAAGAGGGTGATTCATTCTTGTCAACATGCTTTACAAAGTAGCTCTTGAAGTATTTTGCACAGTTCTGGAAATTGGGCCCAATTAACATACACGGCTATTTGTATATCATATCCGGCGTTATTTTTTTTAATGATATGGTGATAACAGATTCTGGAATATTCACCTTTGAATCTTAAATTTCTGTTATCCATGATAAGACAGCATATTTTAATGCAGCCTCCCTTAAAGGATACATTTTAGCTGTTTTAACTGTCATTTCTCCAGTGGGGACATCAACCCACTATGGTGTCTTCTGTCAATTTGAAATGCTGACAAGATTTGAAAGTCATTGACCCCCTGTGGGTGCTGCAGAGACAAAAATATTTTCACCTTCCACTCCAAGAAGAGGCAAACAAAATAAAAGGTTCAGTAATGATAGAAAGAAGAAAGTGACAAAATATGTCACTTTCATCCCTCTTATCTTTCTGTGGACTCTGCCAAAACCTAAGAACAAAGCCATCATCACTGGGACTTCTCTTAAATGGCCTGAAGCTGTGGAAATGTTTCAGAAATGAAGTCACAACATCTCAAAAAAAGCCCCAAAAGTGCTTCAGAGCAATTTCAGCTGCAACAGAATTCAGATCTTCAATACAGCTGATGTTGAAGACCTAGGCTGCTTTCAGACTGGCACCAAAACCAAGAATGACAAGCCCTTTCACAAAGGCTATTTCCACACTAGCAATTTATAATACCTTCTAGAATCCTCCCAATCACTGTTGTGGCAAAATGAAAGTGGCACATTTTTTTATCACTACAGTGATACCTAGGCAATGCAATGAAGATGCCATAAATCTTTACTGCAGAAATTTCCTAAATTGTCTACAAAACCCAGTTTACCTTTATTTGGAATAGGCATGGCAATTAAAGTAAGGGTGAAGGGCATATATGACACCCAAAGGATTTTATTTCAACATCCAGAAACCTTTCAATTTTAGCTACCAAATTTTAAGTTTTAATATGATCAAAGGAAAAATAGGAAGTCCACAGTGAATAGCCATATTAATTGTATCTATTTGATTGATGAAATGTCAATTCAGTTTAAATAAAAATTTAGTACAGTATTTATTTCTTTAGAATGGGCTCTCAAAGGCTAAATGCGCTATTGAGCTCCAAAAATGTTGTACAGCCCAATCTAAAAAGACTTTCTAACTACATATAGGTCATGGTACAGGTAGTCCTCAATTGACAACAGTTCGTTTAGTGATCATTCAAAGTTACAACGGCACTGAAAAAACTGACTTATGACTATTTTTCACACTTACGACCATTGCAGAATCCCCATGGTCATGTGATCAAAATTCAGATGCTAGGCAACTGACTCAATTTATGACCATTGTAATGTCCCAGGTTCATGTGATCACCTTTTGAGATCTTCTGACAAGCAAAATCAATGGGAAAGTCAGATTCACTTAACAACCGTGTTACTAATTTAACAACTGCAATGATTCACTTAACAACTATGACAAGAAAGGTCATAAAATGGGGCAAAATTCACTTAACAAATGTCTCACTTAGCATCAAAATTGTTGGTCAATTGTGGTCATAAGTTGAGAACTACCTGTATTAAGAAAATTTATCTGTGATACTTAGCCTCCTGACCAATTTCTACAAAAAAAATCACTGTTCCATCACTCAGGCACATTAGTTGATTATTCTACCCAAATAATATCTAAATGCTTCTATAATAGTTGTAGAATGTAATGCAAGCTAGTAATTCTAATGTTTTTCAAAGTATCTGTTTTGAGGGAGGGGAAAGCTTGTGCCTTATATATGCAAATCTGGCTAAAAATCTGACTGAATTCAGTGAGGTTTGTTTCCAAATGTATGTATATGATTTATTGTTGGTAAGTTGCAATAACAATTAGTAGTTCGGTACCTTACCAAATCTATTTTTTTAATTTAATTTTAATAACAGACCACAATTATTCCATATTTTTTGAACAAGTTTATAGAAATTTATGTTTTACAAAGTGAGATACCATCAATCATATCAATTCTGAAGCTCAATTTTGGTATATTTTTCACTATACTGAAAGGTTATTTAACCTTTTTTGAGGAGGTTTTTCTTACAACCTTTTACCTACAACGTAAGGATGCATTTTTGTCCTCTTATTTTAAGTTTTCTGAGCAAAATTCAAACACAAATTGAAAGCACTGAGATTGGTTGAACATGAATATCTTATCAGAGGATTTCAGCTCTTGATTTCTGATAAAGCTACCTATATTAAACAGTCTGCATCACAAGAAATACAATTTTTGTCCTGTATAGGCTCATGCCTATACCATTGGTTGAAAAAATGTATTGTTGTTTGGCTATGTGAAACTTATCCTCAATAGTAATGGTAGTTTCTTTAATCAGCTGCTTCTTTACTCATTTCTTCCATCCATTCAATTTTCCTTTAATTATTACATTTAAGATTATTCTTATGTTTAAGACAGATGCTCTACTGCATATATTTCATACATCTTCACCAATGAAGCTTTTATGACACAACTCAATTGTATATCTCAGAACTTCCTTTCTAACTGTAAATCCTTGTATGGTAGTGACCTTGAACTGTATTTGACTCAACAACAATGGTGAAACTGACAACTTACATAAACTATTTCATCACATTTTTAACTACCGTACTTAAGAATTCAGTATTATAGTATCTACAACATCAAATCAACTGACATTCTTGGAAACTCAGAACCTTGTATTCTATTTGGAGAAGCTTGAGTTAACTTAATAAAAGTACTGACTTTTATTTTATTTTCTCACACAAAATCATTACACTTTTCAAAAAAAAACTTTCATACTTCTTACTGATACTAAAGAGCTTGAACATCATATGAATCAGACTGCTTTGCTAGTAAGGAAAATCTTTTTCCCATTAATAATACTAGTAAAGCAAACCTAAGACAAACTAGGACAAAACTGCACTGAATAAAAAATGAATTATAATTATCCTGAAAAATGAATAACAGAAATTCTAAACAAATGTAAATTTAAGTCATGTTCTTCCATTTAGCTCAAGAATTCAGTAGGATATAAGAATCAACTCTAAACTCGGCAGGATGCACCATTGTTTTTTTTTTTAAAAAAACAAAACATTGGGTGAACGAAGCAGATCTGAAACTTTTCAGTTAACATTTTCTTCCCCAAAATTTAACTGGTAATTATCATCTTTAAAAACAAATAGCAAAAGCAAGCCAACAACAGCCAACTATACAGCATTCAAAATTCCCTGAAATTTCTTAAGAAGTTGATAAATGTTTCAGATATTGAAAAGAAACTTAAATATACAAAACAACACATTTTTGAACATGCAAATAAACAAGAGATGGTTGGCATACAAACTAAAAAAACAGACAAAAAAGAGGATGAAACCAAGCTTCAAGAGGTGAATAAGACCTATATGGATAACAAAAACATTCAAAGACTTTTTTTGGAATTATTATACCAATTTATATAAAGAAATTGATAAATGTAAAAAAAATGTTTTTTAAAAAAAATCAACCAAAGCAATAAGTATGGTATTGTGTGTGTGTGTGTGTGTGTGTGTGTGTGTGTGTGCATCTGCATGTGATATATTCAAAGATAAGCAGCAGCATCCTTACTTTTTCAAGCATGGGAAAATTTATTTGGCTATGTATTTTTAATAACAGCCTCCTACATATCCTGATTTTAGTGCAATTTCTTAAAAAGAGATTGTGAAAAAACCTCACGCAAAGCAGGAAAAATACCCAAAATATGAATAACAATGATCCACAATATCAAAGTAACCATCAAATATTGCTACCACTGGCAGTGTAAATTAAGCAAAAAGGAACCAAAAAGCTTGTATTGTTTACAACCTTGTATTGTTTACAATACAAGCTCCTATCTAAAAATCTAGGCCTCGCAATGAATGATCAATATAATCTAATAACAAAAACTAAAGCCTGATGTCAGGTAAACGACCACTGAACTAAATTGATATAAACAAAAGAGCATATATGACAATTTATATTTTTTATTTTTTTTAATTTATTTGGCTATGTATTTTTAATAACACAAATAATAATAATACAAATACATTAATACAAATACATTAATAATACAAATGCATTCTGAGAACTGCTGGCACCACATTCACATAAACGCTTTCTGGCTTTACCTTACAATTCTCTTTCCCCCTCCCTCCCCCCCCCAAAAAAATCTCATTCTTTGCCAAAGGAAATCTTCCAAGCCAACGTTTCCACTGACTCAGTCTGATTCCTGAAACTTCAGGTCCAAAGAACAAATTGTTATTAGTTCCTTGCTGTTTTCACATGGTGATTCTAAATCCGAAGGGAATTTGGGAAAGCGACCGGTCCTTTCGTACGGAAATCCTTTCGCAATGCCCTTCTTTGTGCCTACATGACACATCATCGGCACCCCAAATGAATTGGGGTGAGGGGCGCCGCAGCCGAATCGAGATATCGGACACATCTGCCATTACACCTCGCAGGGGAAACGCAAACAGACAGACCCAGGCTGCAGTTCTCAGCTGACAGCGGATCGCGAACGACCTGGGCCACCAAAGGTTTCTCCCCCTCCTGACACGCAAAGGATGCTTAAAAGCCTAGGAAATGACCTAACGATGTTCCCACGGGCACGAGAGCCGCACGCACACACAACGACTGACTCATTCGCTTCTGGTTCTTACCCTCCCGAAGATGCTGCGATGTAGAGGAAGAAAGGGACGGGGGGGGGCGATTGCCGGCGCCACCTCCACCATCCACAGCAGCCGCCCACGCAAACAAAGCAACTTCTCCCTCCACCCACCCATCATCCGCCCACCCGCCTATCCACCCGCGGTCAGCGCAGCAGCAGCAGCAGAGAGATAAGCCAAAACGTCAGCATAACCAGAGGCTCCCCCGTCAGCACCACCACCCCCTCCACACACACACACACACACGCACACGCACACATTCACGAAGGCGGCGACTCCCCTGAAGACTTACCAGAAGCCACGCAGTCCGCTGCCGGCCTCGGGAGGCTGAAAGCAGCAGGCAAAGCAGCAGGCAAAGCAGGCAGGTGCGAGAGGGGCTTTTCCCTCCAGGGTCCGCGCTCCCGGGGGTAGGCGAGGCTTGCCTGGCCTCGGCGCGATCCTCCGTGCACCGCGCTGCCTCCGCAGCGGCGCCTCTGGAGGATGCTGAAGGAGGACCGGAGTTGGCGAGAGAGAGAGAGAGAGAGAGAGAGAGAGAGAGAGAGAGGAGAGAGGGAGGGAGGGAGGGAGGGAGGGGCGGAGCCGCTGCCCCGAGTCCTTGCAGAATCCGGCTCCTCCTGGCGGCGGGGGCTGCCGAATCCGCCGCGACTCGAAGGACGCTTCCCTTTCTCCGCTCGCTTCTCGCAGCGCCCGCTTTGCCCGCTGCGGCTTCTGGGCGCGGAAAAATCTTTTTTTTTTTTTTTGCCCACAGAGAGCGAGAGGCGGGGGGGGGGCGGGGGGAGGCGGGAAAGCGCAGGAGCCTGCTCAAGAGGCGGAGGGACGGCCACCCTTCAAGCCTCCCCGGCGCCTTCCGCTCCCGTTTCTCTCGCAGGTTCGAGGCAGCGGCCAAAGGCGAAGGCGGCGAGTTGCCCTCGCGTAGTCAAAGCCCGTGCCGAGAAAAGGGAGGGCGGGGGCAAGGGGGGAGGCGGCGGCGCGCGGCGCGCGGCGTTTGTTCTGGGGGGGCGCGAAGGGAAAGGAATAGTAAGGGCGGGCTTTTAGCCGCGCTGAGAGCCGAGGGTCGTTTTCCTGTCAAATGGAGCGACGTTGCGAGAAGCGCGGCTTAAAAATGAAAAGGGGGGGGGGACGGGGACGGTTTCCCCTTTCGCCGGCGTTAAAGAGCGCTCGCGTTTTCCCTTCTTTTTAGCTTTCCGGGGGGGGGAAGAAGGGGGCTCCCCTCCCTGCTTGCAGGGTTTTTTTTTGGGGGGGTGTGCGCGTGTGTAAAAGCTAACCCTAACCCTCCACCTCTTTGCAGGGGCTGGAGAAAGAATTGTGGGTAATTCCAGCTGCGCTTCCCTGACCGCGGGACTCTCCCGCCCAGCCCAACCTCGCACGCGCCCGAGCCGCGCCCCCTTCAGCCGCCAGAAAAACAAAACAAAACAAAAACAACCCTTCCCAGGCATCGGGAGACTTGCTTGCTGGTGCGGCTCTTTCGCCTTTCCCTCTTCGGCGCGTATTTTGCTGCTGAACATCATCATCACCGTTCTATAGAGGACGCTAGTAGCTGGGCGCATCGATCCCGTTAAGCCGGAAAGTGGTTTATACTTTACACGGGCTGCGACCTGTAACGTGAGCGTTATGACTGACGATCCTGAATGTGGTACCCCGCAAAGTGCCAGTTGTACCCACGGGCATTTCCACTGGTGCCCACAGTGCTCTCTGCCCCACCAGGTTTCCCAGCTAGCACTTTGCCAAAGAAAACATGAACTTCTAACATTGCCTTGATTTCTCACCAAAATGAGCCCCCTAAGACAGTGGTGGCGAATCTATGGCACGCGTGCCAGAGGGGGCACTCGGAGCCCTCTCTGTGGGCATGCGCACATAGCTCTTTGGCTAAGTTTTCACAGGAAAAAGCCATGTCTCAAGCCCCTTCCTAGGCAAAACAAGCCTCCAGAGCAAGCACCCTGTTTTCAGCTTTGAATTACATCAAATCTGACACCAGAAACAGATTAACAAATGACCTGAGTGCTGCATGTGTTGCTCTCAAACTTACAAAGTATAAGCCAGGGTTGGACAAATTATCAGCATGCATACAACAGCAAAAATCACATTAATTGTTCAAAAGCACGCCAAAGGCAAACTTTTACCTTTCAGTAAAAAGTTGTTTGAATTGAAAGCTTTGTTATTGTGTTTTTCTTTTAAGACAAAAGATGTTAATGTATGAGTTGTTTTTTTTATAAACGAAAACCTCAGTATTCAGATTAAATTGCCGTGTTGGCACTTTGCGATAAATAAGTGGGTTTTGGGTTCCAGTTTGGGCACTTGGTCTCTAAAAGGTTCGCCATTACTGCCCTAAGAGATAAGGCAGCTGTAGCTCACTGGAGAGTTTTGCAGAGGTATCTAGCAGCAAATGCTGGAGGGCAAGGAGGGTGGCTAGAGAGGATGCTAAACTCATTGCGTGCTATAATAGGTTCTGTCCCCCCACAGCAGTCATTTTATTAATGGCCAAGCAATTCCAGCATCCAATGTTCTCAATATTCCCAAATGTGCCCACCGGTCTGGAAAAATTGAGGATCTTTTCCACAGTGTGGTACACTGGTTGAACTTAATTAAGCAATGACATATTTCATAAACCAAGATCAAATGCACCCTAATGTAGCACTAAATATGAAGGCATTAAATGTCAGGACCTCCAGAATACTTGTAGAATTCCACTTGTAGGATAAAAACCACATTCAGAAGCACTGAGCAAGCCATATCGTTTTTCTTTTCAAAATCTGCCATATTACTACATTATTTAATTCCAGAAAATGAGGGTACTTGGGGGGAGGGAAAAATGGGCAAGTGACAAATGTATGATGAGGACATCACGCAAAAGCCACAGCTTTCATCATAAAAGGTAAAGGTAAAGGTTCCCCCGCACATGCGTGCTAGTCGTTTCCGACTCTAGGGGGCGGTGCTCATCTCCGTTTCAAAGCCGAAGAGCCAGCGCTTGTCCGAGGACGTCTCCGTGGTCATGTGGCCGGCATGACTAGACGCCAAAGGCGCACGGAACGCTGTTACCTTCCCACCGTAGTGGTCCCTATTTTTCTACTCGCATTTTTACGTGCTTTCGAACTGCTAGGTTGGCAGAAGCTGGGACGAGTAACAGGCGCTCACTCTGTTACACAGCACTCGGGATTCGACCCGCCAAACTGCCGACCTTCCAATCGACAAGCTCAGCGTCCTAACCCACTGAGCCACCGCGTCTCCCTTGCTTTCATCATAGGAATCAATATATAATCACAGCTTTTATGTGATGACATGCTTATTATTTTGACGACATGGTTTACTGTGGATACCAACTTGAGCCTATGTGCTATATAGCCACAGTTCATTTGCCTGGTAAGAATTGTTATAAGACAAGTAGGAATATGTGTAAGAAAAGGTTTCCCCAGTGCCATTTAATGCACTTCTGAGCATATCTGAAAGAGAGAAATATAGTTTTAAGTATACTTGCACCTCAACATTATAAGAACCACATACAAATATATTAATAGTCATATTTCAATGTTTTTGTGTCTTCACAAATAGATCATTTTTACCTGGCTCAATATCAGTAACTGCAAGAGGGATCTAGGAGTCCTATTAGACAACCACTTAAATATGAGCCAGCAGTGTGCTGCAGCCACCAAAACAGTCATTGCAATCCTAGGCTGCATTAACAGAGGGATAGAATCAAGATTATGTTAAGTGTTAGTACTGCTTTATAACGTAAATTATAAAGTAAATCCACACTTGGAATATTGCATCCAGTTGTGGTAAAAAAATGTTGAGACTCTGGAAAGAGTGCAGAGAAGAGCAATAATGATAATTAAGGGGCTGAAGGTTAAACATATGAAGAATGGTTGCAGGAATTGGGTTTGTCTAGTCTAGTGAAAAGAAGGACTAGGGGTGCCGTGATAGCAGGGTTCCAATATCTTAAGGGGTTGCCACGAAGAAGAAGGAATCAAGCCATTCTCCAAAGCGCCCAAAGGCAGGACAAGAAGCAGTGAATGGAAACTAATCAAGGAGAGAAGCAACCTAGAACTAAGGAGAAATTTCCTGACAGTGAGAACAATTAACCGGTGGAATAGCTTGCCTTCCAAAATTGTGGATGCTCCATCACTGGAGATTTTTGAGAAAAGATTGGACAGGCTGAAATGGTATAGGGTCTCCTGCTTAAGCAGGCTGTTGGACTAGAAGACCTTCAAGGTCTCTTCCAACTATTTTATTCTGTTATCTGGATTGCATTTATCAATTCATGTTCTGGAAAAATAACTTTAGAATATATATGTGGTCCTTGAAAAGATCCGTGTGTGCAATATTGTCTACGTTAAAATATTTATTCAAATGGCCGTCCATCTTAAGAAATTCTGGGTAGCTTACTACAAACATAACATCAAAATTATGTTTGTTGTAAAATTAAAGGATTCAAATCAAGGCAGGACACGTTTATGCCTAGACATCCAGTGTGGAACTTCAGTACGAAAAGAAGCCAACAATGAATGAAAAAAAAAGCAGTTCTTCAATATTTTCTGCTAATGGGGTGAAAGTGCAAAAGAATAACCTATTTTTGTTGCAAAGCACATATCCCTTCCCTCTATCCTGGAATCCATATGAAAATGGTATTGCCAGAAAGTTAAGCTTTTAGTATTAAATCTCTTTAAGCTGTTTTTAATTGATGTGTGTGCTTGTGCGTGAATTCTTTCAGAGAACCAAATACGGATTACACAAAATACATTCAAATATGATACTGCCATCTGTTCTGTAAGAGAACCAATGTAGTCTGATGGATAACTCAATAGTAAAGAACATACTGATTCAGACATTATTTCCAAGTCTGCAATGTGGATCCTATATCTCATAAACACATCTGATGTTCAACCCTAATCAACATATTATATGAACAGACTGCTTCAACTATTCTGGAACATTACTAAAATTTCTCCATCAGGATACGTTCCGAGACCAGCCAATTCCATCCACCCTTTAAGTAAGGAATTCTATGCATGAAAGCAGAATTTCTGTTAAATTGAAGATAATAAAGTCACCCTAAAGCTCGAGAGCCAGTTTGGTGTAGTAGTCAAGGTGCCAGGGTAGAAACTGGAAGATATGAGTTCTAGTCCTGCCTTGGGTGACTTTGGGCCAGTCACTCTCTCAGCCCTAGGAAGCAAGAGCAAACATTGCTAAGAAAACTGCAAGGACTTGCCCAGGCAGTCGCCAGGTGTCAACACTGGGGCAAAGGCACAAAAGAAGGAAAAAAAGCTTAACTCCTGAGGACCTCACAGATATATCATCACACCTTCCAGAACGTGAAAAATGGGGCAAAATGGCATTGTCACAAATTGACTGCTTTTCTGCAAGATTTTGCTGGTGTGGAATTGTAATGCTTCCTCTCCCTAATTAGTAAAAACACTTTACTAATTAACGCAAAATGTAACTTCATTGCTCGCTCGTTCTGCCTATGTCTTAAAAGCAGTGCTTTTTTTGTAAAAGAAAAAGGTGCTGGAACTCACACATGTCATACAACCCGCCTTGCCTACCCTACAAGGTTCCATCCAAAAAAGGTGCCGGAACTCCGTTCTGAGCGTTCTATGAGAAAAAAAGCTCTGCTTAAAAGTGTTAAGAGAGGAATGGCATTTTTAGAATCCAAAGTTGAATATTTTACAAGCTTATCTGAATAAGCTAGTTATATTCCATCTGCCGTTTGCAAACTGCACACATAAACTGTTGAGTAAGTTTTGCTTTGCTCATTCCCTGAAATCAGGCATTTGTTCCCCAGAGTAATGTAATGTTACTAAATAGGGAGTCTGAAAATGACATTAAATCTTTCTAAGCAAACAAGTTGGGGCAGAATAAAGTATTATGACTTCAGTTACAAGCAAGAGTTGCTTCATTGATCCTCCCAACCCAACATTGGTTACACAGCAATGGGCATTCTTCTCTCCGTTATCTGGCTATGGAATATACTTTTTAAGGAGGTTTGTTTGACTTCCAGATTCCTAGTATTTAGGAAAATGGGAAACGTATCTCTCCTGCCAAGCTGCTAATTATTGGCTTGAATTTTAGCTTTGATTTTAATTTCATTTTATGTTTTATACAGTAGTCTATTTTTTTTTATTTTAAGCTGCCTTGACTGCAGAATAAGCAGACAGATAGAATATAAATAATGCAATACATAAGTTACAATAAAATGAAGGTTCCATTGTAAAAATAATGTGCATACTGTAGATCACATTAAATATCAGCAAAAGTGTGGAATGTTTGATCAACGATATTTAATACTATATTTTTAAAAAGTTTGGTTAAGTAGTATTCAGCATGTATATCTGGAAAAAAATGAAGGCACACGCGGAGATGTACTGCGGAATAGTCAATGGGATAACAACATTGTGATTAACTTTACCATAATAAAAAAGTCTTATATCTTTAGTGACGAGGCCAGAGCCAGGGCTTTTTTTCTCATAGAACACTCAGAACGGAGTTCCGGCACCTTTTCTGGATAGAACCTTGTAGGGTAGGCAAGGCGGGTTGTATGACATGTGTGAGTTCCGGCACCTTTTTCTTTTACAAAAAAAGCACTGGCCAGAGCTATAGTACTCTGATGTTTCAGTGATGTCTCCTCCCCACCTTTTCTGCACGAAGTCCGAGCTGATGCTAAACTATAATGTGGTTTGCTTGTTTTTCACTTAAATCATTTGTGGTCAATCCATTAAACCATGCTTGATTAAGCCATGGTTTAACACAATGTTTGAATTCAAATATGCCACTACTATGGATGCATTGGGGGGGTGGGGTTTGCTTCCAAATTGCCATTACAACTTACAAAATTTAGCTACATTTGTCTACTCCCCCAAAGTTCTGACATGCACAATTTATTTTTTGGCGCACACGCAGAACAGTTACTATTCTGTGATTTTTAAGAAATGGCACCATAAGCCACATGCCTAAATGTGCCAACTATTGACTAAATTGCATCTTTAATGATATTTGATAATAGCAATAAATGATCATACTGGTAACATATTTATTCCAAATACAGTCTGAATAAGTGGTGCAGTACATGTTTCAGGGCTTTTAAGATGTCAATTGAATAAAAGTTGAATATGCAAAAATTAATATTAATCTGGATGTTTAATACTGATTGAAGAAAATAGCTTCAATAGGTCATATTGAAATACTAGAGAATATAGTAAATAGAAAAGAGTTACATATGCAAATTGAAAGTTAATTCAACTTAGATTGCTAATAATTTGAGATAGGTTTTTTTTCCAATTTTATTTGATGGGGAAATTATTAAAGTAACGGCATAGGTAAGCTATGCAGCAGCCCAAGCCCTACAGCACACCTTTCATTTGCATGAAGGAATAATCCTTCCAGTCTGAAACACTGTTTGGTTCAGTTGAACTGCAAACAGAAGTATCATAAAAGCCATTGATCTCATGACACAGATTTGAAGGCTGTATGGAGAAAACATGGCCTTTTTGCAAATGCCAGCAAAAGCTTAGGTGCAGGGCTTAAATTTGCTTAAGAGGATGTTTTCTACATGAAAATATGGATACATCAAACAAAGATAGGTTACCATTGTGCCTGATGTGATATTACTTCCACTGCTGATAGTACTGTATACCGTATTCAAAAGTTTTAAAACAATGAAGCTTTCCTTGGCATTGTATAAATGTTAGGAAAACATAATTAATCATAGGAAATAATGTCTACCTATCCATTTATCTATCTGGAAAATGTATAGGATCTTCTGTGCTGTGTTAGTTTAACTACTACTTAAATACATTACATCTGTAGCATGGGGATACAGGTCAGCAGTTACATTCTGTTTTATCTGGATCTTTGAATGAACAAGAGTGGAAAATCAAATGAGTGACTACCTCATAATCAATTTTCAGAAATTATGCAGTAGGAAGCAAACTGATCCTTTCCCCCCCCCATTAAATATGTTGAATTCCAAGTACATGGTTTTAATGTATAAAGTTAGAAAGTTGTACCATTGTTTGGAAGTATAGATAAAAAATAATTAAAAGCAAGTGGCATGTTTGTTTCACCTCCTTTATACCCACTGACATAACTAGGGTTATTCATGGTAGTATATTGCAAAGTTTGAGAATGGCTGGTCTAGTTCACCTCTCTCTGTTTTCCAGTGGCAAAAGAAACAATATTCTTATCTACAGTGCTTTTTTTGTATAAGAAAAAGGTGCCGGAACTCACCCATGTCATACAGCCCGCCTTGCCTACCCTACAAGGTTCCATCCAAAAAAGGTGCTGGAACTCACACATGTCATACAACCCGCCTTGCCTACCCTACAAGGTTCCATCCAAAAAAGGTGCCGGAACTCCGTTCTGAGCGTTCTATGAGAAAAAAAGCCCTGCTTATCTATGTCTGAAAACAGATGTGAGAATAAGAACTAGATATTATATTT
Organism: Vipera berus; assembly: GCF_964194415.1. Classification (NCBI taxonomy): domain Eukaryota; kingdom Metazoa; phylum Chordata; class Lepidosauria; order Squamata; family Viperidae; genus Vipera; species Vipera berus. Next base: position 173,520,375 of record NC_138202.1, read on the forward strand.
CCAGAAGCAGGGAATCCAAATTGTTATTTTTTTCCTTTTTCACCCAGCAAAACCAGGATGATCCTTGAGTTGACCTAAATCTCAATATGGGTATATAAAATTAGTAGCTTCCAGGCAATACATGGATCACTAAAAGGCCACAGAGAACAGTGGAACTATAGCACAAGTTAATTCATAGCAATACAAAAATGTTCTCACTGAATAGCTTCCAGGAACTATCTTTCTCATGAAGGCTGGTTTTCCAATTCCTTTCATCCATGCCTAGAATGTTTGATGATGGACAAATGATAACAGATAAAGCAGGCTGGTAGCGAAAAGCAGATTTTATTGAAGAAAGGTGACACCAGCTACACTTTTCCAGCACTTTGGGGAAAAAATCATTCAAGATCAGTAAACCAAATATTTTCCTGAATGGGATGCATGTAAATAAAAGTTGGAAGGTTAAGCGGGCAACATTAAATTTTGGGACAGTTTGCTTTGAGTTTCTTTGCTTTCCATTTTTTTTAATGTATTCTAAAGATTCAGGATCAAAATACACATCCCATGGCAAGTGATTTATGAAAACGTCTCCAAACGTTTCTTTTGAAAATATTAAACTTCATTCAAAAGACTGTAAAATAAAAAGAGCATCTGGAGAATAATGTTAACCAGGTGGACTGTTTTTAATAAGGCTATAAATACATTTTCAGCAGAACTGAGAGAATGCTATTTATTTTTTATTCAGATATATTTACCATCTTTCCGTAGAGAGTACCTAAGTAACTAATATATAAAAACTATACAAAAAAGGCAACTGCAAAATAAATATCATGAAAGTGTTTACTTTTCTGCATAGCATTTTCCTGATCAAAATCAAGAACGCATAATCTATGAAAAACTGGATAACAACAATTCATGGAGAGGAAGAAAAAGGTGGTTTTGCAGTTAAATGTGAGACAGATAACAAGCACTATGTCAACCAATAATTGTAATGTGTTAAAACTCCATTGAATTGTTGAGACCTGAGATAGCCTGAAGCCTTTTGATGTATATGAGTTCATCAATAACTTGCTCAATTGTCCTGTTAAAAAGTGTATTTTTTTTCAAAGTGACCACTTTGAAATCTGTAATGGAATGCTTTGAGAGGTTGAAATCCTCTGATATGCCTCGTCCTGTTTTCTGAATCCTGATGTCAAATATGACCATTAATTCTTTTGTACAAAGTTTGGACTGTTTGATCTATGTTGAATCTAGAAGGATATTGCTAGCAAAGAATGGTATATCTCACATCAGACAAAGAGTATGTGATTAATACAATAAATTTCTAACACATTACAACTTTTAAGTGATAAGATACTTGGCTTACATATAACTTGTACTTTGATAACCACCCTGTCTTTCCCCATCCCAATTTAAACCCTACATCAATTTAGCACTTCATGCATCAGATGAAGTGAGCTGTAATCCATGAAAGTTTATGTACTTTATTGTAATAATCTGAATAAGGGCTAACAGAGTCCTGATTCATGGCTTTAAAGCAATATGAATCTGATCTCCCATTACAAACTACTAATCCTCATAATTCTTCCAACTTCCTTAAAAGATTTAGGGTGTTCTCTGTTCCAGAATCTACAACAAACATTTCTGACAGATGGCTATCCACCCTCTGTTTAAACATCTCTAATGAAGGAGAGCCTACCATCTCCCATATCTGTCTGTTTCCTTTTGAACACCTCTTACACCTAAGATGTTTTTAGTGATGACTAATCAAAATGTATCTCCTTGTAATTAAAACTCAGCATTTCTTGTCCTGTCTTCTTGAGCAACTCTAAACAATTCTTCCCTGTCTTCTACACAACAGCCCTTCAGATACTTGAAGACAGCAATCATATTTCATGCAACCTTCTAAAAAATAAAATAGTGAGAAACACTACTGAGGAACCTAGAAGGATTTCCCACCTTGGAAGCAGCCTTTTCCAACCTAGTATTTTTCAGATATAGTAGATTACAACTATTATCAATCCAAACAACATAAATTGGTTCCATATATTGGTGAATACTGTTGCAAATGAGTCTAAGACACAAAACCATTGCCCATTTGCATGCTACTATCACCCCTCTACATCTATGTATGTAGAACAATTTGAAGACTGCCTAGCATTAGCAGAACATATTAATATTTCCTTTTTGCTGTATATTTAATGCATGGATTAGATAAGCAATATGCAGCCTTTGGCATCCATAATATCCTGAATATATATCAGTAAATTATATGTTACATCCTGGTTGGTAGAATGAGGATAACGACATATTGGGTAGTATGCACATAGAAGATTGTGACATAGAATGTAAAAGGACAAAGTAGTAAAGACTATGAAGTAATGAATTTAAATAAAACTAAATGCACAGATATCTTGTTCCATTATACTAGGTAGTAGAAAGGGGAAGGGGAAGGAAAGGGGAAGGATGCATTTGATTAAAGATGATCTGATCAAATCAAATCAAATCCAATTATTATTATAGCTATAAGACAGGTTTTTAAAAAATGTTACAAGCTAAACAAAAGTGAAATCAATACAATTTTTCAGTTTCAGGGAGAAATGGTTGATGTAGGGGAGCATTTTTGCAATGCCCCAACAAATGGTAATGCATTCAGCCTCTTCAGAAGGAAGGTCTGGCAAAATTAATATTCGTCTCATTTTTTTCATTGTGGTCCTTAACTTTCATTGCCAGAGCTTGCAGATAATTTTCATCTCTGAGAGTGTTTTTTTAAATTCCATTTATATCCCACCTTTCTCCGAAGACTCAGGGCGGCTTACAAGCTTAGCAGTAACCTTCATTCTATGTATATGCCTGCTTATTAGGGCTTTCACACACTCACCCCCAAGCGGCATTATTACAAAGTCGGCATAGCATTGTTAACATTGCCTCCTTAAATTTTAAAACCACACTGACCATCTTCTAATCCAACTTCTCAATAAATATTCATCATATATATTCCCTAACTTACATGTTCCAGAATTCTCTTACTTTACTTTCATTCCAAAAAATCTCATCACTTTTATTTTTAATTCCATCCATACAGTGCCTAACTTGTTTTTCTGTTTTTTTTCTGCTATACTGAACATTTTTCACATAACCAAAGTAGCAGGTTCTCACAATACATTTTCATTACTTTCAACAAACATTACTTCCTTTCAGCCGGCTACTGTTACTACCCACTGTGTTTGGACCATCAATGGCAAACCTTAAAATATCTTGGTGCGCTTACAGTAAGTAAATAGATTAGCTACTAAAAATTAGTAAATTATTAGTAAACTTTCCACCAAGGACAGCCATTCACTTTTATTCTCTAGTTTTTCCACCATTTATTTTCATAAGTACCTTTTAATTACTCAATTCTTCATCCCAAATATAACTCACTTAGTCTAAAATGGATTGTTTTTCAGTTCTATGATGTTAGCGGTATATAATCGAATGTTTGCAAATTCTCTGCATAGAGAAGTATATGCACATCCAAACCAATATACTCTACTTATATAGTTATCTATAAATGTATGGAACAACCAAGGGGTCCTCATATATTGTTATCTTAGTTCTTTTTCACTGTTGAATAATTGGCTAAGTTTTCTTTTCTTGTGCTTTCTCACTTTCCCTCAATGACTGCTCATATTGTGTTCAGCAACTAAATTTCCTATTCACATAAAGCAACATACAATTAAAGTCTAGTTGCTTAATTATAGTCTCTCTCTGAAACAACAAACCTGCAGTACTTTCTTTCTGACATTCATACATTTCTCCAAGATTGCACAAGAGCAGAAGAGATCTGTTCTGCCTAGTTAGTAGAAAGTTACACTGCTTTTACTAGATTTTATTTACTGTCATTGTCATCTCCTTTAAATCAGAATTTAAAGGAGTCTTCCAAGCTGACTTATGTTGCAGTTTTTGCTGTCACTTCATAAAGTCAGCTTCTGTTTATATAGGGGAGCAACAACATTCTTTCAATACCCAGGTACGATATTAATGTCACACTGGTTGCACAGCCATTCTACCCCCAAACCACATCTATATTTTAACAATTCTCTACCCCCTCCAGTCCAGCAAGTTTACTGCTATCCAACATTCTTGCAGCATTTATGACTTCCTTTTCATGTATTTTTCCCCATGGACACTAACATTTATAATGTTTGTTTGAATTCCACTTGATATCAGTATGTGCCATCAAACTGTGAGTTGGACTCTAAGCACAAATATATGGAGAGGCTGAGATAACAGAATATTTGATGTGCACAACACATCTCAGGTAATAATTTCCTACAGAATAGCACCATCACCTCCAACTGCCAAAAAGAGTACATTTACAGCAGGAAAGAAATTAATTAGCACTCTTTGTTTCATGCAATCAGTCATACAGCCCCTCCAGGAACATATCTATTTTTTTTTAAAAAATGGTTTTATTAATAAACAAGTATCTACATTGAGGGACATTTCAGAGTTACAAGAAAAATATCATTGTCTAGCTCAGAATCATATCAGAAGTGTCAGCCTCACCAAGTAGTATACACCATGAAAAGAAGGAAGGCTAAAATTACTTTTACTAAGATTGACTACAATAACATAATCTTGCAAGTCTGATTGTGAATGCCTCCTCCCCTTCTTATATCCATTAAATTAAGATGGTGTCTATTTGAACCACTTATATATATCCTTCTTTTTCGATTTAAGGTTTGTTTTTCTCTGTTGCTTTGGTAAAGATAGACAGCTTATCTCATTTTATACGTTCAGTGGAACAGGATGATGGAGAGCTATTTGACAAGGCTGCAGACAAGGCTACCATACATGTATAACAGAAGGCAAGTGTATTAGGATATTCACTGCCATAAATTGACCCCCAAAATATATATTTTTAAAAAGGGTAGATAAGAAAATCTAACAACGGGAGTAGATTCCATTTCATGGGTAGACATGAAGTAAAGAATAACCCTGTTAGTCGCATTCAATAATGATAAAACTGCTGTCTCCATTCCAACAACTCCTTAATATTCTAGTAACAGAATTAGTAGTAACATTCTTCTGTTTGGTGGTTCCACGATAATACCTGAGATGCTAGGCATATGTACCTGGATCTTCTACTCCCCTTAATAATACCATTTTAAATGTTTAATTCATTGTTATTGAAGATATTAACATGGCAGAGGATGTGAACTCAAATTTGTGACACATTTTAATAAATGGGACCACCCTAAAGTTAACTGAAAATAGCTTAAGAGATACTAAAACACTAATTATGCAAAACACATTAGGAGGAGTCTGGCATCACGTTTTCTGGCTAACAGATTTTATTAAAAGACAGAAACTTTTGTGAGCTGCAACTCACTTCATCAGATGTATATCATGGTTGGACTAATGTAGGATTTAAATCAGGTTAGGAGAGGGAAAGGGAGGGAAAGATAGCTACATTACACAGATGTAGATCACATATGAAACAGCAGCTACAGATTAAAATATCTTATCAATTAACAATTGTAGTCAGTTAAAAACCCATTGTGTTTGTTGAGACCTTTGAGGTGTCTTGAAACCTTTTGATGTTTGTGAGTTCAACAATCTGTTGCGCAATGTTGCTGTTAAAATAAAATCATCTTTATTGTCATTTTTTTACTGCGGGCACAACGGCACACATCAAAAATGAAATTTAGTTGCCTGCTTCAGTTTTCCAAAATTGTCACTTTGGGATCTGCAATAGAGCGTCCTGGGAGATTGGAATGCTCTGCTTTAAGTCTGACCTTGTTTTTAGTCCTGATGTAAAAACCTTTGCCTTTATAAAGTAAAGGAATTCCAAGTAAGGTTTGTTCCATTTCTCCAGAAGCAAGTTGCTGAATTTTGCATTAGAATAGATCTACCACGTATGAAGGCACCTCTAAATTTGGCTGAAAAATATTCTTCCTTTTTGCAGCCTTTGATAACTTTAAATTGGTTTTTAATTTAATTCCAAAAAACAGACTGTGGGACAAATTAAGGTGATCCACCATTGACAAAAGGCTGCTTCTACTTATCCAGTCTTTCTATTCTAACACTTCTTGGAGAATTAGACACTGCCCTGGGATCACCTTTCTGAAGCTGTTTCGGCCTAGAGAAGAATAAGGCAAGATTGTACTGCTTCCTTAATTTTTAATTTCTATATAAATTCAATAATTTTGGTGCTTATAGTTTCTGCTCACCACTTTTCAGTCCTAAGACAACAAGAGACTCTGGCACTTTTACATGCAGACAAGGTAATTATTATGTCCATTGCCCAGTTAGAAATGAGAAGGTCACTAAGGGCTTTGGCCTTTTTTCATTTAGAAAAAAAATATATTAATAAAATATCATAAAAATCAAAGTTCTAGTATTTATTCAACACTAATAATTTTCAGGGACGCGGTAGGGACGCGGTGGCTCAGTGGGTTAGGACGCTGAGCTTGTCGATCTGAAGGTCGGCAGTTTGGCGGGTCAAATCCCGAGTGCCGCGTAGCAGAGTGAGTGCCTGTTACTCGTCCCAGCTTCTGCCCACCTAGCAGTTCGAAAGCACGTAAAAATGTGAGTAGAAAAATAGGGACCACTACGGTGGGAAGGTAACAGCGTTCCGTGCGCCTTTGGCGTCTAGTCATGCCGGCCACATGACCACGGAGACGTCCTCGGACAAGCGCTGGCTCTTCGGCTTTGAAACGGAGATGAGCACCGGCCCCTAGAGTTGGAAACGACTAGCACGCATGTGCGGGGGAACCTTTACCTTTACCTTTACCTTTAATAATTTTCAAAAATAACCAACTAATAGCACACCAACTGAGCAGATGTGTACCTATAAGCACCCTGATGTGCTATTCCACACCTCTTTATATTGCAACGCACATCTTTCTTACTAGGTTGTTATTGGTCAGTGTAACACCACAGCTATTATGAGTTGTTTTTTTCATTTAAAAAGGAGCTCATTGTATCCCTGTAGCCTATACTGCTAAGCTTGTAAGCCGCCCTGAGTCTTCGGAGAAGGGCGGGATATAAATGGAATTAAAATAAAAAATAAAAATTTCTTAGCCAAGGTTGTTCCCTCAGCTTCTTTACGGTACTCAAATTTGTCCTGCTAACAAGTTCAGTATTCTTGAAATTGTTCAAACTTAAGTTTATTAGGGTCATTCTTGCACTCCCAAAATATATTAAGAATGCTATCTTATGTTTAGAGATGGATTTGGTTCTTGTAAATGACAGAAATTGGTTCCCACTCATCAATATTTAGTTAAAGTTAATTTTCTTCCCCATAGGTTTGGTCCTTAAAGGCCACATATTAAATCAACATGGGTTAAGAAAGCCATTGATGAAATTCATTCACTGGATTCTAAGCACAGAGCCTCTGCTGATGTAAAGAGTAAGGAAGATGGCCTTGAGGGAGATATGCAAGTTCTATTGCTAAGGTGACTAGAGGTGAAACATTTTCTCAGTCCACTGTACTGGGCTCTTGAAGAATACCATGTGGGTTGCTGGAGCAGCTAACGGCTCTCCAGCAACCCAGACTACAAGTCTCCTGTGCTGCAATTGGCTATCTCCAGGTGGCAATGGTTGATTCAAACCTATTGGCTGCCGCCTAGGGGCTAGACTATATATTGCGGCTAGTTGCAGCCATTTCCCCAGTACAGTTTCTGCACGAAATAAACTGAGTTACCTTGTACTCAGCTACGCGTCTTCATTCCTGCGCCAAAGAACTCGCTATTTAACAGTGGCGACGAAGGTGGAATCCTGCTTCACTGACTAAGAGTTGAAGTCTACGAGGGAAAGGCAGCACACGCCGGAGGGAAAAGGCATTTCCCCCCCCCCCTCAAGGTCGGCTAGCAAGCTAAGCTAGCAACATCGTGCTCAGTGGACTCATTCACGTTCGACCAAAGAGTGCAGCACCTGGGTGAATCAGCTTCAGAGTTCATAGCGGGCCTGAGGCAGGCCGCACGCCTTTGCAAATTTTCAAATTTAGAAGAGTGACTATGAGACTGGCTCGTCTGCAGCCTACGGGACAGAACGCTTCAGCAGAGACTCTATACTAGACAAAATTTAATGTTTTCTAAAGCACAAGACGAGGTGATGGCCAACGAAGCTGCCGGGGGAGCAGTTCAAATAGTGCAGCCCGCCAAATCTACAAAGTTTGAAGAAATGGTCCAATGTGAGGGCGCCAAACGCACCAAAGAATCTTCCGAGGAAGAAGAACCTGAAATCAATCGACTCCAAAAGCAACCCAATGCGCAACACCACAACAGCCAGCAGCGAGAGGACAGTTATAAGGCAGTTCTCTTACCGAGATGTAAGGGGTGCGGCAGCAACCATTTTCGCACCAACTGCAGATTTTGATCAGCCACGTGCAGAGCTTGCAGAAGGACAGACCACATCGCAGTGGTTTGCAGAGCCCGCCAGAGAGACCGGCCACCCAAACACCAGTCAGAAGAACCAACTAGGAGAGGTACTGGGGCCCAGGGTCCAGTTAGTGTAGGTTTTTTCAGAAGCCATAGAAGCGTATGCCACACCGGGGCTCGACACCCCCTCAAACCCAAACTTAAGCTCATGGTACAGCTACAAGGAGTTCCATGTAAGATGGAATTGGACTCTGGCTCTGCAGTTTCAATTATTTCTCAAGACACTTTTAACTTCGTGTGTAGGTGCAGTAACAAATGGGCCAAACGAAGACCCTCAGATATAATCCTAACAGACTTTCAAAATGCTCATGTTAAAGTTAAGGGAGAAGCCACTTTGTTGGTAAAGTTTAAAGGGTTTTTGGGGCACCTGTATGTAATAGTAGTAGGGGGCCAGAGAACGAGTCTCATTGGACTCGATTGGTTTGATGCCTTAGGTAGTCAGATTACTGGCATAAACCAGACACAAACTGCAGACCTCGCGTCAGTATGCGAGGAATATGTGGATGTTTTTTATTCAACCCTAGGAACATACACAGGCCCACCTATCTCATTTAAGTTAGATTCCAATGTAGTTCCAATCAGGGTTAAGCCTCGTAGGGTCCTCTTTGCCTTAAAACATAAAATTGATTCCGAAATTAATAAGCTTGTAGAACAGGATGTGTTACAGCCAGTTGATGGTGGGGAGTGGGAAACTCCTATAGTCACTCCACTTAAAGCCAATGGGGAAATTCGCATTTGTGCTGACTATAAATGCACTCTAAATTAAGCCTTCAAGCAACCCGCTTACCTGGTCCCAGTGATCAACCATATTTTAGCCTCCTTGCAAGGGGGTACTATTTTTGCTAAACTTGATTTAGCACAGACCTATCAGTAATTGCCGGTTGATGAGGCCACAGCCGTGGCTCAAACGATCGTGACTCACAGAGGGGCTTTCAAAGTTAAACACTTATTGTTTGGAGTCAGTGTTGCACTGGGCATTTTTCAGGGAATCATGGAGCGTACACTCAAGGGTATTCAGGGTGTCTGCCCTTATTTTGATGATGTTCATATTGCAGGGGAATCCCCAGAAGTGTTGGCCAGTAGGCTCAGGGCTGTCTTGCAGAGGCTTCGTGAAGCAGGCCTCAAATTAAAGAAGAACAAGTATAGTATTGGGGTTTCTTCAACAGAATTCCTGGGTTTCCGAATTGATGCTAACGGCATTCACCCCGCTGATTCTAAAGTGAGGGCCATTAAAATAGCTCCTACGCCCAAATCAAAAGGAGAGCTACAAGCATTCTTGGGCCTCCTAAATTTCTATCACACATTTCTACCTCATAAGGCAGCAATAGCAGAGCCCCTCCACAGGCTTCTAGATAAGAAAGCTCCATGGAAATGGACTAACTTACATGAAAAAAGTTTCCAGGACTTAAAAGCACTATTGTCAGAAAAGTCCACTGTAACTCATTACAAAGAGTCTAAACCAGTATGTCTTACATGTGATGCATCTTCCTATGGGGTGGGGGCAGTTTTAAGTCACATAGAAAAAAATGGGAAACAGGTTCCTATAGCATTTTACTCAAGGACATTGTTCTCTGCTGAGTGCAACTATGCTTAGATTGACAAAGAGGCCCTGGCCATCGTTGCTGGAATAAAAAAAATTCATGATTATTTATATGGTAGGGATTTCACAGTCTACACTGACCACAAACCTCTGTTGGGACTGTTCACAACAGACAAACAAACCTCCCACATACTATCTCCAAAAATGTTGAGATGGCCTATTTTCCTATCTGCATACAATTTTAAATTAATTCACAAACCGGGCAAGGAAATGGGCCATGTTGATGGCCTCAGCAGACTACCACTGCCACTAATGGATCCAGATGCCCAATGCTTCAAACCAGTCCAACCCGACTAAATTGGTCCTATGGCCTTCGACTACGATAACATCCAAGTGCCCCTGAAATCTCTTAAACCGCATGGAAAGGGTGGCCTCCCCCTTAACTTTTACTGGGGCATTTTGGAAATCGGTTAACATGATGCTGGAGGGCCTCAATTTAACCCACTGCTTACTCCAGCCGCAAACAAGTTTAAATGTCTCATCAGAAATAATCAAGACTGCAGAGCCGGAGTCTACCTCCATTTTACAAGGAATGCCTTGTAAATGGACTTCCAATTTTAGTTTGGGTTTAAGTGGCCGGCGGGCCCCAGTTCAGCAGATGGCCCTCCGGCTTTCGAAAAACCCCACGCTTGTCGAGCTCCAGGCCCCGGTACCTTTCCCCAAGTTCTCCGACTGTCACTTGGGTCGGCCCTCTCAGAAACGGCTACGGCAGACCGCTGCGATGTGGCCCAATTTTCCGCAGGCCCAACACGTGGCCGACCGGAACTTGCAGTTCACCTGTGGGTGGTTGCCTCCGCAGCCTCCGCATTTCGGGGATGGAGCTGCCTTCTGCTGGCTCTCCCTGTGCTCATGTCGTCGATCCTGTTGTTCCATTTTCTGCTGGATCTGGTCGATGTCAGTTTCTTCCTCATCTGTGTGCTGGCTGTATTTAGCGCCTTCGTAATGTATTGCTTCCTCTGGGCTGCTGGGCAGGGGAGTCTGTACCACTTGCACTGCGCCACTGGCCGCCTCGTCGGCCAAGATCTCATCTTGAGCGTCTTGGAGAGTTATATCGGGCCTTGTGAAAAGCCTCTGTTGCAGTTGCTTATCTCTGAGGCCGCACACAAGCCTGTCTTGTAGTCTCTCATCCAAGTTGGAAAACTTGCAGAGGCGGGCGGCCTGTCGCAAGGCCGCGATGAACTCCGACGCAGATTCGCCCGGCTGTTGTACCCTCTGGTCAAAACGGAACCGCCAGGCCAGCTCGGACATTCGGGGCTTGAAATGCCCATTCAGCTTTTGTGTGAGGTCTCTGTAAGAGACGGTTTCGATCGGCGTCAGTGCAAATAGGCTTTCGGCTAAGTCGAATGTGGCTGGTCCGCTTATGCAAAGCAAGGTCGCCGCTTTTAGGCCATCCTCGGCAATTTGGTTAGCCCGGAGATAGTTCTCAACTTGTCCCAGGTGTGATTGCCATTGTTCGGGATGACGGATGTCGAATTCTCTGGGCTGGCCAACCTTTGGCATCTTCCTCTTGTTCTTGGATCCTGCTCTGCCGACTCAGACGGTTGGCTCTGAGTATGTGAGGCCGCTAGCGTGGAGACTAGCCAGTTGTAGAAGGGGAGGGAAAGATGCCTCTTTCCTCCAGCACACGAAGCCATCCCCTCGTAAATTCAGCTCTTTAATGCGAAGCAGGATCCCATCCTCGTCGCCACTGTTGTGTAGTGAGTTTTGGAGAGCAGGAAGGATGCCAAGACGATGAGTACAACATAACAGCTCTTTATTTGGTCGAAGTGACTGTACTGGGGAATAGGGGCTACCTGCACTCCTTATATACCTGGCCAGTACCAGGCCAGTTACACAACCCACCAATCAGATTGAACCTCTGTTTCCCGCCGAAACTGCTTCCCGCCCAAACAGTTACAGTTCAACGCCTCCTGGTGGTGACTCTTATACAAGTGCTTTAGTTGTTCCTAAAAGCCTAATACATAACACAAGTGATGAGAAAACTCTTTGCCACACATGGGTTGCCAGATGTCTTAGTTTCAGACAATGGGGCCCAATTCACTGCTGCTGAATTTCAGGCCTTCCTTAGAGCTAATCTCATCAGACATGCAATGTCTGCGCCTTTTCATCCATCTTCTAATGGTCAAGCTGAACGCATGGTGAGGACAATGAAGGAAGCACTCAAGCGCATTGTCACAGGTGACTGGCATCACAGATTGGCAGATTTTTTACTTTGCCAGCATTCTACACCCTGCACTGCTACAGGCAAAAGTCCTGCAGAACTAAGTCGGGGGAGGCGTTTGATCACTAAACTGGACAGGGTGCATCCAGATAGAGTGGCAGCAGAAGTCTCTCGACCAAAACCCCCGAGGGGGCTGCACATGGGCGATTGGGTTTGGTCCAGGAACTATGGTCATGGGAATCTATGGGTTTCTGGTCAAATTACCAAGGCATCCGGTCCCCTATCTTATGAAGTGGGGTTGGAGGGAGGGCGAGTTGTCAGGTGACACATTGTTCAGCTCAGGAAACAGTTTACAGAACGGCCACTAAGTGAGGACTGTGTCATAAGTCCCTCCCAAGGTCCTCAAACTTGCAGCCAAGCCAGTCCTCACATGGACTCTCAGGACTTTTCCTTTATAACTGAGGTGGAACCAGAGGGAGAAGTGGGGAGTCCTGGAATGCAACATGGATCCCCTGAAGGAGCAAGCCATCTGAACTTCAGCAACCGCTGCGCCCACTCTGCCGAACAGTCTGACTCTGGGGTGGGCCAACCTGGACAGGCCAGCCAGAGTGCATCAAATCCCCTTGACTCAAGAGCACAAAGGGACACAAGTCTACCCAGCCCACTGGGTAAGCTGGTAGACCACAAAGTGATGGGAACTCCAAGACGTTCCTCTAGGGCACACAAGGCTCCTTCATATCTTGCAGATTACGTTGTAAAATAAAGAGCTATATATTATTGTAATTCCTGTTGCCACTACACTGTACACAGTACACACCACACAGTACCATTTTGGTAGCCTATTCATTGAGACGTTGTTTAATAACATTGTAACCTACATTGGTTTTTTTTACTTTTATTATTATTATCACTTTTACTTTAGTGTGTTTGGATAATGAGTCTTGACAATTGTTGAGACTAATTGGTGTTATTATGGTCTGTTCTAAGAGGGGAGGGGTGTTATGTACTAGGCTCTTGAGGAAAACCACGTGAATTGCTGGAGCAGCTAACGGCTCTCCAGCAACCCAGACTACAAGTCTCCTGTGCTGCAATTGGCTATCTCCAGGCGGCAATGGTTGATTCAAATCTATTGGCTGCCACCTAGGGACTAGACTATATATTGCGGCTAGTTGCAGCCATTTCCCCAATACAGTTTCTGCACGAAATAAACTATGAGTTACCTTGTGCTCAGCTAAACGTCTTCATTCCTGCACCAAAGAACTCGCTATTTAATATCCACAATGTCCAGATAACACCGTAGAAGTGACTCAGACATGATTCTAATTCACTGGAGTATAAGATGGGGGAAGAGGTACAACACAATATTAAGCTTCAAATCAATCTAACCCTAAAGTTTACTTCTATAATTTTGGGAATTCTTTCAAAAGGTTTTGTACCAGCTTCATATCTCTGGTGAACACAACAATAGTGAACATTTCCAGAGCCTTTAGGACAGGGCTTTTCAACCTTTTCACCCATTGTACCACTTTTAGGATATGGCCACATCCGAGTACCACCAGTCGCCTAGCAAGATGTCAAAAACTTGATGACCAAAAAAAAAAAGGAAAAAAGTGATGTAGTACAGGTAGCCCTCGACTTACAACAGTTCGCTTAGTGACTGTTCGAAGTTACAATGGTACTGAAAAAAATGCCCCCCAAGCCACAGCCGAGCAAGATGCCTGCCTGCCGACCCGGCATCACTCTTCCTCCTGTCCGAGATTTTCATTGTTGTGAGCATTTCTGTTGAGGATTGGCAGCGGGGGTGGGGTGGGAGGTCTTTGGTTTTTATTCTCCCCCCCCCGTCTGCTGGGTGGTAGCAGCAGGTTTTGGTCACTTCACATGACCCTGGGACACTGTGACCGTCATAAATATGAATCAGTTGCCAAGCATCTGAATGTAAATCACAAGACCCTGGAGATGCTGCAACATTCCAGCTGATCGGCGCTTCTTCTGGGCTCAGCTGGAGCCTGGCGCTGATCCTGGCGCTTCCACTGAACCCTGACAGCCCTGCAGCTCCAGCCATCTCTCGCTCAGGCTTGTGCGATGCTGCCACCAGTTCAGCTCATTCCCCTCCCCCGCTACCACTTTTCTAGGATGGTCACGTACCGCCTGCTAGGTGCCAATGTACCACAGGTGGTACCCATACCACTGGTTGAAAAGCCCTGGACTACAGAATTCCAACAAAACAAGCAGAAAAAGGAAAAAATAAGAACACAAACTCATTATATTGACCAGTTATAGATTTGGCACAGTAAGTACAACTTGCATTAGGACTTTAGAAACTTTTGATGGAAAGTCATGAAAGTCGTAATAAGAGGGAAATATATTGATCAAAGAATTATAATTAAAAAAAGGGGAAAAAATCATAAATATTAGATAAATTAGACTTAGAAAGCAAAGTTATTAGTAAAATATAATAAAACATATTCCTCAAAGGTCAATAAGACTGAAAATAGATAAGAGATCTATACAGTTTCAAAACAGCTTCTGTACTCCAAGCAAAAATGAAGTTGATAACAAACTCTAAATTATTAGCAAATAAGCTTAATGAAAGTTTAATGAATTCATTCATAAAATATAAATTCTAAGGGATAATTGATGGCAACATCAATTTTGAATTAGTAAAATTTGTTTCAAAATCTTCTACACCTCTAAAAATCCAACATTGTAGGCCATCAAGAACTGCTTAGATAAATTAGAGGTACCAGCTTTATCAACAGGAGAGATTCAGTACCCAGATTCACCCTTTACAGAATCTGAATTTTGGCTTTAAAGAAAAATCAATTAATTAAGCAAAATATTCAATTCTGTCCAAAGCAAGGTTTGCTAGTAAAGTATCCACCTGAGCCTTGCATGGAATCGGTGGTTCTTGGGGGTTCTTTTGAACAATCCTCTTGTATCTTCTAAAGATAGTGAAGAAAGGGAGACTAAGAAAAAATATGACATATTGTTATTTTTCCCCCATATCAATAGGACTTAGAGCCAATTTTTTTGGGGGGGGAGTGGGGGAGAAACCTATAGTATTTTGTAGAAGAGAGACCAAGACTGATTACTGTTCCTCTTGGAGGCAGAGAAGTCCTCCCCCCCCCATTGTGAACAGCTTTGACTGATCATGTAGCTTTAGGGCACAAGAATAGCCAGGCAGAGTTTTTGTATTTCCTATACAAATGGCAACCTTGGCATCTATTCCTTGCACAGAGTTGCACAACTATGCACTAAACCATGTGACTCTGTCAAGACCTGGGTGCAGCCCACAGAGTACTTCCCAAAGTTGCCACGAAATTATAATGCGTTAATGTGCCTGGTGGGATAACATTATTAAATGCACTGGGAAATCCTGACAACTATATTTAATTAATTTTATTAAACTTGCATTTAAATTAAAACACACCCAGGTTTCATCCTCCTTTCATCTAATTCTTTGTCTTTCCCGTACCTACATGGACTCCTAGCATAGCATTCAAAGGTAAACACAGCTTTTAGAGTACAATACAACAGAACTAGAAAAAAGATAAAGGGTAAAAGTTTTCCCTGCCCAGTCGTGTCCGACTCTGGGGGTGGTGGTGGCAGGGGACGATGCTCATTTCCATTACCTAGCTGAGGGAGTCAGTGTTGTCCGAAAATGCTTCCATGGCCATGTGGCAGGCATGAGTTTATGTTGAGGTGCATGGAATACTGTTACCTTCCCACTGAAGCAGTGACTATTTATCTACTTACATTCACATGCTTTCGAATTACAATTTCTTTCAACTCCAACCAGCACAACTATGATGTTGAGGAATACTAACAGTTGTAGTTCAATATCTGGGAGTGCAGCAAGCTTTCTATGCCTGATGCTTACTAATATGTGAACAAACTGTCCTTAGAAATACAAACCACCCGTATATGCTTATTTTGACAGACAGTTGTGAATGGCTGCAATCTTTCTTCCTTTTATTATTGCAAGCTGAGTAATATGTGAAAATGACCCTAAGTTCTGATAAGACCAAAGTATAGATCTGTGTGTCTGGGATATAAATTCTCTCTCTCTGTCAGGCTTCTGTAAAAAAGAGAAGTTTCACATGAAGACAGGGTTGTAACCTTGTCTGCAGACATGAGAAAATATGAAGAAAAGACTTGATAGGGTGAGAGGTTAGTTTTAGATTGGCCAGAGGATAGTGAAAAATAGACACAAAGTTGTCTGAATCCATTTCCAAGTTCTTCTCTAACAACTGGTGCTATTCACTTGTCAATTTTGGATACTAACCCTCCTTGCAATAAAGAGTAGTCCTAGCTGTCTCAAAATTCCTCAAGGAAACAACTGCAGTGAAGTTGCTGAACCGGAGAGTTTGACTCCCTCCCAGATTGACATCACTTCTGGCCAGATTCACTCCTGGGAAATCAGATTATGCTTGTAGTCATAAGTGCTTTGCATTCTTTAATCCAGTAAACTGGCTATGTGCCTCTTCCTAAAAAGACGAAATCTGGTCTCTGTAATCATACAAATGGCTAAACAATGTATTTTTAATTGTACCTGAAGCTTTCGATACCAAATATGCAGCTTGCTTAGTGATAAGAGTATTATACATTTCTATATAGACGGTTCTTCTCAGCATTAATGTTAGCTTCTAGATACAAAACAAAGCCCATTGTCTATAACTTCTTAAATGGAGAAAAATATTGCTCTTATGGTAAACACTCTTCTTTTTCAAAATAAGTGTCCTTGTATTCCAGAGTATTAAAGACAGTGATGGTTCCTGCTTTGCTTCTTGGAGTTTCTATTCACCTCTTGAAAACAGCATTTGAGCTACTACCATAATCATTTTAATAATCCACCTTTAGTTCCCGACCTTTCTTTTGTTTCTGTTCATCCCAACCATAAACGTTTACTGTTTCTCTTTAATCTCACATACGTACCTTGAATGAATAAGAACCCTTAGCCAGACTATAGCAGAGAGATTATTGGATTATAAAAAGACCAAGCCAGAATGAAATGGTTGGACCCATTCATGGAAGTCATGGAGATCAATGACTATTAGCCTTGATGGCAGTGTGACTGTGAAGGCCATCTACTCGGAGATTAATGGGCTTTCTTGTGCATTTTTTGGGGGGGGGCTACTGTAAGAACAGACTGCTGGACAAGATAGGCCAAGGGTCCAATCCAGCAGTGCACTGCTTATGTTCTTATGAAATGCAAAAATGTGTACACCACATCTAACATAAAACACCATATTCTCATTAAACTTAGTGGTAGGTGATGTAGTAAAAGCTATATAACAGATAGGCAGAGCTTAATTTACTGTAACAGGCAGACCTTAACATACTATGACTAAATTGTACACTCCCATTGATAATGGCATATACATTTATTTCTCTTTCCCACCTTCTGAAACTCTGAAATCTACCTGGTATTTTTAATGTCAGTTTTATCACTCCAAAATTATGTCTTACCAAAGAAAGAAATGGAAATAAAAAAAAACATTTAAGTACCAATATTGTAAAATTGCCTATGGAAGACGCCCTGAGCATGTTATTCAGTGGAAATATTGAGAGTGCAAACTTTTGCAACTTTATGTAGAAGTCTTATCTGGGGAAAAAATTAAGCATAATATTCATCAGATCAATCTGGGGCATATTAAATAATAAAGAAGAAATAAGAAATTAGCTTAACTGGCTATCATTATTTAACAAACTATGAGCTATGGGATTCAGAGGGTACTGATCTCTGGGGGAGCAGGAGATGGCTGGTGCATCCATCCTTGCTCCTCTTGATCTCTCAACGGCATTCGGTACCATCAATAATGGTATCCTGGACTGGTGTTGCGGGTTGGGCATGGACAGCACAGTGTTTTGCTGGTTCTCCTCCTTCCTTTCCCCCCAGAGCCAGTGTTGTTAGGAGAGGAGAGGTCCAGCCTGCAGCCTATACTATGTGGGATGCTGCAGATTTTAGTACTTTTTCCTCTCTTATTGAATATTTACATTAAGCTACTGGGTGAAAAAGAAATGCAAGAAAGCAAAATGGCTGTCTGAGGAAGCTTTGCAAATAGCTAAGGAAAGGAGGGAAGCGAAAGGCAAGGGAGAAAAACATAGATATGCCCAATTGAATGCAGAATTCCAGAGAATAGCTAGAAGAGATAAGAATGCCTTCTTAAATGAACAGTGCAAAGAAATAGAAGAAAACAATAGAATAGGGAGGACCAGAGATCTTTTCAAGAAAATTGGAGAGATGAAGGGAACGTTTAATGCAAAAATGGGCATGATAAAGGACCAAAATGGCAGGGACCTAACAGAGGCAGAAGAGATTAAGAAGAGGTGGCAAAATTACACAGAAGAACTATACAAGAATGAGCTTAATGTCCCTGATAATCACAATGAGGTGGTCACTGACCTCGAGCCAGACATCCTAGAATGTGAAGTGAAGTGGGCCTTAGAAAAGCTGAGCAACAACAAAGCTAGTGGAGGTGACAGTATTCCAGCTGAGCTATTCAAAATCTTAAAAGACAGTGCAGTAAAAGTGCTACACTCAATTTGCCAGCAAATTTGGAAAACTCAACAGTGGCCACAGGATTGGAAAAGATCAGTTTACATTCCAATTCCAAAGAAAGGCAGTGCCAAAGAATGTTCAAACTATCGCACCATTGCACTCATTTCTCATGCTAGTAAAGTCATGCTTAAAATCCTACAAGCTAGACTTCAGCAGTATGTGGATCGAGAACTACCAGAAGTACAGGCAGGATTTCGAAGAGGCAGAGGAACTAGAGATCAAATTGCCAACATCCGCTGGATCATGGAGAAAGCTAGGGAGTTCCAGAAAAACATCTACTTCTGCTTCATTGACTATGCTAAAGCCTTTGATTGTGTGGATCATAACAAACTGTGGCAAGTTCTTAAAGAGATGGGAGTACCAGACCATCTTATTTGTCTCTTGAGAAACCTATATGCGGGTCAAGAAGCAACAGTGAGAACTGGACACGGAACCACTGATTGGTTCAAAATTGGGAAAGGAGTCCGGCAAGGCTGTATACTGTCGCCCTGCCTATTTAACTTATATGCAGAGCACATCATGAGAAAGGCAGGGCTAGATGAATCAAAAGTTGGAATTAAGATTGCCGGAAGAAATATCAACAACCTAAGATACGCAGATGATACCACTCTAATGGCAGAAAGTGAAGAAGAACTAAAGAGCCTCTTGTTGCGGGTGAAGAAGGAGAGTGCAAAACTTGGGTTGAAACTTAACATTAAGAAAACCAAGATCATGGCATCTGGCCCTCTCAATTCCTGGCAAATAGATGGGGAAGAAATGGAGGTAGTGACAGATTTTATTTTCCTGGGCTCCAAGATCACTGCAGATGGGGACTGTAGCCAAGAAATTAAAAGACGCTTGCTCCTGGGGAGGAAAGCCATGGCAAATCTAGACAGCACACTAAAAAGCAGAGACATCACCCTGTCAACAAAAGTGCGTATAGTCAAGGCTATGGTCTTCCCAGTTGCAATGTATGGCAGTGAAAGTTGGACCATAAGAAAGGCTGAGCGCCAAAGAATTGAGGCCTTTGAACTATGGTGCTGGAGAAGACTCCTGCGAGTCCCTTGGACTGCAAGGCGATCAAACCAGTCAGTCCTAGAGGAGATCAATCCTGACTGCTCTTTAGAAGGCCAGATCCTGAAGCTAAAACTCAAATACTTTGGCCACCTAATGAGAAGGAAGGACTCACTGGAGAAAAGCCTAATGCTGGGAAAGATCGAGGGCAATAGAAGAAGGGGACGACAGAGAATGAGGTGGCTGGATGGAGTCACTGAAGCAGTAGGCGTGAGCTTAAATGGACTCCAGAAGATGGTAGAGGACAGGAAGGCCTGGAGGAATGTTGTCCATAGGGTCGCAATGGGTCGGACACGACTTCGCAGCTAACAACAACAACAACTGGGTGAGTTGGTTTGGGGAAAGGTATCAACAGTGTGCAGGTGATACCCAGTTATATATCACCACCCTAGACTGTCCACACGATGCTGCCTTAGTGTCTATGGAGACTGGGAGTCTAGATGGAAACAACCACCTTCGGCTCAATCCTGGTAAGCACAAGTGACTTTGAATTTTAGGATTCCCTAGTTCTGGGGACCTTCCATCTCTTGTTTTGGATGGGTTGCACTGCCTCAGATAGATCCTATGTGCAATCTGGGGGTCGTGTGGGACTCATAGCTCTTGACTGATGAATAGGTAGCAGCTGTGGCTAAGGGGCCTTGTGTACAGCTTTATGTTATGTGCCAGTTGCACCTGGGTCATTTTTGTGAGAGAATGTCATCTGTCAGGAGGGGAGATTTCCTGCTATGGCATCCATCCCCTAGAAATTAGACTTACCCAAAGCACTAAAAACCTGGCTTTGCCAGCAAGCATGGGCCCTGATAGCACGGGTAAGCTCATCTCACAGTTAATTTGGGAGGGGTTGAGTGTCCTCAGCTGCTATTTTTATGCTATTTTTGTTTGGTATACATTCTGATTGTTTCAGCTGGTTTTTTTTAACCCCAAACAAGTGATGAGCAACCTATACATTAATAAAATAAGTATGTGTTTTGCTGGTTATTTTTCTTCAATCTTTAGAAATACAAGTGTCTGTCTGTCTGTCTGTCTGTCTGTCTGTCTGTCTGTCTGTCTGCCTGCCTATCTATCTATCTATCTATCTATCTATCTATCTATCTATCTATCTATCTATCTATCTATCATCTATCTATCTATCTATCTATCTATCTATCTATCTATCTATCTATCTATCTATCTATCTATCTATCTGTAATGTATTGGCCTTTTACATGCTGTAAGTGTTTGCTTATGTTATACTGCTTGCTAATTGCTTAATTCAATTGCTAAGTGTTTAGTTCACGTGTATGCTTGTAACGGTTGCCGGCCCGGCCCAGACTGGTTGTCTCCAGCCAGCTAACTAGGTCTTTGGGCAGGAAACCACTGCTTTAAACCTATTGGTCGCCACCTATCGGCCAACCTTATAGCTACACAGCAGCTCCTATGTTGCTTCTGTTATGTTCTGACCTTCAGTAAAGCCTGTTGCTGTTTGAACCTCCTGTCTCGCTCAATGCCTGCAAAGAACCGGCTACACAACACTATCTATTTAAAAAATCTAGTTTTATGGTAGTTACTACACATTTAAAGAAACAGACCTAAAACTGTCAAAGAATAAAGGTCATGGAGTTGCCCAAATATGGCAGGAAGGAGTTAAATAAGGGCACTTGGGAACCAGCAAAATATTTATAGAAACTTGCTTTTCCCCAGGCTGAGGATAGCATTTTTCAAAGCCAGATTTAATATCTTACCATCTAGTGTTGGAAGATTAATTCGCCAAAACCCCATTAAACAAGTCCACCTACCCATGTGGTGACAAAGAGATTGAAGCCATTTCTCACATATTATTACACTATAAATTATACAAGGCTATTAGGCCTACTTATATTCTGCTCTTAATATCTAAATTCCCAGGAAAGCTAAACAACTTCTCTGTGAATCACCTAGAAGATTTGAAACCCTTCATTACAGCACTTGCTCAATAGCCAATTTTTGTGTTGCTGCAATAAAAATAAGGCATAACTGGTCCCAAGAATAATGACGTCTGATATAATTTCCAGTCTAGATTCCATTTGTAGATTCTGCTGTTGTATTATTTTGTTTTAGATGCCATGCAGTTCTATTTCAGACTATCTTAGATTTATACTTGCACAGTTCATTAATATATATATTATTAAAGTAGCATATAGTACATTTTTCTTAAGAGATATTCTGCCTAAATAAAATTGAAGTAGGAACCTGCAATGATACAGATTGATAAGTCTTACGTGAGGAAAATAGCTGCATGACATTAACCTATTATTCCTAAGTCCTATACTTGGACATCTCCAAAAGGACAACAGCACATTCAAACAGATTATATTTTATGTAGCAAGAGACGGAACAGGAATATGTGGAAATGTAAAATACTGCCAGGTGGTGGCTTCGGATCTGTCCATAAGCTATTAACTGTAGAAATATACCTCAGACTCAGCGGTGGGATTCAGCAGAACCAGTAGCTAATTTTTTGTTGCCAGGCCCAGAATGGACTTCCGGAAGCGGCATCCACACAGAGAACTGGTTGGTCACATATTTGAATTCCACCACTGCTCAGACTGAAAAAGATTATGGGAGACCCAATCCCAGTTAGATATAACCTAGATGAATATAAGAGAGAGATTAGAGATTCCAATATTGGACTTAGCACACAGAGCCTGAGGAATCTGTGGGAAGATGTTCAAGTGCTTATAAAAGAGGAAGTTGGAAGCACATAATAAGAGCTAGAAAGGAATGTCAAACACATTGGCTATCAAAGCAAACTATAGAAATAACTAAGAGGATGGTCCTAAGAAAAACTAGGAGATGCAGAGAAAACTATGCAATCTTCAGATGATAGATGAAAAGAAATAAAAAGATAGCTCTGAACTCTTTATTGTGTAGTGTAGACAATAGAAGAAAATAACTGAGTGGGATGGAGTCTCTGAAGCAGTAGGCGTGAGCCTAAATGGACTCCAGAAGATGGTAGAGGACAGGAAAGCCTGGAGGAACGTTGTCCATTGGGTCGCGATGGGTCGGACACGACTTCGCAATTAACAACAACAAACTGAGTGGGAGAACAAGAAACTTGTAAGGAAATTAATTAGACATCACAAAGTGTTTATTTGCAAAGCATGATCTTTATGTCCTGGTTGGTGGGATGCAATATATTGACTTATAAAGTGGTCTCTGAACTAGAGATCATAACTGGCATAGAATATCATGAGCATGCTAGGGATTTTGTTGGGTTTTGGCGTGATATAAAATAGGAAATGCTATATGTAGCACACATAATTAAGACTAGAAATTTAGTTGGTACTCTTTTTTTAATTGAACAGTATTATGTAAAAGTAGTAGTCCAATAATCCAGCATTTTACTTGTCACCATTATAAAATTGCAAAGTACATGTTATACAAAATCAACAATTTCAGATTCCCATTACAGCACAGTGTTTATTTCACAAACTCCCTTCTTGTTCTTTTATGGTACCTGTAGTTTTAATTGAGTTATTTAATAGGATTACAGTGCAGTTTATTGTAATATGGTGATGGAGTATGGCAAGCAAAAAGGAAGATTCTGACTTTCCATTTGCTATTCAACTATAATAGCATCAAAACCTTTGTCTTAGTATTAATGTGAAATAGAAGGAACATGTCTAATTAGGGTGACAAGTCAAGATAATAAGAGAACATAATGTTATGATCAGGGCAAATAGGATCTATCTCAACAGAGGCTTGCTTGATTGGGAGATTAGCTAGACCTGAGCATCTATTCTTGACTGCACATCAACATAATAAAGCATTTTAAAGGAATACATAATTTTTCTTTTGAAAATCTATTACACTTAACTAGAAAAGAAGAAGAATCATAATCTTAGGGCTGAATTTCTGCTGGTTTAAAGAAACACGTTAACGTGGTTTCCAAGCCTGGTCTCTGGCTCTGCCAATCACTATAATCAATTGCTTGCACAACATGCCAACATTCTTTCCAGATTCCCTCAGTAGTTTTCCCACTGTAATCTATAGTTATAGGCAGACAAATTGCCTGTATTGTTCCTGAAAACTATCTGGAAGCAATTCACAATTTCTCCTACGATTTTTCCTATAGACCTTGCCTACCGACCAGTACAGCCCTGCTTAGTTGTTTGACAGCAATGAATTCAGGGAGGGATTACCCAAAAATCCAGAAGTTCAATTTGTCCTAAAGAAGGCAGATATTTGGAAAAAATTCATCCAAGTTCTTTGAAATTTGCTGTCTGTTGAGCTTTGCTGGCAATAATTTGCAACTATTTTAACTGCCAACCTTGATGTGCACGTAAATCTATTTCTTTAATAAACATTTGAACTGCATGCTTTTTTTTTAATCCGCAGTGGTCATTTTTTCAAAATGGTAAAGCTTTTGAACCTTGATCTGTTCAAAGAAACAGAGAAAGAGGTGGGAAGAGTCCTTGCCCAGAGCCCAAGAACAATGGGGGGTGTAATCTGGGAAATAATAAACGAATGGTAGGCAAAGAAAAGAGAACATCTATTTAGGATTTCTAATAAACAAGAGTGTTAATTCCCACACCGCACAGTCTTAATTTTCCTTCATCCTGGCTTTCTTATTCTGTGAAGGCCTGTCAATTATTTTTGCTGCAGGAGTGCACAAGCAATTGCAACCCTTAAAAAAAAACACCAAACCGTAACTGCAAGCAGCAGCGTTTCTCTCCCACGTCCCCCACCCCCATCCTTCCAAAAGCCTGCAGCAGCCAGAATGCTTTTCTTCTCCCTAGATCAGGGGTAGGCAACCTCGGCTCTTTTATGACTCATGGACTTCAACTCCCAGAATTCCTGAGCCAGCCACACTGAGGGGAAAGGGAGAGGTTTCCATGCTGAGCCATTGTGGCTCAGGAATTCTGGGAGTTGAAGTCCATGAGTCATAAAAGAGCCGAGGTTGCCTACCCTTGCCCTAGATCAGGGGTAGGCAACCTCGGCTCTTTTATGACTCGTGGACTTCAACTCCCAGTATTCCTGAGTCAGCATAGCTGACTTGAACTCCCAGAATAGCTGACTCAGGAATTCTGGGAGTTGAAGTCCACGAGTCATAAAAGAGCCGAGGTTGCCTACCCCTGCCCTAGATCAATTTCCTTGCGTCGCCTTCCCAACACCACTCTCTTTGAAGAACGCTAAGGAGGGAGAGGCGGGACTACGAATCCCACAATGCAGCGGGAGCCAGGACGCGCCTGCGTGGGATGGCGCGCTCTCGGGAAGCGGGTGAGTTTGAAGCTGCAAGACGAGCTCCATGGAAACCGGGCCGCGGGACATCAGGGTCTGTTGGGCGAGCTCCTGGGCTCCCGGAAAGCGGGTGAGGAGGGCGGCTTACAGGGTCAGGCGGAAGAGCTGGAGGGCGTGGGGGAGAGAAAGCAATAAAGGTTGACTCCAGGCTCCTTTTCGATCCTCCGAAGCTGCCGCCCTGCTAACTAATCCCTTTTTGGTCATTCCTAGGACTTAAGATCCGCCCTTGCCCGTCCGGCCTCTCTGCTCTTGTCGAGGCCGAAAGAGCTGCCTTGGTAAGTGAAGATGACCGGCGTTGAATCTGGAGCCTCCAGTTGCACGCAGGCTTGATGACTGAGATGCGGATCCTCCCTTGGTAAATCAGCTTGGAAGGGAGGGGGAGGGATGTCCCATGCACGGACTCCGCTCTAAAATGATGGCCCGTGGCATGGAGGAGGAGGACTTTCCTCATCCGTCTGTTGCTATTTCCCTGTGCCTTGAGTCCTGATGTGGAGAGTAAGCGCTCTCTTCCTTCTGGCAACATCTTTAATCATGTTTTCAGCTGCTCTTTATTAACGATAGCAATAGCACAGGGGTAGGCAACCTTGGCTTTTTTATGACTCGTGGACTTCTTAATAGAAGTTTAGTAACAAAGGACCATATTTGTGAGGAGGACCAAAGAATGCAAAGTTGGTTAGCTGCATCACACAGATTGGTAAAACTTGAGTTTTAAGGAACCTCTTTGTTTTTTAACTGTGATCTGCCTACTTTAGGACTTTATCTATCTATCTATCTATCTGTCTGTCTGTCTGTCTGTCTGTCTGTCTGTCTCTGTCTGTCTGTCTATCATCTATCATCTATCTATCTATCTATCTATCTATCTATCTATCTATCTATCTATCTATCTATCTATCTATCTATCTATCTATCTATCTATCTATCTATCTATCTATCTATCTATCTATCTTACACATATATAGGCAATTCGAGAGCCAC
Source organism: Vipera berus (assembly GCF_964194415.1). Lineage (NCBI taxonomy): Eukaryota > Metazoa > Chordata > Lepidosauria > Squamata > Viperidae > Vipera > Vipera berus. The sequence goes on from NC_138202.1 coordinate 173,546,393, forward strand.
AGCCAACTATACTGCTGTTTTTATATGATTGGATATAGGATATCTTATTACCATCCGAAATAGCAATGCAGGATAATCTGTGATCCAAATCTCCAGTTCAGGATAATGCTTTCTATTGAAATTCTGGGAGTTGAAGTCCACGAGTCATAAAAGAGCCAAGTTTGCCTATCCCTGCAATAGCACTTAGACTTATGTACCGCTTCATGGTGCTTTTTACGGCACTCTCCAAGAGGTTGTGTTCCTGATGGCAAGGCAAGGCTGTCTACTGGATTTAGCAGGACTTCACCGCCATGGGAAGGTGGGCACAACTGGCTTTTTTTTTTTTTGCTGAGCTTTAGGGTGTGAGGAGCCCACCCATGTCAACAGAACAATAACATTCTGTACTGGGTCGATCTTCCACTGGCTGCAGTGATTAAGAGCAATCTTGGCTCATGTTAAATATTTTTATATCAGAAAAGGAACTTTTCCGGGTCATACAAGAAGTATAATGTAATGCAGAATAAAATGTCAGTTTAAGAAGAGGCAATTCTTCTGCAGTCTCTGCATTAAAAACCCCAGCGTTTAGAAGACTGCCACTCATGCAGTAGTTTCGCTGAGTTTCTTCTGTGCATTAGAATGGATCATTTTTAATCAGTTCTGGATCTTTTTTTTTTAAAGGGAGAATGAAAAACTCAGAATTGTCAAATATGCCATTTTTTTAGAACAAGCTGAATTTTGAGTGAATCCCATTGCTTTGATAGAGATTTAATATCAAATGAAATGTACACCAGAGAGTTAAACTCAGATCTGGATGGCTCAGTATATCGGACAAAAGGGATGAGTAGTTGTGATGTTAGTGATAATGTATCTTTGGAAATAATACTCTGTATTGTCAGTCTCCTCTTTCTGCTTCAAGACTATGAAGGTTTATAGTTACGGTAAACCATTCACTGTAAACAAGCAGTAATGTCATAAAAACCACTAGCTTCCTATCCTTTTATTCCAGAAGTTTTGTTTGAAAAATCTCTACTGGCATTTATTGGCTTGAATTACTTATTGAATTATCAAAAATATTAGGAAAACCTATCTTTTTAACTCAGCTTCATGAAAAGAGAGATACTCTATTCCCATATTACAGGATAAGAGTGGACAGCCTAAGGCTTTTGGGGCACGTGTAACCTCCAATCCTCACTCTTGAAACTACTTCTGACTACAAAAGCTAAAACCTGATAGCAGTTTCTTGCTGTTCTGAGTTGGGAAAGATAAAAATATAGTGTCCTACAGCTGATATTTAAAAGAAAAACCAAGGGGGGGGGGAACCAGAAATCCTGGCACTGTCTAAATTTTATCACAGCTATTCCATTCTCCAGACCTGCAAAAAAATAGCGTGTGGCAGCTGACTATAAAATTATCTCTTTTCACTTCTTTTAATATATATGTACATTATAAAAACTATTTAATCGTTTCTCTCTGCAGTTATCGTTTATATCTTTTCCCAGTGATTAATGAGTTGGTTTTAAGAGCACTCATAGCTACTACCTCTAAATTTAATTGTTTTTAAATTAGATGCTAGTTGAAAACTGAGATTGTGATGGCAAGACCAGTAATTTCCCCAATGGATGTCCAACCAACGGCTCCTGAAACCTTTGTTGTGCTGAACCAAAGAATGAAAGTAGTGGAAGAGGAGACAAATTCACTGTTGAATGATCTGCAGAAAATGGGAGTGAACGGACACAGGTATGCTTGAAATGGATCTAGGGTGTGTTTGCTTAGAAGTAAGTTCCCTGGTAGTTTAATGTGACTTGTTTTTAGGAAAATCTATTCAAGAATGCAAGTTTAATTCTGAGTTTGCCTTCTTCTGTATTCTTTTCTCTTTCTGAGCTTCATGTTGCTTCTTCCCTTAGCATTTAATTATTAACAGGGTTTTTTCTATTCTAATTTAATCTGGTTGCGGAATTAATATAATTTGAGAATTGTGAAATAGGTTTTGTGGCTTAGTTGTGTTCCAGATTTTAGATAATTACATTAAACATTGATGAGACGCCAGTGATGATTCCAGACAAATAGGTATTCTTTTGGTCTTTTTCCAGCATGGAACTCTTAGCTTCAAAACACCCGGTGAACTCTCAAGACCACCAGGCCATCAGCCCTGTCCAAGCTCGAACAGCATTTGTTGGAGCAAACAACTCATTGTGGAGAACTTGTGAAAGTCTGGTGAATCGAATATGCCGGCTCGAGAGTGTCATCCAGACCGTCAAACTGAACATATTCCGATTGCAAACAGAAAAGGAATTGAATCCAAAGCATACAGGTATCATAGAAAGACAATGGAAAACTGCAGCAACGTACATGCTATTAGTGGTAGTCCTCGACTTAAAACCATTCATTTAGTTCAAAGTTACAATGACACTGGAAAAAGTGACTTATAACCGCTTTCCCACTTTCGACCATTGCAGCATCCCCATGGTCACATGTTCAGAATTTGGATGCTTGGCAACTGGCATGTATTTAAGACAATTGCAGTGTCCTGGGGTCACGGGATCAGCTTTTGCAACCTTCTGACAAGCAAAGTCAATGGGAAGCCAGATTCGCATCACCACCATGTTACTAACTTAACATCTGCAGTGATTCACCTAACGACTGTGGCAAGAAAGATTGTTACAGGGGCCAAAACTCACTTAACTGTCTTGCTTAGCAATGGAAGTTTTGGGCTCAATTGTAGTCATAAGTCAAGAATATATGTATACCTGTATACCTTCTTTCCTTTGTGTAGAATCTATAGTCTCCAGAGCAGCAGTTGCTTTATTGGGTAACAGAACAGTATGAATATTTATTTATTATTTGGATTTATATACCGCCCCTCTCCCGAAGGACTCGGGGCGGTGTACAGGGCAATTAAAACACTATATACAACACATAATATACAAAAATTAAAATAAATATAGTTATGCAGAAAAGCAATTCATCTCTGTACAATTCAGGAATTAATAGAAGTTTAGTAACAAAGGACCATATTTGTGAGGAGGACCAAAGAATGCAAAGTTGGTATAGCTGCATCACACAGATTGGTAAAACTTGGAGTTTTAAGGAACCTCTTTGTTTTTTTAACTGTGATCTGCCTACTTTAGGCCTCTCTCTCTCTCTCTCTCTCTCTCTCTCTCTCTCTCTCTCTCTATCTATATATATATATATATATATATATATATATATATATATATATATATATATCTTACACATATATAGGCAATTCGAGAGCCACAGTCAACTATACTGCTGTTTTTATATGATTGGATATAGGATATCTTATTACCATCCGAAATAGCAACACAGGATAATCTGTGATCCAAATCTCCAGTTCAGGATAATGCTTTCTATCGAACCATAATAACTGTGTTTTTTGGATGGTGGGCAACTTTTTTTATCTGATAAACCTTTTTGAGCGCCTCTGATGGGAAGTTTGGGTAATTTTATTAAATATGACTACAGTACGACTCAGTTTCTCCCTTACTATTTTGTAGCCAATTTAGAACAGCGGCTGAATACAATACAGGAGGAACACATGGAAGAGCTAAAGGTGCTCCAAATGGAAGGGAGAATGCTGTGCCAGCAGCTGAAGGAGTCTCGAGAAGAAGAAGAAAAAGCCAGAAATCAAGTGCAGAAGCTAAGCGCTGCCCTAGAAATTTCAACTGCAACAAAAGTATAGTTTTCTTTCCGTTGCTTCTTTAATCTCCAGTTTAATGTAAATCATGCTGTTACATTACTGGTGTTAAAAGGAACACTAGGGCTGAATTCACACAATGTGGTAAACCGTGATTCCTTTACTAAGGTTTAATTGGCTCAGTTCATTCATCTGCATCAATCATTTTCAAATTTCAGTAGCTGGGTCCACATAGCACACTAAGCTAGTGCAAATAACGGTGGCTTATTACTTGCATGGACCTTACTTAAAGGGAATAGCTCATAGTATTCTAATAGAAGAGGATGTATCTAGCTCAAGTTGAACTGTGGCTTTGTCTCTGAGCTTTCATTACCCAACTAGGTAACATCGGTGGAAGTGAGTGGGTTTTGCTCCCTGTCAATGTACTGTTTTTGTGAGAGATGTGATTTGCCCCTTTGGAATGAATGAAATGTTTGCAGGCAAAAGAGCCAAGCTCAGAAAGCACCAAGGATTCCACTATTAGTATTGTTTTTCCCACTGTTGGTATTGCTTTTCTTGCTATTTACGGAGAGACCAGAAATCCCTATGGCTTTCCTTGCACTGGCCAGAGAAATAAAAAATGGATTGTCTCGTCGTCATTCCACACAGATTGGTTAGGATATTAGATGTATTAATTAGATTAGATGAGAGAGAAAGGTCAACGTCCTTCTAACAAGAAAAAATAAATAAAGTGATAGACGTTAGATCCTGGCAAGGATTCTCTTTGAAGGAGGGAAGTTAAGCAGACTTGAAGGAGATGCAATAGTAGGGATTCGGGGATCTCCAATGAAGGCTTCTTTCAAGTACAGTTTTGTATGTTCCTGTTTCCTTGCTCATTTGAAATTCCTTGCGTTTTAGCCCTGTCTTAAATTTTACAGATTTTGTAGTATGTAGTTCCTGACAGATTCCCCAATTCATTGTGTGAAGTTATAATACCATTAGGTTTAATGCATTTTGGTACAATCTATCAGATGTGTATGCACATACATCTATTTATTCACACACATAAATATTAAAATCTGTAAAGTTTGGCAATAGTAAGTAGCAAGAGCGAATATGTTCAACAATTCAAAATAATATCTGGTAGTATGAATGCAATGCTTAGCTTTGCTGGCTGAGGAATTCTGGGAGTTGAAGTCCACAAGTCTTAAAGTTGCCAAGGTTGAGGTCCCCTGCCTTAGAGGGCCTTCTTAATCTTTGGGAATATAAAACTAATAAGTCCCATAGTAAGATAGCTTTTCTATTCAGTGATTGTGAGAGGCTCTTTGGCTTACCAAGAGGCTTCAAAATGAGAAAGGGCCAAAAAAATATTCTAGACAGAGTAACACTGACAGAAAAGAAAGAGCAAATCTGAGCGGGCACGGGTATAAATTCAGGTTTGTATCTAACACTGTTGTAGCAAAGGTGTTGAGTTCAATTATTTGCCTGTCTTTACTGGATTTGTGGAATGCTCTGTTCAGTGATGCTCTTTAGAATGACCTGGAATTGTTTGGAAAACGATAGCCGGAGGAACAGAGAAATGAGCTGCATTGACCTGATGGCTAAACATTGTGCAGATAAAATTTGCTTGAATGTAGAAACCAGCTGCACCGAAATCAAACAGTTGAAGAGGGGTGAGGTTTTGCCATGTCGGCTAAGAGGAATTTGAGCCTAAGAATCCTGATGAAGAATCCTTGATCAGATGAACTCTTATCAGCAATGGGCTGGATCCCTACTGTTTTTTGGCTGGTGCATGCAGTTAGGGAGAAGCTGGACTCAGTTTATGATAAATACCTTTTTGTGGGAGGTAGAATTGCCACTGTCCTTACCAAGGCACCACCGTGTGCGCTTTCCTTAAAGGGACCGGCCCTACCCAGCCATATTAGAACAGCATAGCCTGGTCTCCAACATCCTTTGTGTGTGTGTGTGTGTGTGTGTGTGTGTGAACATTGCTGAGAATGTGGGATGGTATCAGATTTAGCTTCAGATGGAGTCCTTCTCCTCCAGAACCTGTTTCTGCCAGAAGAGCAGGTAGAAGCCATGGCAATGAATTTTCTGTGCCAGTACTGCTGGCTGCCAGCCAACAAGATAGCATGTCGGGGATACGCAGGCAGAACTTTCAGAAGCAAAGAGTCCTTTTTATAGCTAAAGATGGTCAAGGCTTGACACAGGTCGAGGCTTTCAGTCCAGTTTAAAATGACAAATCCAGGGGAGAAGTTAATAGACCCTCTGAGGTGGAATCCAGAGTTCAAAGCATGGCAGAAGGCAAACAATGACAGAGCTGAGGCTTGAAAAGTTGTTCTCAGCATATTCTCTCCGGGATTGAGGCCAATAAATAAACCATGCTGAGCCATCATCCAGGTGTACCGCTGAGGTTTATTACTCATTCGATGCTAGCCTACTTCTTGGGACCGTCTCTCTCTCTGATGTTCAGAAGCCGGCCCTCCGATGTTGTATCTTTAAGTGTGTTTCTGCTTGGACTGAATGAATGACTCTCAGAATCTTAGAGGCTGGGAATGGTTTCAGACAAGGGAGTCCTGCGGGTTAGGTGGACCTGCCTCAGGCAGGATGGAGTTAGTGCCTTCGACTCTACTAGAATCAGCCCCCATCCCCCCACCCCCAGGACTGTTATCCATAGAAGCCCCTGGTTGTACTTCCTCCCTCTTCCTTCTCATTGGAAGTCCAGCAGGGCCATAACAATGAGAATTTTTCTTCGGTTTTGTGCCAATTTCAGCCTTTCCTGGAATGGGTGATGCACTGGTGGCTATGTCACTTTATGCTTGAATTATATATCTTTTTCTACATGGGACTGCCCTTGAGAGGACCACTTGGAATCAGGAATATTTATTTATTTATTTATTTTTATTACATTTATATCCCGCCCTTCTCCGAAGACTTAGCAGTAGCCTTCATTCTATGTATATGCCTGCTTATTAGGGCTTTCACACACCCCCAAGCGGCATTATTACAAAGTCAGCTTAATTGCCCCCAACAATCTGGGTCCTCATTTTACCTACCTCGGAAGGATGGAAGGCTGAGTCAACCTTGAGCCTGGTGGGATGCGAACCTGCACTAATTGCAGGCAGCTGGTGTTACTTAAGGAGGCATTAGCCCACTGCTCCACCAAGGCTCCTACTGTTGAATAGAATAACCTACTGTAGAATAACCTACTGTTGTCACTGTACATCAGTATTTCAAGAGCTGCATTGGTTGCTGGCTTGCTTCCCAATGCCACTGAGGTTGCTGATTATCTCTAAAGCTCTATATGGCTGGGAGTCCGGTTGTACGCAGGTCTGTTTACTCTAAGTAGAATCTGCCTGCCCAAAAGTTTCAGGCAAAGAACGTATACTAAAAGTCCTCAACCCCATGAGGGGAGAAAGCCTTCTTTGTTGGAGTTTCCCTGCTGTGGCATAAAATATTCCTAGAAAATAAGAGTAGTCCCGGGATATTGGCAGCGAGCGGTCAAAAAAGTCAAGAAGATGGCTGCAACGGTGTGATCAGGGTTCTGCCCGTTTCTTATGTGCCTTGCATCGATAATGCGTATTAAACATACGTGGTATTTCAGCTACACCTTTGCAGCCCTCTTGATTATTTTTTTTTTGATAACAGCCATGGACACTTGTGGAATGCAGGAAGTCCTTCTTTAATGAATATAATTAGGACTAGCAATTCCATCAGTAGCCGAAGTAGTTGTTAAGTGAAGTGACCATGCCAACATACAATGGCAGTTCTAGCAGTCCCACTTGCAGTAATTTAAAAAAAAATCACCCCATTTGTTAAATGAGATATCACATGACTGCAGTGTGTGACGTCTTTCTGGCTTCCTCACTGACTTTGTTTGTCGGAAGCCGGCTGGGAATGCCACAAATGGCAACCATATGATCACAGGAAGCTGCAACCATCGTATATGCACAATGATTGCCAAGTGCTTGAATCACAATCACAATCAGGGAGATGCTACGATCAGCACCTCTATGAAGACTGGTATTAAGTCACAGTTTTCTGGGCTATTGTAATTTCAAACCATCACTACACAATGATTGTTAACTAAGGATTAGTCCAAAACATAACATTTTGATTTTCTGAAGCAAGTAAAAACTCTAGCTGTTTCAGAGAGCATTGTGGAATAAACTATGAGTGAAGACCGCTGACAATAATATTGTTTCTTGATTACGTACTTAGCAATTTATAGAAACATTTTTGATTCTGTTCATATTCCTATATGATTCTGTATTGGTGGAACCTGTGTGCTGCATCGATTTCATTGATTTAAATGGTATTGAAGTTGCAGGTTCAAGAATGAATTAATGGGAAAGATAGAGATTCGACTACTAAAAAGGGCCTTAAGAAAGCCATGCTGTATCCCATAAATCCAAATGCTAGAGGCCTACTGGACCTGCAGACAAACTTTGCAGCTGAAGGCTATAAAAAGTATTTTGAAAAATGTTTGCGCATTTTGGTAGCGTTGTCTAAAGGGGCTGTTTTGATCTTTGCAGAGAGATGTAACCATTTCAGCTGAAGAATTGAGAGCAACAAAAGAAAAAATGAACAACAAACTCCAAGAGGTAAGAGCAGAAGAAAATGGGAGAGCAATACATTTTTAAAAGTACTAGCTAAGGCAGGGCTATAGGCCCAAGGGAATGCGTGAGCTGAAGATTCTTAAGAATATTCTCCAAGAGATCCTGTTATCATTTGGGAAGAGGTTTTCAGTTGAAAGGCTGGGTTTATTTTTGCAGAGAAAAGATAAAACCATTTCAGGCTAAGAACAAATATTTCATGTCCATCAAGTATATTGCGTCCAAGTCTCCGTATTGTGATTTGCAAGCTGAGACACCCCCCAGCCCCAGATTTGTCTTCTGTGTTGCCTTTCTGCGTTGCATTCTTTTTTTCTTCTTCTTCTTCAGATAATGGAGAAATTATCCAAGGAGTCCAGCACAAGGGAGTCTTTGGAACAAGCCCAGGTGGTCCTCCTTTATCAGATGCGTGATATGGAAGCAATGGTGGAAAAAGAACGGAAGCAGGTAGTCGATGCCTTTCTGCTAGGATATGACCAAAGAATGTGCTTGCAGCCTGCTGAGGGACTAATATTGACGTGTAAGATTGCAGCAGCACACCATTAAAGCGGAACATTAAATTACTATTGCTGCTACAACCAGGCTTATTAAGACAATTGACTAATGCAAACATTGATGTATATAAATGTTCATTTCCCCACTATTAAGCAGAAGGCTGGAAAGCCATCTGTAATGTGCACACGGTTGCATACCATTAAGAAAACCTTCCTTTGCCAGCCCTCAGTCACCTATGCGTTACTCATATTCATTCTGTTGATGAGAATAGTCAGTATGCTGCAATTGGGGAAAATGTATACTTTATTTGACCAAGAAGTAATCATAGAATGTGAGTACTGGGTGCTTGTCCAGCATCACAGTCTACATTACCTGGCTAGTATGCCGGATTTTGACAGAGGTTGGCAATCAACTAAATTTGATAATGGAACAAATTCTATGTGTATATTTTGTTCCGTTAGTATAATCCATCAGATACAGGGTTGGCATCAGTCTAAACGATGGGTTTTAGGTCAGCTGTCATTGGAAGTAGGTGGCCATATCTGAAGGGGGCAACAAATTCCAGTCCCCCTTTTGCAGTTTCCAAATTATGCAACCAAAATTTGATGGTAACCCCAATGATTTTCAGTGGCATGATTTTCAGTATTTCTGCCACCCACCAAAATCCTCCAAAATTTCCTTAAGCCCTGCCCACCCAATCCTTCTCTTCCCATGAAATCACTACATACCTATTGCTGCCTTTAGACATTGATTTTTTTAATTTTTTTAAAAAAATGTGACCATGAGCCAGCATTCAAATCTGCTTTTGAATTATTCTTCAAATTTGTTGGTATTCCCATCCTGATCCTCGGGGTTAATAATCTTCATGAAAAGCTATTCAACTGAATAATTTAATTTCATTTAGTTTGTTCATTTTGCATATTTCTTAAATTGTTTTAAGAAATGCCTATATTTTACAGAATGCATGTTTCAAATGCCATTACAGGTTCAGATTCTGCAGCAGGATTGTAACATTTTACGCCATAATATTCAGCTATCTCAGGAGACATTACAGAAAGAACAAGAGAAGATAGTTCAATTGGAGCAGGAATGTATACAACTTAAAACTGATCTAGGTATTGGAATCAAAGTATTGGATGTTTTCTATTTCTTAAACCAACTCTGGTTATCACTTGATGATCAATGATAGATCAGTTAATTAGAAATGTCTTTAATTGCTGGGTTTTTTTCTTGATTTCTTTTAAGCTGTAACTGTTTTTCAAGGGAACAAAGGACCAGTTTTGTTGAACAGAGAAAGTATGTCAGAGTTCTAAGATAGTCACATGAAGTTTGTCCCTAGTCAGTGAAGTGGAAGTTATGTTTTATCAGGCATGAAATCCAAACAGGGGAAGACTTGTAAGCAAAAATAAATGTTAGTCCACATTTAGAATGAAATGAATGCCATCTGAAAAATTACTGCTTTTTGGACAGACAAAAAATTATAATATACTTGAAAAGTCATTCATGAAATAAATGAGTAATTGTTTATTAGCCACTCAATCATAAAGATGAAGATCATCTTGTCCATTCTACTGGAATTCCAGAGGTAGAGTATTGTCAAGAAAATAACATCTAAATTTTACTGGAAGGTCTTCATTGAGCCCAACGCTCCGCTCGTGAGCTGATTGCATTAGACCAGGGCTTTTCAACCTTTTCACCCATTGTACCACTTACCACTTTTAGGATACGGCAACATCTGAGTACCACCAGTCACCTAGCAAGGTGTCAAAAATTTGATGACCAAAAAAAAGGAAAAAAGTGGAAGTACAGGTAGTCCTCGACTTACAACAGTTCACTTAGTGTCTGATCAAAGTTGCAATGGCACTGAAAAAAGTGCCCCTCAAGCCACAGCCGAGCAAGACACCTGCCTGCCCACCTGGCGGCGCTCTTCCTCCTTTTTGAGGTTTTCATCGCTGTGAGCATTTCTGTTGAGGATTGGCAGCGGGGGTGGGGTGGGGGTGTGTTTGGTTTTTATTCCCCCCCTTCTGCTGGGTGTTAGCAGCAGGTTTTAGTCACTTCACATGACCCTGGGATACTGTGACCGTCATAAATATGAATCAGTTGCCAAGCATCTGAATGTAAATCACAAGACCCTGGAGATGCTGCAACATTCCAGCTGATCGGTGCTTCTTCTGGGCTCAGCAGAAGCGCCAGGATCAGCACCGAGCTCCAGCTGGAGCCTGTTGCTGATCCTGGCACTTCCACTGAACCCTGACAGCCCTGCAGCTCCAGCCGTCTCTCGCTCAGGCTTGTGCGGTGCTTCCAGCCGTTCAGCTCATTCCCCTTCCCCTCTACCACTTTTCTAGGATGGTCACGTACCACCTGCCAGGTGCCAATGTACCACAGGTGGTACCCATACCACTGGTTGAAAAGCCCTGCTCTAGAGGCAAATGCTGAGCTGAGTGTGTTATTTAAAAATAGCTTTCTTGAAGTGCAAAAGCTTTGTATCTGTTTTGTTGTTATTGTTGATATCAGGGCAGAATATTAGTTAAACAGATGTCTGATTAAAATAGCTGCATTTAATTATTATTTTTTGTAGAATCCCGAGACAAGACCATTTCCAAGCTACGAGAAGAAGTCCAAGTAAGCATGAAAAGAAAATCAGTGGGTGGAAAATATAGTATAGAAATTCTTTTTATAAGTGTCTGACTTTAACTACACTACACAAGAAGGCTTTTGTAGAGTAATACCTAAAGAGTTGTGCTGGAGAGAACCATTATGTAAAATGCAAGATGTGTTGATGATTCTGGTTTGCAATCCATTAGCCCTTGCCTGGGTTAAAATATTTTTTTCCTAAAGACAATTAACCTTATTTTCATCTAGACTGAACAGCTATCTTTGAACAAGGCACAAGAAAAGAATACGAAGTTTCGATCAAAAATATTTACTTTACAAGAGGTAGCAAGTAAGGCACAGGTAAGAAATATTCCTGTTTATTGCAAGCTTGTTTTGGAATTACCGCTAGTCCTCTTTTAGTGTCTATAACTGGGACTGGCAATTTGGTCATTAAGCAAAGCAATTATCAGTGCTTATGGTTCAGCTTTCCTTTGCTTTACAGGCCTATGAAGGTTCTAAATGTAAAAACTGGTTGTGATATTATTTTTCACGAATGGTTGCCAAGTGAGGCAACTGCTAAATGAGGACTACCTGTATATAGGGCACAAGAGACAAATGTCTATAAAATCTGGGTTGTTTTTTTCCCCTGTATGTTGTTCTAATTTGCTTCTGAGAAAGAGAGTTTTCAGTTCTTAGGAAAATTTGGGATGTGAGATTTACTGGTCAAAGGGGTGGGAACGATCATATATATATATTTATATATTTATTAAATTTTTATACCGCCCTTCTCCTGAAGGACTCAGGGCGGTGTACAGGGCAATAAATATTAAAAACGAAGTACAAAAGTTAAAAAACAATTAAATATTATGCCTGATATAAACAGTAATTAAAACCATGTTAAAAACCCAGCCCTTAACCCATCAAACCAGGCCGGATTGCTCAAATAAATAAGTTTTTAGATCCCGCCGGAAGGAGCGAAGGTCGGGGGTCATCCGGAGCTCGACCGGCAAGTGGTTCCACAGGTCTGGCGCGCCCACAGAGAACGCCCTCCCCCTAGGGGCCACCAATCGTCATTCTTTGATCGGAGGCACCCTGAGGAGGCCCTCTCAGTGGGAGCGCACTGGACGGAGGGAGGTTGACGCCGGCCGCAGGTGTTTGCTCCTGAACTATTGGGAAACTACCAGACAGGCAATGAGGAGGGATGGAGGATGAGGGGGGGTCTTAGCAAAGGACATAGCAAAGGACCTAGAATTGGCACACACCCTTCAGTTCCATGGAATTGTATCCATTTGTTGCCAAAATAAGGAAAGCAGCCTGGAAAAATTCTTATAGGTAAAATACAATAAACAATGTCTATCCTGAAGTTGAAACTCAAAATACTTTGGCCACCTAATGAGAAGGAAGGACTCACTGGAGAAGAGCCGAATGCTGGGAAAGATTGAGGGCAAGAGAAGAAGGGCACGACAGAGAATGAGGTGGCTGGATGGAGTCACTGAAGCAGTAGGCGTGAGCCTAAATCAAGGGTGTCAAACTCAATTTCACTGAGGGCCGCATCAGCATTGCAGTTGCCCTCAGGGGGCCAGGTGGGTATGGCCAGGGTGGGCGTGGCCTACTGGGTGGGCATGGCTAGAGTGCATATGGCCTACTGGGTGGGCATGGCCAGCTCTACATCGTTCGCATCAAGGGTGCCTATGGGGGCCTGGGCAGGAGTGGGACAGATCTGAGGGTCTCTGGCAGAAGGAGGGTCTCTGGGCCAGGGCCAAGGCAGTGGGGGCCGTTCCCTCACTGTTTCCAGGATAGCTTTGTGGGCCACATAAAACCACTTCGCGGGCCGGATCCGGCCCCCGGGCCTTGTGTTTGACATGTCTGGCCTAAATGGACTCCAGAAGATGGTAGAGGACGAAGGCCTGGAGGAACGTTGTCCATGGGGTCGCGATGGGTCGGACGCGACTTTGCAACTAACAACAACAATCACCCATCTATGAACAAAACACAGGACTAGCTGTATAGTGTTTTTTTTAATAGGGGGAAGCCAGAACTACTTATCTTGTCAGAGAACTTGTGTCTGTTGCTGCAGAAAATCTGTTTTCTTTTTCAGCAACTTAATGACCAGTTGGCTCAACAGTGCACAGAACTAAGTAGTGCTCTTCAAAAAGCTACTGTGGAAAATGCTCAACTTACCTCAGATCATCAGACTGCTCTTCAGGTATGGAGTACATTTTAATGCAGAGGTCCCCAACATGCCAGCATGTTTGTGCAGCATGCCAGCAACCGGGCTGCACAAACAAGGAAAGCCTCATCCACAGGTTGCAGGCAGCACACAAAACCACGCACCCTCCGGTCCACAGAAAAAAACTCTCTCCATGTAACCGGTCCCTAGTGCCCCAAACGTTGGGGACCTCTATTTTAATGTATACAAATGTAAGTTGTCTGTTAAAACAGTAAATTGTTAGCTTCAGGTGCATGGCCTAACCTTTTTAAAATTCATTTTATTTATTCATATGGCCACCCATCTTGCTAATGTGATTCTGGGTGGTTGTATAGACAAGAATCCAGCCATGTTTTGTAATAATATATCAACCAGATGGAACCAATGTGGTAGACAAAAGGAGAACCTGTGTATTTGTTTGTTATTAGCTGAGATTTCAAGAAGTCTCCATCAGAATACATTATTAAACTCTATGAACAAAGATATGGCTGATGTTCAAGATCTGTCTTGTAGCAGATTACATCCTTAGGTGAAGTAAAAGATGCAAACTCTTAGGCACAGACTAGAGGCAGACTGCCTCACAAACGTATGTTATTATATATCGCACAGGGCCCCCTTTTGAGGGAGATGGGCAGTTCAAAGATGTGAAAAAATAATAAACTCAAAAACTTGCTGAAAGAAAAGTCAAGCAAAGAATTGCTGACTCCTCATTTCTGTTAATGTCGGGCTTTATTCATTGTGAAGAGAAATTAGCTGGGCAGCCCTTACATTGACAAAGCTGGGGAATTTCAAGTGCTGGTCTAGTTTGGTTTGGAAACTAGTTCATCATTTCACACCTTTATTTATTTTCCGACTTGCTTGCTTAGCATTTTGGAGCATTGGTGGCTTCATTGCAGAGGGATTCTAATAGCTTCCATTCCTTTCCTTTAATCAGAAAATTAAAATAGCAAAACAATATTAGAAAGATCATCTGTCAATTACCAAAAATTACTGTGACCACCGAAGAACAATAAGCATCCAAACACAACTCAGGTGGGCCCCAAACTCATTAAGTTTCCTTCCCAGAGCTTTTTCTTTTCTTTTTGAAAGCAATTTTTTTACATTTTTTTGTACAACTCAAAAGGGGATTTTTTTTTATCTCAGGAAGTAAACTATTCTAATGAAGAGAGCTGCAATTGAGAAGGCTCAACCTCTGGACCGTGTAGAAAATCTCGTTAAGAGAAGGGACCTGAAGCAAGCTTGCCCTGTTCAGTCTTTTTGGATGGGCAGGTGCAACTGGGAGCAGGCAGGCCAAAGATATTCAAGTCCTGAATCATAAAAGGGCTTTGAAGGATTCTAGATCTTGAATTGCACTTGAAGCCAACTAGCATTCAGTGCAAATCTGGATGTAGGAGTGTTGCGTGTTAGTTTGGTGCTTCTGTTGGTGGAAGCAGGCTGTAACCTGCCCCAGTTCAAGCTTCTGCATGGTGTTCAAAGCAGCTCCACGGAGAGGGAATTAAAGCATGAGCTACTGTGAACAGAGCCTGCCAATTCAGAATGGTCATAGCTGATAACAGCAGATGTGATTGGTTGGTTGGTTGATTTTTATCCTGCCTTTATTATTTTATATGTAACAAGGTAGCAAACATACCTAATACTCCTTCCTCCTTCCAATTTTCCCTACAACAACAACAACAACAACCCTGTGAGGTGAGTTGGGCTGAGAGAGAAGGACCGGACCGTAGTCACCCAGCCAGCTTTCACTGCTAATGCAGGACTGGAACTCACAATCTCTTGGTTTCTAGCCTGGTGCCTTGGCATGGGTCCGGAGTACCTTAGCAACCACCTGCTGCCAGCGTCAACTTCCCTCCACCCAGTGCGCTCCCACAGAGGGGGCCTCCTAAGGGTGCCGCCGTTCGGAGAATGCCGTCTGGTGGCTCCCAGAGGGAGGGCGTTCTCTGTGGGCGAGCCTGACCTATGGAACCGTTTACCGGTTGAGCTCCGGATGGCTCCCGACCTTCGCTCCTTCCGGCGCGACCTAAAAACCCATCTGTTTGAGCAATCCGGTCTGGTCTGACGGGTTCTGTTGTAATTATTGTTTTAAGGTAACTTATCTTCTGCATTTGGGCATTAGGGTTTAATTTGTTTTCAATATCTGTATTTGTGCTTTTGATATTTATGTCACTGTTCACCGCCCTGAGTCCTTAGGGAGAAGGGCGGTATACAAATCAAATCAAATAAATAAATAAACAAACAAACACTAGACTGAACTGCCTCTCATTATTGTCACTTACATGTTCATAAGTTTCTTTTCTTTCCCATTAAGGTGGAACAAGAAAAAATGAATCAGAAACTGCAGGAACAAGACTTGATTTTGGACGCTGCTCGAGCCAGTGTTGTGGGAGAGCTACAGGTTGTGCAGAGGGAAAAAGCTCAGCTCCAGAAAGCACTGTGAGAGGCAATTGGGATTTGTGTGGTTGTTTCCCAAGCGTGACCCGCTTCTTCTTTCCCGTCCTGCTGTTTTCTGTATTTGTCCCTTAGTTTTAGCACAAGCTATTCCCTTATTCAGCTTCTTGCCCTGTCTTCTGAAATTTCTGAAGAATGTAGAGGCTAACAGGACTGCCACACAGTTGTGTTTATTCTGCAGAGAAGACTTGCAAACTGAGCATGCTGAATGCAAGAAGAGGGACTGTAAAGAAGACACCATTGCCACCGAAAAAAGCCACCTGGAGTGTGCAGTTTCCCAAATCCAAAATGAACTGGAGACCGTTCTACAGGAGCGAAATTCTTTGCTGAAGGAAAAAAAGATACTTGAAGAAGAGGTATAATGGGTATTTAGCCTGTTTTTCAGTAAAACCCACATTTTTTGTCAGTAAGTCCTTACACGTTCATTAGAGTGAGGCAGACTCATATTTGCAATCTTAGTAAAAAAAAAGATGTTGGTTGCTTTGCATAATTTACAAAATGGCGCCCACAGGTGGTCCTTTATTTACAACCACAAGTGAGCCCCAAATTTCTATCGCTAAGCAAGACAATTATTAAGTTGATTTTGCCCCACTTTGTGACCTTTCTTGCCAGTTATTTGGTGAATGACTGCAGTTGTTAAGTGAATCGTTCAGTCGTTAAGAGAATCTGGCTTCCTCCATTTGACTTTGCAACTGTCATAAATACATGCCAGTTGCCAAGCATCTGAATTTTAATCACGTGACACCCCCCCCCAGGGATGCTGCAACAGTCATAAATGTGAAAATTGGTCATAAGTCACTTTTTTCACTGCTGTTGTAGCTTCGAACGGGTCACTAAACAAATGGTTGTAAGTCAAGGACTACCTGTACTGATAGTATGTGCAAGATTTGAATTGACCGAAAAGAATATTTCAGTGCTAGATATTTTTTTAAAAAAATCTGCCCCAGAAAATTACATAGAACACCAGTATATAGTCTGTGGTATTTGATGAGTTGTCACTAATCACTGCAGATTCAGATTTTTACAAAAGTGACCCTAATGTACATCAAGAAAAAAATATAATAGCTTAGATTTTCCTTGAAGTGTTGACAAAAAACTATTTTAATTCTTTATGGCAGTCGCAGCAAACAATACAAGAAACAAGAAGAATGATAGAAAGGTTGGAAGCCGAACTAATGGAAAAAAAGGTACAGATTATACACAAGTGTTGAAAGTATTGAGGTTCCCATTGGCCAACAGTTAAGTCTGTCAATTGATTTGCAATTCATTGGGTTGTAGATTCAGATTTGTTTAGAATAAACTTGGAAAGACATAGGAGGCGTGCCTAAACCTGGCCTGTTATTTTTAACCTCTATTTAATTCACGATATCAAACACTTATTCATTGAAATAATCCAATATGTTAAGGTTATTTTAAAAATTTTTAACAGTAGTTCAGAACTGGGTCTTGTTTGTGTTACTAAGTTCTGCAACCAGCTAAACATGATGTAAACATTTTATTAACAGTATATTTTCTAAATAAATGCACGATAACCACAGCAAAGGTATTAATTTAAGCTGATGTTTATAAATGCAAGACTAATTATTTGTCATTTTTAGTAGTTTTAGATGTTAGCCCCTGATGCTATAGATAACTAGTAATTGTCCCAGCTTCTGCCAGCCTAGCAGTTCAAAAGCACGTAAAAAAAATGCAAGTAGAAAAATAGGGACCACTACGGTGGGAAGGTAACAGCGTTCCGTGTGCCTTTGGCGTCTAGTCATGCCGGCCACGTGACCACGGAGACGTCCTTGGGCAAGCGCTGGCTCTTCGGCTTTGAAACGGAGATGAGCACCGGCCCCTAGAGTCGGAAACAACTAGCACGCGTGTGCGGGGGGGGGAACCTTTACCCTTTAATTGTCTGGCTCCCTCTGCTGCTAGAGAAATATCTAGACATGTTTCATTTACCAGATGGTTCAAAGTGTGAATAATTGACTATATTTTACGGCACCAGAATTGTAGGCTCTGTTTCTTTTTTAAGTTGGAAATTAATTCTCTGCAGGAGTCAGTGAGAGCACTAGAGAAAGAAAAAAGGGAATTTCTGGAGCAGGATGCTGCACTTAAGCACCAAAAGGTATGCAACTGAGAAAGTACATCCTGGCATACGACACGTAAAGTCATTTGATGATATCTCTTCTCTTCCAGTAAAAAAAAAGTAACCCTCAACAAAAAGGAACGTTAAGAAAAAAAAACAAATACTTTTTTGCAGTTTCATCGGAAGTAAAGGTTTATTTTAATCATATCTGCAGTTTTTACAGCGTCTGTTTCATTTGACTTAGTTCCCCGTTTTACTTTTACATTCAGGACTGGTGCCTCAGGCAAAGAGAAGTGTAGGGATAACCTTTCACCTGTTTCCTGTCAACTTTGCAGGTTCATTTTAACCGAGCAGCCTGCTTGTTCTCCCAGTTTTATTGGGCATTTTCCTGTGGTCAGCATTGAAGTAAGATTCTGGAGTCAGGCTGTGACTTGAACTAAGGTGTTGTGGGCCATTATCCTCTCTCACTTCTGGTTCCTTTAAGGAGTCTCCACATAAATAATTTCTTTTTATAGTATATTTATAGTATATTTATTACAGGGGAATGGGGCTGACTCACTAACAATGGTTGTTTCTACGTGCAATCTATTCAGCTTTTTTTTTAATTAAAAAGTTTTACAATACATTTTATCTTTAGCAAACCAAAAAAGAAAAAAAAACCCTCCCAACCCCCTCCCCCACCCTCTTCCCCCTCCCTCCCTCCCCAACCCCTCCCTCCCTTTCCCCTCCCCCCCCCCCCCCGCTTCCCAGAGCAAAATACAGGGTATAAAAATACAATCATAATCTAACTTACGCAAACAATCCTAAACTATTTAAACTACCGAACTTTAACTCATATAAGAAAACTCCAAACATTAGATATATATATATATATATATATATATATATATATATATATATATATAATATCAATAATTATACAAATACAAAATAATACTTTCCAATCTAATACCAAAACACAGGGTATAAAAATACAAACAAACAATCATGATCTAACTTACGCAAACAATCCTAAGCTATTTGTCAAACTATCAAACTTTAACTCATATAGGTAAATTCCAAACATACATATATATATCATATCAATGATTATTCAAATACAAAATAATACCTTAAATTCATATTATCCTAATATATTATACAAATTAAAATACCATAGATTACTTCCAAACTTAAAAAAATTTTTTTTATATAATCACATCATTCTTATATTCTTATATTCTATTACCTACTCCAATATTGCCCATAAAAGTATTACAAATTAATTTCAATCACACATAAAACAATTTAAATCAGTTTTATAAAACTATTCTTCTATCCAACTAGACTTTAACATACTAAAACCAAATTAATACAACCTTTCCTTCTCCTAATATATTATACAACTTAAAATACCATACACTACCTTCCAGGCTTAAAACTTTCCATCCGAATAACAAAGCATAACCTACAGAATATCAATAAACACTACTACAAATCTTCCCAATTAAATTTTCATAATCATCTTAAAACTAAAGCAACACAAAATATTATATAATTATTTTATAAGGGTGAAAAATGAATCCCCACATACTTAATCCTTCTAGCATCCTTATTACATTATTATCTCTTGCAATTATGCAACTAAATCCTCAAGTTTGCTTCATTCTTCCAGAAACAGCACACCTCTTCCAATTTCTGGCCTTCTCCCGTGGTGATGAAATTTGACCCACTCCTGTAACTTTCACATCTGTCTGCGTTAACCCTTCAACATCTTGTGGATTCTCTCTGGAACGTTGAGGCTCTCTGTCACCTTTTTTCTTTGTAGACTCCAAAGACGATATGGGGACTGCTTTTAAAACATTACTGTAAAAGTCACGTGCCTGAACCACCGTGGTAAGACAATGCCTCGTACCTTCATGAGTCACCACCATTCCCTCTGGTATTTGCCATCTAAATTTAATATCACGTCGTCTCAATTCTTGTGTCAAAAAGGCAAATTCTTTCCTTTTTCTTAAAATTCTTGCAGGAATCTCTTTTAAAATCAAAACTTTTTGCTCATCCATTACAAAATCAATATTATAGGAGGCCTGGATAACTTCATTTCTAATCTTTCTCTTTGTGAAATAAACCACCACATCTCTGGGTAATTTCCTTTGTCTTGCAATCCACGAATTAACACGGAAGATTTTATCTATATCTTCCATTATTTCATCTGCTGGTCGCTCCAACACCCCTTCCAAAACCTCAGAAACCATTTTCGTCAAATTTTCCTTAGGATTTTCTTTTAGGCCTCTGATTCTCAAAGCAAGCTCCATCTGAAAATACTGTGTCGAAATCAAATCATAATCCATTTCCGCTATCATATTTTCAGTTTCTGTCATTTTGGCTTCCATTCTAGTATCATTTTGAACAAGATCTTCCACTTTTTCATCCAAAATCTCAATGCTTTTAGCCAGATTTAACGTTGCAGATGTGATGTCTGCTCTCATTTCTGCTAATTTCTCTGTAAACTTCTCCTCCAACTTTTTCTCCATTATCTCAACAAATTGTTGCATTTGCTTTTCCATAGTTTCTTGGAGCAAACTCTGCAAATCTTTTACTGTAAAAGCTGATACAGATTCAGATGCAGAGGACAATAAAGTTTTCGCCGAAGACTGCTGCCTCAGGGAAGGAACTTTAGAAGATATAGTCGCCATTTTCACCCTCTATTGTTAACTACTCACTTTCACATGCAGATTCAGCAAAGTCCATTGAGTTAAAGATCAAAACATCATCTTCACCAAAATCTCCTGCATCGCTCTGCCTGCGTCCTCTTTCTCATAAGCTCTTCCTTGCTAGCAGGGATGGTTGCGAACACCCTGTTCTGCTCCAAAAAACCCGGAGCAGAGACGCCTTGCAGTCCGGAGCATGCCCAGGCTTCGGGGGGGCTCAATCCTTCCGCCACCAAAACTCTAAGTTCTGGCGGCCCCGGAGAGCTCTACCCCTACCTGGACGCTCACCCCCTCCTCTTCTCCCGAGGTGGGGGCTTCCAAGCCTCCGAACAGCTGATCGACGCTGTTTTCGGCGGCTCTACGGAGCTGCGAGGCTGACAGCCAAGAAATGGCTGCCTCCGGCGTCGCCTTGCCATCCGGAAGCCCTCTCTATTCAGCTTTTCTACTCAAAAAACAACATAATTGTCTATTTATGCAGTAATACCAAGAGATTATGGAACCTTATTGTCGTCTCAGTTAAGATGGGTGGACTTCAACTCCCAGAATTCTCCAGCTAGCATTCTGACAAGGGAAATCTGGGACTTGAAGTCCACGCATCTTAACATTGCTGAGATTGAGAAATAATCCGCACTCTCATCTACACGCCCCCCTGCAGATGACCAACCTTCAAAATGTTAACCAAACTACCATGAAAAGCTGACCCTGACATTTTGGTATATTTTTAATTTTCACAATTGGCTTATCTGTGAGTGGCACATTTTTCATAGTTTTTTTTGTTAATTATCCACGGGTAGGCATTTATTTCTGCAAGTGTATACAGGATATATGGCTAATTTTTAAAAGTATTACTGTAAATTTTCAGATAAGACAAACACAATTTTTTGGATGTATTTTGGCATCTAAAACTCTTAGGTGTATATAGGGTATGGGAAGAAGAGTGAAAGATAGATAGATATACTGTGTGTATGTATGTGTATATGTGTTTTCTGAGGTTGTATATGTATATGTATATATATATATATACATGTATATTTATTGAAGTATTTATAGTTTGCCCTAGGAATTTTGGAGTGCGTTTTATATATATGTGTGTATACACACACACACACACACACATATACATATACATATATATATATATACATACATACATACATACATACATACATACATACGCACTCCAAAATTCCTAGGGCAAATTATAAATACTTCAATAAATAAATTGAATCAATGTTTTGGAGAAAAGAAACGGTTACTCTAGATATCTCCAGAATAGAAGGCTGAACTACCCAAACCTTAGTTTCAATATCTTTGGTTGACAGAGAACAGATTCCTCTGTTTCATCTTGCTAATACTCCAACCAGTCTTTTCTCTTTTATTATGCTTTGAGCTAATGATGAAAGTTTATAACTACTTCATTTCTTCACCATCTGCTAAAGACTCTGGGATCACAGTAGAATGAAAGCAAAGAAAAAAAATGAGGAGAGAAATTTCTAAGCCTGAGCAGGAAAAGCCAGGTACTTTAGCTTAGCGAATATAAGACATCAGCCAGTAAAGTTTGCAAAGTTAAGGGATAACAAAAAGGTCCCTGTGCTAAAGAGACAAGTCAGATATCTAAATCGTTGAAAGAAGGATCATTCTTGAGCTTCCTATTCACCTTCTTTTACTTTCTCCTGATCGTTAGATCTATACTGTTTTTCAGCATAGTTTCTTGAATTAGGAATAGGAACACTGAGGATCCTTGTATCCCTTGCTCCCACCTCACAAGGATTAAACAAGGAGCTGGGATGGTTGAATCCAGAATATTTGGAGGTGTGTGTGTGCCTTCTTTTGCTTTAGAGACACTCCTACTGCTGCCTTCGTGAATAATCCTCTTTATTTCTGGAGATGAGTGGGAAGAATAAAATCTGTTTTTGAGCACGCTTGAACCATCTTGTGTTTTCTATCATTGAATCCTGTTCTGCATGAAGACAGGTCATAAATGTGTGTGTAAATTTAAAAAAAAATATCTTCAAGCTGAAGCATGGTAGATTGTGCCTCTGGTCTCTTTTTAAAAACTTTTTTAAAGGGAAAAAAGGGGCAAGCAAGTGAAAAGAGAAATAATAACAATTGCTTCTGCTATCTTAGAATTTTTACCAGACTTGTATGTTAGAGTGTTGTGAAAAAAGAGACATTTGGCTTGAAAGTTTAAAAACATTTTTTTTAGCAGTTTGCTAAAAAGCCAGGAGTTAAAGCCAGGAGTGAGAAATCTGTATATGACCCCCTCTTTAAGTCTTGTTAGTAACATAGCATAAGCTGCTTTCCATGGGTTTATCCCACTGCTGCAGTGTTTAAAGCCATTCTTGATTTTAAGACAAGAGCAAGCGCTGTTCCCTAACTTCACCAATATGATTCCCAGATTTAAAACTTTCCAGCTGCAGCATAGAAAGTGGCTTCTGTGGCACTTCTGGAACCCTTGAACATTATCTGAAATTTCTTTCAGATTCTGTCATTAATTTCCAACTACTGTTTTTGTTTGAAACATGTTATAAATGTATATTGAGACCTTTGAACTATGGTGCTGGAGAAGACTCCTGCAAATCCCTTGGACTGCAAGGTGATCAAACCGGTCAGTCCTAGAGGAGATCAACCCTGACTGCTCTTTAGAAGGCCAGATCCTGAAGCTGAAACTCAAATATTTTGGCCACCTAATGAGAAGGAAGGACTCACTGGAGAAGAGCCTAATGCTGGGAAAGATCGAGGGCAAGAGAAGAAGGGGACGACAGAGAATGAGGTGGCTGGATGGAGTCACTGAAGCAGTAGGCGTGAGCTTAAATGGACTCCAGAAGATGGTAGAGGACAGGAAGGCCTGGAGGAACGTTGTCCATGGGATCGCGATGGGTCAGACACGACTTCGCAACTAACAACAGCAACATAAATAAACGGCTTATAGGCCTGAAAACTAAACAAAGAATAGAAATACAAAGATAGGCTTTGTAGATGCAAAGTAGATCATTCCTGTGGCATAGAAGCAATGTAATGACTTGGTTGTGTTATCTAGATGATGGATATTTTCGGATGACAATAAACAAGAGGCATAGGAAATAAGTAAAAGTGAAGACATACTTAGGAAGAGTGACAATTTAGTCATTAAATTGGTAATGTCACTATGTAAATGCTTTTAGTTGAAAATATTACCTTATGGGTAGTCTTTGCTTAACATTGCTAACTGGAACTGAAAATGCAGTCATAAGCTGAACAACCCTGTCACTGCACCGCTTAGCAAAGGCAGTTCTAGTTCTCTTTGTTAAGCTGGTCATTAAGTGAGGATCTCATGTGACTGTGGCTTTTGACTTCTTGCCAAATTCCCCACTGATTTTGCTTGTGGGAAGTTGGCAAGGAAGGTCACAAATTACAATCATATGACTGACTGCGGAACACTATGGCAAATGGAAGCGACGGCCAGTGGCTGAAATGCACTCTCATGATTCAACCAAAACTTCTAGGGCTGGATGTGTGTGCCACTTGTTCAGCACTGTCATTAAGTTCAAACAGACATTAAACTGCCTGTAATTTCAATGAACTGTAGTGAAATCACAGTCGATTTAATATTGCAAGGAGAGTTAGAGGGGACGCTCAGTAAAAAATAAGGCATATGCCTAAATGTGCAAAAGTGCATGCCATCATGAGGAATAGATGTATTTAAATAACACAAGAATTGCATGCTGATATGTTTTAGACTATTTTGATTTCACCTGTTAGAATCTGGCTTTTTATAGTCTTATACCATAACCTTTTACAGTCTACCTGTAGATTCTATGGGATTCTGTTCATCATATTTTCTCCAGACATTTTAGAAAATGTTTAAGCTGAAAGCCATCTTTCATTTCCCCTAGCTCAGAGTACAGCAACTGGAAGAAGAACTGCAGTCCTTCATACATGTGCAATCAGAAAATAATCAGCTCCGCCAATTTTGTATAGCCCTGAAGGCTAAATATGATCAGGTACTCTAAAAATGTAATAGACATAAAGTGTCTGTAGTGTTGTATCTGCCTATAGTAATATATACGTTAGATTTTGGTCTTCTGCCTTTGTTCCTTTTTCTGTACATTATTTATTTATTACATTTGCATCCCACCTTTTCTATGACGGCATGCATGGAGATCTCTAACTTTACCCTTCTACAACAATTTTACACAATAGGTTGTGTTGAAGGGAGCTCCATATTCAATAGAGATTTAAATCTGGATCTTTGCAGTCCTCATTCAGGGTTTAACATTGTACTTTGCTGCCTTACCAGGTCTAATGCCTCCAAAGTTTCTTCAAACCCTACAACAATTTTCCAGCCGTGCATTAGAGAGAGACCTGGCTTTAAAAAGTTATCATCCCTCTGCCGTTTTAAACTGATTAAATGTTCAGTCAGCCATTTCTAATCTAATATATATCTTTTGTTTTTTATAAACGTGAAACACTTTTAGAGCCAAGAAAGTGAAGTAGCATTTTGATTCCACAGGGAGCAACGCCTTAGAATTATATTTGTTTCTGATTTTTAAGATTTTAAATGCTACAAGATCAAATATAGGTACATTATATATAATTAAATGATCATTTGTATTAATATACATTTTTCCTGTTGGCTGGAACCACACACTTACAGTACACGTAAGTACACATATTAACAGTTTTGATTTAGATGATTTTTGAATGGGAATAATGAATAAGTAATAGTTCTAGAGCATTAAAACAAATTTTGGAAAAATAGATGGAGCAATCATGTAGGAGTAGGGAGACCCAGGTTTTAGTTTTCTCTTAGGCAGGGAAGGGTTTCTGAGTTTGTTTTAGACAAAAGAATTAACAGACACAACTTGATATCGGGACTCAAAATAGGGTATGTCAAGTAATATCAGAGCATTTTAACCTCCAAGGACCTACCACTGCAGATCTCAATGTTGCTATTTTGAAAAAAAATAATAAGAGGCTAAATTTAATCCAGCTTGTCAACCGGCACAACCTTTTCACTTAATTTGAGCATTACAGAATCTGGATTGTGAAATATTACACTGTTTAAATCACATTCTGACCAAAGGGGAGGAGTCTCATGACATCACAAATGGAACAGGGTGATGTCCCAGCATTTCTATGATATGGGAGAGAACATACAGCTTTACCTTTGAATAAGAAGGGCTGTTGAGCATAGAACTTTTCAACAGCCATTGATGGGGGAAGGGAACAAAATCAGATTTAAAATGGCTCCCTTCAGACCTCAGTAATGTAACAGCTTTCTTTAAAAATATACGTAATTGGGAATAAGAAACTGTATTTGAAAATGGACACCACTCTTCAAACTTGATCTGCCTTCTCCAGGATTTTTATTTCTCCTTAAGCCACAAAGTTTATAGCAAAAATGCCTCTTAAAAAAAGAAAGTCTTCGGAAAATTGCTGGCAGCAGAAGTCCAGTAACCATTTTAGGTCATGCCTTGCCTGTGACATAAAGGACAACCTGGAACGTAGGGAACAAGCTTCTGCCCTGTATTCTCCAAAGCGTAGAGTTCGTTTCATGACTGATCTGCCTGGAAGGGAATCTGTCTCTGACTGTGGTGATAATCGCAGAGCCTCTTCACGTGATTTCTTCAAAGCTGCCATGGCTGTGGATGAAAAGCTGGAGCGTAAAAGAAAAATCAGGAGCCGCAAACAATTAGAAACTGACAGGGATGTTGTTAGTGAGGGATCAGATCTTCACAGAGTGAGTTTAAAACCGTGACATGCAGAAAGAGGATATCAGCTAATCAGTCACATATAAGTAGGGAGATTCCAGTTTTCCTTTAGGCAAGGAAGCCAGCTGGATATCATTGGGTCAGTCATTCTCTCTCAGTCCTAGAAGGACTAGCCTGTACTGGACCTCTGTGTGTGTGTGTGTGTGTGCGTGTTTGTATGCGCATGCACACGTGCATGCATCCATAAGCACACCCATTCATATGTTCTTATTCACACCTGATATTGAACAACAGCCTGGTTCATTTCAGTCTCTTGTCTTCCCTGCTGCCCACACATACACAGCGTGCATGATTCAGAAATTTGATTTGAAAATTTTTTCTAAGATTAATGTAATTAAAACCATAATATAGATAAAACATGAAGGTGACATATTCTGCCTGGAATTTGAGAAATTAAAGTGTTATGATAAGAGCCGAGAATTTTAAGGAAGCATATCTTATATCGACTCACTTGTAAAACTAGAGAATAATTTGATGTGTTAAAAGTTCATGTTTACAAAAGTGTTATATCAAACATTCTTAAACTAGGAAGTTTGTATCTATTAAAGAAATCTGATATTGTTTAATTTGAAATAGGAAGTTGCTTCCATTGCTAGTTTTTAATAATTTAAGCTGTATTTTGCACTTTGTATGTTACTTTATTGTTTGGTATTATTGTTTTATCCTACAATTAGTTCTATAAGAGAGAATATTACTATTCCATAGGCAGCGGGTAGAAATAGTAAGACAGTTTATTATTATACTATACACTGGTATTTGATGTCATGTCCCTATCACTACTTGCTTTTATTTGCAATATGCAGCATTTTGTGTCAGCAATTAATCTACACCTCCTTTGTGCTTTGGCATCTTTTATGATTAAAAAAATGGGTCGAGTACGCTTCTTTTGTGCTGGGCTTCATTTTATGGTAAAATTAGGTGGTAGAATTCATTTCCTAATATTAACCATTAGATTAAATTGCCTTCAAAAATGATTGTCTCTAGGTTGCTAATCATTTTTTCCCCCAAGTGATGCTTGAACATATTTTGTGGCTCATGGATGTGTGTGGAATGGTGACTAGTTCTGAATATTCTAGTCTCTCTGTACTGTTTAGTTACAGATTTATTTGCACAGAATTGAGGGTAACATTTCCCCCCGCCCCCCCCCCCCCCGGAGACTAGTTCCTGGCATTTAGAAAAATAACATTTTTCTCTCCCTCTCTTTTTCATAAAAGACACAGTCTCTCCTTGTCTGCAGAGAGGAAGCTCTTTCTGTGTCAGTCAAATCCCACGATGAAGCATTAAGGGAGAACCAGAAGTTCAGAGGGCAAATAGCTGCCATTGAAGAAAGAGAGAAGCGCAAGGTAACACCAAATGGGGAAAGACACTTATCAGCTTTGTCTACACTTCTCAACTAAGTATTTTCCCCAAAACACCTGAATGTTTCTGTTTATCATCCATAAAGACTTCAATAAATTATCTATCAGGTATTTCTTTTGGCTGTTTCAAATATTCCAGTCACTATATATTAGGTGCTGGGAGAAGTGAGGAACAACCCTTTGCTGCTCCATTTTTCACCCCAGCACCACAAGGATAGACAGTATGACAGAGTAGTGCTGACTGTTGTTTGATAGTTTGGGGGGAGGGGGTGGGTGGGAAACAGCCAGCAAGGTGATTTTTCAAAATATTTTTGAATTATAATTTCCTCATAAGATGAAATAGATGGAATGATGGCATCTGATCAGAAAAAAAATCTTCCTACTTCACAGCAGAGTAGATTTTTCAGTTGATTAAGCTGCCTGAGGCACTTAACTATCATACTTAGAAAGAGTAAAGAAAGCTAATTTTTAAGCTACAGAGCTACATTAATTTACCTAACTAGTTAGCAATAGTTATTTTCCACACGCCACTGGTCTCCTTGGAATAAACAAGAAAAAACCTAATCAATGCAATTTATTTATTTATTCAGCTTCTACAGAATATATAATTATATTCTTGCCAGCATGATTTTTTTCTGTTTCTGTTAAAAATCACTGCAACTAGGAGCCAAATAGTGTGCTGTTTACAATTTTTGCATTATACAAATACCCATGCACACATTCCAGTCACAGTGCATCAGCCCAACAACAATCCTGCCTGGTTCCTCAGCCTCAACCAGTTGCCAAATGCATCCTAAGCCCACACCAGAAAAAAGCAATCACAAATATACGAAAACTTAAACTCAGAAAAAATTCAGAAAACAAATGAGCGCAGAGCCACCCAGAATCATGTGGGAGAAAAATGTCATAGAAACAGCAATTATAAGTAAGTTTGCACTCGACAAGTGCAAAATTTACTGACTGTCAAAGCAAAACATATTCTAGGCATTTTAAAAAGCTAACAGCATGCCAGAAAACATGGCTAGATGGCTAAATCTTAATCACCTAGCCTAAGATTTTCAGTCCATTGTGGTGTCAGAGCCAAATGGATAATTAACCACAACGGGAACATTTTGAAAGTACTATATTGGCTTATTATGTTGAGAGTGCACTCAAACACCACACCCAAACTCGCAACAGCCTATACTGTATTAGTAGCCCTTTCATAGTCTCATTGCTACCCACCTATATGAAATTCCACATAATGAATCTTTTTTAAAAAGGCTGGAACTTTCCAAGCAGGAGCTCCAGAAGCTACCTACAGTCCCTCTGGGATTTGCCTAGGATGGTCGGCCATTTCTCAATCACTCAACCCAGCCTTAGCCAAAGGATATGACTAAGCTAAAAACAAAACAAAATCACAAGTCTCAACACAATGTTCCAGGTGCAACAGTGCAAAATGACTGTTTTATTCCAAAATCAGAATTGACCCACAGTGTTTGTTTTTTTGTCAAGTCAAAAAACAACCTGGAACAACCTGCAGCACCATCACAGACCATTACTTATAGAGGAGAATATTTGTAGCTCAAGATCGAAATGAAATTCCTGTGCCACTGATTAGGAACCATTGCACTAGGCCAAGGGGTAGGCAACCTTGGCTCTTTTATGACTCGTGGACTTCAACTCCCAGAATTCCTGAGCCAGCATGGCTTGGCTGGCTCAGGAATTCTGGGAGTTGAAGTCCACGGGTCATAAAAGAGCCAAGGTTGCCTACCCCTGCGCTAGGCCATATGGATGAATACATTTGTGAACAAAGTGGTTACGTATACTCCTTCATTTGTCACACCGTACTATCTAAATTTGATTGATTCTCGGGCCATATTCTTGCTACGTCTATGATCCTGAATATGATCTCCCCATTCCTTGGTGATGTAACAGTGAAGACTCGGACTCAGTTTTACTTGAGTCCTTTCCTCTTACCCCAAATGTCAAGATTTATTTTTCTTGCTTTTTCTGTATCTAGATGATAATGATCTCTTGTATTGGCTCTTATTTTTGTCTGTTAATTTCACCTATAAAATACCGTAATAAATAAAAATTCTGCTATCGGTAAGTAAAAGGTTCCCATGTTCTGAGGGAAAACTGACCTTAAGCCTGGCTGGTACAGCTTTGTCTGATGTCCTTTACTTCTCTGAAAGTCCACAGAGAACTGTTCAAAAGTGGAATTGGTAATTCAGGGATAGATCATATGCACTGTGCCTAGATTTAATCCACGGCATGCCTGCGTTCATTCTCCCAACTCGATCTAGAAAAGACTATGAACAATTTATTTATTTATTTATTTATTTGATTTGATTTGATTTGTATACCACCCTTCTCCCGAAGGACTCAGGGCGGTGAACAGGGACATAAATACCAAAATACCCAAAATACAGAAATTAAAAACAAATTAAACCCTAGTGCCCAAATGCAGAAAATAAATTACATTAAAACAATAATTAAAACAAAACCCATCAGACCAGGCCGGCTTGTTCAAACAAATAGGTTTTTAGGTCACGTCGGAAGGAGCGAAGGTCGGGAGCCATCCGGAGCTCAACCGGTAAACGGTTCCACAGGTCAGGCGCACCCACAGAGAACGCCCTCCCCCTGGGGGTCACCAGACGGCATTCTCCGAACGGCGGCACCCGTTAAGTAGATGGACTTAAATTGGTTGGATTTAATTAATATTGGGCAGTTCCCTTTGTTCGTAAAGTGAACTTGTTCCACGACCTTAGGTAGATCAGAATCCACCCACATCAATAACCTGGACACAACGGTAGCAATCTCTTGTACAAGGCTGCATCATTGCCCCAGTGCATTTGAGGCACTCTGAGGTTGCTTTTCATACGTGGTAATGATTTATTCTGCACTGAAGGCATGACAACATTTTCATAGCTCAAGATAAAAGATGAAGTTTGCCGAACAGAGAAAGTTGCTACAACAGTTTGTCTTCTAGCCTTGTCAATTCTGTGTGGCAGCTACAGTTTTCCAGGCTGTCAAAGGAAGAGGTGTTTACAGAGCGCATTGTCTGATACTCTTCAACTAGGACCATTTGCTTGTAAAAAAAATCCGGGTCCTCTGCTCCTGAGCTATGCCTGAGACATGCAAAATCGTTATTGGGCCAACTGCTCATTGCCTGTCATGTTGTTGTCCTACAGGTAGCAAATCTACAACGCAAGCTGGAAGAAGCAAAGGAAGACAACATCAAAATGACCACAATTCTAGAAAATGTGTTGACTTCTCATAACAAGATGCAGATAGCTTTGGGAAAGGTGCAGATTGAATTGGAGCACAAAGATTCTGAGATTGCTGGCTTAAAGAAAGATAGGTAAATGAACTTGCCCATCCTTCCACTTTGTACATTGCTCAGTATGGCCAACTGAATGTTTTTTATTGGTGTGGTAGACATTAGTATCTACCTTGAAAAAAAGTCAAATGTAAAATATCAGGATTTGTTAAAAAAAATATTCTAAAATACTAGGCAATACTTGAGATTTTGGGGGGGGGGGAACCAAGCACATTCTCTGAGTACATCTGTTCTTTGGGCTATTTCTCTTTTCATGCAGGACCCAGAATGAGCAAAGAATTCAGACGCTGGAAGAAGAGCTGGAAGAATGCCATGACAAGCTAGCTTTGGACTCTCAGCGCAATGCGAAGGTAAAAAGGGAAGCAACTTCCAGTGATTAAAATAGTCTGTTCAGTCTGGGATTGTGGACATTGTCAGAAATGACATTCTGTGCTGATGAAGTGTTGATATAATTTGGTTGAAATGGAAGGCTCTTTAGCTGTGCTTACTTTTTGTGTTGCCATTTACAATGTGAGGTTGATAGCAGGATAAGTGGTTGACACTGATTGTAATACAGAGGTTCCCAGGCCCTCTTTTGTTTTTAGGGGCACAGGGGGGGGATTATAGGCATTACACACACACACACACACACATAAACACACACACCTTTATTATTTTTACAAATAAGGCAGCAAACATATCCAACACACCACCTTCCTCCTATTTCCCCCACAACAACAACCCTGTGAGATGAGTTGGGCTGAGAGCAAGGGGCCAAACTCACTCAGCTGGCTTTCATGGCTAAGGTGGGACTTCAGCTCACAGTCTCCCACTTTCTAGCCTGGCATTTTGCAAAATGACTGTTGAGTGGCCATTCCTGTTCACAAAATGGTTGCCCCAGCAGATGCAGCATGGCAACATGAAGCCTTTTTAAAAATATAAAATAGTTTGTGCAGAAAGCCTGGCAAATGTCAAGTGAAGCATCTTTAGACACACTGGCTTTGTAGTAATA
The DNA here is from genome assembly GCF_964194415.1 of Vipera berus. Classification (NCBI taxonomy): domain Eukaryota; kingdom Metazoa; phylum Chordata; class Lepidosauria; order Squamata; family Viperidae; genus Vipera; species Vipera berus. The sequence continues at coordinate 173,578,557 of NC_138202.1, forward strand.
GATGGCACTTCACACAATTCTAATCAAAAGGTGGCCATGAAAAGAGTGCACTGGATGTGGTGTTAATGGATGGAGAGCATGGAATATGTATGTGCAATCACAAGGAAGTCGTAGAAGGCTGGCACAGGGTAGGTGCAATTGCAGGAGTTAAGGAGAATGCAGTGCAATGCAAGTGAAGAAATGCCAGTAGGGTGTGTGTGTGTGTGTGTGTGTGTAGATTTACCTTAGTGACTCATGACCTTCCCTGCCAGCTTCCCCAGTGACTCTCTGGAGAAGCCAGTAGGGAAGGTTGTAAATTGCAATCACGTGATTGTCAGGTGCTTGGCAACCTGAGTTCTGAACTTGGCCACCAGAACTTTGGGAATGGTCATTAAATCCCTACATTCAAGGGATGTTGTAATTTTGAACAGTTGCTGAACAAATGGTTTTAACTTAAGCACTACCTGTATAACATGCTTCCTTTGGAATTCATATCAATGGTATTAAAGAACCTAAGAAGATGTAGTTAAGCCTGGCTTATGTTCATCCATTCCTTAGTAAGGAGAGGCCATAGACTACTTCAGAATCTTCTGCATGCCGATTATGAGTGGTGGATCCAATACCTCTAACAGAAAGTATCTAAAATTTGAGCAGAGATTCCTAATACTCTAAAAAAAAAAAGCCTTATATCCCTAAACAGAAGCCAGACAAAAATTATTCTCCAAGCAGGAAGCCAAAATCTATGAGCTTTCCGAGTGATGAGACAAAGTAACAATTCAGACACGGCCTTCACTTTCTGCATTTTTTTCAGATGAATATGCATTGCCTCTGTCTCTTAACCCGATAGGTTAAAAAAGCTCTTGAAGAAGCCTGCTCTAAATCTACCGAAAGACTACGCCGCAACAAAGAGCTGCGGGCAAAAGTGATAGACCTGGAAGCCGCGTTGACAAAGGAGAAGGAGAAGGTAAAAAAGCAGAAAATACTAATCACCCAGTACTTCAACTCCAAGACCAACAATACACACAATGCAGAGAAAATCAAGGTAAGTCGATGGCGTAGGTTGCCTTTGCCTTCTTTGCAAATATTTATTACATTTATTACAAATAGGTTTTTGTATGGCCTGCACCTGTCTGTGCTGCAACAGTTACTGGTGGGACATAGGTAAAGTTAGAAGGGAAGTTTTGGAGAAAACAATAGAATGTGATCTGAATGCAAAATCTCTCTGTGAAATGGCTGGCTCTTTAGTAGTGCTGAGACAATACTACGTTTTTTGAAGGCAAAAAGTGTACATTTTCTCTCCATAGAGCAGGGGTGTCAAACTCAATTTCATTGAGGGCCACATCAGCATTGTGGTTGCCCTCAGGGGGCTGGGAGGGTATGGCCAGGGTGGGCGTGGCCTACTGGGTGGGCATGGCTAGAGTGCGTATGGCCTACTGGGTGGGCGTGGCCAGCTCTACATCATTCGCATCAAGGTTGCCTATGGGGGCCTGGGCAGGAGTGGGACAGATCTGAGGGTCTCTGGCAGAAGGAGGGTCTCTGGGCCAGGGCCAAGGCAGTGGGGGCCGTTCCCTCACTGTTTCCAGGATGGCTTCATGGGCCGCATGAAACCACTTAGCGGGCCGGATCTGGCCCCCGGGCCTTGTGTCTGACATGTCTGCCATAGAGGATTTAGATCAGGGGTGTCAAAACTGCCCCGCCTGCGGGCTGGACGCGTCACGCAGAAGCCGCGCCCACCCCATTGCCAGCAATGGCAAAACTGTCCCGATTACGTTGCGTGACGTCACGTGACGTCGAAAGTTTGACATGTCTTGATTTAGATTAATAAAGCCAATCATAGTTTCCTGCAGAGCTTGGGAAACCTGGCAGCACTGAAACAGCCAGAAAGGCTTAAATGAATAAGTGTGGCTTGCTCATCACGAGCAAAACTAGAGATTGCATTAGAGTTAGGGTGGGACAAGGCAAGGAATACCTACACTAGTTAGCTAAATTAAAATAACTAAATTTTAATTGCGGTTTTTCCATTGTTGCTGTTCTGCAACTGATTGCTGGCAGCTGATGCAGGGAATGTGGAGAGCAAAGCCTGGATTTGACGTTCCTGCTTTCTCTGGCCAAGCCTGGTCAGGATCACAGTCACATTTGCAGCCCCTCTCTCATTTCCTCACCATCCCTGAACGGAGGAGCCTTCCCAATAGTCCGAGCCTAGTTTATGAACTGGTTTAAAGTTGCAGAGAAGGGACACGGTGGCTCAGTGGGTTAGGACGCTGAGCTTGTCAATCAGAAGGTCGGCAGTTTGACGGGTCGAATCCCGAGTGCCGCGTAGCAAAGTGAGCGCCTGTTACTCGTCCCAGCTTCTGCCAACCTAGCAGTTCGAAAGCACGTAAAAATGCAAGTAGAAAAATAGGGACCACTACGGTGGGAAGGTAACAGCGTTCCGTGCGCCTTTGGCGTCTAGTCATGCCGGCCACATGACCACAGAGACATCCTCGGACAAGCGTTGGCTCTTCGGCTTTGAAACGGAGATGAACACCGGCCCCTAGAGTCGGAAACGACTAGCACGCGTGTGCGGGGGAACCTTTACCTTTTACCTCTTCACCCTGGAGCAGTCATTGTAAAATTGAAATGCCTGCCTGCTCGCTTTACGCGGCAGCCTGAAAACAGAATGGGTACTTCGGAGTTTTTGGTGTCTGGCAGCAGAGAGCAGTCCCTGTCATTTAGTGTAGGTGTACTCTGACACAGTAGATGTCTGGATGGTTTCCTCTCATTGTTGTGAAATACTTTCAGGAGATTGAGTTGGATTTGAGACAGATGGAAGATCTGAAGGACCTATACCAGAAGAAAAACTACGAGCAGGTAGCGTCAATTTTTTATAGCAAGCTGGGTATTGACCGAACTAAAATGCTTGATTTGATCATGGACTCTGATTTTCTTTTTTTTTTCCTAGTCCCTTAGTATCAAACAATTTGCCACCGAATTAACAAGCCTCCAAAGCGAGATGCAGCAACTGGCCAAAAATCAGCAAGGGATGGAAAATCAGCTGGAAGAAGAAAGGAAAAAGCGGAAGAAGGCTGAGGAAGAGTGCCAGGTAATCCTCCTTTTGAGCTCATAGTTTATTTCAACTGAGCATCTTCATATTTTGCCTACAGCGGCAGCTAGTCTGAAGTTCCTCTTTTGTTTAATAGAAAGATCGTATTGAAATTACTGTAGAAGAATAAATCATTGTAGACTGGTTTGTATTTCCCCCCCCCCCCCTCCTCCTTTAGACTTTGGAAAACACCATTAAGGAGCTCAAGAAATGCAAGGAGTCTACTGAAGAGAAATTAAAAGAAGCCAGCATTGAGTCTCAACAGGTAGATGCAGAGACGAAGAGGGGAAAAACCCCTGGGGCAGGGTTGCTATTTTGCTTGCCATTAACCATGTTTGGTAAGGAATTAAGTTTTACAGATCAGATTAAAACTGGCTCGGCATTCCCGAACTTCTCATTACTGAAGTAAGAGCTAATTTTAGGATTTGATTTAAAGTTTCAGAACGTTATCAGTATTCTAACACTTATCGTACATTATCAATTACTGATGTGAAAGCCTAGGAAAATGCCACTCCTTTTTTTTTTATAATCGATAAGCAGTACTTCATTTCTGATATCGTTTCCCTGCCCTAGATATCAGCTAACCTAGAAGAAGCTCATCACTGGTTCAAGTCCAAGTTTGGTAGTCTGCAGCAGGAACTACACAAAAACCGAAAGCCAAAGCTGGGTGAAGAAAGTGAAGAGGAGGTGAGTATTGGAACAATGTCCCCAAATGAAATACTTGCTGTTGATCTTATGTCATAGTACACCAGGCCATTTGAGAGCAGCTGGCTTCGCGCATCAAGCTAAGCCATAGTATGTGTTGGTCTCAACTTCATCTTCTGTGAACTCAGCCATTTTAATGTGAAACTGATTCAAGTATTAGTGTATTGTGGGAATTCATTAGCTGCCATATATTCAGTCAACCGGGACGCGGTGGCTCAGTGGGTTAGGACGCTGAGCTTGTCGATCAGAAGGTTGGCAGTTTGGCGGGTCGAATCCCGAGTGCCGCGTAGCAGAGTGAGCACCTGTTATTTGTCCCAGCTTCTGCCAACCTAGCAGTTTGAAAGCACGTAAAAATGAAACGGAGATGAGCACCGGCCCCTAGAGTCGGAAACGACTAGCACGCGTGTGCAGGGGAACCTTTACCTTTACTTATTCAGTCAACCAAGAGGGAACAAACATTGGCACAGTGTGCAACCCCAGTCTAGGACTGTTCCCTGTAGGCACCAGTATCAGTAGCTGTTAAAATTCAGCGCTGATTATTGCAAAGAAGAATGTGGAAAACCTTCTTCTACTAAAGAGATACGCAAAGTTTGTCTAAAAGAAAAGAATAGGAAACATTGAAGGATTCATCAAAGATAGGCTGCCTTTACATTCCCAGCTGATCATAAGAGCTGCCTGAGCGAAGAAATTCAACAAACGCAGATTTCATAACCTGAGTTTGGAACTGCATACTGTTGACATTGGACTTCTCAAGTCTCTTCAAAAGCTAGATGTTTTATGTAGGGGAAAAATATATCTTATCTCTGATTTGGAACATTTACCGTATTGTATCATCATTCATAAATGAAACAAGAAAACAAAACTGAGTACCTATCAGTTGCATTTAACACACATTTGAAGTTCATTTCTTAGACTACCCTCTCCCCTTATCTTGAGGCTACTTCAAAAACCTAGCATTGAGGTTAGGCTCAATTTTTAAGGCTTGAAGAAAATGAGACATGACTTAACTGGACTAGAGGAAAAAGTTGGTAAAATTTGAAAATTGTGCATTTATGTCAGCCATGGTTAGTTCTAACCAATTGCTTTCCCAGCTTCTTCAAAAAATATCTGACTTAAGGTATAATTTGAATTTCATCTGCAGCTGTTTTAAAGGGGAAAAAATATTCTGAAAATTAAGAGTGATAATTCTTTCATGGTTTCTCCCAAGAATGTTCACTGCAGAAATCTGCTAACCAGATTTTTGGATTTTTAAATGCTTGTAAATGTTAGTTTTAGCAGATACGTATTTCATTTTGGTCAGATTAGAATCAAAAGTGTGATTATAAAAAGTATCAGTAGATTTGACCTTTTCTGATAATTCTCAGCTTTGACAAAATGTTCTTTTGACAGAATAAGCCAGTGAAGATCCCTAGCCAGGCTTGCCTGAAGCGGTGGGAGACCAAAAACCACTTGAAGTTCATCTCCAGGAAATATTTATCAGAACAAAATAATTGATTGACCTGCTAACATAGGTTCCAGGATGTAAAAGATGACCCTGCACCTATGAACATCATGTCTCGGATCTAGGGCCCCAGTAATGGTGATCGTACCTGGAAGGAGCCAAAGGGTAGATCATTTCAGTGTGATCCTTCACATACTGATGCTAACAGAGGAGATCTTGTATGAACTAGGAATGCTCTACGCTAATGAAGAATGGTCCTCTAAACTTTAGGCACTAGGCTTCAACTAAAATGCCTCAGTGGAACTTTTCAGACCGGAAAGTTTTATTAAAAATAAATTATGTGCCTCCATCTGAAACTCTTCCTGAGCGAATACCTTCCATTTTTAAAAGTTACACATAGGATTCAAATCTACACAGGAGCTAAGCATACAGAATCAACCTTGTTATATTGTGTAGACACAATACACCAAGATAACGATTTGCATGTCTTGTATATTGACAGTTGTGCTTCATTTGCAATTCAAGAAAGGAAAACCATTTGGATTTCTTTCTTTTTAAGTGGCAGGTCTGAAGCCTTGATCGGGCTAATTTTATAGAGAATAAGGCTGGCATCCAAATACATTTTTCACAAAGGGTGGTCTTCATGAGTCCTCTCAATACAAGGCATAGTTTGAACAAATACATCACCTCCCAAGATAAACTGCCAGGAGAGGAAAGATGTATGACAGAAATATTTTCACAACTACTAAAATTATAGTAACAAAATTCATAATTCAGTCAACTATGTTTTATTAACTGCTCTTATCTGCTTGTCCTAATTCTCACCCATTCTTATTTGGGAATTGAACTGTTCATTATGAGATGAGAAAACAATATAAAAGCCAGAAAGTTAGTCCTTTATAACATTGGTGATTTTCATATTTATGTGCATGAAGTACAAAATCAGCATTTCATTAAACTTTAAACAAGTTTGTCATTTGACAATTCATTGAACTGTAAAATATTTGCTCAGGCCTACAAATGAAAGTCTTACAAGGAATTGGTTCACAAATATCAAAACAACTGGCCTTTCCAAATATTTTCACCCTAAATCTATCTTTCTTTACTTAAGTGTCCTCCAGACTTCCAATTCCCAGAATTTTCAGCAATGATCCTGGTAATTGGGATTCGGAAATAGAAATGGGCATCCAGATCGAGGTACATTACCATAAATCATGGATAACAATTATATATTTCTCAACTTTCTCTGTTCTAGATAACTACTGTACAGTATACAAGCCTGCTATATATCTTGTAGGGGTGTGGGGTTTGTTTTTAAGAATAAAACATTTACATTTTGTAACAGTTGCAGTTTGTATTTTGTTCTTCTAAAAAGAGCACAGTTCTCTTCTTAAGCTATAAGATGTACTTCAAGTCAATATAGTTTAGGAAATATTCTGACATAGAGAATAGTTATTTTAGACTGCCACGTCTTTATAATAAATCCATTTTCAATAAGTTGTTAAAAGTAAAGAAACAGAACTTGGTCTAACGAAGCTGATTTTGGCCTTTGTTTTATTATTATCATACCCTGAAATTAACAAACAGTAAAACAGTTTCTCTTCTGTATTCTTTTAAAATAAGACCACCACGCATAACCATTTGAGTGTGCATTTCTTCCAAATGAAGAACCAGATGTTGCTAAGCATTCGCTATTCATGTAAACAATCATGTACTCTTAATAGAACAAGAGGCATGACAATCCCAACCTTGGCCTAAACACTGGGTTTTGTAAAGGTAAGTAACTGTCAAGTGTTTTTCTGGCATAGGTTTTGTATATCAAAAAGCTCTGAATGTTCTTGATTCTGTACAGACTCAAAATGGGTGTTGGTTATATAGGGTTAGGATTAAGTTTCACAGAGCAAAACAGCACAACCTTCAACTCTATCAAGAAAGGTCTTAGCTGTCTTCTGTCAAGGAAGTTCTAAGTCTTCTTGTCTTTCTCATTCAGTTTTAAGGAGAATCAAGTGTTGAATTCAAAGGCTGGGGTCAGTTCATGATGCCTCTGTTTTGACCATTCTTCCATCAGTCTCTTCCAAGTCTCCCCATAAAAACAAGTTGTTTATAGAGCTGCTTGTCCTTTAGAATCAAGGAAAGGAATTCATTTCCCTGACCAAGCGTGTAACTTTGTCCTCATACAGTTCCATATGTATACAACAGTGTGCGAGCCATTCGAATATTTCCACTGCTCTGATAGATGAGTGACAAATTGAAAGCAATATCTTTTCGCAAGTCTGTCTGGTCAGCTTCTATTCCCTAGTTTAAAGGAGAGAAATCTATTTTAACAAGTCACAAAATACCTTTCCCCCCCAAAATTTATATACATAAATTATACGTGCATTTATAATTTATTTAAAACATTTAAAAGGAAGATTAAAAAGTAATACAAACTACGAAAAAGTAAAGAAATAAAGAGGTTAAAAGTACAAGGAAACAGTAAAAGACAAATATAAAACAAAAAGATACAAATAACAGGCTACCAAACTTTATAGCAGTTATACATACAATTATAGCTCTATCTCTTACTCTAGGGTTACAACGTGATTCCCTTCTTTATATAATCTATCCCAGGGGTCTTCAAACTTGGCCCTTTTATGACTTGTGGACTTCAACTCCCAGAATTCTTTAGCTAGGCACGCTGGCTGAGGAATTCTGGGAGTTGAAGTCCACAAGTCATAAGAGGGCCAAGTTTGAAGACCCCTGATCTATCTAATCATCAAAACCATAAATTACCGGTATGTTGATTTTTTTCTAATCGTGGAAAAAAGTACATAAGCACTTTCCTGTCAGCAATAAACATAGATACTGTCTTTCCTTGTATCCAAATCTTTACAATAGTTTAATTTTGGAACACAGCTATAGAGGGTGGCACTTTGTGAGAAAGTTCATGTTTCTTAACGTTCAAATACTTATGAAATGCCATTTCATACAATACCTCTAGGACCAATGGAGGTAATTCCAGTGCCTTTTTGTAATAGTGAATAGCAAGATGTACCAATCCCAGTTGATGAAGGGCGCGTCCTAGGTTGTAATAAGATTCTTGGCAAGAACCACGAAGGCTCAGGTACCGTTGCAGGAATGAAAACCCCTAAATAAAAAAAGCAAAACTCCACTAATGCAAAAAATAAAAATGGCAAGTAACAATCGAGACATCAAAAGTAGTATTGTCAAAATTACATTTGCATATGCCCATCATTAAATGCAGTAAAATGTCTTGCATTAATATTATTCCATATGATATTTCTGTGGAAGCAAAAGCTGGACTTTGAAGAAACAGGATAGGAAGGGAATTGACACTTTGGAAATTTAGCGTTCGAGGAGACTTGTGAGAATACCACAGACAGCCAAGAAAACGAATGAATTATTGAACAATCATCCCAGAAGTTTCATTCGAGGTATAAATGACCAGACTCAAATTACCTCGTTTTGAACATATTAGGTGAAGACCTAGCTCTCTGGAATAGGCTCTGGGAAGAATGGAGGGAAAGAGAACAACACAACCAGCAGCCTGGAGAAAATCAATTTATGTGCTCACTAGGAGTCGACACCAACTTGATGGCATATAATCAATCCCCACAATTATGTACATGTTTTGCAGTAGTAAATCTCCCAATAAGATTCTTAAGCCGCACTAGTTTACAAGTCTTAGGAAACATGGATAGTAAATCAATAATGAGATTAGCGGAAAGATATTGTTGACTTATCCTTCCTTCTAAAACACTGAAAAAGGAAAAATAAAATAAACATTCCAGTACCATTGGTAACATTACAACCAAGCAGCACAATAAAAAAGATCTTTCATGCAACGTAACTTTTTTACAGTGTAAGGATTACATTGATGGTCAATTCTTGAAGGCTTGCCTAAATAAATTGAAAAGGAATTTTATGCCATTTAACGTGAGGTAAGGCTGTGCATGCGAAAGCTGTGAAAGACGGACAACGCACCTGTATTACGAGGGCATGCCTTTTTAACACGTACTTCTGAGATGCCATGTGGATGAAGATCAAGCCAATGCAAAGACTATACAGGGGTTCATCTGAGTTAGTACGGAACGCTTGTACATACTGTCCTGAAATGAAACAAGCAGTGAAAATTTGGGAATGTCATTTATTACTGCGTATATATTATTTAAAAAGCTTTCAAACAAATTTAAACCAGCAGAGCATCTATGGACCATTTTATTTTTTGAAGTTTTGTTTTTTTTTAAAAAAAACAACCATTTTGGTCCGTTGGGCAGGTCTGAAATGTCTATAGAATGGTTGCAGTGGACTTTGCCTATCTTTAATGAGTGGGCAAACTCTACTACATATGGGCAAGATAGGAATGACACAAGAGAGGAATCACAAAGCATCCATTTATCACAAGGCGTATTGATGAGGTTGCTGTCCATCACTTATCCCCAAGGATGCCTCTACTGTTTCATCACAGTTTGGCCTTCGCTCGGGTCAAGGTCAAATGGGCATGTTTTAATCCAAAGCACTGCTTGCAGCTATCCTCCATTTCTGCTTTTGCAAAATGGTAAAATCACAGCTTCTAGTATTCCAGTTTCATATTATTACCTATCTACAAATACACAAGACATAATTCTACATACATCTTCACACGTTGCACTTGCGATTTTCAATTAATAACAGCCAAAATCATACCAAGGGCATGCTTGAAACAACCGGACACAAAAGCATTGTGGCCATTTAAAACACACAGTGCATGATTGTCTGGGTTCTTCAAGAGCAATCGCAGACAGAAGCGATGGTGCCGCACATCTTGGGAATGCATGGTGATTTGGTTAAAGATATTCCAAAGCTGAGGCTTACTGACATGTTCCATTACCATTATCCTACGGAAGAAACAGGTATGTTTCAGATTGCTTGCAAATGACAGAAAAGATCAGTCTACAGCAGTGGTGGCGAACCTTTTAGAGACGGAGTGCCCAAACTGCAACCCAAAACCCACTTATTTATCGCTGGGTGCCAGGTGGGTGTGGCCCACTGGGTGGGTGTGGCTGTGATGGTCATGGAAGATTGGGTGGGTGTGGCCAAGATTGGGTGTTGCTTGTGGGGAGGGACACCTGTGGGGAGAGGGGTTGGGGGAGCTCCAGGAGGTCTCTGGCAGGTGGGGTGGTAGGCAGGAGACTCATCCTGTTGGGTGAGGCGAGGCAGGGTGAGGGTGCCATTGCCATGGGGCAAGGCAAGGGCTGGGGCAGCTGCTGCCTGACACCATCGGCCCCCGCACACAGAGGCCAGCGAGCGCATGGGGGCCAATGGTGTCTGTCAGCAGCCACAGCCTGCCGGCCCCTCGACAGGCACACTCTGGGGCTCCGCAGCCCGTCTCCAGCAGTTCAAAGAAGCCGCCTCCGAGATGGATGGTCGGCCAACAGCTGAGGTGATGCAGTGGGTTGTGCCTGGGAAAAGGAGAGCATGCGAGGTCAGGAGGGATGGGATGGGGGGGAAGGGAAACCAACCGTGCCGGGATGCATTCAGCCACGTGGGGCCCCAGCAAATTAGCAGGCGGCTGGTTGAAGAGGGACAGTTGCCACCTCTGGGCATAGTGCGGGTGCCCAGAGAGGGCTCTGAGTGCCGCCTCTGGCACCCATGCCATAGGTTCGCCACCACTGGTCTACAGTCACTGAGGACAATGGTGTGATCTAGTCACAAGACGGCCTCTCTTTCATCCCTTTTGTGTATCTCCTCTAATCAGCATGTTCTACACAGAGGCTCAATTCACAGAATTACACTCAAAATAAGGCAGCCCAGATCACCCACCATTACATTACTTGACCTAGAACTACTCTCTTTCAATGGACAAAATGCATCACTAGACCCTTCAACTAAAATGATTATTTCACCAGCGCTAAATTTATTTATCTCTGCAGGAGGAGGAGATGAAGATATGGCATTCCGAAGATGTGGCATACAGGCAGAAGGTTTTCTTGAGGGGAGTTCTCAGTAGAAACAAAAGATGATCTAAATTATCTAGCAAAATACTATATCGGTAACAATCAGTTTTAATTTAAAGATTTTTTGAAATGAATTTGCTTTAACCCAATGTGATTGTTGGGATGACCCACCTGATGTAATTATAAGCTTTTCTAAAATTCTTGTCTAAAACTGCTGCAGACAGACCAAAATATTCCAATTCTTTGCGCTTCTGCCGATCATCATAGAAGGAATAATATTCCAGTGAGGAGTCCACTAGCAGTTCTGCCTCTTTGTATCGCGAAAGGTCACACAATGCATAGATCGCCTTAAGGAGAAGGTTCCACCAATCCTCTTTTGTCAGAACACTTGTAAGCACCAAAAATATTGCTAGAGTACAACCATAAACCATTGTTAAATTTTTACACAGACCAGAACAGAAAACTAAAACATAATTAAAAACATCAATAAAAGTCTGAAGTAGAGGTTAACTTGCGTGGATTCAATAAAACCAAAAGAATATCAAAAAGCCTATTGTCACTGAAAAAATTGCTTAAAGCCTACTTGACAAAGGCCAGGGTATCAAAATTTATAGACTGCAATAGACAACTGTTTCCACAATTTGAACAACTTAATTTTTTTTACCTTTTTTTGTTGTTTCTTGGTCATCATTATCAGAGATTTTATCTCTTGAAACTTTTATAAGGTAGAGATGTCTTTCTCCGGATTTTGAGCTAGATATTAAGCATACCTGAGCTCTGTTCATGGCTACCTGCAAGTTAAATGTTTAAAACACAATTGAAAAAAAGAAATACCCTACAGTAGTCCATTCTTTGCTTTCAAGTAGCTTATTGATTTTTTTCACTTTGTAACTGCATCCCAGACTTAACAAAGTGAACAATAAAAAGTGCCAAAGGTTATCCATGCTATAGCTGGCTTGATCCAGTCACAAAGCAGAATAAAACTGACTAGAAACCATAATTTTTTATTGTCCGAAGTCACAGCTCAATACAGAAAAAGACTCACCTGTAAAAAAAAAGAACCTGCACACGTTACCTTTTAAATGTATAAAACTTTTTCTCTTATTCTGTCACATGCAATAAGTACCACACATTTATTTAATGTATATTTCTATGCTACGTCCGATACAATCTCATATTGAAGAATTACATAAAAGCTATTAAAATAATTAATTACCATACAATTACACAAAACAATATTAAAGCAAAGGGGAGGGGAAAAAAGACAAAAATATTATTTCAGAATTCATAGTCATCATCAGATGCCTAAAAAAGGGAAAAAGGAGACCTCACACACTTTAGACAGAGTGCCTGCTGGCACCCTCAGAGAAGTCCTTTCAATAAGTCTACGGCGATGAAAGAATTCTTGGCCTCAAGTTGTTTGCAATCTTATATTCCAAACTAAATCCTTAACCTGAAACAATAGCTACTAAACAGCAACAATATCATATGCATGTTCCAATCAGCAACCTGACTCCTACATTCTTCCCTTACTCTAAATTCTGGTCCAAGCGCAATGGTAGTTTGTATAATATACATTACTATCATCTAAAACCTATGATGACCAAGGTAATGAACAACTATGATTAGACGTTTGCTTCCAGAAAACGGCATAGTTGGCACGCAAACTAATCAAGGAGAGAACCAATCTATATCTAATGAGAAATTTTCTGACACAACAATTAATCAGTGGAACATCTTGCCTCCAGAAGCTGTAGGGGCTCCAACACTGGAGGTTTTTATGAAATTGGACAACCATTTGTCTGAAATGGTATAGGGTCTCCTGCTTGAGCAGGGGTTGGACTAGATAGAAGACCTCCAAGATCCCTTCCAACTCTTATTACTCTGTATGTTACAGACAGTAATATCAAATGATGCTAAGGGATCAACAAAGTTGCGTTCCTTTCTTTAAAGCAAAATATCAGAAAGGCAGTAGCTGGTTCTGTCTTGAAACCAGGACTGAACCAGAATGAAAAGAACTGAGATAATAGCTATCCTCTAAGAAATCTGCAGCTTTGCCTAAAAAAACCCCAGGGTATTTGTACTTGGTCATCTATTAGCATAATGTTATAGATCTACAATAGCTTCTTCAGAAGAAAATAGATCGCTGTCTTCTCTAGAGTAGATGGCATTACTCCATCTCCCAAGCAATTATAGCCCTTTTGACTAGCTTGAATAAATCAAGCAAGTTAACTATAACTCCCACTAATATTATGTCGCTCCCTCCATGCCCTGCTTTATAAATTAGTGTGATGACAGTATGAAACTGTTTGTAGCTATCATAGATCGACATGAAATCAGAGACCTTCTCTAATAGAACAGCCTCAGCATGAATACTGACCTCCTCTGTAACCACTTAAGAGGGATTCTGCAACACTACACGGGGGACCACACAATCAGGGAAGCTGTTGAGCATTAGAATGGGTAAACCTCATTAAACTACACACGAGCAGTGTGACAGAAGCGATAGAAGAACTTAACTTACCTTTAACAGCATGGCTAGCATGGTGAGCAAAGAATCCACATAACCATACATGTTGCCCTGAGAGTACAGCAATGTTGATCGATGAAGCAGTAATTTTAATTCCTAAATACATAAAATTGAGTTAGCAAAGCAAGAACTTTAGCTGCTTTCTATCTGGATCCCCTATCTTGGAAAAGGGCAACCGTTCCCTCCCTAACATTCTGTCATCCAGCATCTCAGTTCATTCTTGGAGCCATTTAGCCCTCCCATCTCAGGTTTCAGAATACGGTTCACGCCATAAGAGAAATGCTTTTACTTGCTGAGCGGCGTTGGCATCCTGTGCCAGGGTATCTGGATCATACATGGGCTCAAGGGCTTCCAGAGCTTTCTCGGGCCGGCCCAATTGCTGCTGAAGGGTAGAGAGAGAGATCCTTGCATCCAGATGCAAAGGGGTAAGGTCAACCACTCTGGCATAGCTCTCTGCGGCACGATCTATATAGCCCAGTGCTTTCAAGCATTCTAGAAAGGAAAGGACATTTTTTTTATATAGTTTGCATTCTGAAGAGGTAGCACAGAATCGTTAATTTTATTTGCTAGACAAGAATTTCTTTAAATCCAGTCAATAATATTGAGTTCTAGAGCTTTCTTGGGCCAGCCCAATTGCTGCTAAAGGGTAGAAAGAGAGAGATCCTTGCATCCAGATGCAAAGGGGTAAGGTCAACCACTTTGGCATAGCTCTCTATATAGCCCAGTGCTTTCAAGCATTCTAGAAAGGAAAGGACATTTTTTATATAGTTTGCATTCTGAAGAGGTAGCACAGAATCGTTAATTTATTTTATTTGCTAGACAAGAATTTCTTTAAATCCAGTCAATGATATGGAGTTCCCACTGGGAAAGTGCTCACAAATATAATTAACGCCTATGATTCTAAACGTGAACACTGCTACTGAATTCCCATCTCTAATCTTAGAAGAAGGGAGCCAGACAAAACATGTGTACTGTAGGGAAGATGTTAGTGGGAGTTAGGAACTACAACAATTAAGAAACGTAAGTAGCATGCAAAAAAGCTATGCCCATCAATCTTGTTCGTTAAAAATGACCATATAGGAGAATGATGAGATTCCAAAACATTATCATTAAGGAACAGCAGTTAATCATTACAGCTTCATGCACATTACTTAAAGAGAACAACTAATGTCCATTAACATGACATAGCAGCAATCAAAACCTTCTAAGTGCTTAGCACTTTACAGTACCTCAGTCAGTCTTCCACTATTTCGTAAAATAAGTTAGTATCATTATGTAGTAATAAATAGAAAGAGTGACTAAGGTCACCTGATAGATATATGAACCTGACAAAATCTGAACCTGGGGAGCTTGTTTTTTAGACACAACTTTGAACTGAATTCAATAACCAAGTACAGTAAGTACTAATTATATACGATAACCATACTTCAATTATTTTGTTCCAGAAATAGTTAACAAACCAAAAATCAAGCAAAAAGGTAACAGAATTTACGATACTGAAGTTTCAGGATTAAGTATTAACTTATGGTTTTTCATATTTTGTTTTTCAGAGCTTTTAAGGGCGCACATTGCTGAAAAGCCATAACACAGCACTTCTACTGTGATCATTTTATTACACAATTAAGGGCTAGATAACAGGCTACTGTAATGTCCCATTCAATCAAATTGTAAATACAATTATTATGGCTGGGCTGATGTGCCCTTAACGAAAGCACTAAGGCTTCAATATCACGGACAACAATTTAAGCAATGTGTAGACAGAATTTTTCCACAAGGCTATTTTGCTAGGGGGAAGCAGACGGAAGTACTTGGGACACATTCTCCAGTTTCAACATCTATTTTGTGCATATTTTAGTATACTTAGGAATAATATTTTTGTTTATAAAAACTTGCAGTTATTCTCCAGTACTATGTTTTAAATAATTGGTATTTTAAAACTGATTGAGGCATACATCTAAAAATCTTGTCCCTGACCAAGTCATAAATAACACGCAAATGCACCACACATGCATAAAAATGTATATGCACCTTCAGTGCCAGGAAAATCTAACATCTCTGTCTGGACACATCAATCGAGTCCCATTCAGATGTCACCTTGGGTTAGCTCCCAGCAAAGTCCACACTCAACTGCAGCTTTAAAGTACGAAAGGTAACACGTTACTGAGCCAGAAAAGGACTCATCACATGCTAGGTGGAAGCAGTTACCTGCATGCCGGAGCCAAACAACAGCTAAATTGTATCTTTCAGAACACACCAGGGAACTCAGGAGGGGGAGGGCCGAATCGTATTCTCCAACATCAAGAAATGCTTCTGCAACATCAAGATACAAATCTCCCATTTCCTCAGGATTCTGCTCCACTAAGATGGTCAGAAGGAACTTGCACAAAAAAAAGAAATAAAAATAAAAATTAAGAATACAACTAAAAATCAGATCCGTTGCTTCTTAAGACAGGAACACCAAGCAGAAGAGTTACGCTTACATCTCCTTGAAACATAAGAAAGGACTTAAAATACGTGCGTTATAAACACCAGATGATTTGGAAGCAACTAAGCTTGGAAGGCTGCAGGTGTGTCCTAACAATTTCAAACCCAAATGTTACAATTAAAGTATCCCTAGCTTTAAGGATACTTTCAAAGTTGCGCAACATATGAATTATTCCCTCAGGGCTTCTAAGGCACACATAGCTTGATCAAAAGGAAAATTCTGATTCACTTTTTACTAGTCAAGTCTTGAGACTTTGCTTCCAGGCACTGCCTACTGAGCTGGATGCAGTTACTCTTATACAGTAAATAGCAGGACTGTAACAGGAACCTAAAACGGGTTTCCTATGGAATTACATTATCTTGGATTTGACCTGATGCATAAACATGTTTTTGCTTAAGAGGATGATTCTGGTTTCGAGAATATTAACCCAACTCACTAATTTCACAAACTTATCCCCTCCCAAGCCCTTGCTAATTAAAACTTTCACTCTTAAATGTTTTTTAACTGCAAACAATTTTAAATACAAAGAAAACTAATGGAGGTAATAAGTTTAGAGGTATTGAAAATTAGAACTGAACACACTTCAGCTTTTAGATTTGCATAGCCACGTGGAATACAAATGCAAGTATCAAAAGTGGAACGTCCCAGATTCTTACTCTAATAAAACACACACAATATAGGCACATACAAATTAAAAAAGAGCCTTGGTGGAGCAGTGGGCTAATGCCTCCTTAAGTAACACCAGCTGCCTGCAATTAGTGCAGGTTCGCATCCCACCAGGCTCAAGGTTGACTCAGCCTTCCATCCTTCCGAGGTAGGTAAAATGAGGACCCAGATTGTTGGGGGCAATTAAGCTGACTTTGTAATAATGTCGCTTGGGGTGTGTGTGAAAGCCCTAATAAGCAGGCATATACATAGAATGAAGGCTACTGCTAAGCTTGTAAGCCGCCCTGAGTCTTCGGAGAAGGGCGGGATATAAATGGAATTAAAATTTTAAAAAAAACATACAAATTACTGGCCTCAGACAACTCCTGTGGGCTCTCCATATGTGTGAGTTTCTAAGCTGCTCTAATGATCAAATTCTCCATTTGTGATGGAGAAAAAAAGGTTCAAGAAAAGTCATCTTTAGTGGATCTAGCTCTCCCTATGGACTTCATTCTTCCTTGCTACCACATCACTTTGGAGAGTCTGCTCTTTTCCACACCAGCTCCAAACCTGAAACAAAGTCTGTGCAAGTGTATCCTACGGTTTGTAGCAACTGGCTCTTGAATTCCCCCTCATCACTACAAGGGGTCCCTGGAATTGCCTGACTTTTTTCTATGTAAAATTACAGTTTACTGCTAGAACATTTTAAAAAAGAAAACTTAGTACAGGGTTTACTAAAGCATCTGCTTTTTCAAGAGCAACTCCATAAAATACACATATTTCAAATGTAAGTTTTGAAATTTCTCAGGCATAACCGCTCTCTAAGTGCAAAAAAAGAGAAAATTTCCTACTTTAATTAAAATTCTAAATTAACTAGTACAGACTTTTGATTTCATTCAGGTTTTGCTATAGCTTCAACAGAATACAATGAGATTGCATGTTAAATAATTTATATTTTTTTCCTTTATTTGGTTCTTGACTTACATTGAGAGGCTCCAAGATGTTCAGGTGAATCAAACACACCATGAGTTTCACAGTGATATCAATGGGAACACCATCAGGGATAAAGCATGTAATTTTTTCTGAAGCTAGAAAATAGCAGCATCATTACATTTTCTAAATGTTTTACAATATATCATGTACATTGTGTTTTTTTCAACTACTTTCTCCAAATAAATACAGGCTGTCCTCATCTAATGACAACTGTTGTCAAGCGAAGAAGTCGCTAATTGAAACCATGACTGTGGTTATAATTTTACTTCAGCTTTCCCTTGCTTTACAGATCTGTGAAGTTCATAAATGTGAAGATAGGTCACAAAGTTAGTTTTTAGTCACCAGCATAACTGGAAATGGTTGTTCAACAAGGCAGTCACTACAACGAGGACTACCTGTAATATATAATTTGAAAGGGAGAATTTTGAACCTTTAATAGGTTTTGCTTCTACACACAAAAATATTTTTTCCTAAAACAGATGTTTGTCTGATATAAATGTGAAAGAATGCAATCTATTGCAAGAATAAATATCCAAATACAGGAATGCATAAGACTTAGTACTCATTATTTTATTCATTTTTCTTTTATGTGCATTTACCCAATGTTTATTTGCTCATTTTCCCAATATAAGGTGATATAAAGAGGAAGGAAAACAAGCCACACTCACAAAATATGTTCCGCACAGTTAATAGGATTAGACACATCGATATACAGTATTTACAAGCTCCTCTTCTGAGCCTTGAAGCAGGTGCTCCTATGTTGTCCAAGTCTTACTGTATCGTTTGCCCATGTCCTCTGATTTTTGTTAATCTTGGGGGGGAAAAAACCTATAAAATGTTTCAGTCCTTGTTTTGAGGCTCCTTTTACAGATAACAGCAGCTGGACGATTATAGTCCAGCAACCTTTAAACAATTCAGCACAGCTGTTTCTGACTTGCATGGGGCACAGTGGAAGGAATCAGCTGGCAGGACTGCATGTGGACATCTAACCTTAATAATCGTTATTACAGAAATGAATTTGTGGAGAGAAAGAGGACTGAAAAATGAAAATAAAAAAATCTGCTTGCAGCAACAGAAACCAGCTGCATTTATTTATATAGTGCCACTATTATGTCCAGGTATTTACATCCTGAGGGATGTAAATTGCTCATCTCAGCAATTTTGAAGTTGCAGAATTGCATACTCACATGCAGAATTGGCTCCAGGCACAGATTCTTGTTGATAAATTGTTGTTCCTGGATCTTCCTGACCTTCCATTGGCTCTACCATGGAAAAAGGGGGAAGAATGGGAAAAATAAAGCTTATATTGAGCGTATGAAAATCATTCCATAAACATAAAATTACTCAGTACCGTATATACTTGAGTATAACCCGACTCGAGTATAAGCCGAGACCCCCAATTTCACCCCCAAAAACTGGAAAAAGTTATTGACTCGAGTATAAGCCGATCCGCCGTTCTGCAAGCCTCTGCCGCCAGCAGAGGCTCGATCCGCCATTTTGCAAGCCTGAATACACAGGAATACCCTGTGTGGCCGCAGCTCTCGGGGAAGCCCTGGCTGTCCGCTTCCTCGCTCCACGCTGCCATTCGGGGCCCGCGCGTTCCCCGGGCAAATCGCGGCGCCCAGCAGGCGAGGAAACACGCCCGCTCCAGTCGCCCCCCCTTCCCTCAGGAGACGCGAAGCAAGTGACCGCCCGGAGCTTACCGAGGACTTGCGCGCGGCCGAGGCTTCGGTGCTTCCAGGATCGCGCGCACCTCCCCAAACCTCCCCAAACGTCGGCAGGTCTCCGTTCCTCCGCGCAGACCTGCCGACCTTTGGGGAGGTTTGGGCGCCTCCCCAAACCTCCCCAAACCTCGGCAGGTCTCCGTTCCTCCTGCCGACCTTTGGGGAGGTTTGGGCGCCTCCCCAAACCTCCCCAAACCTCGGCAGGTCTCCGTTCCTCCTGCCGACCTTTGGGGAGGTTTGGGCGCCTCCCCAAACCTCCCCAAACCTCGGCAGGTCTCCGTTCCTCCTGCCGACCTTTGGGGAGGTTTGGGCGCCTCCCCAAACCTCGGCAGGTCTCCGTTCCTCCGCGCAGACCTGCCGACCTTTGGGGAGGTTTGGGCGCCTCCCCAAACCTCCCCAAACCTCGGCAGGTCTCCGTTCCTCCTGCCGACCTTTGGGGAGGTTTGGGCGCCTCCCCAAACCTTGGCAGGTCTCCGTTCCTCCGCGCAGACCTGCCGACCTTTGGGGAGGTTTGGGCGCCTCCCCAAACCTCCCCAAACCTCGGCAGGTCTCCGTTCCTCCGCGCAGACCTGCCGACCTTTGGGGAGGTTTGGGCGCCTCCCCAAACCTCGGCAGGTCTCCGTTCCTCCTGCCGACCTTTGGGGAGGTTTGGGCGCCTCCCCAAACCTCCCCAAACCTCGGCAGGTCTCCGTTCCTCCGCGCAGACCTGCCGACCTTTGGGGAGGTTTGGGCGCCTCCCCAAACCTCCCCAAACCTCGGCAGGTCTCCGTTCCTCCGCGCAGACCTGCCGACCTTTGGGGAGGTTTGGGCGCCTCCCCAAACCTCGGCAGGTCTCCGTTCCTCCTGCCGACCTTTGGGGAGGTTTGGGCGCCTCACCAAACCTCCCCAAACCTCGGCAGGTCTCCGTTCCTCCGCGCAGACCTGCCGACCTTTGGGGAGGTTTGGGCGCCTCCCCAAACCTCCCCAAAACTTGGCAGGTCTCCGTTCCTCCGCGCAGACCTGCCGACCTTTGCGGAGGTTTGGGCGCCTCCCCAAACCTCCCCAAACCTCGGCAGGTCTCCGTTCCTCCTGCCGACCTTTGGGGAGGTTTGGGCACCTCCCCAAACCTCGGCAGGTCTCCGTTCCTCCGCGCAGACCTGCCGACCTTTGGGGAGGTTTGGGCGCCTCCCCAAACCTCCCCAAACCTCGGCAGGTCTCCGTTCCTCCTGCCGACCTTTGGGGAGGTTTGGGCGCCTCCCCAAACCTCCCCAAACCTCGGCAGGTCTCCGTTCCTCCTGCCGACCTTTGGGGAGGTTTGGGCGCCTCCCCAAACCTCGGCAGGTCTCCGTTCCTCCTGCCGACCTTTGGGGAGGTTTGGGCGCCTCCCCAAACCTCGGCAGGTCTCCGTTCCTCCGCGCAGACCTGCCGACCTTTGGGGAGGTTTGGGCGCCTACCCAAACCTCCCCAAACCTCGGCAGGTCTCCGTTCCTCCTGCCGACCTTTGGGGAGGTTTGGGCGCCTCCCCAAACCTCCCCAAACCTCGGCAGGTCTCCGTTCCTCCTGCCGACCTTTGGGGAGGTTTGGGCGCCTCCCCAAACCTCCCCAAACCTCGGCAGGTCTCCGTTCCTCCTGCCGACCTTTGGGGAGGTTTGGGCGCCTCCCCAAACCTCCCCAAACCTCGGCAGGTCTCCGTTCCTCCTGCCGACCTTTGGGGAGGTTTGGGCGCCTCCCCAAACCTCGGCAGGTCTCCGTTCCTCCTGCCGACCTTTGGGGAGGTTTGGGCGCCTCCCCAAACCTCGGCAGGTCTCCGTTCCTCCGCGCAGACCTGCCGACCTTTGGGGAGGTTTGGGCGCCTCCCCAAACCTCCCCAAACCTCGGCAGGTCTCCGTTCCTCCTGCCGACCTTTGGGGAGGTTTGGGCGCCTCCCCAAACCTCCCCAAACCTCGGCAGGTCTCCGTTCCTCCGCGCAGACCTGCCGACCTTTGGGGAGGTTTGGGCGCCTCCCCAAACCTCGGCAGGTCTCCGTTCCTCCTGCCGACCTTTGGGGAGGTTTGGGCGCCTCCCCAAACCTCCCCAAACCTCGGCAGGTCTCCGTTCCTCCTGCCGACCTTTGGGGAGGTTTGGGCGCCTCCCCAAACCTCGGCAGGTCTCCGTTCCTCCGCGCAGACCTGCCGACCTTTGGGGAGGTTTGGGCGCCTCCCCAAACCTCCCCAAACCTCGGCAGGTCTCCGTTCCTCCGCGCAGACCTGCCGACCTTTGGGGAGGTTTGGGCGCCTCCCCAAACCTCGGCAGGTCTCCGTTCCTCCTGCCGACCTTTGGGGAGGTTTGGGCGCCTCCCCAAACCTCCCCAAACCTCGGCAGGTCTCCGTTCCTCCGCGCAGACCTGCCGACCTTTGGGGAGGTTTCGGCGCCTCCCCAAACCTCCCCAAACCTCGGCAGGTCTCCGTTCCTCCTGCCGACCTTTGCGGAGGTTTGGGCGCCTCCCCAAACCTCCCCAAACCTCGGCAGGTCTCCGTTCCTCCTGCCGACCTTTGGGGAGGTTTGGGCGCCTCCCCAAACCTCCCCAAACCTCGGCAGGTCTCCGTTCCTCCTGCCGACCTTTGGGGAGGTTTGGGCACCTCCCCAAACCTCGGCAGGTCTCCGTTCCTCCGCGCAGACCTGCCGACCTTTGGGGAGGTTTGGGCGCCTCCCCAAACCTCCCCAAACCTCGGCAGGTCTCCGTTCCTCCTGCCGACCTTTGGGGAGGTTTGGGCGCCTCCCCAAACCTCCCCAAACCTCGGCAGGTCTCCGTTCCTCCTGCCGACCTTTGGGGAGGTTTGGGCGCCTCCCCAAACCTCGGCAGGTCTCCGTTCCTCCGCACAGACCTGCCGACCTTTGGGGAGGTTTGGGCGCCTCCCCAAACCTCCCCAAACCTCGGCAGGTCTCCGTTCCTCCTGCCGACCTTTGGGGAGGTTTGGGCGCCTCCCCAAACCTCCCCAAACCTCGGCAGGTCTCCGTTCCTCCTGCCGACCTTTGGGGAGGTTTGGGCGCCTCCCCAAACCTCGGCAGGTCTCCGTTCCTCCTGCCGACCTTTGGGGAGGTTTGGGCGCCTGTGCGGAGGAACGGAGACCTGCCGAGGTTTGGGGAGGCGCCCAAACCTCCCCAAAGGTCGGCAGCAGGAACGGAGACCTGCCGAGGTTTGGGGAGGCGCCCAAACCTCCCCAAAGGTCGGCAGCAGGAACGGAGACCTGCCGAGGTTTGGGGAGGTTTGGGGAGGTGCCCAAACCTCCCCAAAGGTCGGCAGCAGGAACGGAGACCTGCCGAGGTTTGGGGAGGTTTGGGGAGGCGCCCAAACCTCCCCAAAGGTCGGCAGGAGGAACGGAGACCTGCCGAGGTTTGGGGAGGTTTGGGGAGGCGCCCAAACCTCCCCAAACCTCGGCAGGTCTGCGCGGAGGAACGGAGACCTGCCGAGGTTTGGGGAGGTTTGGGGAGGCGCCCAAACCTCCCCAAACCTCGGCAGGTCTGTGCGGAGGAACGGAGACCTGCCGAGGTTTGGGGAGGTTTGGGGAGGCGCCCAAACCTCCCCAAAGGTCGGCAGGAGGAACGGAGACCTGCCGAGGTTTAGGGAGGTTTGGGGAGGCGCCCAAACCTCCCCAAAGGTCGGCAGGTCTGCGCGGAGGAACGGAGACCTGCCGAGGTTTGGGGAGGTTTGGGGAGGCGCCCAAACCTCCCCAAAGGTCGGCAGGTCTGCGCGGAGGAACGGAGACCTGCCGAGGTTTGGGGAGGTTTGGGGAGGCGCCCAAACATCCCCAAAGGTCGGCAGGAGGAACGGAGACCTGCCGAGGTTTGGGGAGGTTTGGGGAGGCGCCCAAACCTCCCCAAAGGTCGGCAGGAGGAACGGAGACCTGCCGAGGTTTGGGGAGGTTTGGGGAGGCGCCCAAACCTCCCCAAACCTCGGCAGGTCTGCGCGGAGGAACGGAGACCTGCCGAGGTTTGGGGAGGCGCCCAAACCTCCCCAAAGGTCGGCAGCAGGAACGGAGACCTGCCGAGGTTTGGGGAGGTTTGGGGAGGCGCCCAAACCTCCCCAAAGGTCGGCAGGAGGAACGGAGACCTGCCGAGGTTTGGGGAGGTTTGGGGAGGCGCCCAAACCTCCCCAAACCTCGGCAGGTCTGCGCGGAGGAACGGAGACCTGCCGAGGTTTGGGGAGGTTTGGGGAGGCGCCCAAACCTCCCCAAAGGTCAGCAGGTCTGTGCGGAGGAACGGAGACCTGCCGAGGTTTGGGGAGGTTTGGGGAGGCGCCCAAACCTCCCCAAAGGTCGGCAGGAGGAACGGAGACCTGCCGAGGTTTGGGGAGGTTTGGGGAGGCGCCCAAACCTCCCCAAACGTCGGCAGGTCTGCGCGGAGGAACGGAGACCTGGGGAGGTTTGGGGAGGCGCCCAAACCTCCCCAAAGGTCGGCAGGAGGAACGGAGACCTGCCGAGGTTTGGGGAGGTTTGGGGAGGCGCCCAAACCTCCCCAAAGGTCGGCAGGTCTGCGCGGAGGAACGGAGACCTGCCGAGGTTTGGGGAGGTTTGGGGAGGCGCCCAAACCTCCCCAAAGGTCGGCAGGTCTGCGCGGAGGAACGGAGACCTGCCGAGGTTTGGGGAGGTTTGGGGAGGCGCCCAAACCTCCCCAAAGGTCGGCAGCAGGAACGGAGACCTGCCGAGGTTTGGGGAGGTTTGGGGAGGCGCCCAAACCTCCCCAAAGGTCGGCAGCAGGAACGGAGACCTGCCGAGGTTTGGGGAGGTTTGGGGAGGCGCCCAAACCTCCCCAAAGGTCGGCAGGAGGAACGGAGACCTGCCGAGGTTTGGGGAGGTTTGGGGAGGCGCCCAAACCTCCCCAAAGGTCGGCAGGTCTGCGCGGAGGAACGGAGACCTGCCGAGGTTTGGGGAGGTTTGGGGAGGCGCCCAAACCTCCCCAAAGGTCGGCAGGTCTGCGCGGAGGAACGGAGACCTGCCGAGGTTTGGGGAGGTTTTGGGAGGCGCCCAAACCTCCCCAAAGGTCGGCAGGAGGAACGGAGACCTGCCGAGGTTTGGGGAGGTTTGGGGAGGCGCCCAAACCTCCCCAAAGGTCGGCAGGAGGAACGGAGACCTGCCGAGGTTTGGGGAGGTTTGGGGAGGCGCCCAAACCTCCCCAAACCTCGGCAGGTCTGCGCGGAGGAACGGAGACCTGCCGAGGTTTGGGGAGGCGCCCAAACCTCCCCAAAGGTCGGCAGCAGGAACGGAGACCTGCCGAGGTTTGGGGAGGTTTGGGGAGGCGCCCAAACCTCCCCAAAGGTCGGCAGGAGGAATGGAGACCTGCCGAGGTTTGGGGAGGTTTGGGGAGGCGCCCAAACCTCCCCAAACCTCGGCAGGTCTGCGCGGAGGAACGGAGACCTGCCGAGGTTTGGGGAGGTTTGGGGAGGCGCCCAAACCTCCCCAAAGGTCAGCAGGTCTGCGCGGAGGAACGGAGACCTGCCGAGGTTTGGGGAGGTTTGGGGAGGCGCCCAAACCTCCCCAAAGGTCGGCAGGAGGAACGGAGACCTGCCGAGGTTTGGGGAGGTTTGGGGAGGCGCCCAAACCTCCCCAAACGTCGGCAGGTCTGCGCGGAGGAACGGAGACCTGGGGAGGTTTGGGGAGGCGCCCAAACCTCCCCAAAGGTCGGCAGGAGGAACGGAGACCTGCCGAGGTTTGGGGAGGTTTGGGGAGGCGCCCAAACCTCCCCAAAGGTCGGCCGGAGGAACGGAGACCTGCCGAGGTTTGGGGAGGTTTGGGGAGGCGCCCAAACCTCCCCAAAGGTCGGCAGGAGGAACGGAGACCTGCCGAGGTTTGGGGAGGCGCCCAAACCTCCCCAAAGGTCGGCAGGAGGAACGGAGACCTGCCGAGGTTTGGGGAGGTTTGGGGAGGCGCCCAAACCTCCCCAAAGGTCGGCAGGAGGAACGGAGACCTGCCGAGGTTTGGGGAGGTTTGGGGAGGCGCCCAAACCTCCCCAAACGTCGGCAGGTCTGCGCGGAGGAACGGAGACCTGCCGAGGTTTGGGGAGGCGCCCAAACCTCCCCAAACGTCGGCAGGTCTCCGTTCCTCCGCGCCCTGCCTGCCTGCTTCTTTCCGCTGCGGAAAGAAGCAGGCAGGCAAGGCGCGGAGGTCCGGAGACCTGCCGACGTTTGGGGAGGTTTGGGGAGGTGCGCGCGCACCTCCCCAAACCTCCCCAAACTTCGGCAGGTCTCCGGATGGCGGTGGCTTGGGAGAGGTGCGCGCGATCCCGGAAGCACCAAAGCCTCGGCCGCGCACAAGTCCTCGGTAAGTTTTTTTGTTGACTGGAGTATAAGCCGAAGTGGAATTTTTCAGCCCGAAAAGTGGGCTGAAAAATTCGGCTTATACTCAAGTATATACGGTATAAAATTATTCATCAATATTCTGTATCAATGGACATAAATACGTATAAAGGAAGAGGGAGGCAACGTATTTTCCAAAGCACCAGAAGGCAAGACAAGAAACAATGGATGTAAACTAATCAAGGAGAGAAGCAACTAGAACTAAGAGAAAATTCCTAACAGTGAGAACAATCAACCAGTGGAACAACTTGCCATCGGACGCTGTGGGTGCCCCATCATTAGAGAGGGTTGGACTAGATGATCTCCAAGGTTCCTTCAACTCTGTTACTGTTAAAGACTGTGTATTTAATATTAACTACTATAATGCCAGGAAGGAGTTAATGGCACATCTGTAATAACACCAGAAAACCTGACTATTTCAGAAGATTAACTGTTCCACAAAAAAGCTCAGTGCAATGGATCCTCAATCACTCTAATACCTTTTTTATCTGCTGAAGAATCTTTTTCTGCTTGTTGCTTTTCAAGTAGAATTCCTGAACAATCTGTAATAACCTAAAAGAAGGAAAATGATTTTGGTTGTGAAGAAATAAAATGAACCTAGAAAGGGACAATTTAAGAGGGAAAGTACCCTGAGAATTAAAGAGATAATTTAATGATTCAAAGTAGAAAATGGCAACTCAGAAAGCATGGGGAAGGTCACTGAGAGTGTGCTGCCTAATAGGAAAAAAATTAAAGAGGATGCAAGAAATATGAAATCCCACCACTTCCTCCCTGATAGCCTAAAAACAACATAGCTGTATAGAGATCACTAGCATGAGTTCACTTCAGCGTAAAATATGGCTCTGGCATGCTCAATTTACCTCTAAAGAAAAGTTAATCCTGACCCATAACTTTGAACAGAAGAAGGACAAAGACAAGAGCTTTACAGCAACACGGAATGTTCTAATTCCAGAAAATGGCAACTCGGCCAAAAGCAGGAGAAAAGATTTCCATTTTTCCTAGATACTGATACGGTAGATTACAGTTTCGATCACACTGAAATAGCAAGGAACAACGGTCAGGAAGAATATTAATTGAAATTTGGACAAGGATTCACTTTAGGGTGCTTTTAATGGTGAGAAGTTATGAACTAAAACATTACTGTGAAAGGTCAACGACAAACCGGCTTTATACGAAGACGTGCGCATGTTTTATTGGAGGCTCTAGCAGGGCAATGCAGCTGCGTTGTACCTGAGGTCAAAGACAGGTAAACTCCTATCTGGGAATACCTGATTAGTCAGCCAGATCAGCCAAATCAACCCTGATGATCAATGGGGTCACACACATTGCAGCCAAATGTCTCACATCTAAAACTGGCAAAGATTTTGCTACATTATGTAAAAGCTTCACCCACAAATGGTTGGTAATAGTTCTTTTGCTAGGGCAGGGGTAGGCAACCTTGGCTCTTTTATGACTCGTGGACTTCAACTCCCAGAATTCCTGAGCCAGCCATGCTGGCTCAGGAATTCTAGGAGTTGAAGTCCACGAGTCATAAAAGAGCCAAGGTTGCCTACCCCTGGGCTAGGGTATAGTTTTGCATTTTTCATTTTATTGATTGTATTTTATTGGTCAATGACTGAAATAAAGCTCTGTCTATCTGTTGTCTGTCAAGATTTACTGACTATGACTGAAAGCCTAGGACTGAGAATATAAAACAAAGACGACACACAGGGGCATGCAGATTAATAGTTTTTTTCTTGTATTTTCTTGGATAAATTTTCATTTCCCAAAGCAAACTCCTGTCAGTTTAGAATGAGAGGAGGGGCTGGCCTCCAGAATCTACAGAGAGAGAAAGGAAGGGAGAAAGGAACATTAGTTATTGAAAGGCAGGATACATTTGTGAAGTTGGGTCCTCTGTGCAGTTTAGAGAAAACGTATTCATATACCATTGCTAGTTTTCATGCTCGAGTAACAATTGGTGACCTTGGACCATATGCTGATGGAGGAAGCCAGAATGGACCATTTTTTCACTCCCTGGACCAAAAGCCCCAGCTGGGAGGAGTTGATATTCTGTGTGCAACTTGGGGAGACAAACTCTTTTCAACAACTGTTCCTTTGGAATCTGTAAGTGGCAAATCTTCATAGTAAGAGGCAACTCACAACTGGCAGAAGGGCAATCGTAATCCCTTGAATAACAAACAGTATTAGAAAGTGCTCCTCTGTTGATATGCATTTGGTACTCATTATAAATAGACAGAAATTAGATTAATATGCTTACTGCTAATGCTCTGTCATACTGCTTGTTGGAAATATACAGCTCAGCAGCTATGTTAACGTCTTCCATGGATACAAGGCTTTGATGTTTCGTGAAGGACTCTTCCATTATTTCAATAGCAGCAGTGATGTCATTTGCTTCATAATAACTTCTGCGGAACAAAATAGTAACGGGGTAGTCGTAAATAAAATAGTAATATATTTTCTATATTAAAAACACACAAATTATTACCATATTTTCCCGGGCAAGAAGAAAAACGACAATCTCTCGTTGAAAAACATTATTTATTATTGCAAATATCAAAATCACAGTACCTTTGTGTTTGTAAACTTAAAAGCAAGTCATAACTTATATATATCACAGAGAAGTTGTGACTGATGACAGGAGAAGGCCTGAATGAGGACAGCGTATTACATTGCTGAAACCCAGTTAAGTCGTCATAATCAGAATTAGTCTAAAGCCACAGATTTGTAAGCTTTGGAAAAATGTAATTATCAAAAGTGAAAGCAAAAACTTTAGCATTCTTTCTTATGGCTAATACCAAAGAAGGAGAGTCATAGTAATAGACAAGCCTAGGGCAAAGCTAGCTGAATTCATACCTCTCTAAACCAGGGCTTGAGATAAGGGGTTATCTAATGTGATAGGATCAGCTCAAGAAAATCAGTAATCAGTTATAGTGCACATTACAACTAAGCCACACACTCATGTTTTTCCTGTTCTATCTGACCAGATTAAATTGTCCGGTAAACAGCAGCCCAGAGAGTGCCTAACAGGAATTAGGCTTCACCTCCACATGCTATGGTCAGCTTTTTTGAAGTATAGTGAAAACGCTATATTGAAACTACTGAAATGTAATCCTGTGTTTTTAATCTTTTTATTGAACTAACACAGCTTTTAAAAAGACATATTGGTATGTCCTGATTATTAATTACTTTGGTATTTCTCCTTTTATATAGCTAGTCTGATAAATTAAGTTTGGAGCAAGCCATTACTTAATTTATATTGCATTATATTAATTTATATTATATTACATATATTATATGACATATCAAATGTAATCACTAACTTGAAACCCAGTAAATTATTCACTTTCAGTGTTAACATTTCTTGGGAGTCAATCATTTCCTTCCAATGTTTATCAAATGTCATGACTTCAGCAATATTTTATTTTGCCTCTTCTTATATCTTAAAATAGCCTGTTAGGTTAAACCCGCTTCCTTAAACCTCTTTTGAATGTTCGTTCCAAAGAAAAAAGAAAAGAAAAACCATATTTCCTGGCCCTTAGGACCAGAATGCAATTTGGGAGCTGAATCCATCAAATGATCAGCATCGGGACTGGAAATCATGAATTCCATAAAGCAAAGAAAGCCACGTATAAATACAGTATGCTGCAGTGGGAAAGATTTTTCCAAATGCAGATCAGCAACAACTCCCAGCTAACTTTGCACTAATGGTGGGTCATTCTGTTCTGCCTGATAACATCCTTTCATCTTGTTTTCATTTGTCTTCTAGTGTATACCTCTATCTGATTCCTCCAGGAATTTCAAGTGTTATTTCTGTTCATGGTAGTCTGACTCCACTTTAATGCCAAAGTAAGACACCGCATCTTATCACAGGAGTACAGCTGCTGTTTACTTTACTGGTGGTCCTCATGTAATGACCCCTTATTCAATGATCATTTGAACGGCGCTGAACAGTTACCACAGATCCTTGAACTTTTACAGTTACAGCATCGTCGAGACCATGTGATCACAACCCATGGGCTTGGCATCCACTTTGTGATGTCACAGCATCCTGCGGCCATGTGACTGCCATTGGCAATCTTCTTTGCCAATTTTAAACAAGCAGAGCCCAAAACGGCAGAAGTCACAAACAGCAAATATGTGATGCCTTCATGACGGTTTGTTTCACAGTGGCAGTTGAGAATGCCAGAATTTCCAATGCTAGCAGGCACATGACATCGCACTCTTTGACTGCCTGCTGAGCAATAAATATTCTAGTCTTCAATTCATGTCGTTAAGTGAGGACCACCTGCATTCCAAAGCAGCCAACCAATTATAACACATCATTTTTGTATCCTGCAATTATTAACTATAGCAACAAGTAGAAGCAAAAGAAAATACTCCCTTTAGAAGCTGATGTTTCAGTTCAGTTCAGCACTGACTTAAGCGTTCCGCTCTACTTACTTGGCCATGTCTCTTGCCAAAAGCATAAAGCGTTCACCATCAGAAGGAGTCAGAAGATTTAAAATGCGTCTGTAGCCATCCATTGCCAGTTTGTGCTCCCCTAACTGTTTGTAGAGATTTGATCTCTCCCACAAATAACGGACGTTAGTAGCATCATATTTCAGAGCTATAAAAATGGAAGTGGTATGATAAATCACTTTGAGATTTGTAATTCCGGGAAACAATATTCAAATATATTCAACGGAACAAATTTATTTATACATTTTATTTATTTCTAAGGTAAAAGTAAAGGTAAAAGGTTCTCCCGCAAATGCGTGCTAGTCGTTTCCATCTCCGTTTCAAAGCCGAAGAGCCAGCGCTTGTCTGAGGACGTCTCCGTGGTCATGTGGCCGGCATGACTAGATGCCAAAGGTGCACAGAACGCTGTTACCTTCCCACCGTAGTGGTCCCTATTTTTCTACTTGCATTTTTACGTGCTTTCGAACTGGGACGAGTAACAGGTGCTCACTCTGATACGCGGCACTCGGGATTCGACCCGCCAAACTGCCGACCTTCTGATCGACAAGCTCAGCATCCTAACTCACTCCACCGCGTCCCTTGTCTTTATTTCTATTGTTCTTTAATTGTGATAATGGGAAAGCAATAAGAAAACATCTCATCCTGAAAATCATCCAAGGATGAAATCAAAAATTCTGAATGCTGAACAGACTGTTATCATAACATTGAAGGGATTTTATTATGTTTAAGGTTGATGTTAGTAATACTGATATTAGTAGTGATACTTCGTAATCATCTTTGTTTATGTGCAAGCAGCCTTGTAGGTGCTTTATATTGGGAAATTAGTTATATAAAAGCAAATGTTTCATGCTTTAGGTACAGGGGATTGCTTACGTGAAAAGAGCATGGTGAGGGGAGGGGGAAAAGGAGTTATGGTGGAGCCTGGGTTGTTGTGTATGAGTCATCATCTAGGAATTATTTTTCTGTACCTTTTGGTTCCTAGTACCAAGACCGGATCTCTTTGTTCTGGAAAGGTATAAAAGGTGGAGGAAGACATCTTTCCTGGTTGCTGCCTTCATCTCTCTACCAGCCATGAAGAGAGATGCGGCCACCCAACTCTATTTTGATCAAAATAAAACTTGTTTGCTTGCTGAAACCTCGGCTCAGGAGTTTCTTTTGGCTCTTTTAAATTCCTGAGTAATGCTGGGACAATTGTGAGGCTAAGTGTAAAACCTTACAACATATTGAGCATCCGTTCTCAAAACCAATATATCTTTGAAGTAACAAAAATTAGGGTAAAAAAAAAGTCAATTCATGGACTTCCAGTGACTATGGCTGACTGACCAAGTCCAGAATGCTCCCTATGGACCAAAGCTTTTTCAATTTACAAACAAGAGATTTAAGATCCCTAACTTTATATAACTCCTGGGTTAGGGAGAGTCCCAAAATCACCCCGCAAGATCCTCCATACAGAGGCAATTTTCTTCAAGGCAATTTTGAAGCCACACTCTGAAGTAGATGGGTGAGCCATTTAGCTGGGGAGGTTGGGCTTCAATCACCTTCACTGTTGAAAAAGCACCCACTTCAGAATTTACTTTTCAAACAGACAATAAGTTGCACCTTTTACTTTATTTACTAAGGTAAAAGAGACTCTTTTCAATCCCAGCTTATTACTCCTTTTTGAAGATCTGTGCCATTTTCAGGACCTTGTTATTGTTGAACGACAGGGAGGAGGGTTGCCAGAGATGTGCTAAAATTAGGTAGCGTGGACCACTCTTTTCTCTTTTGAGGGAGAAACATAAGGATTTTTTAAAATGTTAAGTTTTATTTTGTCATTTTTATGAATTTTTCACCTTTGTCATTGGGAGTTATAATTTGCATTTTTTTATTTTTATTTTTGGCTGAAATCTTCCGATTTTAATGGATTCTGATTGGCCAGAAGATACCATCTGATTTAGAAAAAGCTTTCTTAAAAAAAGATTTATTCTTTGACCACTAAAAGGTAAAGGTAAAGGTTCCCCCGCACATGCGTGCTAGTCGTTTCCGACTCTAGGGGCCGGTGCTCATCTCCGTTTCAAAGCCGAAGAGCCAGCGTTTGTCCGAGGACGTCTCCGTGGTCATGTGGCCGGCATGACTAGACGCCAAAGGCGCACGGAACGCTGTTACCTTCCCACCGTAGTGGTCCCTATTTTTCTACTTGCATTTTTACGTGCTTTCGAACTGCTAGGTGGGCAGAAGCTGGGACGAGTAACAGGCGCTCACTCTGTTACGCGGCACTCGGGATTCAACCCGCCAAACTGCCGACCTTCTGATTGACAAGCTCAGCGACCTAACCCACTGAGCCACCGCGTCCCTTATTCTTTGACCACTAGAGTGGGCTAAAGTACTGAAGAAGATGAAGCAAAATAGAAGGCAGTTAAACCGGAGAGAGACTGCAAAAGTTGTTTTGGAGAAGTATTTAAACAAAACAATTCACTGTGTTGATAAATTATGTTCGAAAGATGTCATGAAGGATGAGCAAGAGGAACAAATTATTTAAGTAATAGAAACAATGATAAGTAAACCAGAGATGCAGCCAGAAAGTTATCAAACAACTGAGGCTACTGCACAAGCATTTGAAAATGCAAAGGACCTAATTGCAATTTTGGAATATAAATCTGAATCCAACAGTTCCTATTATGAAGATGGCTAAATTATGAGTTTCCCAGTGCAATTGGAAAAAAAAGTGCAAGTAAATTTACAATTCTCAAGAGAACAAATTTGAGATCTCTACTTCAAAATCAAAGTGGAAATCGACAATGTTGACATATTTGTTCTAAAAGTCATATTGGAGAAAAAGAAGTTTATACTTATATAATAGACAGATTTTATTATATAAACTGGAGGAAATAACTTAAATTTAACAAGTTAGTAAGTTAAGTGGAATTAGGGTTGATTTTGTATTGGTTTGGCATATGTAGTTTTAAACATAATTCCAATGCATTGTTTTGCGTATATAAAGTGGATTTGAAAATAGGTTTTCTGTTTTTTTATTTTTAAAATTTGAGTAATTTATTTTTAAAGCTGGAGTAATTCTTAAAGCTTGCAAAATATTATTTAAAGTGAATTTGAAAGTATGTATCTATATATTAAAACAAAGTTTAAAAATGCATTAGAATTTATTTGTTATAAAGATGCATTTTTAAAGAAATATTTAGAGTTTTAAAATGAATATAAAAAAGTTTTATATTTATATTTATAAAAGGTTAAATTATATGAAAAAGTATAGTGGTTTTTGTTAATATAAATGATAGAAAGATTAATAAGGATAAATAGAAATATATATCATTTCTCATAACAGGAGAAAAAAATGATTTGGTTAAGGTGATGAGGTAAACTGTTTTAAACAAAGATATTATTTGGTCTTGTTTCTATTGGATTATTACTTCTGGTTTTGAGATTTGGAAAAGAAAAAAAATGAAAGTGAGAATTTAGATTGAAGATTTTATAATTGTGTAGTTATAGGAGTGGACGCGGTGGCTCAGTGGGTTAGGACGCTGAGCTTGTCGATCAGAAGGTTGGCAGTTTGGCCGGTCGAATCCCGAGTGCCGCATAACAGAGTGAGCGCCTGTTACTAGTCCCAGCTTCTGCCAACCTAGCAGTTCAAAAGCACGTAAAAATGCAAGTAGAAAAATAGGGACCACTACAGTGGGAAGGTAACAGCATTCCGTGCACCTCTGGCGTCTAGTCATGCCGGCCACATGACCACGGAGACGTCCTCGGACAAGCACTGGCTCTTTGGCTTTGAAACGGAGATGAGCACCGGCCCCTAGAGTTGGAAACGACTAGCACACCTTTACCTTTACCTTTTTTTAGGAGTGGCTTGAAATAATTATAGGTAATATAAACAGTTGAGTATTAGTATTTTACTGTGTTGGAAAGAGTCAGAAGTCAATATTTTTTTCTTTTATTTTTGTTTTCCATCCTGCATTCACCCCCTTATTATTTTCATTGTATTTTATGCTATAATGTATCTTAATAAACCTTAATACAACTTTTTTTTAAAAAAAGATTTAAAAGCATACTTCAGTTGTACCATACTGTAAACAGAATGCTAA
The DNA here is from genome assembly GCF_964194415.1 of Vipera berus. NCBI lineage: Eukaryota > Metazoa > Chordata > Lepidosauria > Squamata > Viperidae > Vipera > Vipera berus. Next base: position 173,612,921 of record NC_138202.1, read on the forward strand.
ACAGCCATGATAAATTGGTATTATTCCACAAGTCAATTGTTATTTCATTTCATATTATCTGCCACATCTTTGTGACATTATAGCTTAATATTTCCATCTAATTTCATTCAGAGTACATGAAAGGTTTTCCAGCAGAACACTAGAAAGCTTTTAAAAACTCTATACCAGGGGTAGGCAACCTTGGCTCTTTTATGACTTGTGGACTTCAACTCCCAGAATTGAACTGGCTCAGGAATTCTGGGAGTTGAAGTCCACGAGTCATAAAAGAGCCAAGGTTGCCTATCCCTGCTCTATACATTTTGCCTGCCCTATCAGGATCATCTATCACTTTGTACATAACCAGTTTCCCATCTTGATTTGGTACGTCATAACAAAAAGGCAAGGAGACTGTAAATATACTAAAATGCCTAAATATCTCAACAAATTAACTTATGATGTGACCATCAAAATCAGCTGAATGAAATTAGGTTCAACAGATGCAAAGACTAATCTGTAATGAAAACAATACTGTGACACCTGCTGCAAAATAGACAGTAAAGCAAATTTCATTAAATAATCTGCTATGACATTAATTTGCTTACCTTTCGAATAGCAAAAAACGGCCTGTTTAATATTGTCTTGCTCAAGTGACATTTCAGCTAGCCTGACCCATTCCTCCGTGTCACTGGGATTTAAGTGAGCAGCAATCAGTTCAAACTGCAAAGATTTTTCCATATCTCCTTGGTCTTCATAAATCATAGCAAGAGTGGAGAATGGCTCATAAGCAAGTGGAGCTGTTGGGTGCCAAAAGAAAAATGGGTTACTATTCATAATCATTTCAATAAAATGCCTAAATTTGTGCATGCTGCACCTAGCAACAATAATCATTTGAAACTGTTTAAAAACAGATTAGCAGTTCATTTCTGAATATAATGCAAAAAGCTGCTTTGCACCTATAAAACTGTAGCAGCTTAGACTGGAGGAAGTATGGGAAGGATTTCCTATATGGACCCACCCAACTGTTAAGATCTTACTCCGAGACCCTGTTTTGGATGCAAAGCTGGCTGAGGAATTCTGGGAGTTGAAGTCCACAAGTCTTAAAGTTGCCAAGATTGGGGACCCCTGGTCTAGACTCTAGAGAGAGGACAGATAGTAACACAGATTGGGATCTTTTCCAAACTTTCTTCCATGACACAAAAACAGCAGCATTTGAATTTGCTTTTCCCCAAATAATTTTAAATTATTTGGCTGCCGTTGATGATGTTAAGTTAGGCAGTTTTTAATTTTAAAAAACAAAAGCATAATTCAAATATGAGAACTTTTTTAAGAAAAAGAAGCAGTTTTTTTATTACAAATATCTGAAGGCTTAGGGGGAAAATGTGATTTTTCCATTTTTCCCATTTTCCCCCCTAGGCCTTCGCCCCTGCCCCCCCCCCGACTCCAAGGAAAAAGGAAAAAATTGAAACAATAACTTTCAGTTATTTAAGAACTGCAATGGGAAAACTTTTATCTAACACTATAGTTCCTGTATTTAAAGGACAAATAGTGCAATTCAGCATGATGCATTAAACTAGGAAAGAAAGGATTCAGTTGTCTATATCTGACTTATTATCTAAAGATTAGTGGATCTACTCTTAATAAGGCTTCAAATAAAACTCTGTTTTATTATCACGTTGATGGTTTCCTACATCAACTTCTTTTTCTAATTTACAATCCTGCAAAATTAAGATTGTAGATCCCCTTACAGAGAATATTCAAAACATTTTAAACAAAACACAATTAGTAAATGTAATTACAATATTGTCTGGCTTAATTATTCTTTTATATTTAATTGCTATGCCAAATACAGTTACTGTAAAAATGAACTAGGCAGTTCATATTGTACTGCAGATTGTTAAAATAGCAAAGTGAGCTTAAATCAGTAGAGGCTATTTCAACATTCCAAAGAGGAGGAAAACATTTATTGTGCTTTCAAAATGTCCAGCAATGTACCGTATTTTCCAGCGTATAAGACGACTGAGCGTATAAGATGACCCCCCCAGCTTTTGAGATGATTTTCAAGATTTTTCGTCTTATACGCCGGAAAATCAGTGAGCCCGGGAAGGCACGCCCTCCCCTCTCACTGTGGAGGAAGCAGGGCAGGCTGGCGTCTGGCGGGAGCCGGCAGGGCAGTCCTGCGCACACGGAGTGCTCCTTAACAGCCGGGGAGTGTGCACGTGCGCAGGACTGCCCTGCCGGCTCCCGCCCAACGCCGGACGGCTCCGCCGATGCTGCTTCAAGAGGGAAGAGCGTGAGGCACCTGCCATGGCTCCCCGAGGACTCCTTAGGAGCCGGGGAGCGCGTGCGTGCGCAGGACTGCCCTGCTGACTCCCGCCAGACGCCAGCCTGCCTTGCTTCCTCCACAGTGAGAGGGAAGGGCGTGCCTTCCCAGGCTCACTGACTTACAGCCAAGCCGGAGCCGAAAGGGGCTTTTCCTTCCACCCACCCTTTGGAATAGACGCAAGAGCTCCCGGGGTCTAGCGTTTGCAAGGGGGAGGGGAAGGGGCTGAGAGGCTCTTGGGGGTGGGAAGGGAGAGTCATGTTGGAGGGGGGACTGGACTAAGGAGGCTTGAAGTTGCTTTGCAAGAATGGGGGCGCTCGATTGATTTATGTACTATTTTCCGGCGTATAAGACGACTGGGTGTATAAGACGACCCCCCAACTTTTGAGATGATTTTTCATGGGTTAAAAAGTCGTCTTATACGCCGGAAAATACGGTAACATTTCCATGTAGGATTTTCATTCTGTAATATATGTGGATCTTGTGGGATATGTAAAGTTTGCATGTGAATGGGACAAGGGGGAAAGCAAGAATAGCCAAAGCAAAAAGTGGTCATACATCAATTTTAAAGAGTATGTTTTTAAAACCATATATCCATGTATTTCCTTATGGGGTTTATTTCTTCTATTCTACCTTCCTGAAAAGAAATGTTAAAAGTAAACTTTTCAAAGCTTGGCAATTGCAGATTGAGAGCCCAAAGTGTTCAGAAACTATGCATGGGTTAAGTTTGTGCACCTATGCTACCCTACAACACTAATGTAACCAAAAGATCAGTGCTAGAGTAAAATAGCTTTGAACAACATATTTTCTAGAGGGATCATTGGGAAAATTTAAGAAGTTAACAAAAAATAGGAGAAAGTGGTTATAAAAACATAAAGCAGATGCAACATCAGGTCTATAATGACACACTGAATTGTCTTGTATTAATGTTATGTGTCCCTTCTATTTATTCTCAGTAACAAATCTGACCCACAGAAGCATTCAAAGATACCTTGTCTTATGATCTCCATGCACATTAGAATGGCTTCTTCATGTTCACCTCGAGCAAATCTAATGTTAGCTTCACCCATAAGGCCTCTCAGGGCACGAGGCAATTTACTGCGTGGACGTTTTTCCTAGAAAACAGATTGGCATCAATATATTTCAATAAATTCAGTTGTTATTACTACCTACAAAGAATATTTTTCTAGTAAAAATATGTTTAAATTGAGAGTGTTGAACTGTTGATTTAAACTGTTGTTTGACTGTGCAATAGCCATGTACATTGTTTAATATATAATTTATATCATGCATCCACACAGAACCCACTTAATCAAATCCTATCATAAATATTTCCAGTTAAGCAATAAGGATGTGCATGCTTCAAAAAAGGTTTAGAAGAAATGCTTCAGAATCCATAGAAATGGGAACTCAATCCTTCTTTGGGGTAACTAGATCTTTTTTTTTCTTTTCGAGGCTTCCACATAAACCTGAAAAAAAGATGTGGCTGCTTTAAGGGCTCTTATTATATTGCTTACCTTCATCATTTTCTTAGTCTCTCTATTAAGCACCATCTCCAGTGCAAAAACATCGCCCGCTGTAGGTTGCTCAGAGATCTCATCTTCCTCCTCCTCCTCCTCTTCTTCATCATTCTCTCCCATCATGGAGGCAAAAACTCGATGGACAGATTTACTGATACCATCTGATATCTCTTCTGCTCAGAGAAAAAGATTAATAATGTTGTCTAATTAATGTAAAACAGGGAGAGTTCATAAAATCATAAAAGTTGTCCTTGAAGAAAGAGAGAAAGAACCCCAGTTCAAATAAAGGAAAGAGCAAATAGCAAAGGAAAATTGAAGGAAAATTGTAAGCACGGTCACGGTCATGTGGTTTTTCACTTAGCAACTGTTTCTAATCTTATGAAGAAGAATCTTATGAAGAACTTAACGACCATTTTGCCCGTATCAATTGTGGTCACTAAACAAGAACTATTTGTATTAAGACATAATTGTAATCAAACACCCACAGAATCAATAAGAGTAATTCAAGTCTTTAAAGCAGTGGTTCCCAACCTATTCTATACTGCGCACCCCTAGAACGCTTCTGATATATTCTTGCACCCCTTACAAAAGTTCGATATAGCGGCAACGAATAATACATATACACTATAATTTTGAAACTTCTAAACCCAAGTTTTTGCACCTCCTGGAATATCGTCTCGCACCCCCAGCAATATATATTGTGAATATTGGCCACAATATCCAAGGCTGATGAGAGCTGAAGGGCAGCAGGTTCCCTTCTCTGTCGATTAATAAAGTGATAAGCTTGAAAAATAATATGATAGAACATATTTTTATTTATTGGATTTATATACCGCCCTTTCCCGAAGGACTCAGGGTGGTTTACAGGTTATTTAAAACCAAATCAATACAAAAGTTAAAAACAATTAAAAAAAAAGATTAAATCATCCCTAAAAAAATTAAAACCCCAGTTAAAAATTCTCAGCCTGGGCCGGAGAGCTCAAAGAGCCAGGACTTCAGGTCCCAGCGAAATGAACGAAGGTTCATATTATTAGATCATCACTTTAGTTTTTTGTACTTCTACACAAACTGGCAGAAACCCTCAAAAACTTTCTACTCTGGCTCAAGATGCTGTAGACAAGACATATCAAACTCGCAACATCACGTGACGTTGCACGACGCATCGGAGCTTTTTCCCCATTGCTGGCAATGGAGTGGGAGCAGTTTCGTGGTGACATATCTGTCCCCTGGGTCGGCAGTTTGACACCCCTGCTGTAGACTGATCACAAAGGATATACATACATGTTTGAATTAAAGCCTATCAAATAATAATTAGTATTACATACAGATTCCTGAGGCTGGGGAAATTGTGACTTATTTTCACTGCAAAGTGGCAGTGAGCCCCCATGTTCTGATTTATAAATGTGACAGCAAAGCAGTGATCAGGATATTTACCCCTTGGTAAGTGAAAAAATAAGCATAAAACATACCTTCTGCTTCAATATGTCCTTGTATTTCAGTAGACATTCCTTGCCCAGAAGTAGAAGGGCCATCAGGGTCTTCTGCATTTTCCTCAGTGAGTACATTTTGTCCCTGTAAAGTTTAAAAAGAAAATAACATTAATTTTATATTACAGGTAGTCCTTAACTTACAACCATTTATTTAGTGACCGTTGGAAGTTACAATAACACTAAAAAAGTGCCTTATGATCATTTTTCACACTTACAACCATTGCAGAATCCCCATAGTCATGTGATTAAAATTCGGATGCTTGACAACTGGTGTGTATTTATGATGGTTGCAGTGTCCCAGAGTCATGTGATTACCTATTGTGATATTCTGGCAAACAACCTCAATGGGGAGGCCAGATTCACTTAACAACCATGTTACTAACTTAACAACTGCAGCGATTCACTTAACTGTGACAAAATAGTTCATAAAATGGGGCAAAACTCACTTAACAACTGTCTTGCTTAGGAACAGAAATTTGAGTTCAACTGTGATCGTAAGTCAAGGACTGCCTGTATTCTGAGTAGAATATTCAGTGGATTAAAAATACATATATGCTTAAGAAAAACACTATATTAGTGAGTAATTAATTAAAACTGAGGCTTCATTGTATGACTTATTTTGGAAGAGTTCATGAAAATTAAATGGTCAACTTTAATGAATCTGTCAATAGACAATAAAGCTAAGTAATGTAAAACAGGCTTTGTATAGAAATTACATCATTAACTGGACATTATCCTCAATTGACTGCACATTTTGCAAATGACTTAACAAAACTTAGCTACACTTTGGATAACAGAATCATGTATATCTTAAAGTAAACAGAATTGGTCAGAGGTAATTTAAATAAAGTGAACATGTGCCAGCACAAAACTGGTAAGGTAACACAATGTGTTTTACAGTTATAATAATTGCTTTCCTGTCTCTTTGCCTTAGCCCATATGGGATTCCCTTGTATTTTGTATTTACTTAAGTACCCAAAAGCAAAACAGGCTCTTTTATGTCCCCCCAAAAATACTGATAAATCTTCAAACTTTTGAAATCTGGACTGGGCTGCAAAAATCCGGAGGACCACTAAAAGACAGCACACACACAAAAAAAAATCCCACTGCTTTGCTACCACGTAGTGGCCCATCGGATTTTTGCTGCCCGGAAACGAGCCCTAGATCCAGTATTTATCAGGACAAACGCATATCATGAAATAGATGCATAAGAGATATCCCATCATTTACGTTTTCTACTAAAATTATTTTTAGGATTTTATGAGCCAACAGCCCTTATTTAAAATGCAAAGAAGCTATCGGGTACCTGAGTACATAACACACTACTGAAAATGAGGGGAGAACAAGACATTATAGATATAATTACAAACACACAAATAAATAAATAAATAATAAATAAATAAATAATAAAATAATAAATAAATAAACCTTTATTGTCAAAGTACAACATGTGTACATTGAGATTAGCTGAGCCTCCCCCCCCCGTGCTCTCTCCCCCCAACACACAGTGACAACAAACCCTGAAAGAAGTAAAAATTGTAAATAACTGCGAAACAAAAAGGCCTCACCTTTCTTTCGCAGTTTTTACGCTCCTCTCGGCGACGCTCGAACTCCTCGAAAGAGATTTTCCCTTCCAGATACTCAATTAATTCGGGGCTGAACCCCGACATGTTATACTCCGCCGAGGAAACAGCCGCAAACCAATCCCAAAAGCCGCTCGTGCGAACGGCGGGGAACCTATTTCGAAAGGACCGCAATTCCCTCGCTTAAAAGAGTCCGACTACGAATGAAAAGAGTGGAGCCTCGCCGACTTCGATGCCTATTGCGCATGCGTTCGTGGCTGAGGTTTGCATTTTAAATAAGGGCTGTTGGCTCATAAAATCCTAAAAATAATTTTAGTAGAAAACGTAAATGATGGGATATCTCTTATGCATCTATTTCATGATATCCGTTTGTCCTGATAAATCCTGGACCTAGGGCTCGTGGCTGAGGTTGCGCATGCGTTCGTGGCTGAGGTTGCTAGGGGAGGGAGGGCCGAGAAGTTTTCCCTTTCTTGCATTCGAGCGCTTAAAAGCGGAGGAGGGATTTATCTCTTTAAACGGGAAGACCATCAATCAAATATTGTGAGTAATGTTCAAATGCTGTCATACTATTCATGGGAATTATCAGACAGCTCTGTTGTAACTATGCACTAGTACAGGGGTAGGCAGCCTCGGCTCTTTTATGACTCATGGACTTCAACTCCCAGCATTCCTGAGAATTGAAGTCCACGGGTCATAAAAGAGCCGAGGTTGCCTAGCCCTCCACTAGTACCACCCTTGGATCCACCTTTTAACTTTCTCTGTCAAGAATAGGCGACCTGCTGTGCTTGTCCTACTAGCCTCGCTCCACTCAGTTGACGACTGAGAATTCTGGGAGGTGTAATCCAAAAGCTGAAGGGCAGCAAGCAAGTTACTGAAGTCTAACCTTAAACTGTAACTCAGCACTGCCTCTTCCCGTTTGGACCTCTGACTTCCCTCCAAGACAATGGCTGACAAAGTCTAATTACTTTTATATATAAATATAAATAAATATAAATAATATAAATAATAATATAAATAATATATATATAAATATAAATATATATAAATATATATAAATATAAATATAAATGGAATTAAAATAAATAAAACAAAATAAAAATATATCTGTTTGGGGGAAATGAACAAAGAGGTGAGGACAAGGGGAGATACTGGATGAAGATTGTCAGGGGTGGAGAAGGAAAGAGACTGTAGTAGACTCAAAAAAGATCTCAAAATTGAACAGTCCTCTCAACAGAGCTTGAGAGATATGACATCATCTATCTCCAGTCTACAACACAGTCCTTTCAGCAATTCCAAGAAGGCTCCACACCCATTTGCACTACTCGGGTGATCACAAATAAACCTCCAAGTGGCCTCAATGACTCTCTAAAGGAATGCAAATGACCAGCTGTCTGCAAGGAATATAAATCCTTCCATTCTCCACCATCCAGTCAGAGCTGAAGAAGCTTCTTGGATGAGAAGCGAAACGTCTTCAAAGAAAAACAAGAAAGTCCAGTTGTCTCTTGAAAAAGCACTTTTGGGACAACCATTGCCTGGATGATTGAGAATCTCCATATATATTCATTGGCGAACTACAAATTTCATGGAAAATCCCCACCAAGCCCCAGTATAACCCAGGCTGGTTCGAAATGAATTTACTTCCAGTTAGAGACAATATACCTATCCCCTTAATAAACCTAAAATAGAGGAAAAGATGGAGATGAATGGAGTCAGCATAGGTTGTAGAACCTAAGTTTGTATGGTCCTAAATATATTCCTGGAACTTTCCCAGGAAAACAATAGTCACTGGTTACTAGGACATTATTGTGTTTGACTACAGGTGCACTCAGATCATGGATTTTGAGGTGCACCTGGTATTTGATCCTTTGAGCCTCCTTTTTTATAGCTCAATCCCTCATTCTGTAATATTCTCTATTACTTTGTTGTGGTAAAAGGGAAATATATTAACAAATATGATTTAGTGAGTCTACAGAACACCTTCCAGAATATGAATTTAATAGTTTAATATTAAAATAAAGTTATATTCTTGCAAAACCCACTTGTGCAAAAACAGGTATTCATAAAATGACTTATGAGAGACAAATCCTGGAAGAGGGGTTCTAAATGCCACCACACAAAACCTTGTGTATCATTTTAGGGTTACTGTGAGAAAATGCTTATACTGTTGGAGAATCCTGTTCTGCTGGTCAGGAGTGAGGTAATTAGAGCATTCCAAGATTCTGTATAAAAGTGGCATTATAGAAGAAAATGTTCTAGAGTTTCAACACATTCCTGAGTTTCAGAGACATACTTGTAATGGATAGGTCAGGGGTAGGCAACCTCGGCTCTTTTATGACTCATGGACTTCAACTCCCAGAATTTCTGAGTCAGCTATGCTGGGAGTTGAAGTCCATGAGTCATAAAAGAGCCGAGGTTGCCTACCCCTGGGATAGGGTATCTTTTTATATCTTCCAGTCAGAACTGCTGAAAGGAGAGCATAGCTGGTGACAGACAGCATCTCAGACTATCTGCCCTGGGAAGCTGAGTGATATTACCATTATCCATTTGGTGGTCTATTTCAAACAAATGTTGCTTAAGTGTGCCCTTGCTTGCTCATAAGTCGTAAGAGAGCTTGTTCTAAACTTGTTTCAACCCACTTTGAAATCTGTCCTCTAATGTCAGTGGTACTAAGCCTATAGGGAAAAGTGTCAAAAGTAGCATAGCACAGTTTGCCATATTCTAGTCTCCACTCTCATCTTTCCATAGTACAGTATTAGGGACACATCAAGGGACTTGGAAAATTGGGGAGTGGTTCCGAGCAGAATTGAGCTCCAAACTTCTGTTGCTAAGTGAGACATTTCTTAAGTGAGTTTTGCCCCATTTTATAACCTTTCTTGCCACAGTTGTTAAGTAATCACTACAGTTGTTAATAACATGATTGTTACGTGAATCTGACTTCCCATTGACTTTGCTTGTCAGAAGATCACAGAAGGTGATCACATGATCCCGGAATGTTGCAACCATCATAAATATGAGTTCGTTGCCAAGCATCTGAATTTTGATCACATGACCATGGGGACACTGTATAAAAAATGGTCATAAGTCACTTTTTTAGTGCCATTGTAACTTCAAACAGTCACTAAATGAACTGTTGTAAGTTGAGGATTACTTATATACCTTGTCCTATAGCTTAATCCAAGATACAGGGTCTAATGCTGTTCAAGATCCACAAAGGCTGCCTAAAGAGAAGCAGTATTCTGAGTAATATATTTCTCAGTAAGGTGTTTAAATGTAAGACAATGGTTGTCTAAACAACCTTGTTTAGCCCATATGTTTTGTTTTAGAGCCCATATGTCTGGCCTATAGAATCTTTTGAAGCTCTTCCAGTCACTTTTTCTTACCATCCTGAACACCCTGATATCATTTGTAAATGCAGCCACTCGTTGCTCAGTCTGAATTCCAGATCATTGATATATAATTCAAAAGCGCTGCTCTCCACAGTTAACTTTCCATTTTCACAAGTACAAGAATGCTTCATTTATTACCACTTGGTTTTCTGTTTTTCTCTAACCGCTTGCCGATCCATGACAGCCCCTGCCTTCTTAATCTCTAGCAGCCAAGTTTAATACACAGTGAGAAATTTTGTCAATGGCTTTTTTGCCAATCCAGGTACAGATAGTACAATTCTTGGTATCATCCATGTCTGCATGCTGGTTCACTTGTTGTTGTTAGTTGCGAAGTCGTGTCCAACCATCGCGATCCCATGGACAATATTCCCTCAGACCTTCCTGTCCTCTACCATCTTCTGGAGTCCATTGAAGCTCACACCCGCTGCTTCAGTGACTCCATCTAGCCACCTCATTCTCTGTCGTCCCATTCTTCTCTTGCCCTCAATCTTTCACAGCATTAGGCTCTTCTCCAGTGAGTCCTTCCTTCTCATTAGGTGGCCAAAGTATTTGAGTTTCACCTTCAGGATCTGGCCTTCTAAAGAGCAGTCACGGTTGATCTCCTCTAGGACTGACTGGTTTGATCGCCTTGCAGTCCAAGGGACTCACAAGAGTCTTCTCCAGCACCACAGTTCAAAGGCCTCAATTCTTTGGCACTCAGCCTTTTTTATGGTCCAACTTTCACTGCCATACATTGCAACTGGGAAGACCATAGCCTTGACTATACGCACTTTTGTTTACAGGGTGATATCTCTGCTTTTTAGTGTGCTGTCTAGATTTGCCATGGCTTTTTTTTTAAAATTCCATTTATATCCCGCCCTTCTCCAAAGACTCAGGGCGGCTTACAAGCTTAGCAGTAGCCTTCATTCTGTGTATATGCCTGCTTATTAGGGCTGGGTCCTCATTTTACCTACCTCGGAAGGATGGAAGGCTGAGTCAACCTTGAGCCTGGTAGGATGCGAACCTGCACTAATTGCAGGCAGCTGGTGTTACTTAAGGAGGCATTAGCCCACTGCTCCACCAAGGCTCCTCCCCAGGAGCAAGCGTCTTCTAATTTCTTGGCTACAGTCCCCATCTGCAGTGATCTTGGAGCCCAGGAAAATAAAATCTGTCACTACCTCCATTTCTTCCCCATCTATTTGCCATGAATTGAGAGGGCCAGATGCCATGATCTTGGTTTTCTTAATGTTAAGTTTCAACCCAGGTTTTGCACTCTCCTTCTTCACCCGCAACAAGAGGCTCTTTAGTTCTTCTTCACTTTCTGCCATTTAAGTTAGCTTTAGTCTTTTAGATGCAGAAAGGGATTGATATATTATGGCCCTACAAGTAATTTACTTTGAGGATTTGAATAGCCAAATTAACCTTTACGGTTTGCTTTACTTTTGGATTTCACTTTACAAGATTTTGTTACCTTTAACATGCAGACTACTTCTTGATTATCTTTCTCCTTTTTATAGAGGTTATATCCAAATATAACTATGTCATACTGATTATTTCCATTCTCTCACACTATATTTCTTACCAGAAAAAGTATTGGTGAAAAGTATTGATGTAAGCTTGATTTAGTTTCCTTTTTTATCTCCTGCTTTTAATTTCTTTTGCTTTCAGTATATGCTGTATAACATTGCTTATCCCACAATGGAATAGTTTGATGGATATATAACTATGTGGAAATAGTTCAAAGTTGCCATTATTCCCTTAAAAGTAAATCCTTGAGGATGGATTTTCATTTATGTTGTGCATATTCCAACAGTGATAAGCTAGGTACATTTAAAACTATTTAAATGGTGTCACAGCTACTGAACAATATAAAAGCAGAGTGATTTTGGAGTCAAAATCTTTAAAGGAGAATTTCTTTTTTCCTGGATAATAAATGTAGACACATAGCAGTGTTCCAATATCTCAGGGGTTGCCACAAAGAAGAGGGAGTCAAGCCATTCTCCAAAGCGCCTGAAGGCAGGACAAGAAGCAATGGATGGAAACTAACCAAGGAGAGAAGCAACCTAGAACTAAGGAGAAACTTCCTGACAGTTAGAACAATTAACCAGTGGAACAACTTGCCTCCAGAAGTGGTGAATGCTCCAACACTGGAGGTTTTTAAGAAGAGACTGGACAGCCATTTGTCTGAAATGGTATAGGGTGTCCTGCCTGAACAGGGGGTTGGACTAGGGTCCCTTCCAACATCATCATCATTATTATTACCAAACAGGATAATTATGATTAATTAAAACAAGGACATGCCCATTGGAGAGTGCTAATCTACCAAATAATTTTAGCCATAGAGAAGAAAAGGTGCTTTTAGTAAAATCACATGTATCTACCAGGTGATATGCCAAATTAATTGTAATGGGCGTAATTTTCTACAAAATGGGAGAATATATATTGTTTCATTTTGATGATTCACATCAATCAACAACTCTCCTCCCATGGATAGCTCATAGAAAAATATGAAATTATTTAAACTCTCCAGTTCAAAAATATATTCCTTCCATCAGCCATCCTTTTTTGGAAAACAGCCGAGTAAATTAGTACCATTAAGCTACCCTTTTCTTCCCCACAAAGATAACATTGAGATTCATTGATATAACCATGGAGTTTTCTCAACAACAATATGGAATGGCTTGCCACTCACCTTTTGTCAGGGTATTAATTTAATAGCTAAACAGCTTATGTAATGATGTAATGGAATATAAGGTGGATGATGCAATGATAGGAATGACTCAGCAGGGTTTGTGTCTCTTTAGGAGCCTGAGTATAAAAGGGAAGGCTTTGCTGCAGTCTCTGTCTCGTCTGTTTCCTACTATAACTGCTGTGTGTTGGAGTTTGCTGTATTACCACGTGTATGTATGTTGTTACTGCTGTATGATATTGTAAATAGGGTATGATAAACTACCATTTAACATAGACAGTGTTTACTGCATTTACTCCTGGGTTATCTCAGCACAATAAGACTGTGCATGCTCTGACACCTTTGCTCCTTCACTCTTGCTAGCTGTATTCTTTTTCAGGCACTTCTGTTGATCAATTAACAGTCAGGGATGTCAAACTACAGGCCCGTGGGCCAGACACGTCATGAAGAAACTACACCCACTCCATTGCCGGCAATGGTGAAAAAGCTCCGATACATTGCGTGACATCACATGACGTCGTGAGTTTGACATGTCTGGTCTAAGTAATTCCAAGCTAAAAAATTTTCACTATTCTTTCCTATATCCGTGTTTGCAATGCAACATGTTACTGTTGAACAAAAACAAACAATCAAGTAACTTAGCAATATAATGCTTTCAGAGTTAGTTCTACCCACTGCTTAAAAGACTTGGTGTGAAAATTGAAGCCAGTTCTATATGGTTGAAGAACACTATAAACATATTTTATTTTTTCCTTTTATTAATACACAAAATATTAAAACTGAAAAAATACACCAAAATACTCTAACATAAAATACCTGAGCAGACTGAAGGCAAAAACACTCATTATTACATTCAAAAGCATTTGAGCAAAATAGAAATGCAGTTAACAATATTCACAGACTGCAATAAATGGTCTCTTGAGTGGCACTTTTCATAAATCTCATGTATTCCATGGAAAAGGTACTAAGATATACAATAACCATGATTTGTAATGGAACTTGATGTATAAAATATTTAAAAATTATGCACACCTACAACTGACTGCTTAAAGTATCATTCAGACATTTAGAAGAGTAAGCACTTTTTGAAACAGAAGAAAGCTTCCATAATTGCTGGCTTGATTGGAGCAAAATTGTTCTCAAGGAACGTGTGCAGCTCCCTTTTCTGCAGGATGAAATACTTTTTTCAGTCTTTTTTAGGACTCCATCTTCTTCTGGGAGATCACATGTTGGCAGTTACTGATGGTGGAGCTGAAAGTCTCCAATAAAGAATTATTGCTATCTTCCCATGTACATTTAATTGCTCCGCCCCAAATTTCCAGAATTCCCATAACAGTAATTCACAATTGAATTGTATAATGTATAAACCACATTCAACACAGCTAAAGAAAGCCCTGTTCACCATTGTCTACCATCTAAGTCTGAGGTAAAGAGCTTATCACATCAACTTTTGAATTTGCAGATCTGTAATTGAAAATTAAAATATAAATATATGTATAAATTACGCTAAGTTCAATAATGTTTACAAACGTCATATCCTATGTTTTACTTTCAAGTGATATCAAGGTCACTTCTACTGTATAAAACAGAAAAAGCCAACGGAATTAGTCTTGTTTATTATGAAAATAAAGTGTCATGGTCTCAGAAATGTACTTTTTCAGAGCAGTATATCAACATATTGCAGAAATGGATATTTATAATCTAGAGAATGACCAGTGCAAAAAATGCTTGAACAGAATCCTTTTGCAACAGAACAGTCCTGCTCTTTCTTCTGAAAACCACTTCTGAAATCTGCAGTATGTGCAATGTGATGTTTGTAGAACGGAAGCTACAACTGAAAGAAGTGATAGGCAGACATGGGAAGACAAGTCCGCACTTCTTTTATCCTTGCATAATCCTACAATCAAGCCAGTGATTGTCTTAAGAAGTTAATAAGAAAAGTCAAATACAAAGAGAAACTAGTTATCAAAAAAGAATTATTTTAAGAATGTTACTTCCAGATATCTAATTTCTTTACAGAGCCATATTTTAATTTTCATATTTGAAATAGACAATTAAATTGAAGAGTGTATGGTATTTAGCACTCACCCAGACACATACATACACACACATACACAAGCACATATTTCAGACATGAAAATATATTCAAATGCTGACAGAGATACGATACCCTTGAATCATTAAATGATGATTGATAGTAACTGTCTTTGATTAAAATGTGTAATATTGCCTCAGTAAATGGAGTGCTTCCATTCAGAGAACCATGAAGGCTCAAAAATATGCACAGATCTGCAGGATTCAATAAGAAGAATGTGCTGAGAACCTTAGCAATGGACTGCATTTATCTACTGAAATTACTAATCCCCAAAAGGAGCACATTTATGAGACTTTAATTCTTTTAAGTACACTATAACATCTGTATCTACAAGTAAGCATTTGGCCATAGTAACAAGATTATTTAAAAACTGATCTTTATATTGTTAATTAGCACCAAAAATGAACACATCTAACAAAAATGAAACAACTGTTTTTAAAAACTCAAAAATATATTTAATGCAACTAATCATCAGCTTCACAAGCCTTAAACATGGATATCTGTAAAAGGCAATAAATCTTATTCTAGCTTATAAGATGACCATAATGAAACCATTAAAAACCAGTCAAAGCTTAGTTTATCACTATAGATAGAGTAACTGACTTTGCATATCAAGCCTCCCAGAAATGAAGAGAACTTTGCGTAACAGGAACACTAAGATATTGGCCCTTCCATCAGTAGATTATTTTATAACAGAAATGCCTATTGTAATTGACACATGGTTTCAGGAATATGAAGGAGTCAGTGTAATTAAAAGGTTCGATTGAGAAGATTAACTTCCACTGGAAGTGAATAAAAAGAAGCACATTTCTTTCTTCTATGGCTCTTTTGGCATTCCTCAATAACAGTATCAAGCACAGCACTGTGCTTGTCAACGTGTCTTCTCAGCTAACAAATTTCCTCTCCAACTTACTTATAGTCTTTTATTCTTTTAAAGTAAGCTAGCATGCTACAAGAACCAGGACCAACCTATATTTCTAATGGTGTCTCTGGGCCATATATTAGAGACAAACCTGAAAAATAAAGAGCATGTTTTTATGTGTTTGTGTTCATGTGTGTGAGTGCATGTGCATCTGTGCATAAAATCTAATGTTTGTTTGCGTTCTGTTGTGACTGGATATGCTGACCATGGCAACCATTTAGTGGGAATGCCTGTTAACATGCTCTGAAAATTCCAAATATGCCCACTGGCCACAAAAGACTAAGGAGCTCTGTCTTCAAGTAATTGGGAACATATACAGTAATTTGCAAGTGTCCCTGGGACAGAATTATTTATTTATTAAATGTATATGCAGCCCATCTCATGATTGAGCAACAATACAACTAAATTTTACTGTAAGGAAATTTACATTTTTTTGGTTTGTTTTTATACATTGCTATAAAAATATTGTGAAGTTTATTGTCTCCAACATCTGAAAATAGTTTGGAGATACTATCTAATACTTTTATCTATCTGTTATCTTACATTTTAAAACTTTTTTAGTGGATGGAAATCCTTATAGATTTGTTTTAATCAATTGCGTATTTAATTTGTGATGAACCATCTCTACATTTTGCAATTTTACTAGTTTACATGTAAATATAATTAATTATAATAAATAAATTTTTAAATGTACATTTGAAAAATGTGGATATATATATATATCAAGGGCTTCAGAAAACAATTTCTCTCTCTCTCTCTCTCTCTATTCTATCTATTGGTGGGATTCAAATAATTTAACTACTGGTTCCGTTTGTTGTCATCACTGGCGCGATGCGCCTCACATATTCGTCATCACTGCATTGTCGTCATCTCTACTGCGACGCGCCTTGTATATTTGTTATCACTAGCGCAACGCACCTCGTATATCTGTCATCACCAGTGTGCCGCGCATCACATTGATGTCATCACTGGCATGACACAAGTCACATAGACATCATCACTGCCGTGACATGCCTCGCCATGGCAGCATCACCAGCGCGATGTGCCTTGCAATTTTTATTGTAACCGATTTGCTAAACTCAACAAAAAATTAGGTATCGGTTCTGCCGATGTGAACCGGCTGAATCCCACCACTGTATCTATCTATTTCTGGTGATGGAATCCTTTGCAACATGATTTTCTGCAAATTTTTGGAAAGGGAAAAAGCAGAAAGTATTTTAAACCACAGATAGACTCACAAAAGATTTTTAAAATCCTCAAGGGGGCAGGAAAGCAGAGGGGATTAAACATCTCTCTTCCTCCTGACCTTTAATTATATTGTGTATGATTTATAAGAGTCTACCCTCCCTACCCTTTTATTATTTTTAAGTATTGTGGTAACCTTCTTTATGATAGTATGTCAATAAAGTTTGGCTTGATCCAATGGCCTACAGTAGAATAGACAATATGGGTAGTCCTTGACTTACAACCAGTTGCTTAAAAGAGCAGGGCACTCCCATACGTAACGACCCCATACCCTACCGTTTGGGGTCATGTGATTGCACTTTGAGCACTCAGCAACTGGTACACAATTTATGACTTTTCCCCCCAGAAACACATTTACTTCTGGTTTCCAGCAAAAAATGGCCATTGTGGACAATGTATTTGCTTAACAATCACAGCATTTTCTTAACCACTGTAAAAAGGTACAGGTAGTCCTCAACTTACAACAATTCCTTTAGTGACTGTTCGAAGTTACAACAGCACTGAAAAAAATGACTTATGACCAGTTTTCACACTTATGGCCATTGCAGCATCCCCATGGTCACATGATCAAAATCTGGATGCTTGGTAACTGGTTCACATTTATGATGGTTGCAGTGTCCCAGGGTCATGTGATCACCCTTTGCAACCTTCTGACAAGCAAAGTCAGTGAGGAAGCCAGATTCTCTTAACAACTGTTACTAACTTAACCACTGCAGTGATTCACTTAACAACCACGGGAAGAGAGCTCATAAAATGGGCAAAACTTACTTAATAAACAAAAATTTTGGGTTCAATTGTGGTTGTAAGTTGAGGATTACCTGTAGCACAGCTGGGGATGATCACAAAGTGGCATGCTTAATGACTAGCACAACTTATGACTTGTAATTCCGGGCTCATAAGATCATATGTTGAGGGACTACCTATAGACTGTATTTTAGAAACTGAAATGCAAACATTTTAGACAAAAGTCACTAATCTATTTCAGTTGCATCCCAGGGCTTCTACACATATTCCTGTCACAATTTTGACTTCCCTCCATCTCTTGAAATATCATAGTCTGCACCTTTTTTTTTAGACTTTAAAGCAACATGTCATGCACAGGAAAGAGAGCTATTATTAAAATTCAGGAAGCATATTTAGAAGTTCAAGTTTAGTTGTCAGTACTTTGGAAAAGGATTCATACTGCTGGACTGTCAAATAGTAATCATTATGAAAATATTACAGCATATGCTTTTGTGAGAACAATTATTCATGAGAAGATGGAAAGCACTAGAACTGTGAATTTAACTATAATGTTTTGCAAGTTGGTTCACTAAAATGCCACTACTGAATAATCAAGCTATGTTCTTTTTTAATCAATGAAAATATTTCAAGTATGTTTCACACCTTAAATATTTATCACTCAGACTAGCATCAAGTTTAAAAAATCTAACAAAATGAACTAAAAATTTATTCTTCACCCTTTTCAAAGTATGGGTAAGTTGTTCAATCATACTTCCTTGGCATAAATATTCAGAAATATATTAACAATTACAAATACTTTTAACAAATTTCATGTAAAATAGTTAATATTAATGTTGATTTAGCTACATTATCTTATTTTCTAGAAAAAGGAATTAGGATCTTCCAGGTTACAAATTAACTCTAAAATGTAGGCTACTTAAAAGACTAAAATATTTTATATTGTTCAGAACATATTGCAGTGAACAGAAACATATTTTATTGCATGAACAATGCAGCACCCATGCAGATATCAAGAGCTATGAGTTATGAAATGATTAATTATATCAACCATATCACAGAAGATGAGTCTGAGATTCAAGTGTGCAAACAGGTCATCCTTTACTGCAAATTATTTTTTCACTAGGTTTTTTTTTTGGCAGATATACATTTGTTTAGAGGCACTAGAGATCAGAAATGGTGATCTAAAGCTTAAGGATACATTTAACATTTCTGAACAGAGGTATTTTTAAATAAATGTTTGAGGCATGTGTACCCCACTGGTAAGCAATATTAAAAAATCTAGCAGGTTTGAAAATCAAAGTTGCCTACTATATCCATGCTTAATGCATAATTCCAAGAACAACCCTGCAGATGCTGAAGGATTGGAACATGCCCTCCTTTCACCTACAACCCACCAGGCCCTTCTGAAATTTTCGAAACTCTGCTGAGTTTCTCTTGTTTTTAATATAGCAGTTGCATGAGAAAGTTGCTGTTCAGGAACCAGAATAATAAAAAAAAGCCACCCCTTAATCACATGGACCTAGGCACGAAGATTTTGAATATGGTCCCTCCTCTTTGCTTATTATTTCACCAGCAATTCTCATTATTGTTTAATTGCACATGGAAGAATCCAAAATAAAAAGTTAACACTTGCGGTTTTATTCTTAGACAGTTCTTATCTCCAAATTGGTTTCTGATCCTAAAGATATACAGAAGCCAATCTGAATCTTTAGGAAGAAGCATTTTCTCAAAAGCTAACTGAGGTCCAGTGGCTTAAATGAAACTGGAGATGGTCTCTGCTCCAGTGGTTTGAGCCCTAGCACTGCATGGTGGAGTGAGCTCCCGTCACTTGCCTCAGCTTCTGCCCACTCAGCAGTTTGAAAACATGTTCTAGGTAAGTAGATAAACAGGTACCACTTCGGTGGGGAGATGTGCTGCTACGTCGTGCAGGGGGCAGATTCCTGCTGTGTCTGAACCTTCCCAGTTGTGACACCCGTTTGCAAAGTAGCTCCAGTAGAAGGAGGGGGCCTTGGGTGCTGCTGCAGGAAGAGCTGCTCATCTTTCTTTCTAGTGCAAACCTAGCTCACCCTCCTGTGGCGCACCTTGGGAAGTGTGTGAGTGTGTACCACAACAGAGCTAGTAAATTGGCAGCCAAACTACTACTCTTCATTAGCACTGTATTCTCCTGGCTAATGTAACAATGCCATATACTACTACTACTACTGCTGCTACTACTACTAATAATAATAATAATGTCTTATTCGGCTATGGGAACTTAATATAGCTGCTCTTGTTGATTCCTGGAGACTGCCTGGATTCTATTAAAAAGTAGTAATGTTTTAATTTTAAAATTTCCTTAGACTACTTTCCTGAAATACTTCCAGTCCTACAGATAGTTGCATGTTTAACTGAAGAAAATCTGAAAGCACTCAAATGGGCTTTCTTGTAAGTAGCCTGGCTACAATTACACTGCTTCTTATTTGTTTTCAATGGACACTGTAAATCCAAATTAAAAGCAAAAAGAGGCATGGTTCCAAAATAGGAAAAAAAGCAAAACGTTTCAGATAAAAGTGTAAAACTATTCTCAATATACAATCTAAAACTATACATTATTAATTTATCGGCAGGTACAAAAATATGTAAAAAGGATAATAAAAGTACTATACATCCTAAGTATGCACAATTCACACAGCATGTAAAATAGCATCTATTCATTAAGAATATGATTAGAGATTATTCAATTCACCCGCTTCTCATATACAGGTATCAGACCACAATCAACAGCTTTGATTTTCTATTAATACATAAATTTGTAACAGATTGTCCAGAGGTGACTTACAGATTCTAAAGTGTATTGGACAGCTCCTTAACTTCTAATGGTTTGTGTCTGAACCATAGATTATGAGCTAGTATATCATAAGCTACCACCACGTTAATAAATATTAGCTACCATGACACACACACATACCCACACCATATGCACTGCAAAATAGATAAAAGTTATACAGTCAGAGCCTTTACTAAGACCCATTAATAAATTCAAGTTCTCATTGGCATCTGATTAGAAGGACAAGCTTCCCAGGAGATGCCAATGCATGAATTTGAAGAGAACTTTTGTGCCCTTAGCTTCTGCTTGAGAAAGAATAATTTGGCAAGTGCCATTTCCCTTACTGTGGCACTGACAAGAGACAAAAGATCACTGCCAAAATTCTATTTAGCATACAGCTATAAGATGTATAGAAATGCTTTCCAAGGTCAGCCTTCATTGAAAGAGGTCTGAGAATAGATTGCACTACTGTGTTCTATGCCAGCTGTTGGCAAAAAAAAAAAAGCCCAGGATAGCAGTAAAACAGACTGACTGCAAGACACAGAATACACCGGCAGCTCAGTTTAATGCCAGAAAATCAGCTGAAAATTAGATAGTGGAGGACTTTTTTCAAGAGACTTACTAAGAACATTTTAATACCTTATTAAAAGTATGTCTGGATACCAAGATTGGCTTGACCTTGAAGCATTCCATGTAAAGACGGTAACAATAGCACATGTAATGATTCACGCACAGCATAATCTACTAAACTGTTAAAATTACAGAACAATTCTATAAATATTTTTAAATAAATTAGGGGGAAAAGAATGATAAACAGAGACAAATAACTAACCAAAGGCACTTTAGGCAGGAATTATAGTGGATACAAGTAAGGAAAGTATGTATTATAACTTGGTTTAGAGGAAACCTATCTTTCCAGGAGCAATTGGAAGAGGAAATGAGCCATTATATAAAAGAGGTGCTAAGATATGTAGTGATTGCCAACTTTTAAGCATTCATAGTAATATGCAAAAGCAGCAAAAAATTATCTTTAGATATAATGCTCATACATTTTATTTAAAGAAGCAAAATATTTGCTGCTTTTTAAATGGTTATATTAACGTAGTTCTGCCCAAAGACATGTCCTTTTAAAACTTCTTAGTGCATAGATAAGTATTGATTTATTTGATGCCTACGTTTTATCAATCCAAATAATATGGAAACATTTTTCCAATCAACTAGAAGTGCCTAGCTCTACACTAAGATAACTTCTGATGGACCTAAGAGGTGCTGAATAACATTAGCAAAATGTTACTCTAATGCAATACTTCTAGGATGCATTTTAAAATCTCCGTATTTAGCTCTAGGGAACTTTTCTGAATTGTTTTGTTTGTCTGTCTTTAACCTGGACTTTCCAACATAGTTATTAGGAATTATAAGAACTGCCCAGTGATGTATATAGAAAGGAACGTATTAGAGAAATGATCAAATGATCATTTACACAATGCAGTGTTTCACTGCCTTTGAATAAAATGGCTTCTATGCAGAGAATACTCCATTAACAATCCATTTCTACTGTGAATGGATTTCGCAATACATACTGATATCTTATTTATTCCAGCAGTAATATTGCCAAAATAAATATGGGAATGGTGATTCAAAATTATTTCCTATATGTTTGTCCATAATGACAGATTTTCCTCTGCATAGAAATATTCACCAGCTCTAACTACAGATTTTAATAGAACAGGCAGCATACAATCTTCTTGTATACTTACTAAATTACATTATATTGAGTACACTTTTATGTACTGCTTTCAATTATCTCATAAATTTGCAACCTCGGATATGTCTTTGGACACATTAGTATTATAAATTGTATTAGAACCAAAGGAAAAACAAAAATATGTCAGTTGCCAGTAATTGGGTAAGAACTTATAATCATTTTTATCAGCAATTCAATTGTTCTGTCTGTCAGTTTAGTGTCACTTGTTGACTGAAGTAAGAATACAGAAGTATATGGTACATGTAAACTTGCAATTTTAAAATAAATAAGTAAAAGCCATTTGCTTCAAAACCAAGGAACTGATGCAACCATGTTTTCCCTCAGTGTCAAGAACAAAGTGCTTACTGAGTAACACATTTATGCAACAATTTCTTTTAAAAATTAGTAAGTAAAAATATTGTTCTCTTATCATGAAATATCACTTTGGAAACCTAAAGCCTTTCCATTTTCTACTATAGATAGAAGATGAGGCTTAGGTTTTCCTATATTATCTATACTTCCACATCTATTACTGTTTTGGCCAGCTAAAGATTTTACACAATGCTGCATAATGAATGTAAAAAAAGAGGAATTATTACAAAGTATGGCATTTGATATAAATAAACAGGTGCAAAAACTACAGCAGCAACAGAGAAAAGAAGTGGAAAATATGCTGCAATCTTCAATAATTTACTGTAGGAAGAGAAAAAAAGAGAATAAAATAAAATTATTCAAGCAATGAGATGTATGAGTACTTTTGTTAGTCTTAGTCTTTCCTAATCTCACATGGTATTTGATTTCAACTCCCACAATTCCCAAGCCAACATGATTATCCTGCCTGGAGATACAGGTATAATTTATTGGTGGATGGGGTTATCAAGCTGGAAAGGCTGACATAGCAAATAAACAACAGATATTATTGAAGCAATACTATGGAGTAACGTTCAAGATATAATTACTTTGCAGAAAAACATCCTAGAATATGCTAAGCCAAGAAGCTGAAATTGTATCACCTCAGCTTGTAGGAGAACCATCTACCCCATGGCTGATATTTAAAAGAAAAAAAATATGTAAAGTCAATATAATTTCCATTCCCTCCCTCACCAGTTTATAAGAGAGCAATTCATACAGTTTCTTTCACTTCTGTAATAATGACTGCATGAGAGTTGTCAGCTAGCAGAATTGCAAAATGTTCTGAAATGATCTGAAAAATTCAGTTTATTTTTAGTGTAGGAAACAGAAAAAAATAAGACTGGAACAAGATGCAAATAAATAAATCCCATCCCCATCCTCTGATTACAGAGATCTTTTGTTGGATCTAAAGCAGTTCTGAAAGCTAAAAGATTCTTCTTTGCTTTGGCCCAACTCCTAATAATGTACTATCAGAAGGGAAAACAATTTGATACAAGAGTGTTCAATGTAGTGCAATTTAAAACAAAGATAATTAAAGTACCTTGATTTAAGTTTTGTAGTACTTGTATTCATGAGTATATTCAAAATAATTATCAGAATAACAGCAACAAATCTACATGGATCAGGATCAAGTCTGATATGGTATCTAATTTAAAAAGAAAGAAAACACAAAGGACTATTGTATTACTCACATGCAACATTATTTTTCTAGATAGCAACAACAAAATACACTAAAGGAGCTAAAAAAAGATGGTTGAAAATAAAATAAGCAGAGAAATAGGGAAATCAATACCATGTCATTAGATGGCCCAAATGCAACTTTTCCTCTCAATTAAAGCTGTTTTAACAATCAAAAAATTGGGTCACTGTGAACTATCTCACATTTCAGAAACTGGGGAAAAAAACAATGCCAATTTTAAGATAATGAAAAAATACTTATAATGGATTTTTCATTTCAAGACAGTTTCCTAGTATGCTAAACATTTAACACATTTGTGGTTCTAAGTTATCTTTTAACTTTTTTTTATTAAAGAGTTTTAAAACAAAATTTTACAATATATATCCCCAAAATCCACCCGCCCCAAACCCCCCCTTCCCCCCCACTTCCCAGAGCTGAATACAGGGTTATAGATATAATAATCATATTCTAACTAACATTATCCATTATAAAATTAACCAAATTCATAATGTGCTTTAACTCCCCTTTAACATAGATACATTCAAATTATTAAAAACATAATAATAATAACTTAAACAAAAATATAATCAATACTAATACTAAAATTAATAACAATATCCCTCTAAAATCTACTCATAAGCTAAATGGAACTTTTTAGTCCCATATTTGTTCTGAATATAATCTATCCATCTTCTCCAAACTGAAATATATCTTTCTTGTGAATGATCCTTCAAATAAGCAGAAATCTTAGACATTTCTGCAAGATTCGATACCTTAAGTACCCATTCTTCTATAGTAGGCAAACTATCCTTCTTCCAATATTGTCCCACCAGTAACCGTGCTGCTGTTATCAAATTCAACATCAGATTGGTTTCTTTAGTATCACAATCTACAACAATACCCAATAAAAACAATTGTGGAGAAAAGGAGGCCCCAGCGAGATTTGAACTCGCGACCCCTGGTTATCTTTTAACTTTTAAATATTTATTTCTCTAGTTCTCTGCCTGCTAATGTACTGTGACTAACTCTCACATTCATTAGACATTTGGACTGATTTCATATACACAACCAAATAGTTCATGAACTCTTCTAATAGCACATATATTAACTTACAGGGCCATCTCATAACATTTTTTAAAAAATAAAACCTGCAAATTTGGAATGATTACCTGATATTTTTTAGCCAATAAATTAAAGATGGACAACTAAGAAGCACAATCCATGAGGTTAAGTTGATGACTGTGACATGCATTTTAAGGCTATCTATAATGTTGTCATTGGCCATGGTGATGCTGGGTGAGTTTCTTGCTTCTGAAAGGCAATCCTCTGATCTGCAGCTGTTCTCCCCTTCAATTTTTGAATCTTCTGATTTAGGTTCTGGGTTCTTTATGGGCTATAAAAAATATAAGTATATTTCACAGGTTTTTCAGCATTAGTTAATAAAAAGTATGAAGAGTAAATTGAAATATCCACAAAATAATTTCATAATAGCATGGTGACCAATAACATACAAATGTAATTCAGTCATTTAAATTCATGGGATCATATATTATTGTTTTATTTCAAATCAGACTCCTGACTGATGGAGGATTAATACTATTTTTAATTACTGTCCCCATCTTGATTAGTTCTTGCTATCACTACATTATTATGAAGAATTATTCAAGCACTGGAAACACTAAAATAAAACAAGTAATCTATTTCTTCTTAAAAAGAAGCTAGGAGATCGAAGAAACAAGATTACAGTGGCAAACAAGCCGGCCTGGCCTGATGGGTTTGGGGTTTTAATATTGATTTTAATTAATTTATTGCATTGGGCATAATTATTTAATTTTCTTTTAACTTTTGTACCTTGTATTTTTGATATTTATTGCCCTGTACACCGCCCTGAGTCCTTCGGGAGAAGGGCAGTATATAAATCAAATAAATAAATAAATAAAATAAACTAAGCCTGATCTAATAGAGGTTTTTTTAACCCTTTCACCATAGGGGAAAAATAGTTAAATCCCCATGAAATAATGTTGAGTCGTGATATTCTGCAAGAACAGGAAATCTGTACATGTTAAGTACAAATGTTCTTAAGCCAACAACAAAAAGCATAAACAGACTTACCACATTACCATTTAGTTCAGATATTAAATTTGAATGGAAATTAACAACCTGTAACAGCAAGCATATATTTTAGCTACAACATTATATGCCTATGATCACAGCTTCCTAAAGTTAATGGTTGTGCTTTACTATTCTATACTTCATTGTTCTACAGTTTACTTTTTATATATATTTTAAAGCACTTATCTGGCATCTTTGTGGTTTTCTTATATTGCTCGAGCATTATACAATCTTACCACATTACTGAATTCATATATAATACTCTACATATTTGGAACTTCTTTGGGATTTTACTGCTACATTATTTAAAATCCATTTCTTAAAATTTTTTAGTCTGCGTTCTTCCTTGGAGAGAAAGATTAATGAGCAGGGAGCATAAAACTATATCAGGGGCAAAGGGATGAATAGTATAACCTCGTTAAGAATTATTCAACAGCTCTCCATCCTTCTGACTTTTCCCTAGAGGCACTTCTGTGTTGATTACCAGCAATGTTATCTGATCAAAGCAGTAAATTTTTACACATAGGTTGTACATAGACTCACATATGGGTGACATGGATGATCTAAATGCCAAACTAGCAAACTAGATCTAAACTAGTGAGAAATGATCTAATCAATCTGTAGCCTAAAAATGTCAATACTATGTTTGTATTATGTCACAAAACTTTTATTGTTTAAATACCTTGAATATATAATGAAAATAAGTCATCATTATGGCTAGTGCTCCACAGGTAGTCCAGCTAAGAAAAAACATTGAAACTGCAACACAAAACCTTAATCGGGTAATCAGACTGTTGTGAGATGGAAGTCCAGAGGGTCTAGAAAATAAATAGATTTATGAAATAAAATATTCATTATATTACAAAGCAAAATAGAATTCAAACTTCCCACCAAACTGTGGTTTGCGTTAAGTACTGTTGCGACTCACACTATGGACTGACTTTTTAGAGCTCTAATGCTCAAATGCGGGTTGAAAGTCGCGTGGGTGTTTTCCATTTTTTTATTACTCAATATTAAAGTAATATTCAGTAGACTCAGTAGGAGTCAACATTCTAAAAGAGTTGTTATTTAATCACAACCTTAGCTTTCCCAAATCAGGTATGCCAGCTAAGTTTTTTAATCGTAGTTTGCTATGGTACATAAATGTATAGGGTCACATAATGCATAATGTGCTTTCTTCTTGCAATTAGCTCTTTCATTATTTTGTCGCACCGCTTACCATTATATGGGTGGATTTTTAACATCTCAGTTTATTTTCTTTTCAGAACAGGCATCAGAATTTCATTTTTTAATGTGTGCCACAGAAAAAAGTGACAATAAAGGTTATCTTATCTTATTTCATCTTATCTATCTCATCCCATCCCATCTTATACTTTTTATTCTTCATACATAATATCAAACCATGATTTATAACAACACACGGAGGGAAATAAGAATATACATACACAAAAAGGATACAAATGAATGCCTAGTTGTTCTACTTAGTGTAAAATTACTGTTTAAAAGTACTCTTTAATTAAACTACAAATTTGTTTATGGAAAGAGTAGGCAGGCTGATATCAGGCTGAAGTACTTCAAACTTCAATACACCTAACAAATTGGCAGCAGCCTTGATAATTTACACTGAAAGGAGTGAAATCTAAAACTTCCTAGGTCTATGGTAGAAGGGTGGGATGAATTTATCAATTAATTGGTAGAATATTTTACTCATAATACATATTTGTTGTAGTTATTTCAAACGAGTTTAAAATTTAACATGTCTGTTTGTGAATACATTCTACGTATAATACATCCTGCCTTGCTCAAAAGACTGTTTCTTTTCAGGAAGATCAATAACTTTCTTCATCAATATCTTTCTTGATAACAATAACAACAAGGTTTTAAAAGTCACAACTTTTCAATTTCATAAAATTTCCAATAAGGTCCATAGTGTCTTGGAATTATAAATAGTAGAACCTAGCTAGGTTATTTGGAGGGATTTTTCTCTGTAAACAATTGCTTCTCAGTCTAATACCAAGTAGGAAATGAAGTCAAGCATTTTCTACGTTGGAACATTTGAACAAGGCAAAATCTGTATGTCAAAAGTGGGAAAATATTGAGATTCAGAAATCTGTATGTCAAAAGTGGGAAAATATTGAGATTCAGAATTAACTACTTAGCTGTTTCTCCTTTTTTTCTCTAATCCAATTGACAACTCTAGGGAATTCAAAAGTTTGCACATAATTTTGTGATCTTTTCATTGGCCAAGCAAAAAATTACTATGTATTATGAATTTTAGACTCCTAAATCATTTAGAAAAGAAAACCAATTAGAGAGATTTTTCTTCCTAACTTTGTCATTGTTTTATTAAAAAGTAAAGACATTTTCAAGTTCTGTTCTTGGTGACCTCTTAAGACACATCCAAATAGTTTACTTGGAGCAATACTTTCTTCTGTGTTTTTTAATGTGACTTCAAGTGTTGTTAACTTTCCATTCTGAGAAAAGATGATCAAGCCACTCAGAGCAAATATGATCCATTTCCAATTCCAATTGCTGGACTCATTTTACCTTTTGTGCAAGTGTTGCCTCTAGAACACAGAATTGTAGCAAATAATTGATTCCTGTTGCTTTTTAAGTGATACAATGGTTTGTACCTAATACTAGCAACTATAGGGCTTAGGGGCTACATCACAAACCTTTGCACTATGCTTGTGATATTTACAGGTGCTTCAGTTTTAAGATGATTTAAAAAATGTCAATCAGAAAATATTCTTGCATTTTGTATATGACATAGAGAGTATACTTCTCTTCAATACTTTGCCAAATGTTGGAGGATTTGCCTACTATAGAAGAATGGACTTTAAAAGTTTTGAACCTGGCAGAAATGGCGAAAATTTCAGCATATTTGAAAGACCATTCGCAACAAAGATATATTGTGGAATGGAGAAGATGGATTGATTATATCCAGAATAAATATGGAACCAAAAAGTTTCATTTAGCATTTGAATTATTAGATTTAGAAGATTTGTTATTATTTAGTTATTTTTAAAGGAGAGTTAAAGTGCGATAGGACTTAAAGTGTTATTATAGTTAGTTTGCATATTATAGTTTAAGATTGTTAGGGTTAATACGCTGTATTTGCTTTGGGAAGTCGGGGGGGAGGGGGAGGGAGGGGGAATTGGGTGGGGGTGGATGGGTTTTTATGTTTAAAATGTATCTGTAAAACTCTTTAATAAAAAATAGAAAAAAAAAGAAAAAAATATTTTGCCAAATGTTGTTTCCAGCAATACCACTAAACATTTTGCATTTATTTATTAATTTTTACCTTGTCAAAAATAAGTGCAATGAAGATAAGAGCCTTATAGATGAATCAAGAAGTACGCCACCCCAGTAGGCTATGCCAGTACCAAACATAAAGAGAATCAGGGATACAAAAGGAAACCACAAGTCCTGGTTGTTCACTGTCACACGATCCAACTCTGAATTCCTGAGTCCTTTAAGCCAGCTAAGTCTAAAAACAATAGACAGCATGATAATTATTTGGTTTGATTACCTGCATTTCCAAAAACTAGTAATTAATCTTAGCTAAAAAATTAATGTTTGTAACTTAGTTACAAAATGCAAATGTTTGAGAAAAAATAGAAAACATATTAAATATATTACATTACTGCTAAGCTTGTAAGCCGCCCTGAGTCTTCGGAGAAGGGCGGGATATAAATGTAATAAAAATAAATAAATAAATAAATAAATAAATAAATAAATAAATAAATAAATAAATAAATTAAAAGTAAATAAATATAATTAAATAAATATTAAAATGTATTTTAATGTAAAATAAAAATATACTAAACATATTAAAAAGAAACATACCCCAACAAGAACTTAATCATATATGCCATGGGCTCTACTTTATAAGGCTTAGCCGCTTTAGTAAGGGCAGGAACAAAGTCTGAACACTGACCTAGAATAAAAGAAAAAATAAAATCTGAAACCACATGTTCACAAATTAAATGATAAAATTAATATTTATCTTTTTAGAATACATTTAAAAATGCTTAAAAGTTATACTATCAAAATCAATTACTTCTCTTTTTACTTGAGCAGAAACAGGGGAAAAAATTAAAACCCATATATTTAATTTTAATTTCTACATTTAATTTAAAATATTGTGTAGCCCCATGCATACATTTCCACGTCCAGTTTACAAGTCTTATTAAAAAGCCCAGTATAATATATGCTTTTTGAAAGCTTTATTCCTATACTGGTATATTCAAGTTATGATAATTCATTCAGTGACCATTTGAAATTACGGTGGCACTGAACAAATTGTACTCAGCGGTCCCTGAAATTATGGCCACATAATCAACCATAGGGATGCTTTAATTCCTCTTACTTGCCTATCTCTCCCCCATCTCTGCCGTTTTGGCCCCCTGCACTTCCAGTCCCCTGCTGCCCTGTGCTCTGCCCCCCCGCGATGACCTAAAGACAGCTGAGGGGGAGGGGTGAAGGAGAGGTAGTCTCTTTGAAAGAACTGGGGATCAGGGCCAGGAGGGATGCAGATGGGAATGGGTTGGATCAGGATGGGTCGTTGGCTAATAACTGCTGAGATTCAGCAACAGCAAAGGGAGAGCTGGGATTGCTATCCCTAAGAGACAGCAAGTGGAATTGAACTTTACAACTGCATTGCTTAGTATCAGAAATTCTGGTCCCACTTGTCACTGTAACTTAAGGACTACCTGTGTTGTAAAAACCTTAAACCTTTTAAAATATGATCCTGTTAAAGTCAATAAGCTATGAAATATTCATAATTCACTAATTACTAATAATGTAAACATTTTATCTCTTTACATTCTATAAGGGACTTGTTTGATTAGAAATACTTTTCAACAAATCTCAGTCTTGTTTTAAAAGCGATGACGCAGAACATAAACATAAAATGAAATGCAATGTGATCTAGTTTTATAGCGATAAACAAACCTTGCTTAAAAATCTTTTCATGTAATGTTACCTGTTGACACTAGGGACCTTAACTGTCTTCTGTAGGCAAGAAGAATATTAGAAATAATGTACATAGGAAGAGTGCCACCGTGGAATCTTATCACCTACAAAACAAAGATGTTGTGTTTTTTTTGGAAAACAAGCACATGGAAAAATTATTCCACCTTTTCTTTTTTACCTATACTAACTACCTCAATAATGCTTACAATTCTGTATAGATATAACAAGATGTCTTGCTTGAGACCATCCTGAATATTCATGGAAACAGAAAGACTTGCATTTAAAATTTCCAATCCTAACCAATTCACTCTCAAAAGCCTATTAAGGGAAAAAAGATTATCCATTTTCTCATTGATTTGTAGGAAGATCGTATGTTCCAATGTAAATATTAAAAGAATAGCAAGACATTGTGAGTTGTGGTAATTGCACGTCTGTGAGTCAGGTCCAAGCCCAAAGAGGGCACAGTGAAATCCAATTGAATTCAATTCTTTATTTGCTTACAACTAATAGACAGAATCTTGCCAAGCTAAAGCTATAACCCTCCAGCCTACTAGATATATCCTGAGAGATTCTATGGTGTGGCTACCGGGAACCTTTCTGCCCCTTCCCCCATCCAGCTCAGGACTGCAGTTTCTTAATTTTAGCTTCTCTCTGGAATATACCGCCTCCTTGCTGGGAAAGTTCTGTGCTGCCAAGACTCCCTTCCACTGCTTCTTCAGGTGGGTATTCACAATATGTATGAGATCAGCTTAAATATTAGTCTCAAAGTGTGGCTAGCAATTTACAAAAAAACCTGGAAATGTTCAGATTACTTTGGGATTCATTAGAGCCATGTATCCTGCTGAGTGATTAGAATCTAACCTTCACTTCTTAAAGCATGGACCATGATATGTGTACCTAAAGAACCTAGAATGTGACCAGTTGTGTGGATAATGTTTAAATTAAGGCAGGGTGGATTTAAATAAAACTAATCTGAGAATTTTATTATACCAACAGACAACATCAGCTGCCATTTTATTGCTGTCCTGTCCTGCTCCAAACCATTTGATTGGGGTTTTTTAAAACTGTTTAGAATGTTATTACCTGGAATAATGTAGTGTTACATACAAAACTGGCTTTAAATAATTTACAGTAAGTAAATTTGCACTCTAGCAATGACGATATTATTTTACAAGCTTGCTGAACATTCTGAAATGTGATTGGGTTTTTCACTTTACTCTTTTTATTTAAACGAAACAACATTGCATTATGCAATGTCTAAGTTCCTAGTTCAGCAAAAATATACATTTCCTGTAAACAAATAACAGATCTGTAATTAAACTATAAGAATCATAAATCTCATATTATAGCATACCTAATAATCCCAGACATGCTAGCTCAGAATTCAATCATGCTCAATTTAGTACAATTGTTTAATTATATACAGTACATGCATTATGCATAGCTCAAAGGCTTAAATTGTTGAATGTGCAAAATTTTGTTATGAAATAAGGTGCAGCAGATGTTCACATATCCGGTGACAAAGGTAAGTACTATACGCACTCAGAAAAAAATGCCATTTTAAATTATCTTAATAGTCCTTCCCATTTTACAGTAATTACGTGACTGCTTTAAATTCTGTCTTAAAACAGGTGGGCATACATTATTTATTTTAATAGAAAATGATGGATTCTACAAATTCATGATTGTATATTTGTAATATAACAAGGCAGAATTATGTCCCATTCTGCTGATCGATTTTGTTGGAAAAATATACTGTGTGCATACTCAAAAGGAGCTGGAGCCAATCAATCAGTTTATTTCAGCCCTAAGGGCAGATACAATAAAATATCTAATAGAAAACAATAATAGGACTGAAATAATTAAGAAGAGATATATTCAAATAAAATAGAATATAGGGAGCAGTATGGTAGTAGGAGAGTTAAGAGTTTTTATTACAGTGCATGGACATAATCAAAGGTGCATAAACATCCCAAAAGGACTACTGAGGGCAATGCCTGCAGCCTGGCTAAAATGAGGGCCTTATAAAATTTCAGAATTGTAATAAATGATAAATAGGAGGTTGGAGTGAACTCTTTTGGAAGAATATGATCAATATTGGCGTGTGACACCTTTCTTAAATTTGTTTGGAGATCCATATCCCAAATTTATTGTCTGGAGGTAATTTTAATATTATCAAAATCTATTAAGCACAAACTTTCCATAGAGAAGTCCAGTAAATGAATTTTATTTAGGGCTTTTAAAACCCATAATTAACCTTTTAAAGCCATGATTAAACCTTAAATAACATACTGCTCTAACAGTAACTCAGGGGTGTTAAATTCGCAATGTCACATGACGTGTCGCAACATATCGTGACTTTTTTTCCATTGCCGGCAATGGGTGGGCACGGTTTTGCCATGATGCATCCGGCCCAAGGGCTGGCAGTTTGACACCCCTGCAGTAACTGATCAATTAAAATGTATCAAATTGTATTAAGTTGCAAATCTTCTCTTAATCTATTTAAACATAATTGTGTATAAGCTATTAAATAAAATCTTACCTGACCAAGGACCTGAAGAAAAGAGGTCTTGACAGTTACCTAGTTTAACACATATATTAAAGATTTTTTATTTAAAAACAAATACTTGAGATAAAAAAATTTAAAACTTTTACTGGAAAGATAAATACAGTAAGTAACCAAGGTACACAAAATGCCTTCTACTTTAGAACCCCAGTCTCTCCTAAATGCAGGTTCCTTGTCCACAGTAATTCACTTTTTAAGTGATCTCCATATTAAGTTACTAAAATGTTTTACGGAAATAAACATTACCTCTGAAGGCCGAATTTCATAGCTTTTCTCTCCTATACAACTACCTTAAGCTTCCAGCCTCTTGCCAAGTGCAGATTGAAGTCCTGCTCTTAATACTAATCTGATACTCTTGTGGTATTTTTTACTTTCAGTGTCAGATCTTCCAAAGATCAAATGTCTCAGTTCAAATATCTCCCAGAGAAGCTTGTTACCTCATGTGAATACTGATGCTTTTCACCATTAGGTTGAAACTATTTAACCTATTTCACCAATGGGTTGAAACTAGCCACCCCCAATCATCATCAGGTGTAACGTATTGGGCTTTGTTTTACTAAAGTGTATCACGTGGGTTTGATTGCTGGAAGGTTGCTTAAGCAGGGAAGCTGGCTAATGGCTCCCAGCTCCTCAGACAACCCGTCTCCAGCACCACCATTGGCTGCTTCTAGGGTGGCAATAGGTTGCTTTAAACCTATTGGCTGCCACCTAGAGGCCAGGGTATAAATAGCTGCATTCGCAGCCCTGTTCCCCAGTTCGGTTCCTGCAAGCAAATAATAATGTTTCTGATTGAACTCACTCGCCTCGTCTCTTCGATCAAGCACAGAACCCAGTACACAACATCAGTATTGATGCTTTTTGTAGTCCAGAAGGTCACTTAGCACTATTCATTATCTTGGTTTCATGGCTTCAGCTATGCCAATTATACAATCATAGATGTACCTCAATCTTGCTTTTATCATTTCATCACACAGAGAGAAGCATAGATATCTTTTAAGAAATACAACATAAATAGTTCTCCAGTCACAAAGACACTGGGAACAAAATTGCCATCACTAAGCAATGTGTTTGTAAAATGAGACATCATATGGTTGTATCTCTTAGCAATGACAATCCCAGCAACCCAGTTGCCATTGTAACCCCAAGACCTGCAGACTGTTAAACAGGAAGTGGTGGGAGTATCAGGAAAGGAGCATGTGGGTATACAAGTATGTGGAGGAAACTGGCACAGTTCATGCACAAATTGGAGGAGGCTGGTGCTGTGGCAAGGCCCAAGGACAAGGGCTGATGGGTTGGTGTGAGTACAGGAAAACTGGGAGAGGATAATGTGGTGTGAATGCAGAAAGACTAGGGAAACTTACCAGTGCAACTTGCAACCTTCCCTGCCAGCTTCCTCATTGACTTTGCTTGTGAGAAGCATGCAGGGGAGGTCACAAACATCCTGCAATCACATGACTGCAGGATGTCATAAGTGTTTGCTGCAATGGGCATAATTTCAAGGACCACTCATTCAACCCCATAGCAAATTTGAATGGTCACTGAAGCCTGTATATTTAAAATGAGCCCTTAAGTTACAAATACATTGAAGATGAAAGCAAAGATCATTTAGCCTTAGTTTTTCAAAAGACCTTCATTAACTATGGATACAAATCATATAAGTACTGTACTTTTGTGATTAAGGTGTTATGAAAATTTATAAAATAAATAAGCAAACAAAACAATATAGGATACCTTATTCTGAAGAAAAACAAGGAATTGAACATTTTTATAGCGTTTACTTACTTCATACTGACAATCTGAAGATGAATAAATTTTCAACAAGGGAACTGTAGAGTCATTTTCAGGCTGTGCAATGTGCAATTTTGCAGAAATCTCAGTCAGAGGATCCCTAAAATAGTTAATTTTAAAAACTATTAATCTGCAAAGCAAGGCATCACATCTAAACAGAAATCAAACTTAAGATAGACATAAATGCTAGTCACAAAGGTGCACCAACATGAAATATTAGCACTTAATTTTAAAAAGCATACATTAAATATTTTTCTGCAATTCCATGTATTTTATTTATTATATATTAATCAAATATATATCCTACTGCAATCACAAAAGATTCTTGGCAGCTCACAAGAAATAAGCAAAAACATTAATACATTTTATGACAGAAACCTCTAGAATGATTCAGACTTTCATATTTGACAAGTGGCCCATTAGTTCCATTCAGTTCCATTCAACTGCAAAAAAACTTTAAAAGATGATACAATCTAACTAAAAACTCAAATGAATCCTGCTTAATGTCAGTCAGAAATAAAAAATCAGACTAGGACTGATGGAAGTGGAAGATGGAAAGTATTTGGAAATATACAGCCTCTTCTACCATTTTTGGAATTATTCCATAGCATACAAATGAGAAGTATCATGGACTGGTGTGTGTGTGTGTGTGTGTGTGTGTGTGTGTGTGTGTGTGTGTGTGTGTGTATAGTTGCATGTTTGTCTGTTGGGGGAAATTAAGCTGACTTTATAATAATGCCGCTTGGGGGGGTGTATGAAAGCCCTAATAAGCAGGCATATACATAGAATGAAGGCTACTGCTAAGCTTGTAAGCCGCCCTGAGTCTTCGGAGAAGGGCGGGATATAAATGGAATTAAAATAAAAAAATAAATAAATGTGCATATAGTTGTGCACCGATGCGCACACATGCATACAAACATATTAGGCTATAATTCTGAAATTCTGATAAAAACTGATAAAAACAAGAACGCACAGTGCCTTGGGGGATTTTTTGTAATACATTTATTAACAGCTTTAGATAGAACAATAAAAGATAATGCAAACTAAAAAGAAAGGAAAAAAGGTGCAACAGAGCAAAAATAAATAAATACCCCCCCTTAAGAAAGCAACTTCCCATCCTCACCATGACAAGTATATACAATTTCATAATCTCTTCACTTATTAACAAATAGGTTAACCAGAAAGAGGCGATAAATAGCTCTTCATCCTATAACCTATCTCTTAATATAGGCAAATCAAATAAGTAATGTTTTCTCCAATTCAGCCAAAAGCTCAAAGACAACTCTAAAATAAATAAAAGACCTCCCTCAGATAATCCATAGAAGTACAGCTTCTTTAGTAAATATCTATTCTGTATCATTGAAATAATCACCTAGTCTGAAAAGGGATAGGTTTATGGGTGATATTTAAGCTTTAAACTGTAGTCAAATTTTACTTTCAGTCTTAACCAAGGACTACATTTGAGCCACAGTGTAAAACATGCAACATACATATGAACATACAAGAGCTGGAAGCATTCATTGGTAGGTAAATAATGTCCCCGGTCCCAATCAGAACATTCGAGTTGCCAAAGATGATATTTGAAGATTATGAATGACATAGTATTTCTCCCTCTGGATGTCTGAAAAATAAGTCTAAGATACTGAAAAGCCTCGATTTGCTCAATTACATGGCCATTTAATTGTCACCTAGGGCATTTAGCAAATATCAAGATTTCCATTTTTTTTCCAAAAATTCTTACTAATTCTTTGTCCTTGCAATAAAAGGCAAAGGCTCTCAAAACACACTTTAATCCAGTCAAGGTATCGGATATGAGAACTACATCATTAGCTGTCGTAAGTCTATAAGCTAGCTTTGGGGAAAGAAAATTAGACACTGTTTTGATGGTAAACCAAACAAATTATTCAAATAGTACTCAGCTTCATGACTGTTCAAAATTACAAGAGGCCTGAATCAGTGCTTTGTGGTTCGTAAAGCACTTCTAACTATCATAAAATACTGTATTGTGCCATCCCCTTGGCAGTCACATGAATCCATTTCAGGTGCTTCACAACTAGCTCACTTTTACAACTGGTTGCATTGTCACTTGGCCACAATTCACGATGTTTTTTGCCTGTTTCCAGTTTGGAATTCAGAATGAGTTCACATTTATGACTACGATGCTTGCTTAACAAGCATTGATTTGCTTAATGAACATGGTGATTTTTTTAAAATTCCATTTATATCCCGCCCTTCTCCGAAGACTCAGGGCGGCTTAACAAGTGTCACAACAAGCATCTTAAAATTTGATCTGGTCATCTGGGTGCCTCAACTTTCTACCATAATGACTTATAACCAGAAATCCGGTCCCAATTTCAGTCAGAAGCCATAGTTACTCATATTCAAGTTAAATGGTAATGGCACAAGTATGTAGCCCTGTCTCACTCTCCTTACTTACTTGTTGAGGGAGATGACTGTATGGGATAAATTGGATTTTTAACTTATAATTTTCATGAAGCCTATCTATCAGAAGTAAAAGATATCTATTTTGTAAAATAGGCAGATGAAAATACTTTACAGCCTATTATATTTTAACAATGTAAATGAAGAATGAGAAATCCTTACTGTGACAAAGTTAAAGAATCTTCGTGTGACCATGGTATATGAAGTCGATACACACTGGGTTTTCTTTCTTAAGGGACAAATGAAAGCACAAAATAAATTTTTTTAAGTACCTCAAGTTCAA
This sequence comes from Vipera berus, assembly GCF_964194415.1. Classification (NCBI taxonomy): domain Eukaryota; kingdom Metazoa; phylum Chordata; class Lepidosauria; order Squamata; family Viperidae; genus Vipera; species Vipera berus. The sequence continues at coordinate 173,651,182 of NC_138202.1, forward strand.
CAAATCGTAAGGATTTGAATAGTAGCCAATCAGTTCCGATCAAAAGAACAGTTTTGAACAAAAGGAATTTGTTCTTAAAATCTCAATTTGGAGTTGCAGAAGTTTAGGAACATCCCCAATCCCAAAAGTAGGGTGTAGAGGTCCTATTAAAGGTCATCTTTGTCTTACAACCAAAGTTACAGCAGACCCCCCCCCAGAAAAAAGCTTCTTACAACCTGTTCCTAAAGTTACGGACAAAGTTGCCCTTATGACAGACTGCAGCAATGCTGCAAAGCTCTGCCCCCTCCCACCCAGCCTATCTCCCTCCATCTCCCACACTGGGTCACCACAGGCACTTACCTTTTAAAGACTCCTGGAACTCTCATGCTTGGGTTGGGGAAGGAGGACATGACGCTCCATTGCTGGGTTGCGTGAGGTGATCTTGGAAGCGGGTACCATTTTCCAGCAATGCAGTGGCCTTTCCCCCTTCACTAATCCAAGCTCCAGAGATTTTTGAAAGATAAGTGTGCGATGAGTGACAGGGCTGAGGAGGAGGGTGTCAGGCCCAGTGGAGTGAGAAGCAGGCCCAAGTGATGCAGAGATCCTGAGGAGTGGGAAGTGGAGCACAGGGTGCTTCAGGGGGTGGGGGAAGCCTTGGGAGGTCCTGAGCAGGGCCTGCACTAGACCTCCCAGAGCCTCACTCCTTGCTTCGTTTAACAACCTGCACCTCCATTTAATGAGTGTATTGGAAACAGCAGGGATGGGGAGTTGTAAGAAAGGTGGCCACATGGGCACTTCATTTAACAGTTGTCACAACTTCTAACTGTAATGGGCAATATATTGCTGGATCTTGAGAATGAGAATATGCATCATTGACTCAATTACATCACAGGTTGCCAATTTATTCTAATTTCAATTCAATATATTAGTAAATTTATTTTTATATAAAAAAATGTAAGGATTTCATCTATGAGTTGCCTGAACTCTGATATCAGCTGTAGCGGTTTTGATGATAAGTCCACTTCTAAAATAGGTAGGCAAAAGAGTTAAAACTTCCTCAGTGGTTGGCCCTCTGATTGTGGGATTCCTGCTGACTGATTTATGGCTCCTAAAGTATACACTTTCAGATTAAACCTAAACTAGAACTAACGAGAAATTTCCTGGCAGTTAGAACAATTAATCAGTGGAACAACTTGTGGGTTGTTGTGGGTGCTCCAATGCTGGAGGTTTTTAAGAAAGGACTGGACAATCATTTGTCTAAAATGTTAATGTACATGGTTTCCTGCCTGAGTAGGGGGTAGTATTAGAAGACCTCCAAGGTCCCTTCCAAGTTGTTATTGTGTTATTCTGTTACTGTAATTTCCAGTGCTTTTTTGTAAAAGAAAAAGGTGCCGGAACTCACACATGTCATACAACCCGCCTTGCCTATCCTATAAGGTTCCATCCAAAAAAGGTGCCGGAACTCCGTTCTGAGCGTTCTATGACAAAAAAAGCCCTGGTAATTTCTCACTTTGTTTTGTTTTGATACTACTAGTCTGATTTAAGAAATGATAATGCAACAAAAAGTGCAAGAAACAAACAAGAAATATTTGTATATATGAAAATGATATTCAGGAAATAAATTTACCTTTGAGAATCTGGCATTTACTCTCTATAAAGATCTTAAAAGCCTGATATATCTAAAGAAAGATAACATACTAGATTAGTGTTATTTCCCAAAACTAATCCACATTAGATTCTACCAAACAAATAATGTATACACTTCAAAAATTAATACCTGACCAAAATGTTGGAGCTGAACAATGTGAATAAGGCCGGTAGAATTTAGTATGATTTTGCTTGAAGAAAATCCTGTAGAAATTATTGCTTTGTTAGTTAGAATTAAAAGATAAAAATTAAAACGGGTTTTTAGAAGACATTTTGAATGTTAGCTGAACAGAGACACAAATTCCTTATTAATAAAACATAAATAATAATATGGAAAAAATTTAAACCATTTTATAAAAATGTTTTGTTAAAAGACAAGAACACAATCTTATTTTTAAGAAATAAGAAATAAGAAAGAGTTCAGTGAGAACAATTTTCAGAGAAATCTGCATAGGATTATAGATTTAAAATCAAAATTAAAGGAGAAGAGAAAAGCAAAATTAATCCATATGTCAAATGCAATGAATTGAACTTACCAAAAGTAAAAAGATGGGTTACAGGGAGTTGCGCTATTCTTGAAACTTCATTAAAGAACTCACAGTCTAAAGTAAACTGCAAGACAAACATACAAATAATTGTTTAAATCACCCCAGATTATACTGTAGCCCATGTATTTCCATTTTAGGCACTGAAAATATATGGAAATAATCAAATAAGCATCATAACAAATGATTTCAAGAACAGGACATTGTTATTTAATTGTACAACATATTGTCATTGCTAATCAAGCTTATTATTAAGTATAAGTAGTCCTCAAGTTATGGCAGCAGCTGGGACCAGGATTCCCATCACTAAACAGTGTGGTCATAAAGCATTAGATCACGTGAACACATCATTTATTACTGTAGTGGCAATCCAGATAGTCTAATCCATGGGTGTCAAACTCGCCACGTCACATGAGATGTTGCGACGTATCATGACTTTTTTTGCATTGCCGGAGCTGGCGTGGCCTCCACATGATACAACCAGCCCATGGGGAGGCACTTTGACACCCCTGGTCTAAGCGGTTGTAAGCCCAAGACACATGGATCATTAAGAGTTCCAGGTAAGGAGCATAGGGTGCTTTGGTGGGGGAGGCTCTCAGAGGCCCTGGCACAGGTCTCATGTGAGTTGGGAGTGCTGCAGAGTGTTTGAGCTCAGATAGGCCAGGGAAAGAGGGTGCAATGTGGATGCGTGCATGTTTGCGTGCACAGGGAGGCTGGGGAAAGAGGATGTGGAGTGGATATGTGCAAGTGCAGGGAGACAGGAAACAGGAGGTGTATGTGTCAGGTGGCATGAGGCCAGGGAAAGACGGCATGGGATGTGTACATGTGTGTGTGCAAAGGGAGGCCAGGAAAGTAGTTGTGCTCATGGGCATGATTGTGTGAGTATGGGGAAAGAGAGTCCTGGGGGTGCATGTGAGTGTGAGTGCAGAGAGGCTGGGGAAGGAGAGCACTGGTGGATGAGAGTGAGCAAAGAGTGAAGAAAGACATGGTAGATGCAAGCAAAGAAAGCCTGTAACCTGAACAACTTGTGACCTTACCTGCTGGCTTCCCCATTGACTTTGCTTGTGGGAAGCTGGCAGTAAGGGTCAGTGATCTCATAACCATGGGATTGCCAAGTGCCCGAATGCTGTTGACATGACCATGAGGGTAACATAATGGCCATAATTTTGAGGACTGGTCATAAGTCCTTTTGTTCACTGCCATCGTAATTTGAATAGTCACTGAACAAAAAGTTTTAATTTGAGGATTACTTGTCAAACTTAACAGGAATAATGTAGGTTTGTGTCAGCGCATGTGTTCTGTAGTTCTGAAAACTACTTATTGTCACATTACAACTAATATGTGGATTTCTATCCATTCCAAATACAATATGGCGTTTAGAACTTTTGGTTGTTTAACCCAGATACTGGGGAAAAAAACAACCCTGAAGGCTTGATTGATTATGTACTCGCATAGAAATCTTTCCTCAACCTTTAGGTCTACCAGTGGTGTACCCTTTACCATTGTAACTGAAGCAAAGGCTTCATCCATTATAAATATAAAATATCAACTCTCTGCTTTTATAGCAGCATATGCTATGGTCAAACAGAATAAGATTGTTGCTGTGGAAAATTCACCATGACATAACATGCAAATTCATTTAGGATATTCACATTTCATTTCTGAAAATTCGGTTTAAAAATATATTTTACCTTGATACCATCAACTACTGGTACGTGAAGCACAATGTCAGTCAAAGATGGATAATCCTGAAGTTTCAAAGTCACAATCTAAAAAACAATGCAAACAACAAGAACGCTTGAATATGTTTTTAAAAATTAAGGTTAAAGATTATCTAATTATATTTTAATCATGTCATATATAATAGCATTAGAACAAAACCTTATCCTGCAGTCTGAGATGATATTTTTCATAATAGGTCATAGAACTATAAATTCACATATATAGTATTGTTTCTGAGGTTCAGAATAAATACCTTAACCGTTGGTAGTAACTCAGCATTCCAAGACAAGTCAATCGCTTGTAAACTGTGAAAATTATATTAAAATGAAAATATTATACAAAATGTTATCCAAAATATTCATAAATTATGTATTCAGAATGAAATGCATAATAATCCATTCAAAACTAGTGCTTTTCTTCATCTGAGTAACAAATTTAGAAAACAAGTTTAATTTCACTCTTATCAATACTCAATACAGCAGCTGAGACATAGTAAAAAGAGTGTCCACAGAAAGCAGTTTCTCAGAAAGCATTTATTTTTCATTAATAAAAATAATGATTTTTTAATAAAGGGGTGGGAATATTTTGTGGTATTAATTTGCGATGAGACAAATACTAAAACACAGCTTGGATTCAACGCTGATCTATAATGAAAAGGATTTAAACATATTGCAAAAACATTTTGGAAATATACATAGGATGAAGCTAAGAAAGAAGAAAGGTATCATTACTGCAGGTAGATTTTGGAGATGACAGCAGATAAAGAGGGCTAGAACTAACTAAAGTTAGTCTAATTAAGAACTGAAAGAGAGCTAGGACTAAATTTACAGAGTGAGTAAAAGCAATATGATAGCAGTGTTCCAGTAGCTCAGGGGTTGCCACAAAGAAGAGGGAGTCAAGCTATTCTCCAAAGCACCTGAAGGCAGGACAAGAAGCAATGGATGGAAACTAGTCGAGGAGAGAAGCAACCTAGAACTAAGGAGAAATTTCCTGACAGTTAGAACAATTAATCAGTGGAACAACCTGCCTCCGGAAGCTGTGAATGCTCCAACACTGGAAGTTTTTAAGAAGACTTTTGTAGGCCCATTCTTTCTTTACCTGTAATTATTATTAGTTTAAGAAGGCACCTATCAATATCTGTCCGTACTAGTTTTTCCCATAATCAAGAGCTGTCAATTGAATAAAAGATAGAGGTAAAATGTGATGTTGTTTTGTGTGTCCGTTAGTATATTTCTGAGTAAGAACCTTCAAAGTGGTGCAGTGATCTAACGAGCTATGTCTTTTTTGAAAACCGGCCTGTTCTGGATGGAAGAATTTTGTTTCTTCCTTCCAACCTTCTAATTTATTTTAAAAATATCTGGCGTAAAGTGTCTGCTGAAACGACCCTTTTTCTTGTTCAGACAGAACAACTTCTTCAGAGTAGATTCAGAATCTGAATCCTGAGTCTGGACCATGACAAACTTAGAAGAAATATCCAGCAGGCTAATGGGATGATTATTAGCAGGTTTTTGCCAATTTCTCTTTTTGAAGAATCGTTAGTTTTCAATGAGACAGCACAACCCATGTTTTATCTACTTCTGAAAAAAGTCTAGTCATATACCTGTGGACATATCATATCTTCTCCAGGGGTTTTCTGTTCAATTAAATAAATATTTTAAAAAGGAAATTATTTTCATAATCTCATAAAAATAAAATATGCTTACCACTTCGATGAAGTACTGTTTGCACAACCATATATCCAGCTAGTTGTATCCTTTTGTTTAAGAAGAGAACAATAAAGAACAAATTAAAATGTATGTAGATTCCTGTATTTTTTTGAAACCTATCAATAATTTACTTTAAATTTTCCTAAAAATATTTATCAAAAGCAGCACTGGCTGCTAGCATTGGTGCAAACTGCTTTTATAAATATAGGCAGTCGTTGACGTACGACCACAATTGACCCCAAACTTTCTGTTGCTAAGCCAGATAGTTATTAAATGGGTTTTGCCTCATTTCACCACCTTTCTTGTCACAGTTGCTAAGTGAATCACTGCAGTTAAGTTAGTGACATGATTATTGACATGTCCCCACTGACTTATCAGAAGGTCGCAAAAGGTGATCACAAGATCCTGAGACAAGCAACAGTCATAAATATGAGTCAGTTGCCAAGTATATGAATTTTGATCACGACCATGAGGATGCTTTTTTCAATGTCATTGTAACATTGAACAGTCACTAAATGAACTGTTGTAAGTTGAGGACTATAGGAAATGCTGCTAGGATCGTTAATATTTTCTTGTAAGAGTGAAACAGAACAGTTAAACATTCCGCTGAAGCAAGCACTTAAAAACATTTCCAAATACCTCCAAAGTGCTAATACTTTGAAGCAGCATTCAAAAAACAAAAAAACAACAACAACCCAGATGATGCCATGAAAAGTTTGTGATCTACTGTAGTTTCCCATTTATGACATCATCCAGCTTACATAGAGGTTAAGAGAAGCTACTAGCTTAAAACAGGGGTGTTAAACTGCTGGCCCACGGTCTGGATACGTCATGGCAAAACCGCGCCCACCCCCTTGTTGGCAATGGAAAAAAAGTCACAATACATGTCACATGGCTTAAAACACTGAAATTCCTTAAAACAGATGCATTATAATCCAACAATGAAAATGAATGTCAGGAAGGAAATAATTTCTTACCAACATACTGTTTTGGCAGTAAATATGAGTGTATGATTTTCTTTGGCTTGAGAGGGAAAAAGTAAAATATTTTCCATCTGATTCCTATTTAGAAAAAGACAGAAATGTTTACTTGAACACAATGAAACAAATACACTGAGAAATTGTGCTATAATGTTTTAGACGGTAGAATAAAACGTTTAAACATTTAAAGTATTCTACCATAGAGAACAATGAGAAATTGATAAATGTCATTTGCTCTGTTTTCCATGCAAAGATCACAAATATCAATATGGTGATATCAATATGGTGATAATCCATGCACGAGGCTGGTTCCATGCAGTAATAACTGCTTCTTTGAAGGAGGGTGTCTTCCCTGCCGCCTTGAAGGAGGCGGTGGTGAGGCCCCTTCTCAAGAAGCCTGCTTTGGACCCGGCTGTTTTAAACAACTATCGTCCAGTCTCCAACCTTCGCTTTCTGGCGAAGGTTGTTGAGAGTGTGGTGGCGCATCAGCTCCCTCTGTTCCTGGAGGAAACTGATTATCTGGACCCGTACCAATCGGGCTTCAGGCCCGGATACAGCACGGAGACGGCATTGGTCGCGCTGGTGAATGATCTCTGGAGGGCTAGGGACAGGGGTTGCTCCTCTGTCCTGGTCCTATTAGATCTCTCAGCGGCTTTCGATACCATCGACCATGGTATCCTGCTGCGGCGTCTCAGGGGGTTGGGAGTGGGAGGCACCGTTTTACGGTGGTTCTCCTCCTACCTCCAGGGCCGCTCGCAGTCGGTGTTGACAGGAGGGCAGAGATCCACCCCGAGGTCTCTCATTTGTGGAGTTCCGCAGGGGTCGGTCCTCTCGCCTCTCCTGTTCAACATCTATATGAAGCCGCTGGGCGAGATCATTCGTGGTTTCGGTGTGGGGTATCACCAGTACGCTGATGATACCCAACTTTTTCTTTCCACCCCGAACCAACCCAGCGATGCCCTCTCCGTGATGTCCCGGTGCCTGGAGGCGGTTCAGGTCTGGATGGGGAGAAACAGGCTTCGTCTCAATCCCGCCAAGACTGAGTGGCTGTGCATATCGGCATCTCGGGTTAACCAAGTTATTCCACCTCTAACGATGGGGGGTGAGGTGTTACCCCCCGTTGATAGGGCTCGCAACCTGGGCGTCCTCCTGGATTCACGGCTCAATTTTGAAGACCACATAGGAGCCGTGACCAGGGGGGCTTTTGCACAGGTTCGCCTGGTGCGCCAGTTGCGTCCCTATCTGGACCGAGACGCCCTACGCACAGTTACTCATGCGCTTGTGACCTCCCGTTTGGACTACTGTAACGCTCTCTACATGGGGCTGCCCTTGAAGACCACTCGGAGGCTTCAACTGGTGCAGAATGCGGCCGCGCGAGTTGTAATGGGGGTCTCCCGATACTCCCATGTAACACCTCTACTCCGCGAGCTGCATTGGCTTCCGGTTGCCCTCCGGGTGAAATTCAAGGTGCTGGTTATTACCTATAAAGCCCTACATGGCCTGGGTCCGGGCTATTTGAGGGAACACCTGCTGCCGGCATCAAACGCCCTTCGCCCAGTGCGCTCCCACAGGGAGGGTCTGCTCAGGGTGCCGCCGGTGAGAGATTGCCGGCGGGTGACACCCAGGGATAGGGCCTTCTCGGTGGGAGCGCCTGCCCTCTGGAACCAGCTGCCGGTGGAGTTGAGGACTGCCCCCGACCTCCGATCATTCCGCCGGGGCCTGAAGACCTGGCTCTTTGAGCTCCCAGGCCCAGGCTGAGGAGAAATTTTTAATTGGGGTTTTAATGTATACAGGGTAATTTAATATTTTTTTTAATTGGTTTTTTAACTTTTGTATGGTGGATTTTAATTCCCTGTAAACCGCCCTGAGTCCTCAGGGAATAGGGCGGTATATAAATGTAACTATAAATAAATAAATAAATAAATGTTACTTATCACCCAACTACAGAAAAATCAGCTAAGTGAATTGTTAAAATATTTTTTAATTCTCATAGCAAAAAGTGGAAGCAATGATTAAGCGGGCTTGTCACAGCAGATGCCTGCACAACCATGAAACTAAACTAAGGTAAAATTTGATTGCAATAGATTTGCTTCAACCTTAGCCCACAAAAAATGTAACAGTTGTACTTCTCTTGACAACTGGCTTGAGGCATCCTTTCCATGAATATGCACAGAGAACTTCAATATTTGCTTGCAAAATTCAATAAAGCAAAATAGTTTTTGTGTTTGCAGCCCGAACAGCATAGCAACAACATTAATAAGGCATGTACCTATTACATTTTACATTTTGCAACTAGCCTGAAAAAGAAAGTTTAATATAAAGAGAATATACAGAGGGACAGTCATATAATTTAACGACTCATGAACTCCAATTTTCCCTAGCAAAAAAATTAAATTCATCAGTAAACCTACCTACCAATACTATGCTCTAAAATAATTTTCCATGTTTTCTCTGTTTTTATTGTATCTGTTTTCATTCATTAATCCACTCTCCAAATCCATGGCTTGGACAGTTTTTTTAAAAAAATCCAGGCAGATGTGAAATGTAAATTGAAATGAATGATTTTTCTGAGCTTGGAACATTTGGTTGTCTTTTTGATTTCTGAACTTTTCAAGCATACAAAGGTTTTGCACATCCCAAAGGCTAGACTGGATTTGGGAAGGCCTTGGTTCAATAATTACCACACTATATTCAATTCTAGATTTTCCATCAGAGAAACAGCTGTAAATAAGTGGTAGAGCACATATTTTTCATAGGAAAGGTGCTAATTTCAAACATTAGCACTGCTGGATAAACGTGCCTGAACATAAAAGGACATCATAAAAATAAAAAAATTAACTTCTACGTAATCTAATAAACAATTCAATTTTAAATGAAAAATATTACCGGTACTTACATTGTATCCTTTGTAGGACCATTTGGAAGTTTTTATCTTGATCCAAATTGATGCTTCTGAAAAAAAACCCAAAACTTTTCTTCAGACTGGATTACTTTTTTTCCTCCTGTCCTGCATTACCATACCACAATAATTTTGTTGTGAAATCTAAAATAACGTTTCCTTTTAACATGGACAAACAAATATTTTTGAAATGATAAAAAACAAATTCCTCTCCTCTGATTTTAGTTCGGAGCAGGCAAATTAGCATCAGTATCATTACCATATATTCTTTTTCAAGCTTTTCATAAATACATAAGGCTTTTAAATCTTTATATTTAATAGTTTAGTTGGAATATCAAACATTAAATCAAGAAATGCTAGATTGCAGAAACACTCATGGTTGCAATGATTAGAACAACATAGGAACATTCTTTATAAGTATTTTATTATTTTTTTACTTTTACAATCATAAATACTTAATAAACAACATGTTGTCTGGGTCCATCAGTAATTCAGTGGTACATATTAATGTCCTCAATCTATGTACAATACTACACCATCAAGTGCTTTCTCTCTTCTTCAGGTGTTATACATTTTCCATACTGGGCAAATACAATTCTTATTGCAGTTAATTCATACACAATTGAATATCAGCATCTTTGTTACATTTTTCTAATATTATATATAATATCAGTAGTGTCGATTTAAAATATCTTTTCTAACCAAAACATACCTCAATTGCACTTAATATCTATTTGTTCAATCAATATCCTGTTTTTCCTTTTTTTAAAAAAAAATGATTTCCTATCAGTGCTCAAAGTGTCTCTATTGCTTATAATTTTCTCATAGTAAATTATATTTGGGCAACCAAAGGCTTCCCTTGTTCAAACCCTCTTACCATTTTCATATTTCCCTTCTCATACCAAAATATAAAATTTTAGTTATAAATCCTATTTTTTTATTTCTAATAACACTTCTATTTCTAATAATTATCTATTCTCTTAGCCATACTCAAACATCTCTTTGATAGTATAATATCCCATCTAATAGGTCAGGACCTCTATTTTCTTCAATCTTACTCTAGCTTTCTTCCTTTGCCAACTAACTTTCCAAGTCAATGCCTTTGAATCATCAAGTAGTTCTTCCTCATTTTTATGTATATTGTTTGGAATAAGTAAGACAATTTGGTTAAGGTATATTTGGGAGAACGCTCAGCCCATTGATATTCATTAAACAGCTTCCCTCCTTCTCCAATTTCTCACAATTCTCCTAACAGCTTTATCTTCCATTCAATCGGCCCTTCTTCCTTAGCCTCAAAAGTGTTCTGAGATCTTGAAAAGGTAAGATGTCTTTTTGGTTTCCGATATTGCTGCTATGTCTTCTAGTTCATAGTTTGTCTGAGTCTGTTTGTTAATTCCTTCCTTTAGGTCCTACATCTTTGGATCCGCTTCCTCTAATTTTTCTTCTATTTTTCTGGGTTACTAGTTCCTTCTCTATAGTCATTTTCTGAATTTTGGATTTAGATTAGAAAACTGTTCTTTTATCTCCTTTGTGTTATTTTTAGTCTCATCATGAGCTAAAGCAATTGTCTCTTGTGTTAATTTTAACAGAGACAGAATTTCCTTCTGAGCTTCGTCAACATTTTCTTGTTGATATTTCAAGCTGGGGACTTTGGAGATAAGTGTTAGAGATGGTTTTTTTACCATTTAAAGCTGAGTATGGAAGATCCATTTTGTTTTTATGTGTGGTCTCTATAGTCCAATCTGTTTAGGGATTCAATGGTGGAGGTTCAATGATGTTTGGGGGTTGTTTGCTGCCTCTGGTACTGGGTGCCTTGAATGTGTGCAAGGCATCATGAAATCTGAGGATTACCAAAGGATTTTGGGTCGCACCGTAGAGCCCAGTGTCAGAAAGCTGGGTTTGCGTCCGAGATCTTGGGTCTTCCAGCAGGACAATGACCCCAAACATACATCAAAAAGCACCCAGAAATGGATGGCAAGAAAGCACTGGAGAGTTCTGAAGTGGCCAGCAATAAGTCCAGATCTGAATCCCATTGAACACCTGTTGAGAGATCTTAAAATTGCTGTTGGGAAAAGGCGCCCTTCCAATAAGAGAGACCTGGAGCAGTTTGCAAAGGAAGAGTGGTCCAAAATTCCGGGTGAGAGGTGTAAGAAGCTTATTGATGGTTATAGGAAGCGACTGATTTCAGTTATTTTTTCCAAAGGGTGTGCAACCAAATATTAAGTTAAGGGTGCCAATAATTTTGTCCAGCCCATTTTTGTTTGACATTATGTCCAGTTTGCTTTTTTTCCTCCCTTTTTTGTTGTGTTCCAATACACACAAAGGGAATAAACCTGTGTATAGCAAAACATGTGTTCCTGCAATACTTTTCTGTGAGAAATACTTGATTTTCTGGAAAAATTTCTGGGGTGCCAACAATTTCGGCCATGACTGTATAAGCAAAATTCAAGTTTTTCTGTCCAATGAGAAACATGTCCTTTCTGTCCAAAGAGAAAAAAGCCATTAAAAGTTGTTCATCAGTCAAAGGTTTATAATTCAAAGTATTCCATCATCTCAATCCATAATGCATGTTTCTTCTACAGGTAAATAGCTCCACAACAATAGCTTCCAAAAGTCAGTTGGTATTTACATTCATGGTCCAGGCAGGCCAGTTTCAAAATATTTTATTGTCTCTGCCACCCAGATAAGCAGCCCAAGAGGTTTTTTTCCTCTTTTCCCAGCTGTAATCTAGAAAAGTGAAAGTTTCCAAGGACAACAAAAGTCTTATCTGGGTCTAGGCTTCAAGCCAAGCTTCCCTTCAACATAATAAATTGTAGTGCTGTTGTTTGCCATTAGATGTTGTTGACGCCGTCTTCCAGCTTTTTAAGTCTAAACTTATATTACAAGTTTTCAAGTCTCTGTTTTTAACAAAAATATATATCTCAAAAGCACTTTTAGTCCCCAAATTTCATATATTTATATATATATATATATATATATATATATATATATATATATATATATATATATATATATATATATATATATATATATATATATATATATATATATATATATATATATATATATATATATATATATATATATATATATTCCAAATTAATCTTGTAATTTTCTGTTTTCCCCCAAGCAATTAATTTGCCGCTTTTCTTTTCCTGAGGGAATGGGGAGGAAATTCCCCTTCCCTCTCTCTTTGGGGAGGATTCTTTGCTTTGGGCAGTTTTTTCCCAGGAGAAAGTCTTAAAGTCATAAAGAGAGGATAGGGTCTCACCCAGTTCCATCCACATTGCTCGAAAGTTGCTCATTAATGCTTATATTCTTTGGTTATCAACAGCTTCTGACTGGCCACATGAATGTAACCAGTCTTTCCCCTGCTGGTTTGGAAGGCTTCCTCAGATCAAACGGAAAGGCCGCCACCCTCCCGTGATCAACAAGGGTCCCCTCCTTTGTTGCCTCTCTGGGGTGGCTTTCAACCTTTTTTTAGGGTCCCCATCGGGGCCTAAATCGAATGCGGAGGATGGAGCCCTGTCTTCCTGAATCCGTCACACCACAATATCAAACTGGAAGTCCATAGGAACCTACTTTAAAAAGGGGGGGTGTTCACACCATCATGCTGTCTTAGAACCACATTATGAGAAAATATTCACATGGAATGGCAACACTTATTTAACCTATGCATTTGCCCAGACCCAGACATCACACAGAGAAGGAATAAGCACATACTGTATACAGAGAGATAAATGTTCCTAGAAAATACTCCAGCATTTACAGAAACAAAAAGCTACCTTTAGATTAACTGATATTGCTTTTTTTAAAAAAAAATTGTATTCATACTAGAAAACTGCAGTTATAAGCTTAAATGCTGGATCTTCAAATAAATTGCTTGGCTTTTACCATAATAATACTACCTGTCTTGGGCTTTGTAGTCCTACAATGTTAGGGCAGCATTGCACATGACATCCTTATCAAAAAAACAGCTATCTAACAAGTTCAGAGCTAAGACAAGATCTGATTTATGACTCCTTACAGGTAGTACAACAGGTAGCAACCAAAACCATCCCAAAGAAAAAGAAATGCAAGAAAGCAAAATGGCTGTCTGAGGAAGCTTTGCAAATAGCTGAGGAAAGGAGGGAAGTGAAAGGCAAGGGAGAAAAAGAAAGATATGCCCAATTAAATGCAGAATTCCAAAGAATAGCTAGAAGAGATAAGAATGTCTTCTTAAATGAACAATGCAAAGAAATAGAAGAAAACAATAGAATAGGGAGGACCAGAGATCTTTTCAAGAAAATTGGAGAGATGAAGGGAACGTTTCATGCAAAAATGGGCATGATAAAGGACCAAAATGGCAGGGACCTAACAGAGGCAGAAGAGATTAAGAAGAGGTGGCAAAATTACACAGAAGAACTATACAAGAATGAGCTTAACGTCCCTGATAATCACAATGAGGTGGTCACTGACCTCGAGCCAGACATCCTAGAATGTGAAGTGAAGTGGGCCTTAGAAAAGCTGAGCAACAACAAAGCTAGTGGAGGTGACAGTATTCCAGCTGAGCTATTCAAAATCTTAAAAGACGATGCAGTAAAAGTGCTACACTCAATTTGCCAGCAAATTTGGAAAACTCAACAGTGGCCACAGGATTGGAAAAGATCAGTTTACATTCCAATTCCAAAGAAAGGCAGTGCCAAAGAATGTTCAAACTATCGCACCATTGCACTCATTTCTCATGCTAGTAAAGTTATGCTTAAAATTGTACAAGCTAGACTCCAGCAGTATGTGGATCGAGAACTACCAGAAGTACAGGCAGGATTTCGAAGAGGCAGAGGAACTAGAGATCAAATTGCTAACATACGCTTGATCATGGAGAAAGCTAGAGAGTTCCAGAAAAACATCTACTTTTGCTTCATTGACTATGCTAAAGCCTTTGATTGTGTGGATCATAACAAACTGTGGCAAGTCCTTAAAGAGTTGGACATACCAGACCATCTTATTTGTCTCTTGAGAAACCTATATGCGGGCCAAGAAGCAACAGTGAGAACTGGACACGGAACCACTGATTGGTTCAAAATTGGGAAAGGAGTCCGGCAAGGCTATATACTGTCGCCGTGCCTATTTAACTTATATGCAGAGCACATCATGAGAAAGGCAGGGCTAGATGAATCAAAAGTTGGAATTAAGATTGCCGGAAGAAACATCAACAACCTAAGATATGCAGATGATACCACTCTAATGACAGAAAGTGAAGAGGAACTAAAGAGCCTCTTGTTGCGAGTGAAGAAGGAGAGTGCAAAACTTGGGTTGAAACTTAACATTAAGAAAACCAAGATCATGGCATCTGGCCCTCTCAATTCCTGGCAAATAGATGGGGAAGAAATGGAGGTAGTGACAGATTTTATTTTCCTGGGCTCCAAGATCACTGCAGATGGGGACTGTAGCCAAGAAATTAAAAGACGCTTGCTCCTTGGGAGGAAAGCCATGGCAAATCTAGACAGCACACTAAAAAGCAGAGACATCACCCTGTCAACAAAAGTGCGTATAGTCAAGGCTATGGTCTTCCCAGTTGCAATGTATGGCAGTGAAAGCTGGACCATAAGAAAGGCTGAGCGCCAAAGAATTGAAGCCTTTGAACTATGGTGCTGGAGAAGACTCCTGCGAGTTCCTTGGACTGCAAGGCGATCAAACCGGTCAGTCCTAGAGGAGATCAACCCTGACTGCTCTTTAGGCGGCCAGATCCTGAAGCTAAAACTCAAATACTTTGACCACCTAATGAGAAGGAAGGACTCACTGGAGAAGAGCCTAATGCTGGGAAAGATTGAGGGGAAGAGAAGAAGGGGACGACAGAGAACGAGGTGGCTGGATGGAGTCACTGAAGCAGTAGGCATGAGCTTAAATGGACTCCAGAAGATGGTAGAGGACAGGAAGGCCTGGAGGAACATTGTCCATAGGGTCGCGATGGGTCGGACACGACTTCGCAACTAACAACAACAACAACACGTAGCCCCATTTACTGACCGTAATTGAGACTGACAACTTAGTCACTAAGTGAAGCAGTTTCTAAATGAAACCAGTGCTATGCTTATGATTTTATTTCAGCTTTCCTTTTCTTTATGGGCCCACGAAGGTCATAATGTGAGGACTGGTCATAAAGTTACTTTTTTTAATCATTGTTGTAACTGTAAACGATCACTAAACAAGACAGTCACTAAACGAAGACTACCTGAGTATTATAATTCAGTCACCTATTCTTTTTCAATTAGGTTTTATATTAGCAACAGTAAATGAACAGAATATTTTAAATCATTTGAATGGTTTAATGATCTGAGCTTTGTAGGCAGAAAAGATTTCTATGCCACATCCCAGAACTTAAGAGGGAAAAACTGAATGAAATATATTGCTTCAATTCACTTGAATTTAATATTACCCTTACTGATCAAAGGAATTTATAGACACACAGTAACACTAGACACACTAACCTGTTAACTCAGTAAGTGATTCAGGTCTTTCTTCAAAGAGTTTTCCTGGATATTTTAAAAAATGGTGATTTAGGACCAGAACTTTTCTTTGGGGATTTTCTGATATCTATGAATTAACAAACATGAAAAGAAAAACTGTAATTAGCTTTTGAGGTTTAATGTGAGGCAAACCATTATTAATATTGGGAGACACAAAATCAACACCTTTTCAGCTTCAATCAGAATCACATGGGTTTGGGAACATTTGTAACAAGCAGACCACATTCCCCAGCCCCTTTCCTTTCTGCTAGACCAGGGGTCGGCAACCTAAAAAAGAAAAAGAGCCACTGGGAACCGGTTCCATCACAAATTAAAAAAAGAGGGAGCCGCGTGCGTGTGTCCATGCACGCGCATGCGCAAAAAGGTTTTTTTGCGCATGCGCGGACGCACGCGGCTGCCATTTTTTTAAAAATGAGATGGAACCAGTTCCCGGTTGCCCGATGGCGACGGCCCGTCTGCAAAGCTGCCGCTTTCGGCAGCTTTGCAGACGGGCCGTGGCAGCTTCCTCAAAGAGCGGCGCCCCTGCCCATTCCGAGAGGTGCGCGCGCACCTCTCCGAACGACCGGAGTTGCGCGCGCACCTCCCCAAACCTTTGGGGAGGTGCGCGCGTACCTCCGTGCGAAGGGGCAGCGGCGCCGCTCTTTGAGGAAGCTGCCGAAAGCGGCAGCTTCCTGAAAGAGCGGCACCGCTGCCCGTTCGCGCGGAGGTACGCGCGCACCTCCCCAAAGGTTTGGGGAGGTGCGCGCGCACCTCCGGTCGTTCGGAGAGGTGCGCGCGCACCTCTCGGAATGGGCAGGGGCGCCGCTCTTTGAGGAAGCTGCCGCGGCCCGTCTGCTAAGCTGCCGCTTTCGGCAGCTTCCTGAAAGAGCGGCACCGCTGCCCGTTCGCGCGGAGGTACGCGCGCACCTCCCCAAAGGTTTGGGGAGGTGCGCGCGCACCTCCGGTCGTTCGGAGAGGTGCGCGCGCACCTCTCGGAATGGGCAGGGGCGCCGCTCTTTGAGGAAGCTGCCGCGGCCCGTCTGCTAAGCTGCCGCTTTCGGCAGCTTCCTGAAAGAGCGGCACCGCTGCCCGTTTGCGCGGAGGTACGCGCGCACCTCTCCAAAGGTTTGGGGAGGTGCGCGCGCACCTCCGCCCATTCGGGGAGGTGCGCGCGCACCTCTCCAAACGGGCGGTGGCACTCTCCATTTGGAGAGGTGCGCGCGCACCACTGCCCGTTGGAAGAGGTGCGCGCGCACCGGGCGGCTGGGAGCCGCAAGAGACGGCTCAAAGAGCCGCATGCGGCTCCGGAGCCGCAGGTTGCCGACCTGTGAGCTAGACAGAAGAGTTTCTCCTTTCGAAAAACAAAACAAAACACTAAATGTTTTCGATTAGAGGTTGGAAGCCAGATTAATTGATTTTCGTCAGCCTTAGATTTAAACTGGAATCTGCAGGTAGCAGAATTTTCCAGGCAGAAAATTAACACAGAGATAGTATCTTTTCCAACACTTTTGTATTCTCTAAAGCAGGGATGTCAAACTGCCGGCCCGTGGGCCAGATGCATCATGCGGAAGCCGCATCCACCCCATTGCCGGCAATGGCAAAACCGTCCCGATACGTTGCACATCACGTGATGAGTTTGACATGTCTAAAGGAATAGAGAAAAGGTAACTAAGTATTTCACTAATTTTAATTTCTGTATTGCCTGGTCATTGCTTCATTTTTTCCTGATGTTTATGTTCTGCATACATATTTGGAATATTACAAATTTTAATGCAATTTGGAAGCTCTTTTAGAGTAGCATTATCCTAAATGAAAAGCAAATTTGAGGCTTCCAGTTTTGCACAGTAGCACAACAGCCAAGGGATGCACCTATGGATGATTTCTGCCTGCTAGTGGACCCTAAATGGGCCTGAGGTTGCCCCATAGAGGCAACAAAGAAGGAAGTCCCGCTGATTGCAGAGAGATGGCAGTCGATCCGATCGGTCCAGGAAAAGCCCTCCAGAAACCAGCAGGAGAAAAGCTAGTTTAACTTCAAAGTCTAGCCCAAGCTACAAACAGCCAAAGCCCAAAAGCACTACTTTAAGCTGACTGTAAACAATGTGTTTGGAACTGGGTAAGAATAGTGATTTTCTCTCTTCTACTTGAAAATTGATTTCCTGGGGGGGGGGAACCCAAGAAGCAAAAAGCCTCCAAAACTGAGAAGGAAGGGGATCTGCCTCACCCTCCTGTAGACGGAAGCGGCAAATTAAATTTTTCAGGGGGAATAGAAATATACTGAAATGAAATGAATATAATACTTAATTTGGATAAGTTTGAAATCAGTGGAATCTGTTAAGATTTTCTTTTTAAACCATGAAAATAGAAGTAAATAATAGAAGTAAACAATTGTCTATCACTGAAAAATGAATTGGTGCTGACATCTAGTGGTGGATGAAAATATACAACAGCAGTTGCTCTATTACAGGAGCTGGTAAAGTCCAGGAAAAGATAACTTGTTTTTGGTGAACTTCAATGTCTTAATAACAGAAAATAGCTGTGACAAAAAAAGAGAACATTTTGGGTTATTTATAAACTTTCAGGGGAAAAAATGACCTTTCTGGATTACAAATACCAACTCTACTGTAACTTTAAAGCTGTCTTCAGAAAAAGGAAAAACCTGATTTTTGGCTATCATGGAAAACTAGAGATCTGCAGAAAGAATATACCAAGAAAAAAATATTTTCCAGAAGCAGATTTATTCTATGTTGCAACAAATCAAAACAATTATCTCAAACCACGAGAAATTTAAAAATAACTTTGAAAATAAAAATGAACACATCTCCAATTTAACTTTATAACACAAAAATTCTCAGAAAATAAAAATAGAAAGTGAGCAGAAAAAACAGACAACTGAATACGAGATAGAGATTTTAAGATGGAACTTAACAATAAAAGAAAGTATGACTTAACCCAGCTGGAAAAAAACTTACAAGAAATACTGGAGATGGAAAAGATAACCTATACTCAGTCAGCTATGCTGACTGAGGAATTCTGGGAGTTGAAGTCCATGAGTCATAAAAGAGCCGAGGTTGCCTACCCCTGCTCTAGGATCATAAAATATGTTTGAGGACAAGAAAAAATATTTGACAAAATAAAGAGTCTGCCAGGAGAACTACGAGAACTTGAGAGACAAAAAATGATAAATAAAATCAAGAAAGAAAGAAAGGAAAAGATTCTCAGTGAATACGAAGAGGCGAACCCTTCCTATAAAAACATCTTACCTGTTTTGCCTTTTGTACCTGCAACAACACTTAAAAGATTATGGGAAGATTCTTTGATTCAGCAAAGCATTTTGATCAGGAAAGATGTTTGGCCAAAAAAAAAAAGGCTAAAGTGAGAATTAAGAAATTAAGATGATGGGATTTACCAGAGGGAATATTTAAAAATTAAACATCTGTTTGAATATGGTTAAAGAAATAGAAAGATTTTGGCTATAAATGAAGATTAATTTAAGAGGGATGAACCCCTCAAGTAATACAGTATTTTTTCTTTTTTTCCTTTGTGTTTGTTTTTTAACATGAGAAATATAAAAATGTTTTATAATGGTTTATATAAAAGAAATGTTTTTTTGTTATTTTTTTTAAGATATGAGAAATGCAAAAGTGTTGGGATGGCTTGTATGAGAAAAAAGACTTAAATACTTAAGTGTAACTAGTTCTGAAAAAATCTTAACCAGTAAGAATGCTTTGAACATTATAGAGAAAACAAATTTAAATAAGAATTTTGTAAACAGGATCTATGATGAGGCAATCAAGATGATCAATTAGAAAAGAAACTTTATATTGATGTGGTTATTATTTGCAGAAACATGAGAAAAATGTCTATATTTAATTGTCATTTATTCAAATAATAAGAACTGTATTAATTTAAGGTTGGCACAAGAGAATATTATTGGAAGAAGAGAAAATCAAGCAAAGCCATTATATAGACTACAGAATTATAGATATTGTTATTGTTTTTAAATACTAACCCAGATAGCACGCTGTTTACCAAATATTAAAGTGATTATGTTAAAAATCAATAAAACATATTTTTTTAAAAGAAAAGCAAATCTATAACCCCTGGCATCTGCCCAGTGCCTTATACTAGTAGTCCCCAACTTATGACCACAACTGAGCACATTTCTGTTGTTAAGTGAGACATTTGTTAAGAGAGTTTTGCCCCATTTTATGATCTTTCTTGCCACAGTTGTTAAGTGAATCACAGCAGTTGATAAATTAGTAACCTGGTTTTTAAATGAATCTGGCTTCTCCATTGACTTTGCTTGTCAGAAGGTCACAAAAGGTGATTACATGACCTTGGAACACTGCAACTGTCATAAGTATGAACCAGTTGCCAAGCATCTGAATTTTGACCACATGATCATGGGATGCTGTAAAGGTCATAACTATGAAAAACGGTCATAAGGCACTTTTTTCAGTGCCGTTGAAACTTTGAATGTTCACTAAATGAACTGTTGTAAGTCGAGGACTATCTGTACTGCTCTTTATAATTTTTCCATGTGAGTTCCTTTTCAGTAAAAATCTGTGATTTAAATAATTTTTATTTCCACTATTGATGAGTATTTTGAATATGAAGAGGAAATTGAAAAGGGATTTATACATTTTCTTTTTTTAATTGTTAATTTTGTCTATATCTTGTTAGATTGAAAAATTGTTGCCCCAAGGCAGAAGGCAAAGTTAGGTATGAGGGAGGCTTCTTAGAAAACATATTGAGACTCTTACACTTTTAACTTATGAACTCAGCCCTGCCACTACAATGGAAGAAACAGCCTGGTTAATGAAAAATATATTTATAATTCTAATAAAATTTGCAACATAGGTAATATTCCTAACACTGCTATCTTCCCTTACTTTCAGGAATGTAAAAAAAATAATCAAACAATAAATGCTTTTTCCAGGAATGCAAACCTGTTTAGTATTGTCGTCAATAAGGTCAAAAAATGCTCTGACGATAGCCAAGTTCAATTCCTTACACCTAAAAATGAATATAAGGGAAATATGCTTGTAAAATCAGATAAAATAAAAGCAAATAATAGTCAAATAAAAATATCTGAACAGCAGTATATCAGCCCTTGAACCAAAAAGCTTTCAACAACTCACCAAACAATGGAAAGATGATCTGTGGAAACCCAGACTCGAGGAACTGCTGAACTCTGGATAAAGGAAGATTTGTATTATCCATTTTAAAACTGAACTTCCAAATATTTATTTATTTACTAGAAGCTAATATCTTGCTGAAACTAATATGGCTGAAATCCTGCTTACATTGTTATGACTAAATCCAAAAACCGAGCATGTCATATAGAACATTTGACTCTTTCCTCCCTCTTTGAACAGCAGACAATTCTGCCTTATTATACTGTACTTTGAAATGTCTGCTCTTTTTGCCATTTAGCTGCTGTACTGTTGCTTGAGAGGCACCAGGAAAATATGGTCTTACATAGTTCATGGAAGAGTCCTCTATTATTAATTTAAATTGTGTGCAGATTCATATTTATTGATTCAATGAATTTGTGAGCCGCCTCATTCACTGAAGCAATAAAGATTAAAAACTGAAGTACAATTATATAAATTGGATACAAACTAACTCTTAGCAGGATCCAACAGCTTAGTTACAGCTAATATGATTGAGACATTCTCTTTTAAACAGGTTCTTTGTTCAAGGGATTTGGAGTAAAATCCAAACTAGACATGGGGAAAAAATAAGAAAATTGTGGAGTCTTTGTTCTCGGAGCTTGATTGTTTGCTTGCAAACATTTCATTACCCAACTAGATAATATCAACAGTGCTAGTGAAGGTGGGTTTTACTCTCTGTTTATATACAGTAGTTTCCCTTTACTAGTTGGGTAATGAAATGCCTGTAAGAAATCAACCAAGTTCAGAGAGCACCAAGAACTCCTCAGTTCAACCCTGAGCTACATATATTTTCTTCTATAGAGAAAATTCTGAATCAAATGTAATGTGCTATTTCTTGAGATGGAAGAATCTCCAAATAAATATAGCAATGAATGCTATTGCTTCCACTCAAATTGAGATGTCAATTTAGAATGTCACATTCAATTAGGGAAGATGTTAGGGCAAGAAAGGACTAAACTATTCAGGAATGTTAACAGTAATATTTAATGATCATCAAAAGCCAAGGCTTAAAAGCAACATTTAAAGAATAGTTGTTTTACCACAACAGATAAAGCACAATTCTGACTACTTGAACTGGGCAGAAAAGCCAATCCAGAGCGAACTTGATAATCTCGAAATCCTCCTGCTACAGAAAGGGTTGTTAGATTTCTTATTTCTTGAGCCTTCTGAATCCAGTTATGGTTCACAGTTGTGTAAAAATCTATGAAAAGAATGTTGTTTTAAATATAATTTTAGTAAATTTTGTTTCCTGAGGTTCAGCAATTTCTTCAGTATTACAAAAAATAATTTTGTAGCACATATCAGCATATTTTATAATTCCACATTTCCCCACTATCCAACTTCAAACAAGAAAAAAACTGACTTCCGGATGGCAAGGCGTCGCTGGAGGCAGCCATTTCTCGGCTGTCAGCCTCGCGGCTCCATAGAGCCGCCGAAAACAGCGCCGATCAGCTGTTTCGGCGGCTCGGAAGTCCCCACCTCAGGAGAAGAGGAGGGGGTGAGCGTCCAGGTAGGGGTAGAGCTCTCCGGGGCCGCCAGAACTTAGAGTTTTGGCGGCGGAAGGATTGAGCCCCCCTGAAGCCTGGGCATGCTCCGGACTGCGAGGCGCCTCTGCTCCGGGTTTTTTGGAGCAGAACAGGGCGTTCGCAACCATCCCTGCTAGCAAGGAAGAGCTTTTGAGAACGAGGACGCAGGCAGAGCGATGCAGGAGATTTTGGTGAAGATGATGTTTTGATCTTTAACTCAATGGACTTTGCTGAACTCGTAAGTGAAAGTGCGTAGCTAACAATAGTGTGTGAAAATGGCGGCTATATCTTCTAAAGTTCCTGCTTTGATGCAGCAGTCTTCGGTGAAAACTTCATTGTCCCCTGCATCTGAATCTGTATCAGCTTTTACAGCAAAAGATTTGCAGAATCTGCTGCAAGAGACTATGGGAAAGCAAATGCAACAATTTGTTGAAATAATGGAGAAAAAGTTGGAGGAGAAGTTTACAGAGAAATTAACAGAAATGAGAGCAGACATCACATCTGCGATACAAAGCATGGTTAAAAGCATTGAGATTTTGGATAAAAGAGTGGAAGATCTTGTTCAAAATGATATTAGACTGGAAGCCAAAATGACAGAAACTGAAAATGTGATAGAGAAAATGGATTATGATTTGATTTCGACACAGTATTATCAGATGGAATTTGCTTTAAGGATTAGAGGTCTGAAAGAAAATCCTAAGGAAAATTTGAAGAAAATGGTTTCTGAGGCTTTGGAAGGGGTGTTGGAGCGACCAGCAGATGAAATAATGCAAGATATAGATAAAATCTTCCGTGTTAATTCGTGGATCGCAAGACAAAGGAAACTACCCAGAGATGTGGTGGTTTATTTTACAAAGAGAATGATTAGAAATGAAGTTATCCAGGCCTCCTACAATATTGATTTTGTAATTGCTGAGCAAAAAGTTCTGATTTTAAAAGAGATCCCTGCAAAAATTTTAAGAAAAAGGAAGGAATTTGCTTTTTTGACACAAGAATTGAGACGACGTGATATCAAGTTTAGATGGCAAATACCAGTGGGTATGGTGGCGACCTATGAAGGTACGAGGTATTGTTTTACCACGGTGATTCAGGCACGTTGTCAAGCCCCGCCGGCCTCCCTTCCGCCCGGGCCTCGACAATGCCCGCGCCGCCGGAGCCGGAGCCCCGCCGAGCAGCCGGCCGGTCCCCAGCTGATCGGCGCGCCCGAGCAGCAGCCTCCTCGAGCCCTGGAGGGCGTGGCCCCGTATCCTGCCGGGGCAAGCCGCCGCAGCCCCGCCGAGCAGCTGGCCGGTCCCCAGCTGATCGGCGCGCCCGAGCAGCCGCCTCCTCGAGCCCTGGAGGGCGTGGCCCCGTATCCTGCCGGGGCGAGCCGCCACAGCCCCGCCGAGCAGCAGGCCGGTCCCCAGCTGATCGGCGCGCCCGAGCAGCCTCCTCCTCGAGCCCTGGAGGGCGTGGCTTCGTATCCTGCCGAGGCAAGCCGCCGCAGCCCCGCCGAGCAGCTGGCCGGTCCTCAGCTGATCGGCGCGCCCGGGTGGCGCCTTCCCCGAGCCCCGGACGCTTTTTCGGAGGGCGTGGCTTCGCCCGGGCATCGCGGAGCACGCTGCCGCAATCCCGCCGAGCAGCTGGCCGGCGCTCAGCTGTTTGGCGCGTCCGATCCCGAACAGCCGCCGGGCGCGCGCTCGCCTCGTCACCGGGGACGGCGCCGGGCACCCACCGGTCCGGCGCTAACGTTTGATACTCGGCGGATGGACCCTGGACTGCGGATGGCGCCCGGGCGGCAACAGGCTGCACCCAGCGAACAGGCGGACACGCCCCAGCAAACTGTGGAGGGGTGTGTGGCTGTGCCTGTTTTGCCACCCTCCGTTACTGGACTCGGGGGGAGCTTAACGTCTGCAACGCCAGCACGGACTGGGGCGCGCGAGGGAGCGGAAGGACAGAACTCACCTGGGAGGGGGCTTGACAGGCTGCAGCAGCGCACACGTTGGGTGGTGGCTATGCACGGTGATGGGTGGGGTCTTTATGGGGAGGCGGGCGGATGCCGGTTTGCTTTGAAGGGGTGGGGTTAGGGTGTGGTAACATGATAAAAGAGCGTTGAGGCTAGGTGCCTCAACGCTGACTTTACCGCGGTTTGCTTTGGAGAAGAAATAAACCTTGTTACCCATTCCTTTTGAAGTGCTTTTGTTTCCTGGCAAAGGACGTCGTGACACACGTGATTTCTACAGTAATGTTTTAAAAGCAGTCCCCATACCATCTTTGTAATTTACAAAGAAAAAAGGTGAGAGAGAGTCTCAACGTTCCAGAGAGAATCTGCAAGTTGCTGAAGGGTTAACGCAGACAGATGTGAAAGGTACAGGAGTGGGTCAAATTTCATTACCACTGGAGAAGGCCAGAAATTGGAAGAGGCGTGCTGCTTCTGGACAAATGAATCAAGCCTGAAGATTTAGTCACATAACCGCAAGAGACAATAATGTAATAAAAAATAAAAATAAAAAATAAAAAAAATAAAAATAAATAATAAGGATTATGGGAATTGGAATTGCTAGAAGGACTAAATATTTGGGGATATATTTTTTACCCTTATAAAATAATTATGTAATATTTTGTGTTGCTTTAGTTTTAAGATGATTATGGAAAGTTAATTGGGAAGATTTGTAGTAGTGTTTATTGATATTCTGTAGGTTATGATTTGTTATTTGGATGGAAAATTTTAAGTTTGGAAGGTAATGTATGGTATTTTAAGTTGTATTATACATTAGGAGAAGGGAAGGCTGTATAAACCTGGTTTTAGTATGTTGAAGCTTAGTTGGATAGAAGAATAGTTTTATAAAATTGATATAAATTGTTTTCTTTGTGATTGAAGCTAACTTGTAATATTTTTTATGGGTAATATTGGAATAGGTAATAGAATATAAGAATATAAGAACGATGTGATTATATAAAAATTTTTTAAGTTTATGGTATTTTAAGTTGTATAATACATTAGGATAATATGAATTTAAAGTTTAGTTGGAATGAGGAATAGTTTTATATTTATTGATATAAATTGGTGTATCTGGGATTGTTTTTAGTGGGTGATAGATTGAAAAGTGTTATTTTGTATTTGAATAATCATTGATATGATATATATATGTATGTTTGGAATTTAAAGTTTGGAATTTAAAGTTAAAGTTTGATAGTTTAAATAGTTTAGGATTGTTTGCGTAAGTTAGATTATGATTATTTGTATTTTTATATCCTGTGTTTTGGTATTAGACTAGAAAGTATTATTTTGTATTTGTATAATTATTGATATGATATATACATATATGTTTGGAGTTTACCTACATGAGTTAAAGTTTGATAGTTTAAATAGTTTAGGATAGTTTGCGTAAGTTAGATTATAATTGTTAGTATTTTTATACCCTGTATTTTGCTCTGGGAAGTGGGGGGGAGGGGAAAGGGAGGGAGGGGTTGGGGAGGGTTGGGGAGGGGGAAGAGGGTGGGAGGGGAGGGGGTTGGGAGGGGTTTTTTCTTTTTTTTTTGGTTTGTTAAAGATAAAATGTATTGTAAAACTTTTTAATTAAAAAAAAAGAAAAAAGAAAAAAACTAAGCCAATTGAGCATACTAATAAGGCAAAATAATAAATCGCATTCCAGAAAAATGCAGAATTAAGATAAAAGGCCAGTGACATAGTTTAAATCTGGCAAGTTAAAGTCACTATTCTACATAAGGTAATTACCAGTTGGTGAAAGAAATTCTAGAGAGTTTTGCTTGCCATGTTTTATTATCTATATGAAATATTTAATGAAAATTCATATTGATATGCATTAATTTCAACTTTAATAGCAGTAATCTTATTCCAATATATTTGACTGTATCCATTCAAATTACTTCTATACATTTAAACTTATTTCAACATGTAAATCCAAGTATTTAGAAAAAACTGTACAAACTGTAAATCCTACTCATACATACATGCATGAATGCAGACACACACATGCGCGCGCAAACACACACATATTGCAATAATTTGGGTTATAAGTTTTAATCGCTATTGTGTATAAAGTGGGCATTTTTATAGACCAAGAGGTATAGATTCAATCTTCATATCTGAACATATACAAAACATGTTGATATGTGGGATTGAAATATGTTCATTATTCACCTGAAAGAAAATGCATCAAATTGAGCCAGACAAAAATCTCCTATGTGAAGTATGCATAAACTTAAAAAAGATAGCCTGGGTGAATCCAGGTTAATGGTGCAATTGTAATATAATAGCAGTGGAAAAATTTAGCTCTATCTTATTGAGTCTGAGATCCTGTGTTTGAATTCTGCTAGAGTGTTATTAAAGTCTAAAGTAAAGCAATCCACAATACATCAAATCTTGATTAATTTGCCTTCACAGGGTGGATACAAATCTATCCTTCAAGATAAGGAGGTGCCCTCAAAAATTTACTTTGCTCGAGACCTTAAGAGGCATTCTCTTCTATGGGCCCCAGAAGACATGCAGCCCAATTCTACTAAACGTAGTGGTAAAAATATTCTGCTGAAATGTCAGGGCTAAGCAAGGGGCAAATACTTTAAATCAGCTGGTCATTTTGAAGATTTTGAGACATAATTTTTTAAATTTAATTCGCCTTCAACGTACATGATAGCCCTTCAAGGTAGATCAGATCAGGAAATAAGAGACCGTAAGAAATACTGAAATTCTATTGATGTGGGCTTTCAAAAGAGTTTTCTTTCCATCCCTCTTATACCAAACAGTATTAATACTGGGCAATTTTGAGTTCCTTTCTCATGCTTTCCTGTTTTCCCAGACTAAGCTCATTTTCATTTTCCTAATGGATGCCACATCTTTTCTGGAGTTTGAGCAACCATAATGAATAGGATGCCATTTAGAACAAAAATGGACATGGGAGGAAGCAATTTTTCATTTATAACTGCAGCATTATCAGGGATATTAACAAATTAATTCATCCCTGTTGGGACACTGATGGTTCATACCTTTGATTTCTTCCCACATGTTGAGTAGTTGGTTTCTAATCCCCTATTCCAAAGTGAGACCTCATGGTTTTACAGCTTTTATATGATTCTTTCAAAAATGAAAAGATAAAATACTGAAACATGGATCAGTTAGCTAATGGCATGGATATGGATATAAAAAAACCAAATTAGTGTGTTTTTTTAATGAAGCCTAGATTTTGGGGTCAGAAGAAATGCCATTCTCCAGGAACAGGAATTAGCTACAAGAAACTGGCTTTGGGCCAACAAGAAAAAATGGGGATACCGTTGGGTATATTCCCTGCTATCAAATAGATTATAAAGTGGTCTTTTGTTTGGTCTGTAAGAACTTAGCATTCATGCTCAGACTCTTCTAGTAATCCGTTCCAAATGAATATCAAGCAAATAACTCTTGATTTAATGTTTAAGTCTTGGATATGGATGAGTTGTCATAATCTCACAATATCATCCAACTGCCCACGGAAATGAGGGATCTGAAAATAATATCTGAAGAATTCTGGAGTACCTTGGATTTTTCAGAATCCAAAGTTAGTGATATGATTGTTGTTAAGCCCCTGTCTTGCTTAAGTGCAGGCACGTAAGTGGCCATCATTGATGCTGCCAAGACATATTAAGTACAATTATTTTCATCATAAAATTAAAGGCTAGGTCTATATGCAAGCTATGATTAAACAAGTACATATTAAGAGAAAATCTTGATACCAACTTTCAAAACTGAGTATCTTCCACATTTTTCTTCTCTGCAACACATTTCTGGTGAAATTGCTAATATTAGTAGGTATAATAATAGAAGGTATAACAAGGAAGGTTCTGGAATCTCTAAGTGTTTTTCATTAAATCAGTGGGAATGAAGCTTATTCAGTTACTCAAAAGCAAAAAAACAAAAGCAAAAATGAGGGGGAAGGCAAAATAGAACCCCAGCAATCCAAAAATTCTTAGGAATGTACTTACCAACAAGATATTGATCTAAAGGCAACACAGGTGCAACATGGGGTGTCGCTTGAGTAATAAGAATATTGAGAAGTTCTGGTTTAAAATGTTTAAGAATCACTAGTGCTCTTGCAACAAGACCACCCATGGAATGACCTACTATTGCAACACTGCGGGGAGCAAATTCATGACCCTTCAAAAAATAAAGAAAAATAATCTCACATCAGGCACAATAAAAACATATAAAAGAACAATTTTTTCCCCATTTAACAATTAATATGTGACTCCTTCAAGGTAGACCAGACTAAGGCACAGACAACGTTGCCTAAAGCTATCTTTATTAGAATAGCTACAACAACAGAATCTTGCAAGTTTGAATGTACTTCCCATGGTCCATCTTTTATCTTCAGGTGAATTGGGGGGAGGACCTGTCTGAGGTATCTTCTTAAATCACTTTCTTGGTATGAGTTTAAGCCACATGAATCTGATCACTGCATGGTAATGGATCTTCTGTCTGTTCATCAAGGCCATCTTCCATATTCTCTGCATCATGGGGATTGTCAGAGCCCTTCAATTATATTTGCCTTTAAACCTTCCCTTTTCCCCTCCCTTTCTTTTGCCTATGCATTTTTGGGGCTAGTCACACTATTGGGGGAAGGTGCTTGCAGGAAGAATATTATCTGCTTCGTTCTGTTCTGTGTGAGACGCCCTCCCTCTGGTCGAGAGGAATGTGCCTGCAAATCAGAGAGTGAGAATCATGCAGGCCTGTCACAATTCCAAAATGGCAGGACACTTTGCCTCAAGAGGCAATTTTGGTGGCCTTCCTTGAAGAAGGACATTGAAAGTTATGTGGCTAGCTGCCTGCCCTATTTGTGCTGCCACTAAATGCAGGCAGGGAAAAACACCTGGCCTCCTGTAGCCAATGGGGAGCCATTCAGCACCTTGGAGAGAGATCTCTATGCATTTTATTGTCAAGCTGCCCGAAAGCGCAGGAAACACCATCATTTGGGTCCTCAAGCCTCTGCTTCACAGAATGAGTGGGTTTCTAAGAAGCATGTGAGGGTCCTTAGGTTGCTCAAATGCTTTCATGCTCGCTATCCAGATAAACCTGATTAATGTGTTTCTTTTTATGTTCTTTTTCCCCTTCCTGTTTTCTTTTCAGGTGGTTTTGTCTATTTTGGGGGGGGCTGAATATCAGAGCCCCACAATTATATTTGCCTTTAAA
Organism: Vipera berus; assembly: GCF_964194415.1. Classification (NCBI taxonomy): domain Eukaryota; kingdom Metazoa; phylum Chordata; class Lepidosauria; order Squamata; family Viperidae; genus Vipera; species Vipera berus. The sequence continues at coordinate 173,681,010 of NC_138202.1, forward strand.
CCTTTCCTTTTTCCCCTCTCTTGCTTTTGCCTATGTATTTTCGGGGCTTGCCATACTACTGGGGGAGGGTGCTTGTAGATGGAATATTATCTGCTTTGTTCTAGTCTGCGTGAGAAGCCCTCCCTCTGGTCGAGAGGAATGTGACCTGAAAATATCTGCCTTATCTCCAGACGACGGAGCCTGGGACTGTTGGAAAACGAAACCCAGCAAACTAAATCTCCAGCTTCTCATAACACGGTGGCACCTATGGATTGGCTGGATTTCAACCGGATGGTTGGACCCTGGGGGGAGGAGTTGTGAATTGCCTTTTGGATATAATCCTTTACATGCCAAATCTCAGACCTTGCTTTGCTCTCCTGCCAACATTAACTCAAAAAAAGTTCCTTTTGAGAGAATGCCTGTTTCAAGGGTTCTACTTTCTTGGGAGATCTAGTTGAGGCAGATCCTTACAGGGATAATGGCACAAAACAGTAACAAGTTAATATACACTGTGTTTATCCCCATACCTTGTATAATTTAAGAATTATTTTAATACACTCATGCACAAATCTTGTCTGCCTTTGTAGACTTCCGCCATATAGTGCAACAAGTTCCTCGTTGAAATTCACACTGAAGACATCAAAATGATATTTGAAATCAATATCTTCTGCCTTTCTCAGTGCTATTGATCCAAGAGAACGTACTGAAAAAAAGCACATATTAGAAGCAGGGATAATTAAAATCCTGGATTAGGATGGTAAAGGAGATCCTTAAAAGAAGCAGGGGGAAGGCAGAAAACAAAACTAGGAGGATTTTAAAAAACAAAAAAAACCCTCATTCTAATTTTATGTCTTCAAAGTCCAGGTTCCAAAAATCCACACTTAATATGCATTGTAACTTGAGAACAATATTATTTTTCAAATGGAACCTTAGAAAAGATGAAATACTTTCAGCAATTTTAGTGAGCTCTTGTCCTCCATGGATTCAGAGACCAATTAACACCAGAGAAATGTGACTGAGACCATGGTGGGGGATCAATGTATGGTACTCCAAAGAAAATGGATTATATGACCCTTTTACTCAGAATTCAGGTCTGGCTGTGGAACAGAGACAGCAATGATAGCAGTGGTTTATCTTTGTCAGGCCCAAGATGGAGATAGTGTACCTATCTATGCCATATTAAATCCCTCCATGGCCTTCAATATTGTCATCCATGGTATACTTTTGGACTGACTGTGAGAGATTGGGGGTGATATGTTGCAGTGGTACCAATCAGAGAAGGGAAGGGAGGACAGGGAAGGAAAGACTGGCCTGATGGCTACTACTTTGTGGAAGTCAGAAACCAGTCTTCTCCCATTCCTATTTAACCTATATAAGTAGCCTTTGGAAAAGGTCATCTAATAGTTTGCAGTTGGGTATCATTAGTGATTCACAGCTTTATATTGATACTTCAGACTCAGGATGTATTGAAGTCCTATCCTGAGGCCTGTGGGCTTAAATTGAAAATCCTAACAAGATACTTGTCCAACAGAGATATTTGTCTGCTCCAGTAGTCTCTTGACAGGGATTAGCACTAAAGAACAAGCCTGTAACTGGCTCCATTTAAAACAGAAGGTGAAAACTGCAGTCAGTGGGGGTTTCTCCCAGTTTTGGTTGGTGTGCCAATTTTGGACCCTACCTTGAAAAGGAGGACCTTACTATAACGACTCATCCCCTTGCTACCATCCATTTACATTACTGCAAAGACCTCTATATGAAGACCTCTTTTGAAGACTACTCAGATGCTTCAATTCATTCACAATGCAGCAGCCCATCTGCTAACCAGAAATTGCTAGAGGGAGCACATTACACCAGTGCTACGGGAGCTACACTAGTTACAGACAGATTCCCCAGTGCAATTTACAGGGCTTCTGGTAACTTATATAATGTATGTAGCTTGGCTCCAAGTTATTTGCAGGAGTGCATTTTCTCAATAGAATTTGCTCTGATAACTCAAACTGTCCAGGAGAAAATACATATGGACCTCTACTTGAAGGAAGTAGGGGTAAGCGAGGCTGCCTAGCACTGCTTTTGGAATGGTTCCAGTGGACTACTCATCTGACTCCCACCTGGAAATATTTCAAAAGTGAGGTCTTTTGGTTGGCATTTGGTCCTTGATTCCATCTTGGTATGGTCATAGCTTGGCTTTGTTACTTCAATTTTTTCTGCATTTTTATTGTTTCAATTGTGGCAGTTTAAAAATGTAACTAATAAATATAAAGTACTGTAAATGCAAACCACTTATTACTTAAGTAAACATAGATTCATGTAAAGATTATTATTCCCATGCTATTCCCTCTTTAGGTATTCTACAGAAATATTGCTATTCCTTCAGAGATAGCTTACCTTGTTTAAAACTTCCAGCATTGCCAGGAAGAAAAAGGATAGGAATCCCTGTTAAGATTAGATTTCTATTTTCTTCTGCAGAAATTCCTTCCCCATAGAGATATAGCTCATAGGCTGGGTAACGTCTAGATATTTTCTTAGGTAATTTTATTTTCTGAAACAAAACACGTATTTCAGCAGAAGGTAACATTTTTGTATTAACAGGAAGAATCTAAGCAAATGTAATATAAATAAAATTTCACATTAAAATATACTGTGCTATTAATAGGAAGTAGAGGTACTTTTAAAAAGCTTGAAACAATATGACAGCTTTTTGAATATTTCACTATTTTATGTAATTAAAGAACTGCAAATCTGAAAACGTTTGCATTCTTCTTCCTTCTGTCAGTAACTTTGGAGAAGATCCTGAAATGGAGAACCAAAACTTAGCTTTGCTTACAAAGGTAATCTTGCAAGTATGTGTATAAACTTTATGGCACTAGCAGGGGAAAGTGTTACTTTTATTTTCCACATCCAATAGATTTAAACATATAGTTCAGCCTTCTCCAAGTTAATATTTTTTTCCAATTCTCATTAGCTACAGACACCATGTTGAACCGGAATGGGCAAACTTGCCATGGCCAACTCTCTGCGGCCAACTTATCACGGCCAACTCATCAAGGGACAACTTGTCATGGCCAATTCGCCATGGGACAACTCACTGCAGGGCAATTTAACCATTCAATTTAATTATTTAAAATTAATTAAAAATATTTTAATTTTTTGTCGTTCATATTTTATTTTGTCCCTCTTTTTGCATCTTTTTCTTTAATGATTCTATTCTACCATTTCTTTGATGTTAGTGTACCTCCTGTCCCGCGGCGAGTTGGCTGTGGCAAGTTGTCCTGTGGCAAGTTAGTTGTGACAAGTTGGGCGTGGCAAGTTGACTGTAGCTAGTTGGCTGTGGTGAGCTGGCCATGGCAAATTGTCATAAACCCATGCTGAACAGCCAGAAAAAATGGAATGTGTAATACAAACCTTAGCAGTGAAAGCTGCCCTAATACTTATACAGATCCAGTGCTTTTATATACTATTTTCTGCTGTTAGGAATCATGCTATTAGAAGTAGGCAGATGAAGCCTACTTGCAGATTATTAAGGCAAAAGAAGTGTAAAGGTAGTCCTCAACTTATGACAATTAAATCCAAAATTTCTGTTGCTACGCAAGACAGTCGTTAAGTCAGTTGAGCCCCATTTTATGACTTTTTTCCCAGCACTGGGTGAATCACTGCAGTTGTTAATTGAATCATGTGGTTGTTAAGTGAATCTGGCCCTTGCTACTGGCCTTACTTGTCGGAGAGCCAGCTGGGAAAGTTACAAATGGTGATCACGTGAATCTGAAACAGTGCAACTGTCATAAATGCTTATCAGTTTGGTTGAATTTTGATCCTATCACCATGAGGATTCTGGTTGAATTTTGATCCTATCACCATGAGGATTCTGCAATGGTGGTAAGTGTGAAAAATGGTCATAAATCACTTTTTTCAATCCCTTTGTAACTTTAGACGATCACTGAATGAACAATTGTAAGTCAAGGACTACTTTTATTTGGCTTTTCACTTGTCCTTACATGCATAGCAAAAACTGTAGAAATGCCAAGCCCTTTAAAGCTATCAAGAGTCAGGAATCAAGGAATACTTGAATTGCTGTAATGATCCTTATCTCTAATAGGCTGGCTGCCAAAGAATCTGCCTGCCAAAGCAGTTTTCCAGATCCAACTATAAGACAAGTTACTCTGAATCCCATTTACCCCTCCCTCTTTCCTGATGGTGTGTAATCTTTTCGACAATGGTTCCTCTTCCTCTTTTGTTTCCCCAGAGTCTGTTAGACACTCCATTAAAAATTCTGCTGTTAGTAATAACTATTCCAGTTGATTCTTGTTTTGTGGGATTCTTAATTAGCTTTTATGTGCAAGCTATACATTATACAATATTTAATAGCTCTATGTTACTATGTGATGATTCTAATCTATTTTGAAAGTGCCTTTAGAAATTCAGAGTAGAAATATACAAAACGTAAAATAAACAAGAAGTTAAAAGTCCCAAAAGACAGTAAAATCATCCCAGAAAACTGACAGAAACTATTTGAATTATATATTGTATATGGTTCCTTTTTTTAATGGCAAAGAGAAAAAAGATAACCAGTATGAAAGTGGATGAACTCAGTTAAAGAGCCAATGGGTATGCCACTGTAAAACTTGAAATACCAGGACAAGAACAAAAAATCTATGAGTTGACACCAACTTGGATGGTACATAATCATTAAATAATTTTTTGAAAATAAATTCAGTTTCTAAATTTCTGAAAAGGAACAATAGCAGTTATGCTACCTCTTGTTAATTTCTGGGATCCGCAAGTCACCATGCTAAACTCCTCCCCCATAGTACCATATGTTTCCATGTATAAGATGCTATTTTTTCCTGCAAACACCCTGTTCAAAAATCAGGTGCTTCTTACACAAGTGGAGCATCTTATACATGAAAAAATAATGATAATCTCCGCAGTGCAGGGAATGCCTGTGTGGGTTCTTTACATGCCGCTGCCATGCCACCTGGTGCAGGTGTCAAGCCCCTGTGGGCTTTCCACTAATGGGAGGGGGGAAGGGGCAAGATCATCAGATGGCAGCGTCCGGAGGTAGCAGATGGGACCAGCAGCATGGATGGCAGCACAGCCGTTTCCCTCCCTCGTACCTGTATGCTGGCCAGGGACCCTGTGGAACGCAGCTGCGAGGCCATCCTGATCCATAATAGCGGATGGCCTGTTTCCCTTGCCTTGCTGTCATGCCGGTGCTCACATCAGTTTGTTTACCAGGATCGGAAGGCTGCTGCTGTGAACTGACTATGCATGCTCAGCGTGCTGGATGCTGGTTAGGTGGGTGGATGGTGGGGCCGGCCAGGAGACGTCTATTTAGAGCGCTGGGAGGCAGTTGCTCCCAGCGCTGACTTTGTTTGCTGTAACCTTGGAACTCACATGCCAGAGCGTCTTATACAAGGGTGCATCTTATTCACGGAAAAATATGGTATACATCTTTGTATACAATCAAGATATTCATGGAAAAAGAACAATTCTTTATAAAAAATATTGCTTGCCAAATGACATTGAGCTAATGAGGCAATAAGACTGTAATATGTTTCAGAATCCATTGTGGATTAATGGGAATTTACTCTCTCGAGGTACACAAACTACCTATTCCAACTTGGCTATCAAGTAAATTAGGTAGTTTTACCAAGTCTCACCCTTAACTATTACAACTAGTGTCTTTTGTTTTATCAAACCAGCATGCAATAAAGATGACTTATCAAAGACTTTAATTTAATATTGCAATATGTTTATTTAATTAAATTTTGTAATGTTTTTGTACTTGATGTTAGTTTTAAGCTTAGTTTGATTAAAACCTTTACTTATTCTTCTTCAGCTCCTTGCCATATTTTTGTAGATATTCCATCAATTCTTTGTAACTTTCTGACTTGGTAATGATCATAATGCTGATCTAATTTCATTCTAATATTAGATGTTCTTGCTAAGTGACAGGACCTTTCTAAGCTATCTTGCATGTTGACATCTCTACTATACCAAATTTCAGAATTCTTCCATCTTTGTTGGATTTCTTGGAACTGGTTATTAACTATCCATTGATATCCTTTTCCATACCAACATGAGGTTGGTAATTCCTGAGTTTGGAGATCTTTCAAAGTTTTTCCCTATATTCCCATGTTTGTTTTCAATTTCAATATCATCATATAATATTGTTTCTCTTAACTCTAACAAGGATATTGTTACGAATGATTAATGATTCTTTGTTAAGTTTCTTCCTGAAATCCTGACTGGCTTCTCTGCATTTTTGGCAATTTGCAACATTTATTTTCACAATCCATTGCTTTCTTCTCTTTCTTGATCTTTGTCAGTTCCTTTTGACATTCATACTTAACAATTTATTTGATTACATTCCATAATTCTTTTGGTTCCTCATTAATGAGGCTCAGGATTTACTCAGATGAAGAAGGAAGAATTGTGATGGTAGAAATATACTTACACCAAAAACAAACATTGTTAGTAGTAATCTACAGGCCAAATAATAACCAGGAAGAATTCTACCAAAATCTCCATAGAAAAATAATAGAAATGGAGTACCAAAATATTTGTTTAGTAAGAGATTTCAATGAGATAGTAGATGGGAAAATAGACTATATAAGCAGTAAAACAGGAAAAACTGGAAGACTACCTAAGACTTTTTTTAATATGATAGAAGAAATTGGAGTACAAGATGTTTGGAGGGAAATTAAATTTCCAGGGAAACTAGAATATACATTTTATTCAAACAGTCAAAAATCCTGGTCCAGAATTGATATGATTTGGATGACATCCGAATTGAGGACCAATATGCAGGAAACTGAAATAGAACCAGGTACATGGGCAGACCATAACCCTTTAAAAGTGACGTAGAGAGGAATACAAAAAAACCCAAGGTGGACTTTGAACCAATCTATATTAAAAGAAAGAGAATTTATAGAACTAGCAAAAAAGAAATGGAGTTTTTCTTTAAAGAAAACAAAAAAGAAGATACAACATTACAAAATGTATGGGACACAGCCAAAGCATATTTTAGAGGTATAGCTATAATACACATAGCAAAGAAAAACAAACAGAAAAAGACAGCAGTTATGTACTATTAAAGGAGAAATTTGGAAAACTAGAATCAGAACTGCAAATGAATCCACAGAAGACTTTGAAAAGAGAAATGGAAACAATAAAACACAAACTAAATCTGTTGGATTCAGAAAAAATGGCACAGCAGATAAAGAGAGCAAAACAAAAATGTTTTGAAAATGCAAATAAACCAGGAAGATGGTTAGCTTACAACCTTAAAAAACCGAAGAAGAAAATGATATACAACTTAGTAGATGAAAAAGGTTGTCTACAATTGAAAAATGAAAAAATAAAAAAGTTAACTAAAAATATTACAAGAAACTGTATGATATAGAAGAAATTCCAAGAGAGAGAATGATCCAATATCTAGAAGAAAATAATCTTCCAAAAATTCCAGAAACTTTAAAGACTATGTTAGAGGAAAAAATTACAATGATGGAAATAACGGAGGCCATAAGAAGGCAAAAAATATATATGAGATAACACTGAGGCCAGATGGACAACCAGCGGAGTTATATAAAACCCTACAAGATACATGAAGTGAACCGCTGAAAGACGTTTACAATGAACTTTTGTTGGAGGCTAAACTCCCAAACACGTTTAATAAAGTTTAATAAAAACTTTAATAATAATAATAAAAAAGAATTGCTATAGAACCAATCTGAAACTACATACAAAAACAGCTAATAAAATGGTTTGCTCACCTGGAGAGGATGTCTTGGGATTCCATACCATACAAGGCTTGTAGAAAAAGAGTTCTGGCAATTTTCTTAGCAATTTTCCTCTTCAAATCTGCATTACTGCATAGCTTTATTAACTCTTAATATTTAAATGTCTTGTGCCTTTTACTTAATTTCATCCAAAACATTTTAAAAACACAATAGTTGTTTTTTAAGCTGATAGAAATAAAAATAAATAAATAATAAAGATAACCAGTACTTCTCTTTTCTGTTGAATTTGCTGCAAAAGCCCTAGTATAGTTATACTGACATTTCAACACCCACCATATGTTAAACTAGCTATTATTATACTTAACAAATTTAGTCCACAGCAGCTTCCAAATACCGATTTAAGTCATGTGTACAACATCTGCAGAACTCTTCTCTAAAGTTTTTTAATATTCTCCATTTCATTGTACTGTTTTTAAAAAATCTGTTGTTTTAGGTAATAACACTGTAGATATATATTACCAGGAGGCTGTATCACAAGGTATATCATTTATTTATTTGCTAAATTTATTTGCCACCAATCTTGCTGGCTCTTCCGCTTTCAAACGGAGATGAGCACCGGCCCCTAGAGTCGGAAACGACTAGCACGCATGCGCAGGGGAACCTTTACCTTTTTAAAATCTTGCTTTGGGACTACTCTAGGTGGCTTACAACAATAAAAAGAATTAAATGAAAAGAATGTGAACAGAAGTAAGGTAACAGAGCAATAAAATAAACAAAGAAAAAGAGCACAACAAGAAATACAACTATATGATTACCAAAAGTGACAGTTCTATATATATGAATATGGCAAAGGCCTATACTATAGACTTATATCCATTTGCCTGGAATAAACCTCATTGAAACTATTACTATTGACTAGTTTAACACTGTACAACTGTTTCCTATACAGGTTTTATATTTGAAAGTGTGCTAAATATTTACTTTGTTAACCAAACCTTTTTTGACAAATTGAATCAAACAAATTAAATCCTGGTTAAAATTGTGGCAACAGTCCCATGTATTACTCTGTAGATAACTTATTTCAGAATGCTGTCCACAAAAATTTCATTCCCCCCCCCCAAACAAAAGTCTTAATTACTGGCGATCAAACCGGTCAGTCCTAGAGGAGATCAACCCTGACTGCTCTTTAGAAGGCCAGATCCTGAAGCTAAAACTCAAATACTTTGGCCACCTAATGAGAAGGAAGGACTCACTGGAGAAGATCCTAATGCTGGGAAAGACTGAGGGCAAGAGAAGAAAGGGACGACAGAGAATGAGGTGGCTGGATGGAGTCACTGAAGCAGTAGGCGTGAGCTTAAATGGACTCCAGAAAATGATAGAGGACAGGAAGGCCTGGAGGAACGTTGTCCATAGGGTCGCGATGGGTTGGACACGACTTCGCAGCTAACAACAACAACAATGTCCCAAGGTCCTTGTCCATTAGAGACCTCAGCAAGAAATAGCATGTGAGGCATCAAATACAAAGTAACCTGCACTTTAAAGCTAAGTAACTTTAAGGCATCTCAGAAAGAACATGCTTTCAGAAAAGCAACACTGTATATATTCTGTTGTAGCTCAGTGCAACCTTCCTATTTATTATGAACACTGGATAAGGGCCATTTCTCAGATCCTTTAGCAAGAAAAATTAATTATAAAATCAGAATGCTGTCCAAGGCACATTTCTGGCAGTCAAATCTATATTCTTCTGGGGAAAGTATTACAGTATTAGGAGTGACCCTGCATTCTCAAATTAGAATGTATTACTAAGTTGTTTGGTTTAATATTTTACTCTATTTAAAAATATTCATCACACTTTCATTCCATACATTAAAATCATTGTTTGAGGATAAGGGATAATTTAAACAAACAACTTGCAAACAAAAAACACCTCCAGCTATTTGCTTGCTGCGTATGCTATATAAGGAATTGTGTTTCACTTCAAGGTAGACAAAAATAATTTCTGAATAATTATAATTATTAAGACAAATTAATTGCTTCACTTCCCATGCCTAAAATAACCATATGAAAAGAGAATGGTATTAAAAAAAAGAATTGCAGGAGCTTCTGCTTTTGCTTTCCTATCACATCATCCCATTACTTGTCATACATGTCTACGTTGGTTTTGGTCTGCAAATGGTGCATGGCATTATCCATGATGGTAAAACTGCTGACATTATAGCCATTTTTAAAAGGAACATGGGAAAAGCTGGCAGAAAGCAGGAATCTTTTCAGGATAAAATTGACTTATTCTACTTTTGAAAAGACTGAACACTGGTGCATTTTTTTCATCATAGTTATCATCAGAAAATGATAATGATAGGAGAACACTTTGAGAACTAGAAAGTCACAAGACGAATTAGTACTCCTTATCAAGCAGTCAATAAACTGGCAACTTTCTAGCGGGTTAAAAAGGGCCAATGCAGCTTTGACTTTTGGCGACTGCCTGGAACTACAAACCCTGACTCCTTAGATCCAAGTTCCAAGCCAACTTGAAAAAGCATGTTCCCCACAAAGGTGAACTGGGCTGCCTTTTCATAGTTAAGGCCCAGAAGCAATTTACTGAAGATTTTATTCTTCTTAGGGCAGTGGGTCTCCAACTGGTCTCCACACACACACACACACACACACACACACACACCCTCTTTACGTTTTTAAAAAACGAGTGAGAGTTTTGGTTTATGTAGTTATACCTATCAATATAGGAATCAAAACGGATACATTTTAATATATTTAATTTTTTCCCCCACTACACGGACCCCCTAAAAGGGTTTCGGGGAGGGGGGGGGCAGGAGTCCCCAGGCCACACTTGGAGAAGCGCTGCTCTAGGGCACCTGATAATAGGCACTTGAACCCCAGAAGACTCCCACACTGAACCAGAGGGGAGACCCACACACATCCCCAGACAGACGGGCGCCGGTGCAAAGGAGATGAAGCCAGCCCACCCGAAGAGGCACCGGGGCTGAAAAGGCACCGTTCCTAAAGCGCGGGTTAAGGGCACAAGGCAAAGGCGCCCTTCCTCCGGAGGAGCGGTCCCCGAGACCAGGGTGGTGATGCTTTGCCCGGGCACAGACGGCCGCGGAGAGCGAGCAGCCTTCGTGGGGTCTCGACCAAGTTTCTCAGGAACTCCCTGAGAGAAAGCAGGTCCCTGCCAAAGAAGGGGGGGGGGACGGACGGACGGACGGAGGGAGGGAGAACTCGGCGGAGGGGAAGCAAAACGGGACACCCTGGAGCAAATGCCGCCGCCTGTCCGTCCAGCCACTCACCAGGTACTCGGGGTAGTCGAACATGTAGGTCATGCTGCACTGGTTCTCCTCATACTGGAAGAACACGTCCCGGGCGCCCAGCAGCACCAGAGCCGTCAAAACCCCGTGAAATAAAATACCGGTCACCCTTTCCGCCGTCCACATGTCGCTTTCGGTGCCGGCCGCCCGGCTCTCCTTGCCGCCAGGGCCGCCTCTGCCTTCTTGCCGGCGGGCCACACCCGCCGGGAGGCCGAGGACCGCCCCTCGCGCCTCCCTCGCCGGGCGGGGCCGAGCTGCCTCCGCCATGTTTGGAAGGTCGACAACCGCCTCGGAATTCTCGGGCGCGTTCAGGGAGCCTTTCCGTCCGCCATGTTGGGAGGGTCGCTCGGATTGGGTGTGGGAGGGACGAGCGGGCTGTTAAGGCGGCAGGTGTGGCTGAGCCTCGGGCGGCTTTCCGCGGGCAGGATTTTGCGGCCGTGGCTAACGGGGAATCGGGGGTTGGGGAGCCCAGTTAGCAGCTGCGCAGGCTTGCATCTACTCTTGATTTAAGCCCGAATTACAAATGGGCACAAACATGAAAACCAGGAGGAGGAAGAGTTCCAGCTATCGTTGGGAAATTAAGTCACATCTTTAAAAGATGACGTGAGTGGGTTGTTGAACAAAACATGTATTGTTGAATCATAACATTTATTTAATAATAAAATAATAAACACCTACCGAAGAAGGTGTAGGGACGTGGTGGCTCAGTGGAGGGACGTGGTGGCTCAGTGGGTTAGGACGCTGAGCTTGTCGATCAGGTCGGCAGTTTGGCGGGTCAAATCCTGAGTGCCCCGTAACAGAGTGAGCACCTATTACTCGTCCCAGCTTCTGCCAACCTAGCAGTTCAAAAGCACGGTGGGAAGGTAACAGCGTTCCGTGCGCCTTTGGCGTCTAGTCATGCCGGCCACATGACCACGGAGACATCCTCGGACAAGCGCTGGCTCTTCGGCTTTGAAATGGAGATGAGCACCGGCCCCTAGAGTTGGAAACGACTAGCACGCATGTGCGGGGGAACCTTTACCTTTACCTTACTGAAGAATGACTCTTGAAGTCACCCCTTGCTTTTTGGCTGCTAGATCCGGTCTGGAAAAAATCCGGACAACCTGCTGGAGTTATCAAGCTCCCAACTTCTTGCTGTCATCTCCTGATCGTCTGGATTCATCAACCCCACTTTCTGTCTAATCTCTTACTGGCCAATCCTTCACCTGACTATATAAACCTGCATGTTGGGTAGAAATTATATTTAGTGGAGTTTAATCCAAATAAAAGGGATGCAGCGGCTCAGTGGGTTAGGACGCTGAGCTTGTCAATCACAAGGTCGGCAGTTTGGCGGGTCGAATCCTGAGTGCCGCGTAGCAGAGTGAGCGCCTGTTACTCGTCCCAGCTTCTGCCAACCTAGCAGTTCGAAAGCACGCAAAAATGCAAGTAGAAAAATAGGGACCACTCCGGTGGGAAGGTAACAGCGTTCTGTGCGCCTTTGGCGTCTAGTCATGCCGGCCACATGACCACGGAGACGTCCTTGGACAAGCGCTGGCTCTTTGGCTTTGAAATGGAGATGAGCACCAGCCCCTAGAGTTGGAAACGACTAGCACGCATGTGCGGGGGAACCTTTACCTAATCCAAATTAACCCTGTTTGCAACTTGTTGGCAGTAATATGAACAGCGATCATCAATAGCAAAAGCAAACTTGAGAAAAAGGGACACTGAGGCTCACTGAAGAGATGCTGAATCACATCTGGAAGAGATGAGTTGCTACATCATACTATACTTGGCTGTATAGGTAGTCCTCGATTTAATGACCACAAATGACCACAAAGCAAAACAGTTTAGTGAACTTTGCCCCATTTTATGATTTTTCTTGCCACAGTTGCTAAGTGAATCTAGCTTCCCCACTGACTGCATGTCAGAGGGTCTCAAAAAGTGATCTTTGCAGTTGCCAATCGTCCTAGTTTTGATCATAGGACTATGGGGATGCTGCAATGGCATAAGTGTGAAAACTGGTCATAAGTCACTTTTTTCAGTGGTGTTGTAACTGAGTAGTTGCTAAGCGAATGGTTGCAAGTCAAGGACTACTTGTATTCTATTGACTAAGCTACAATTGACTGGGTTTGCATAACATACTGTCCTATGCTTTAAATCATGACTGACATCTACAAGAAATTTATGAAACAGGAAAACAAAGCATATGATACCTTAATGGAATGCATAATCAGATTTCATTTGCACCATAAATATATATCTGTTTATACTATGCTGGATAACAATAAATAAGACCAATGAAAACATTACTCTAAATCAGACATGTCAAACACAAGGCCCGGGGGCCAGATGCGGCCCGCGAAGTGGTTTTATGTGGCCCGCGAAGCCATTCTGGAAACAGTGAGGGAATGGCCCGTGCTGCCTTGGCCCTGGCTGGCTGGGAGCCAATGTACAATTTTGTGCTGGCCATCTATGCTGAAATGCATTCAGTCATAGCTCTGCAAGGCCATCTGTAAACAGTGAGGGACCGGCTTCTGCTGCGTTGGCCCCACCCCCTGGACATGCACTGGGGAGGTGTCACCCTTTGTGAGGAATAAAGAAATGCACCATTGCCTGTAAGTGGCCAGCAGATGGCCTTGGCCTAGTTCATATATCCAGCTTGATGGACTCCAGGGGAGGATTTTGGCAGGCAGTGGGGTGCTCTCCTCATAGCACCGAGAGTTTAAGCTGGGCAGTGTGAATCAGAAGAGAAGCGTGCCGCCGCCCAGCCCCCAGCCTGCCCAGTTTTGGCAGGCAGCGGGGCGCTTTATTCACAGCACTGAGAGGCTGAGCCGAGCAGCACAAATCCGAAGAGAAGTGCGACGCCACCCAGCCCCCAGCCTGCCAAGAGCTGAGCTGGGTGGCATGAATCTGATAAGTGCAATACTGTCTAGCCCCCAGCCTGCCTGGTTTCAGCAGGCAGCAAGGTGCAAAGCTGGCAAGCTTTGCATTGCCTGGCTCAGCCTCTCAGCACTGTGAGAAGACCGCCCCGCTGCCTGCTGAAACCGGGCATGCTTGGGGCTGGGTGGTATTGCACTTCTCTTTGGATTCATGCTGCCCGGCTCAGCCTCTTGGCACTGTGAGTAGAGCGCCCTTCTGCCTGCTGAAACCGAGCAGGCTGGGGGCTGGGCAGCATTGCACAGGTAAATTCAACTCTCACGCTGCTCATGGCATCCCCTCCCCCAGAGCCCGCCAAGCCAGATATGTGAAGTAGACAAGGGCCATGTGCTGGCCACTTCCAGGCAATGGTGCATTTCTTCATTCCTCACGAAGGGTGATACCTCCCCAGCTGTGTTTCTTGCCTGTTTTTCTCCCTCCTTCATCTCAAATATTTTCCCACCACTCTGTTCTTGGAAGGAAGGAAGGTTTGAAGGAAGGAAGGTCTGAGGGAATCCTGCCTTAGTCCTACCTTGCTGCCCTTTCACCATCTCCTTGCCCCCTCCTCCTGGCCTAATCTGGGGGGTCTTCCATCCTATTGCTAAGGAAGCTTTGGATACAAAGCCGGGTCTCCTTCCATGGAGAGGGAGTGGGCCTCCCTCTGACTTTGCCCTCATAGCCATCATGAGCAACCTCGCTAAGGAGAGCAAACATAGCAGCAGCAGCCGTGAGGAGGTAAGTGCAGCTGGGCACCCCCTTGGGGAAGTGGGGCTGGGCTTGGTGCCATGGGTGTTTGAGGGCCAAGCTGGGTGTTTGAACTCTGCTGCCCTCCCTCACATGGCCTGAGAGGAACAGTGAGGCTCCTCCCGTGGACCATGCCTTGGCACTTGGCCTGGTCCCATCCCCTTATGCCAGAGAACCTCAGATCTCTCCCACTCCTGCCCAGGCCCCCACAGGCACCCTTTACGCAAAAGATGTACAGCTGACCATGCCCACCCAATAGGCCACACCACTCCTCACACCCACCCAGTAGGCTGCGCCCACCCTGGCCACACCCACCCGGCCCCCGAGGACAACTGCAGTGCTGATGCGGCCCTCAATGAAATTGAGTTTGACACCCCTGCTCTAAATGCACTCAAAGTAAGAACTGGTTAAGTTTCATTAGATTAAAAGGAAATTATGTATATGCTTCTACTTGAATTCTGCTCCCTTTTTTTTCTAAAAAGACAGTTAAAGACATTCCACAATTATTTTGAAACCTGCCAAACTTGAAATGCAAGATCATGATGCAAAAATCTCTGCCCAGCCCTTAGTTAATATTACGCCTGCTTGATAAATAAATGTTTAATGAAACACATATTTTCTACTCATGTTCTTTGTTTATACTGTGTGCAAAATGCTTCCACTTTCCAGAAGGGAAGGCGTCCTTTCTCTTTGAAATATATGCAAATTCAGGAATCAGGGTGAGGCAGAAGGTTTTGTAATTGAGAAAATGTCACAGAGCTATTGTGTTTTTCCTACCAAAAGATCAATGTTGTACTGAAGATTCAGATATTTGTGGTTTAGAAATAAATTGGTTTAGTTTCTAAATGAGCCAACCTCATGACATTACAGAGGTTTGACTTTTTTTCTAAAACCAGTATAGAATCACTAAGTAAAAATGCTCTATCTAAAGGAGCCCTGGTGGCACAATGCTTAGAATGCAGTATTGAAGGCTAACTCTTCCCACAGCCTGGAGTTCGATCCTGACAGGCTCAGTAAAATGAGGACCCAGATTGTTGGGGGCAACATGCTGACTCTAAACCACTCAGAGAGTGCTGTAAAGCACTATGAGGAGGTATATAGTCTAATGCTATTGCTAAATGATTTTCATTGAATTATTTTGTTGTGAAAATCATGGAACAAATACCCATGCTTCACATTTGCAGGAAGAAATAAAGAAATCAGGCAATTAGGATGATGGAAAATTAATCTTAAGAGTTTACTGATACATAAATTTCCAGTTGAGAAGCTTAAGAGAACATAAATATAAAATTGCTTCCTACAAACAATAACTTTCTACAAAATTGGTTTATATACCAAACAATTTGGGAGGTAAAGCAAACCATCCAGCATTATGGTTCCAGCAGCAGCCAGCCTGATGTCTTCTGGAAGTTTCCAAACAGTTTCTCTATTCTTTACAGCATGTTTTTCCCACCTCCAGTAAATAAAGATGAGGCAAACTCAGTCAAAAAAGTACTTTCTGCCCAGGGTTACAAGGGTTTCAATCAAAAAAATTTTAGTTATGGTTCTTAAAAATAGAAATCAAATTTCAACAGATGATTTGAAAGAAAGAACAATTGGAAAACAAAATAAGAATTTTTCCAGCAATTTATTCTCGTTTGGAAATGATAGCTGTGACTTTTCTTACATATTGAAATTGACAATCCAATAATTAATTGATTATGGGCCTTCAAGACATTTTTGACTCCTAGCAACCAAAAGACAGATTTGCTATTCTTAATCTCTGATTTTCTCTGATTACAGCAATGAGCGATTTTATTAAATTATTTCAGAGACCTGTATAAAATTGACTCAAAGTAGTATGTGTGCTACCCTTTTTATTTCCTGCAATTTATATGGGCATTAGTTCTTTTTTTGGGGAGGTTGTAACATTTTGACTACTGTAATTTGGTCCGCATTGGGCTGCCTTTAAGGACCAGACTGAAGAATCAGTTTGTGCAAAATGCAGTGACCTCAGTGCTCATGGGTGTTTATAGGTACTTGTCACACCTGTCCTGAAGGCTTTGCACTGGCCTATCAGGTTTTGGGTGTAATTTAAAGTGCTGGTCTTCATATATATAAAAAAGCAGTTATAACTTTCAATCTGGTTGTATGATACCTCAATTTATGATCACAATGAGTTACCACAGCAATTCTGGGTTCAATTACAGTTGTAAATTGGTGGGCTAATTGGCAGCAGAAGTGAGGAGACATTAGGGGAGGGTACATCTAAAGTAGTTGTTACCTCAGTTACTGTAGATAGCATCTCCCATCCACTGTGGTAGAGTGGTTATGGAGTTGGACTAGCAGTGAGAGTGGAGACCCAGATTCTATTCCACTTTCAGGCCTAGAAGGTCACTAGGTGACTTTAGGCCAGCCCAATTCCCAAGGTATGGCTGTGGGGAAAAACAGAAAGAAGTCTATATAGTAAGACTCACTAAGTCACACTGAGTTCCAGTACAAAATATGGGATATAAATGAAACAGACGAACAGCTGGATAAATCCTTTGATTTTGGAAACCTTCTGTCAATGATCCAAAAGATCCATTGTATGTAATCCTGTCTCACCTTAGGCAATCAGTTTTATAATGGATGGCCTTCTACAATGATTTGTAATTGTCAGTGGTTAATCTTTTCACTTGGGACTTATTTCTGGATAACTGATTTTGAGAACACTGCAATACTCAGCTCTGGTTTCTGTACAGTTTACTACCTATGCACAGTTATTGCATGTGGAAATAAGTAACAGGCCACATCCATACAAACACCTTTCTCTAATAGTGTGGAGAGAAAAAACATGTTACGAATGAAATTTACTAAAGCTGTTTCATGCAACTCTATAGTTTAATGATGGATGAAGGCTGCTTACATAGGTACACTTCAATTAATAGGCAATTTGTTTCCCAATTGTCACAGATTCAACTATCACATGTTGCTCTAATTGCTAGCAGTAAAGTGCAAATAATTTAAAATGGAAGAATCTTACTAAATGCAGAAGAGAGCCATCTAAGGAATCATATTTGGTTCTTCTCTAAAAGTCGTTTCTCCATTCATGCCTGCTCCTTCAAGAATAAGCAACAGGGCCTTCCAAACTTTACCTTAAACTTCCAATCAACTGAACTTAGTATGATAATTGATAGAAGTTTATAGAAAATGCTGTTTTTCAAGATCTCCAGAGGCATATTTGTTATACCCGTGCTATAGAAGAACACATTTTTATTTTAATACCTGGATGAATAGATAACTTTTGGAGTACCATTTTATTATTTTGCATAGTTTTTCATTGGTGTGATTTGGTGGATATATCAGTTTCATTTATGCTATTCATAACAATTGCACTGATTTATGTTTTTACAGTTTGAGGTATGTACTGTTTTTATAATGCATATTAAGCATTATATTCTGATATAAGCATTGTATCAGAAAGCTGTAGTGACTAGTATTTTTTCTGTAGTTATGTATTTCTTTTTGTTTACAGGTTTTCAGAAACCTGAATGTATGTAAAAGTACAGATGAATGAATTTGGGGTATGGTATTTGTACCATTTATTTGTAAAAAAATTCCATCTGAATGCATTTTAATATTACTGTAATTTGTAGTTAAAAGTGCCCGTTACAATTAATACAGCACTCAGTAGTTGAAAGGATATTAAACGTGAATGCACCCAGTCTATTTCATATTTCATATCCATTTTTACAACCATGTAATTTAACACTTTGGATAATTAAAATTCAGTTTACATTTTTTAAAATTAGCAACAAACCAACAATATTTCATACTGTTTATTACAAATATTTCATACAAAATGTAACACTGGCACCAGATTCATGACACCATGGTTTGTAAAGATATATTGCACATGCTAAAAGCATAAAATATACAGACAAAACTACAAAACATTAGATATTGGCTTTTTAAAATGTATGTCACTGCATTACAAACACAGATAGCTGCATTTAATACACACTCAAGATTGTCACCATTTTAAAACATCCTTCCCAATAACACTGACTTAAGGTTTGCTTTGTGTAATAAGAAAATGTATAAATTCCTATACAAATTTAGCATATTAATTTTATGTCAACACAAATAGATTTTTTTTAAAAAAAGACAAAGCCGTAAAGCTTTGAAATGAAAACATATAGGTATTATATTGCTTCAGTATGACTCATATGAAGGAAAGACATGTTCACAATAGATATCCAGCATACACAAATATAAAAAGGCACTCTAAAAGTTTCTTACATTATGAAACCCAGGTGCATTATCAAGTTTCTAAACAGAGAAGACAAGAAATTGAATTTACTCGATTCATAGTTAAATACAAAGGTTTGCTATAATAGTACCAAAACACAACATGGTGCCCTTTTAGTAGTGATACAGATATCCCCTGAGCTAGTTTATCTTAACATTTGAAACAATACAGATCAGCAAGGGGTAAGTGCCATGCATTGTAACCTGGCAGCTGAAGTTTCACATGAATGGAATACAAGCTGCTAACACAGAATTGTAACTATACAGAGGTGCATGCGTTATTACTCACCTTCTAGATCATGCTTCTCAATCTTTATCAAATCAACACCACTGATTTCAGTAGAACAGAGTGCTTATTTTTTGACAAAAGCTAATCAAACAAATCAAAACAGGCCATAACTGACATTTATTACTATAGTTAAAATACAGTACCTTATTTGCTACTAACCGTATTGCCATTTAGATAAGAAAGCGATTAGAATGGAATCCATACTCCAGTGAGACTAATTACATTTTTCCCATTTTAATTATGATGGTTTTATTACTCTTTTATATGAAAATAATACATGTAAAAGAGTTAGGTAAGCATATTTTGGGGGAAGATGACACTACAAATGGATACAGGTCTATTCAGAAGCAAATTCTTTTAAGTTCAAAAGATTGTATAGCCAGGGATTTTAGCCCTATTGAAACACACAATATAGTCTGAACTCAGGAACTCAGAATTATATCCTATTATATTCCTACATAGATGTGCAGAGGATTTTAGCGTAACATATTGAAAAATGTATTTATAGAAGTCACTATTAAATCATTTGGGTGAAAAGATTATTGTACTATGAATGATCCCAATGTTGTAGATTTCTGCTTGTATGGTGGACTGTCCTTTGACCTCTGTTCCCCAAACTTGCTCTGCATTTGCTCCTACCTTCCTGAGGTTTTGTGGAGGCTGCAGTGGTGTGTCTGTGTGCGTGTGTATTTCATGGTGACTAACTTGATATGATCAGCCAAGAAGAAGGAAGAAGAAAATGATACGTTTTTACTCAATTCCACATGGAAACATTGGTGCTTTGTTTCAAGTGATACTTAATTAATATTTTGTAATGTTCTAGAGAACTCACTTCAGTTATAAAACATTACAATACTAAGAGAGAAAACTTATAGATTAGTAAATGTAGTTTAATTTCCCTGATTGTTTGATGATCCATTTTTTTGGTCATTCTGTTTATTTCATGCCTTCCTTCATAGCTATACCATTATAACCAAATGCATTGCTTCTTATTTGAAAACAAAGTAACACAACAGCAAACTATTGCTAATAGATGATAAGTAGGTTCCAGGTGATTCACAACTATGAGGGCATCTCCACACAACCTCTGTTGCCATTCTATGAACTCAGAATTATTCTGGCATCAACCTGTTATAATCCTAATTTTAGCTGCCGAAAACCCCTCATGAGCTGATTAACTTTCTTTCTAATGGACCAACAGGGAAGTACCAAAAATGACACCCCCTCCATACTTTTTTCTCTAGAAAAGCAGAAAAAGAGAGAGACTGTGAGGAAGCATGCACAAGAATGCAAGGCTTTTATAGCCGGAGCTGCAAAGCCACATTTCTACAACACTAAAGCCTGGCAGAAGACTGTGATAGTGCTATGGCAGCTTAGGAGTTATGGAAAAATGTGTGGTGAGAGTTCTCACCAATAAGAACACAGCCTGTCCCCAAAATCTGATGTAACTTGCTGAAAAGTAGAAAACTAGGGAATCCTCTTGAGCTGCAGCTGAGCTGGATATCTACTGGCTCAGCTACCGAACAAAAAATATAATGTGAAATTATAGAGTACTGTCCTGATGCAAGCATGGCATGAAGCATCATATGAAAATTCTCTCAGTTCTTCTATACCAGAATTTATTAAAGTGTGATTCTGGGGGTCTCCTCAAGTTTATAAAATCAAAATTATTTGCCCGCCAACATTAAAAAAGAATACAGTATTAAAATCCCATCAACAATCATGAGAAGCGAGTGTGTCAATTTTAATTCTTAATATAGTAAAGACTGATAAATATAACCCATTCAGACAAAAGTTCTTTTGGGATCCTCCATGATTTTCAAAAGAGGGAAGAGATCCTGAGAGGAAAAAAAAAGTTTAAGAAACCAAAAGATTTAACAAGCAGAAATTACTCAACATTAGCCTTTTCCTCTTAAAGCACATTTAAAACATACAGTAATCTCCCACTTCCTGAAGTGCCATAGAACTGGGCTATTATGCTCTATAAAATGAAAGTATTCTAATTGTTGGCTCATTAATGAAGTTTGTGACTTGTGCTGCCATGGAAGATATCCAAGTGAAATGTTTGCTGAACAGTCAAGAAAACAGTGACCTTCCTATATTTTCCTCACTTGTTTCATTTCCTTTTCTTTTTTCAAAATCAACTAAGCTGCAAAACTACTTTTTATAAATGATTAAGATCTTTCTGCTGGGAAGCACCCATAGTTTCACTGCAAAACTTTATTTGTGGGTTTTAAGGAACATCCAGTAGTCCTCAGGATTTAATAAATACCTTAAAACTCACAAGAGGATTTAACATCCTTCATATTTAATAGGAATCAAGGCAATAACTAGTGAGGGCCTCTTACATTATAGTTCCTAGTCAACATACAAATATCATTTAAAAATACATATCTGCTAATATTGCAATTTCAAAATATGTGCATAATTATTGCCTTTTACTTAAAAACTCATAATTAACATTTTGTGTTTTAGAGGTCTGTGACGATTTATACATACTTGCATTCTTAAGAAAAACAGTCTCTTTTTATTTTACCATTGCTAGAGAATGCAAATTGTAGTATGAAAAACTTTTCTAAGACCTGGTTAAAAGTGTGTCATGATGAAGAATTTTGTTAATTATCATGGATCAAATTGAAAAACAACTGGAGAATATTTCATTACCCTAATTCATTCAAATAGAGCTTGTGGTAGTAAATGTTCCTAGAAAAGAAGTGCATAACTTTGTGCTTATTTATATGGTGAGAGAAAAATTAACTGCTGATATGTTAATCAGTAGTTGGGACAAAAAAAATCAGCCATGTGGCAGAAAGATCAATTAATTTATGGGAGTACTTCTGATCGTAGTTTTTCTTTTGGTGGGGGTTGAGAAAGAAATTTGGCAGATATCATATCTGTCACAGCAGTATTTGCTGGGAATTTCTTCTCTCAATAGATACATTGGCTGGGGATTAAAAAAAGAAACAACTGAGAGTTTCGGTCAGTTTTAATGGTACCTTTTCATCTCAGGCATTTTTGTGTGTGAGTGTAACTACAAAATGGCTGAAATTTGAGGAACATTGTCACTTGTCTGAAAATAAAGGGTCTCCTACAAGGATTACATTTTAGATATGTGCAAAGCATTTTGAATTTGTAACATTTCTTCAGATACTGGCACAGTACAGCAACAGAACACTTTCAATGAAATCAGAACAATATTGTGCAGAAACAGCTGTTTCAAATTGGAAATATTTGTAAATTCCATTAGAATGCAAGATGTCTATTTCTGTCTATTTTTTGCAACATACAGCCCAGAATGAAAATACATTTGACTTAGAGGAAGGTGCAGTTTCAAGATGGAAGCTTTTCTGGCAAATCTTGTTGATAGAAGCAGAGTGAAACTGTTGTGCATGTAACGTTGTATGTAACGTTTGTTACATTTTACTGATCATCCAAGAATAAATTCACATATTCTGTCTCTAACATACTTCAATATATAGCAATGAATGGTTATATTAAATTATTTCAAATACCTGTGTAGAATAGATAACAAAGCAGCAGGCTACTGCTTGTATTTCAGGTAAATAAATGTATTTTGCTTCCATAAATGAGGAAGGACACTTCCCTCTTTATTCTACAATTCTCCTTTTGAACTTTGACAAATTTTCAACCCCTTTTAAAGACTAAATCACACTTTTTTATATGTTCCCCTTTGCTCTGCCAACAGATATTGTGCAATGTACTCCTCCACTGCATTTGATAAAATGTGCATGAATAGCGCTTGGCTTTTGAAGCTATTCCCAATTGGCTATATAAGAGCTGAAAATGATAACTATGTGCATTTGTTCCATCAAACTCAGCACACTAAATTTGCTTAAATTCATAGCTAATAACACATTATAGAATAAAGAAGGAGGACAAACCATGGTCAATTTTTCTGGGCACTTGTTTCATTTCAAATAAATATAAACACATTTAACATTACAAGTATGAACACTGGTCTGGAAAAATAAACTGTGATCAACACATCATCATCGGTTACAAATGTCAAAGTATCTACTAGAAATAACCCAAGACTCTTAATTACAGAAAACACTATTTGTGCATTTGTGATTAGAAAAGTTACTTGTTTTTTCCCCTTGCATTATTAAAAAAATAATCAAGTCTTCTGAAGCCTTTTGGTCCTCATGGTATAGCTGGTTAGTTCTTTATATTTTAAGAGTCTCACTCTTCTTTCTGTACACCTTTCTCAGGCGAGGAAAAGGGTCCGTTTGACCTAGAAGCTTTGGCAGAAGGAGTAGATATTCATAATGCAAATGTTTAAAAAGTAAATTGATGCCAGCAGGACTGTTTAGTACAACCCAGTTCCCTTTTGTATGATTACTTAACTTTTCCACTTTATGTTTTGGTTTTGTCTCCTGTTTGAATCTTAGCACAGCAATGGTAAATATGAAGGACTGCAATCTATCTTCTTGTATACTTTCCAAAAAAGTCAGACAATGCTTATGATAAAAATCACATTACACATAAAGATAACAAAAAGTCAATTCAAATGAGCAGGGTGAAACATTTAGGTGCATTAGGCATTATATTTAGAACTGGTTTTTCCTAAAACAAATAATTGCTGGACAGCACAGGTAAAACAAGTTCCCAAGGATCCCTACTTGGAGAGTGCAAATAAACCATGCATGCTTGTGCTGAATGGTAACAAAAATAAGGCAAGTCTCATCTGCCTTTACAATAATCTCTTTGCTGCAGCTGCAGGTGGGTATGTTGTGACTGAGGCAAACAAGATTTGATCCTAATGATTTTAAATTGCAAATGGAAGCAGCAAATATCTATTGTTCTAAAAACACCTATTGGGTATTACTGTGATGAATTTAGAAGTCTGAATTGCCACACAAAATGATGATATTGGCAGTATTTGTTCAAACCCAAATCAAAATTTGTGGCTTTACCTTTGGTTTTTATAACAAAGATACCTAAAAGTGAAGACTATATATCTATACAAGAGATACTAGAGATGGAAAGGTCTTCTGACAATCCAGAAGCACCCTACTTGAAAAATGACTTTATATCAGCAATATAATATAGCTAACATATTAATATAAACATAACAGTTCCCTGTTTACTTGTGCTGTCAAAACAGAAAAAGGCAGCTTCTTTTTTCTGCATACAATAGGAGGTAGAGACTTCCAGAAGAGCCCTTAGAATTTATGGAAAGCACAGTAGTGCCGGAAGCAAAACATTAATTAGAGTGCATTTTTTTAAGAAAAAAAAATCCTTACATTTTCTAAAAGGCTCTATTTAATTGCAAATTTTAGTCTTTGCTGTTCTCATTCATAAATGAAGGTCAGGTGAAACTCAGGAATTCGGGTGTTTCTAAAGAAAATTTCAGATTAAATGCAAATGCAATCAAGAAAGGGGCACTGAATGTTAAAAAGTCAAAATGTTTCAGAATCAGAATCATTGTCATTGTATCCATTTTCTGCTCCTTCATCATTCATTAAGGTTTTACTATATGAGTTAAGAGTGTTGCTCATATTGGAGCTACTGCAGAGAAGAGTCCTGCTCAAATGGTCTTTTTTAAAAGAAACGAAGTTGAGTGGCGTCATTGTACTGGAAGGAGAAAAAGGCATCATGGTAGCCAAAATGAGTGCCAGGCAGTCAGCCACGTCTTTGTTAGGAGCGCAAGCCAGGGCTGGTGTATGACCTGGGCACAAATGCAGACAAAGCCATGGTTAGTACTAAGGGAACTAGGAAAAGATCTGAGCATTCCTTGGATACATCTCCAGATGAGATCATAGCTAGGAGATGTATGTTTAGTCACCATCACAGCAGACAAAGCGAGGGTTACTTTTAAAATTAGACATGCTGGGAAGGTACGTAATTCACAAAGTGGTTCTCATAACAAGCACTATTTAATAAAAAGCAAAAGGCAACTTAAAATCTCCACAAAATGAAATAAAAACAGGTAGACCACAGTCCTGGAGGACAATGTGAATCAATATGAGCCAAGACACTGTTAGACTTAATCACAAGATAGAAGTTCATATAAGAGTTATTCTGAGAGCAATGGCTTTCACTCAAAAGTAACTGTGTAATATTTAAGAAAACAAATTAGTAATATAGATTATTGTATTTTACAAAAATAATAATCTGATTAGCATTATTACAGTGGATGATTAATTCTGCAACATTTTCTATTAGAAAGTTAAATATTGGCAAGCTATTAATAATCTAAATGTTCAATTTTAGCTCAATTCAATCATGTTTATTAAAATGTGACAGCTGAGTCTCTCTGTAGGACAAGCAATGTGCTCTTTACTATATATTGGCTATTGAGATAGAGGAATCTTCTCTCATAGGGAAAGTGAAAAGTAGGTAGCATCTTAAGAAAGTGGCAACCTCTTCCCTTCTGCTTATATATTTCCAGAATATCAGGGAAGCTTGTTGGATATCCCATGACAAATAGCATCACAGAAATTGGATGTCAACACACACACATACATGCACATACACACAGGTGTCTTTTTAAAAAGCCTGTTCATAAGCTATCTTGCTGTGCAATGAGAAGGAAGCTTGCTATCTCTCCACAGAGAAGAGAAATAAAGTATTAACGACAGCAACAACAATAATCCATAGAAAAAGAGACTCATTACTTTTTTCTGCATAGGCAATACTTTCCTTAGTTTAAACTCAGTGCAAAGGAGACTAGTTTCCTAGTTAGGTCTTTCCATATATTCAGGAAATTGAAATAAAAAGTTTTCACTGCTGTTCTTGGTTAAATATGGCTTTCCAAAGCAATGTTTAATATTAGTTTAATACTACACGTGTTGAAGCAGATGAACTTTTCAGAAGTCCTTGTTGCTAGACAGGAAATGGGAAGAATACTCAGCCCCAGGGGGAGAATAGGTTCACTACATTTCATTAACTCAATGAATGAAGACTAAACATAAATACTATGGGCAATCTTACAGTCAATATCCCAATAATTATTGTGGTGCACTAAATGCTAGATTGTCTATTTGAGACATAATATTTTAAAAAATCATAGCATTTAGCAAACCATCAACATGCTGTGCAAGTGCAAGAGATGTTCATAAACTATGTATTTGCTGAAAAAAAACCATGCCTCTACTATTAGTGGATTGCCTTTTATACACACACAATATGGAAATTAATATGGATGCCCTTTGCACTTATAGTAATAATTTATTTAGAATATGGACTTCCATGCAGCATTAAATGTGCATGCATAATATATGTCTTATTCTGGTTACCTACCACCTGCTTACTAAGCCTTTCCCAACAATTTTGCCTATGAGGCTTTCAGAGATGTTAACTACTGAGATAGCTAGATAATATAAGCCAGTATTATAAAGTAGCATGATCTCAAAATTGTGAAAATAGTCTGGTTGCAAACTCTTTGCAACTACTCAATCTAGCTGGAGTTTTTTTATTTAGGTCTTGCTAAATCAGCCTGTCCTACACAATGGTTTTGGATGATTATGATGCTTAATAAATTCCTTTAAAGCACACAAAATAAGTTACTCATTGGCTGAAAGTGCAACCTCTAGGAATGGTTACTGAAATAAGGAATTGACTCTTGAATGTTATTCAAAGCTTTCTAATAAACTGAATCAGGGCCAGTAATGAAGAATTACTATAAAAATCTCTATGTATATCTCCTATTAGTGTGTAGAACTTTCTATTCTGTCCCCTGCGAAGTTCAATAAACTTGGCTTTTCACTTGTATATTGGATCTAGGGACTTTTGCCCTTCAATTAGTATCAGCAGTTGGATTTATTATACATTTATCAGCAAACCACTGGTGGAGTGTGTAATTTTATAAAAGTACTTTTTTATAAGGTAGTCTCACTTAACAATAGTAACTGGGACCAGAATTTCCATCACAAAGCAACAGTCATAAATGCAATATCATATGACCATGCTGCTTAAGAACAGAAAGGTCAGCACTTCCAGTTGCCTTCATTAAGTGAATCATCACAGAATGAAACTACTCATGTCTTTCAAAATTTTACAGAATTGGGAAAAATGCCTCTTCCAAAAACTGAGGAAGATTGGTTTGTGTTTGTGTGTGTATGTTTGTGTGGGTGTATCTTCTTTCAGTCCTTTGTTCTTATTAAAAAGAAATTAAATGTTTAACTGCCAACATACAATTCAAAATTATTTGTTTAAGAACTAGCTTTGCATTTTTAATAAAAAATACATAAAGCAATGGGCCTTCCTTCCCCTATGAAATTTCTTTAGAATTTTATGGACTTTTTGAATATTAAGAAAAATATCTCCTCTTTAATAAGTACGGAAAGAAGGAGTCAATGACTTCATAAAAACATGCCAGTACTTTTTGGTATAACTTTTCTTCAAAAGACCAATTCCTATCCTTGGATTCTAGTTAGTGTTTTACTTGCGAGTGTGCAATATCTGGCCAATATTTAATTAAGAATATGGTTAATATGATTAATATGTAGCTCTCAAAGGCCAAAATCCTAAAAGCTATATTAAGTATATCCTTAAGACTTTCATACATCCATATGAACATTTGGCATATTTAATATAAATCTCCTTTCAAACACGACACTACATGCCAAATGGAATTTAAACTTCTCTCAATGATTTGTGATTTAGTATAGGAATGATTTATGAGAAATCTTCCTCCAAAGCGCTCAGAGTCTACAAAGTCAAGCCCATAAGATCCTGATTGAGATATGGTTGATTAGAGATTGGTGTACTTTTCCTAGAAGATTACCATCTAATGATCAGATATGTCAGTTGCAATAGTATATGTAAATTCAAGATGAAAAGTAATTTGCCTAAATATTATTCATTATATTATATTTGCTATATTATTCGTTATATTTCACCCAAGGTCACACAATGGCAGTGACTTATTGTGAAAGAACAGGAAATGTAGCTTCAGAAAGAATCAGGATACAGTTAAAAATTATGTTATAGGGCTTTGCATTCTTCAATAAAACGAATGCATTAATACATTTAAAATGCAGCCCTCTGCCTTATCAGAGTTCTGATGTCTTCATGAAACTAGAAAATTCTAAGTTTTGTTACTTTACATAAGGTATAGTCAACAAAATATTGGAAATGAAATAATAGTTTCAACAAAACAGTGTTTGTGATAACACAAATTCTATTTTTACAATTTGGAAATTAATAACCACTGTCAGCAAGCTTAAATATTTCAGAAAAACATATTCATATATTGTTCATTTATTGTTCATAAATGATAATATGAATATCTTCACTTACCATTTTCATCTACTGCCTGTACACATGCCCCCTTTGCTAACAATTCCTCAACTACCATCTTCAAGCCATTCTGTGCAGCAATATGAAGAGGTCTAGAAAATGTAATATCTAGATTCAGTAGGTTTGATGTATTTCAAAAGGTCTACTATAATATTATGCACAGTTAGTTCAAGTGCTTAACTACATTAAAACACTATGTGAACTCTGTTTCCAAAATGCACAAATATAAAATATATGACACTTTGATGTTATCAAAATTGTTAACAAAATACACGTTAATATACTTACGTTTGCAATGCATTGTTTTTTGCATTAATAAGGCTCGGTTCTTGTATCTTGTCAAGTATCAACAAGGCACATTTTTCATGACCCTGGAAAACAAACACACACAAGCAATATCTAACTACGTATATTTGGAACATTCTACAACACGTAGTTTTTTTTAAAAATCTGATCTTGGTTAGTTATTAAGGAAGTCTAGCAGATGTGAGAACAGGAATTTCCATCGGAAAACCATGGAAATGCACTGAGCTGAAAGAACAAGATGCTTTGATTGAAATTTATTTGTTAGTTTATTAGTACTTTTCATTCTTTCTACTGATAAAACTTGTAGCTTGTAGCCCCCTCTCCCCGCTCCAGGTGATGTACTGCAGGGTTGGGGAGACAAACAAGCTAAAAGCTCTAAAGTAGAAGGAATGAAAAATACTGAAAGGCAACCTAACTTGTCCAAGCTTCCTAAATGCACATTGTTATTGCCTATATCTTAGTTACCTGCCTCTTGTTTTCTACTTAGCCAAAGCCATCACACTGCAGATGGGGGGGGATACAATCAGTTATAGCAAGTCATGATATTCAAGCAAAAGAAAAAGTGAGGTAAATTGTTCCTCAGGTTTAGAGAGTTTTCCTTGTTCTGTAAGCTTCCTCTAATCACCATTCCTACTGTTGATTGTTTGGCTCAGTAATATCTCACTGAAAGAAAATCCAAGGATTGGAAAAAGACTACTATAAAGCTTTTTATTTATTTATTTATTTATTTTTATTTTAATTCCATTTATATCCCGCCCTTCTCCGAAGACTCAGGGCGGTTTACAAGCTTAGCAGTAGCCTTCATTCTATGTATATGCCTGCTTATTAGGGCTTTCACACACACACCCCCAAGCGGCATTATTACAAAGTCAGCTTAATTGCCCCCAACAATCTGGGTCCTCATTTTACCTACCTCGGAAGGATGGAAGGCTGAGTCAACCTTGAGCCTGGTGGGATGCGAACCTGCACTAATTGCAGGCAGCTGGTGTTACTTAAGGAGGCATTAGCCCACTGCTCCACCAAGGCTCTATAATTTTAATTTTAATTTCACTTTACCTTACTTTATCTTACTTAAAAGATTTCTTTTGGCACCCATCTTAAACTCACAACAATAAAACAAATAACTATAAAATCATAATCATAAAACCGTAATATCAAAGAACAGGAGCTCCCTAGGATGAGACAGATTATTGCTCCCTGTCTACAGGATTATTTCCCTTAAGAATATAATAGTGAAGACTCACAGGAGCTGATATATATGGGAAAGCTGTCTTGGATTATGGGTTCATACTGAAATTAGAAATTTTCAGAACTAACAAAGAGTAAGAAAATTTTAAACATACTTTACTGCTAGCCAAGTGCAATGACGTATTCAAGTCATTATCCATCAAGGTTAAATCAGCCTTAGCACTGTTCACCAAAAAATCTAAAATACCAAAGAAACAAAATATTTCATAAGTTTACATACATAGCACCAGTTCAACTATCTTCAGACTCTTCAGATAAAGTTTACATAATAAATTAGTTAAGAAAAATAAAAGTGTGAGAAAAGAGATGAAAACAAAATTCAATAAAGTAGCAACATAAAGCAATGTTTTTTCTCCCCAAAGGGCTTTTAGTGTTACTATTCAAAAAGCACAGTGCAACTATTCTACATTTTCCTTCTTAAATGATTTTCTATAACATGAAAAATGCTGGAAGAAACTGTAGAAAAGGTAGGATCACAAATGGTGAATGATATTGTCTGGGTCATGTTTGTTCCAGGATATCACCTTGGGTTAGAAGGATGAGTGGACTCTGGGTGTTATGAGGAATATGGATGGAGGGTTTTGATCACTACTTCCAGTGCTTTTTTTGTAAAAGAAAAAGGTGCTGGAACTCACACATGTCATACAACCCCGCCTTGCCTATCCTACAAGGTTCCATCCAAAAAAGGTGCCGGAACTCCGTTCTGAGCGTTCTATGAGGAAAAAAAGCCCTGACTACTTCTATTGCTATGCTTATTTGGTACTGTTGTTTGAATTTTGTAAAGCTGTCCAAAGTCATCTGGAATGGGGCAGCTTATAAATTCAGTTGCTCAGACAATCAGTTTTTATTCCATATTTTATGTTTTCTGAATCCTGAACATCCATAAGCCTGTATGGTAAACAATTTATAGTTTCTTCAAAATTGCTTTAGAGATAAATTTATTTATTCATTTATTTATTTAATTAAATTTATTTGTCACCTATCTCATTTCAAAGTGACTCTGGGAGACTTACGGCATTAAAAGCGCTAAAGTCACAAAAGATAAATATTTCTATAATAATAATTATGGAAATCGCAATGAAAAATAAAATTATAGTTAAAAGTTGGGAAGGGAGGGAACAGGTTGTGCAGCGGAGGAGGTGGGATTCCTTCTTAACTCATCAACCACCTCCAGTGGGATGCTCCAAGTCGTCTGGTACACTAAGGTCTTCAGGCTTTGCAAAGGTCAGAAGGATAGGAGACGATCTCAACCTAGTGGGTAAGATGTTCCAAAGGACAGGAGTAACAGCAGAGAAGGCTCTTCTCCCAGACCCTATCAGCTGGAATTCCTTGACTGGTGGGGCCTTCAACCTGCTGACGCGGATGGGGCAGGCCAGTCTCAGTGGAGTGAGACAGTTCCTCAATAACCTGGACCCATGCCATGCAGGGCTTTAAAGGTGATACGCTATACCTTGAATTGTACCCAGAAGCGAACCAGCAGACAGTGCAGCTTGGTGTAACATGGGCCCCTTGGAGCGCCAAGAACTGCCCATGCTGCTGCGCTCTGCACCAGTTGAAGCTTCTGAATGCTCTTCAAGGGTAGCCCCACGTAGAGTGCATTGCAGTAGTCCAGACTAGAGATAACCAGGCTTTAAATGATTGTTTAACATTTCATTGCTACTGTTCCAAAATAATAAAGTAACTAGTTTTTTATATTGCTGATGTGTTCCCTCATATGCTCTTTCCTGGTAGCATAGTACAAACGATGGGAATTTTATATTTTACATTACTCAGAGGACCAGTTGATAATGAATAATTAAAACTTTATTTAAGAATGACATTATATGAATAGATTATATAATAGTTTCTCTTTAAAATGATAGCATATTTAATAAAGACAGGTAAATGGATGGGGAATTTTAAGATGCGCAACTGCTGATATCAATATATTGCAAGGAATATTTGTTGAAAATATACGAGGTAAAACCAGAAGAGATAGTTTACAATAAATGGGTGCTGGATAAATGAATGTGGATCGAATACAAAAGTGAATGGCCACTGTGAAAACACATTGAGTGGAGGCTTTTGCTTTGACTTCCGGTGGCGGCGCGGCGCCGAAGACAGCCTCCCCTGGCTGCCCGCGGCTCAGCTGTTTGTTTTTTCGCCCGAAACAGCGCCGATCAGCTGTTCGGGCGAAATTGAAGCCCCCTCCTCGGGAGAAGAGGAGGGGGTGAGGCCCCAGGTAGGGGTAGAGTTCTCCGAGGCCGCCTGAGCTTGGAGCTTGGGCGGCTGAAGGATCGAACTCCCCCGAAGCCTGGGTTGCTC